>NC_136921.1:25428899-26633066 GCF_949752795.1 Hyperoodon ampullatus
CTACACTACCTTTCCTCATTCAGATGCTTTTTAAAAGACAGTATAGCAAAGTTCTTAAAATAGTCTTTGCTTTAACTCTTAGATAAAAATCAGAATTAGAAAAATAATTTTCATCAAAAGCATCTGGATGATGCCTAATTTGGAGAAAATAAAAGTATGATTAAAATTATTAAATGAGTAAAAACACAGCACATGGATCTATATATAATCATTTAGTCAAAAGAGGGCCTTTTGGTGGTGGAATGATTAAAATGCAATAATGAAAGTATTTAAGTAGTTTCTAATATGGAAATATGTAGAAAGCAATTCTTACACTTGTGTTCATTGGATAAATATTTCTAGGCTATAAAAGATTACTCTATCTCAAGTAGAAAAATTAAAATTGTTTATTTTAAATGTGAGTTAACAATCCAATTTTTATTCAATCAAGCAATCAGCTCCCTATTTTTTTTTAAGTACTGATTTCAAGGTTGATATTTTTTTTCAGCAAGGCAGAATAACATTTAACAGAGATGTTAGCAAGCAGCTTGTTCAGTTTACCACATGTATAGAAAGTGATACCCTTTCTAGTGCTACATGTCCAAGTGTTTGTACTGAATGCTTCCATAATGTCAATAATGATCCACTATTCAAAATTAGATGTAGCCCTGACTTCTCAAATGCTTGAGTGATCATTTTCTTTAGTAATTGAGTTCCTCATAGAATCCCACTGCTTGATTACTTGCTCAGTAATCTAAGCATATTAATTTGAAAAGCTCCATAAACGTGTGGCCAGGATAATGGCAGTGAAGTAATTACAAGGAAATCTTTTACAACAGACTTATTTTCATCTAATAAACTCTTTCCTGATGGTTAACTGGCATGCAGTGAATGTGATATGAGTTCTAAAATGTATGTGCATTAATGTATCTGTTGAGCTGGTTGAAGATTAGATATTCTAGAAGGCACTTAATAAGCACTTTGAAAAGATGTTTTTAAAATGGTGTGTGTGTGTGTGTGTGTGTTAGTTTATTAGGATATATGGATTTTAAGAGGAAGACAAGGTCACTGAAATTATGCTAGATGCCTTTCCTATGTTGTCACAGGTAATCCTCACATTAACACTGTATAAGAACCTACTATCCCTGTTATGCATATAAGGAAAAGGGAACTCAGATTGGTGAGATTATTCGCCCAAAGTCACAAATCTAGACCACAAGTCAGTTCTGCCTGATTCTAAACCAGTCCATTCTTCAGTTCCTGCCTCATCACAAAATGTTAGCTATCATTTTAGAGGTATATTCTAGCACTTTACACTAAGTATAAGAGCTCAAGTTTCAAAGCCCAAAGTTATCTTAGATAATGCCTCCTAAATGGAAAGGAGGACCATAAATGTTGACTCTATTCTGGGGCACTTATAAACGAGCATTGTACAAAAATATCATATTATTATATTTACTAGTTTGTTGTATCTTTTAGATGCCACATATAAGTGATATCATACAGTATTTATTTTTCTCTGTCTGACATTTCAATTAACATAATGCCCTCCAGTAGGGAGAGGGAAGAGGGGAAGGGTAATATAGGGGAAGGGGATTAAGAGGTACAAACTCTTAGATATAAAATAATCCACAAAACTGATAGCTAGTGGGAAGCAGATGCATAGCACAGGGAGATCATCTTGGTGCTTTGTGACCACCTAGAGGGGTGGGATAGGGAGGGTGAGAGGGAGATGCAAGAGGGAAGAGATATGGGGATATATGTATATGTATAGCTGATTCACTTTGTTATAAAGCAGAAACTAACACACCATTTTAAAGCAATTATACTCCAATAAGGATGTTAAAAAAAAGTTACAAGGATATATTGTACAACACAGGGAATATAGTCAATGTTTTATAATAACTACAAAGGAAGTATAACCTTTAAAAACTGTGAATCACTATATTGTACACCTATTAGTTATATAATACTGTACATCGAATATACTTCAATAAAAAATTGCATTATATTTCAACTGTCAATCACAAGAAGGCAGAACTCCATATTTGTATCTATTTTTATAACAAGTACAAAGTCAGCTGACTATTAGCATTTTAGAGAAGTGATGAAGAATAGATTTCTTGGTTGGTATTCTATGAATGATAACACCAACAAATCTAATTTACTGTGAATAATTCCAAAGGCATTTCTAATACCTTATTATGCTTGAAAGATTCTGAAATTTAAGCCGAGCTGTTAGCAAGAACACAACTTTTGTTGTTTTTATTCTAAATTCTGTCCTATAAGCAGTTCAGTACCTTAAATTTCATTAGATTCTGGATAAATGAAGCCCTTATCAACTTCTATAGAGACAGATTTTTTTGGTAAGCGTTTGGTTGACTTTATTACCTTAATTTGTAGCTCAGTTAATCTATTAATTAATTTAGTGGCTGTTTACTTCAAACACAAGGCCTTAATATGTCAAATCATACAATAGTAAAACAAAACATTGTGATAAAATAGCACATGCATAGTATCAGTAAAAGAGCACATGCTTGTAGTAGCCCACAGACTTTATGAAACGTGGATTACCGTATCAGTCTATATTATATTCTAATTATCTCATATTAAAATTCTATAATGGGAATTTTTGATATAGCTTCTGGTAACAGGGCCTATTGCTGCCTTTCATATCTGGGTTTAAAAAATACAAATGCACATACAAAAAAAAGCAAAATGAGTTTTTCATTTTATTTTGTTTTGTTACAGAGCAAGATTTTGGAGATTATTATTATTATTATTATTATTATTATTATTATAGTAATGTATTGGCACTGCGCTGTACAATTTTCACATCACTTTATAGTAATCATTGTATTTGATTCCCACAACAACACAGGTTATATAGGGCAGGTAATCGTCATCTACCTGTGACTAAAAAGCAACCCCCAGCCCCCCACCCCTGCCCAGGGCTGGCAAAAGGTCGAAGCGAAAAAAGAATCAGGCCTAAGAAGGTTAATGATTTCTTTGCTTGTTTTTAACCCTGGTTTTCGGTGTCCCAATAATTGTCTCCTTGGTAGAATTCTCAAACCTTTTCTCTATTCTCACTACTACCCCCAAAGACTCTTACCTTTTCTTCCCCTCAAGCTCATGGGACTCAGGATATAATAACCTAAATCTTGTTTTCTCTGACATGTAGACACATTTTCCTTTAGTCCTTTCCATGCAAAAATCCTACTGTTAAAAATTATTTTACTTTTTCCTTGCCTGTGCAGCTTTAGGAACAAATGAGGTGAGGGAGAGAATCGAGTACGTTTTCGCTAACTGCCCTATTTCATATTGGTTCACTATTACTAAGGGTGGGAAAAAAGTCTAAACTTGAAACTGCATTTTATTCCCCTGAGACAGTTGGTAAGGAATTTGGTAGGCTAATTCCTGACAGCCACAGGAGAAAAAAAGAAACGAGAAAGAAAGAAATGCGTGACTGGGAAATCTGCCAGGCAGATTTACCCAATCAGGAGATACCAGGCTTTCTTCATCCCATACAGCTGAATCCTAATCCCTAACTGCCCCCCTCACCTCAGTATACAACTCCATCACTTTCACTTGCTCAGACCAGCTCATTCAGCTGTATTTGTAGGATGCAGAAACAACAGCTTTGGGGCTGTATTGGAGGGAAATCCCAATGCACCTGTCTAAATGGGACATTGAGGATGCTGGGATTCCTAAACAGATCTTGAGAAGGTGAGAATATATGGTGTTCTGGCCCTTAGCTTTGCAACTCCAGATGAATTTATCCTGGTCACGTAGTTCTTTAGTGTTCTTACAGAGAAGTATGTGTTGAATGTTGTGGCTTGAGAAAAGGACTGGCATTGTTTACATAAAGAGATAAATTCTAACTTACTGTTTATTGACTTGGAAATCAATCTTTGGAAGAAAACAGGAGGCATATTACTTGAGCAGTAACATAGGTGTTTGAGCTTCAGTCTTGTCAATCATAAACTGAAAGTATTGGATAAAATGTACTTATGTGCTTCGAATTTAAAATTCACAACTTCTTGTGACAAGTAACGTACCACTTATGCTAAGCCGTTTCACCATTGGCCATGTTATATTCAGTTATAGCTAGATTCAATTTTTACATGGATTTAAGAGTTTGGGGTTGCTACAGAGATCTTTTTAAGAAAGGTTGCATTTTAAACTTGCTTGGAAATTTTGAGAAAGCTGGGCAAGTACTTATTTTAAATTAAACAAGATGAACCACAAAGCAAGACGAAAAACAAACACAAAAGTGACAGTCACAATGATAAAAAAAAAAAAAACAAGCCAGAAGAAATGAAAGGTGAATTGAAGCGCCAGGGAATGTTTAATGTGGAAGGTGCCTGAAGAGGAGGAAGTCTCTTGCTTTGTTACTATTAATCATTTGAAGGCTCTGATGTATGAAAAATGAAATAGATTTGTGTTTGGTTAAGCAGAAGTGAAACTAAAAGGTAGAAATTATTACAAGTAGCTAGATTTTTGACCCTAAAAGAGGAAGAAGTTTCTAGCGGTTAGACTTGTCCCACAAAATAAACTTCCTGGAGTGGTAGTGAGTTTAACACCTGAGGTACTGGATGTAACAGACATCACAGTGACATTACAGCTAGAATCATTGCATTTGCATAAGTCTGAAATGTCTATAATCCCATGACCCTGATGCAAAGAGAATACTGAAACTACAGGGATTTGTTGCCTTGGCTTGGCTTAGCCTTGGCATGTGGCAAAATGCCAACTAGCAAAGCTCTGCGTACTTTTACTTCAGCTTTCTCCTTCTCCATTCTGTACTTTTGTGGGTAAGAGGCCCAGAAGTTTCAGCTTCCAGAGAGGAATATCCTGGCAAGACTTACATGATTAAAAAAAAAAAAAAAGTATTTTAAGTAGAACCTTAAGAAACATGTTTCTGTTCAGTAGGTTTACTTATTATAATGTAATAACAGTCTACTTGTGTTTAAGGCAACTCTTTTCAACTCCAATCAAGTAAGTTAGTTTCAGTTTTCCCACAAACCAAACAACTATTGTCTTGTTCCACCCTGTCAAAATGTTCTAGGTAAAATCAAATTTACAAGAAAGATACCTTGTTATGTATGGTTTTTCTTTCCTTTCTGAATTTTTTGGGTCTTTTTTCTGTCTCTTTTTATAGAGACTAACTCAATTTATTTCTTAAAACATTTATTTCAGAAAAGAAATAACTAAAAATAATCCCTTTGGGGAGGAAAAAAAATCAAATTCATAAACAATAGAGTAGGGAGAAGTTCTTTCCTCATTATGCTATTTCCACATTATGCTATTAATTTTGCAAAAGAAGCAAATGAAAGAAATGCCCGATTACAACAGTAATTATGTCAGAGAAATTTAAATACTCTCAATTTTAAAATGCAGCCTAAACTGAGCAGGTTTGTTGGTAGGCTGTTGAATACTTTAGGCATAAAGACTTTTTTTCATGTAGACCTGTATTTGAGTGACGCCTGTACCATTTACTAGTTGCTTGATTTTGGACAACTTATATACTCCTTCTGAGCTTCAGTTTACTGAATTTGTAAATTAGGAATAATAAAAATATCTATTTCAAAGGATTTAATGATAATACAAATAAAAGACTTAGCCTAGGGACACCTGGATCAAGTTTAAGTATTCACTGAAAGTTGGTCATTATTTTAATTAACTTGAGGAGAATAAAGCCCATAGTTTTACTAACATCTCTTTCTTGGATAGCTCCTCGTATGTGGACTTTGAAAGATAAGTGGGGAACATTATTTTAAAATGATATTGTGGCTTATATTTGTTAAAGCTCTTTTTTTAATGAGTTACCTTATTCAAGGGTTTTTTGTTTTCCTTGTAGAGAAGCACAGAAGGAGACTAAAGAGAAAGAAAAAAATGAAAAGGATGTTGGAAAAGCCCAACTGCCTTTTAAATATTTTTGATTCCTGTTCACTGGAGATTTTAAAGGAAAATGGGGCAGAGTGGAGCAGTGAATATAGACATTAATAAGATAGATACCGGTCAGTATAGAGTAAATATATGGATCTGTGGGTTATGGAAGATTGAACCCTTGTGAGGAACGATACACATTTAAGAAAAAGTACACTTTTTTTTTAAAATTTGTGATTCAGTCGTGATTTTAATTCAAAATTTTAAAAAAAATCTTTTTTTTCTTTAAATAGGGTTGATGATAATCTGAAGATACAGAATTCTATGTAGCATGTTCCCATGCTAGCAAAAAGAGTGAATTTACTAGAATTTTGGGTCCTTTAACACTAATCAGTCTTTAAAACACTAAGTTCTGATACAGAAAATGAGAACATTTTTTTCATGGTCAAGAATGTTGAGTAAGATCAAGGAGGAATAAGTTCTAGCCCTAGTCTTACTGCTTTATATCTGTGTGTTTTGAGACATGACATTTACATTTTAGATCTATTTCCCTCATCTGTAAAACATGAGCCTGGACTGGATATGCTCTTGAAATTCTTTTCATTTAGAAATGTCTGCCATTCTAAGAATTCTTTGAAATTATATTTTTAAGGTTAGATATGTATTTTGGCCATATACTATCGTACAAAAATGACTAATTTCTCAAAATGTACTTTAAGGACCACTTGAATTAAAATCACCTGAGCTGATTGTTAGGCATACTGATTTGGGAGTAACAAGCTCAGTCCCAAAGCATCATTCCTGAACGTGGTGTTTACAATCTGTGTTTTAAACAAGCTGTTCAAACAACCCATATTCCAGGTGGCTGTTAAAATCTGAGAACAATTATTTTAGAATTAAATATCAAATATGGTTTATGATCAGTGTAAAATCTTTAGGTAAGTGTTTTTAATTTATCGCAAAGCTGTTTTATTCTGCTACTTGAAGATTCTGAAAAGAAAATAATGAGAATAGGGAATTTCTAATAGCTTTTTTAATCTATGTTTTTGACTGTGTTGAGTTATCCACTGGGGAAAAGCAGTTAATAAAAACAAATGTAAGTAAGTGACTGAAATATTACTTATTTTAGTACATTAAAATACTTATAAAATGTGAATTGGAACATAGAAAAACTTTCTCAGGCACTTAATAATTACTTTAAAAATGTAAAATGCACTAACTCTAGATTTTTGAGAATATTGAATAAAGAACATACTATAAGTGGGTAAGGGAACAAAAACACTCTAGATTTTAATCTAATTATCTTCAGTATAGCTGCTCCCAAATAACGTTCTCAAACCTGTAGCTGAGTCAAATAGATTAATGATAAAAAATCATTTATTCACAAACTACTAAAATAAACAAGTAGTTTTTTAAAAAATAAACAGCTTTATTGAGATATAATTTCATACCATAAATCATCCACTTAAAGTAAGTGTCTTTTAATCACTTAAAAGTCTTCCTATTTTTAGGAAGATGCTTGCTCAGCTACTAGTCTCTCAGCTGACACCATACATTCCAAACAAGCGATTTAACTGGGCATTTTATTGACAAACCACTTTTATAAGAATGCCAGGGGCTATCTGCATGCAATTCCGTAAAAGAGTGATTCTGAACTTTCATTGGGTCATTCAGGATTCTAAAGTAAATTCACCTGAAAGCTTATTTAGTGTGAATGAGAGTTGCCATGCAGCTTAATGAATGTGAAGCTGAAGAAGATTGATGATAGGAAAGGGGCATGAGAGTGGACTTCAGATGGACTTGCTGCAAGGGCATAGTCATCAGATTTGATTAAGCAATAATTTGCGGGGTTAGTCCTTGCATCTCTTTGATGCTAGATTATCAAGTGGTTCCCACTTCCCCAAAAAGAAGTTTAAGCTTCTGTAGAGTCCAAAAAAGCATCCTTATAGTGTGTGTGTATGCATGCGTGTGTGTGTGTGTGTTTGTGTGTGTGTTTGAGATTCTTACAGTGCATCATTCTACACTAGGTAACAGAAAAAAAAAGTCAATAAAGTTTCTCTTATTTATGAGGATACTATTGAGATAAAAATCATAAAAGATACAAAGGAAAGAAGATGGTTTGTGATAGTTTCTTCAAGGAATAACTGTCATTTAAATCTATAGATTTGTTATACATTCTCCTGGTCAGTAGCTCACATAAATTCTTGGAACTTTTTTTTAAAATTTGTACTAGTACGAATCAATATTTGGCTTCTTACTTCCTCATCTAATTAATATTTGGAGATGCATTTATTAAAAGATTAAGATGGATCTCATGATGCAACTGCTTTGTTAAGTCTTTGTGAGTGACTGTAAGTTTATATTTAGCTCCATATTGTACATGTGTCCTCTGTGAATTCAATTATTGCCTTTAGAAAATAATTAGCTCTATGAAATGTCAGAATTTTTTTGTATTGTATAATATGTTTATCTCCTTTGGCATCAAAGTTCAAAACAGAGAATCCATGTATCAACAAAATATCTGAAATCTGACCATTGTATTTTGTACTAAGGAAAACTAAGTATAACTGTGTGTGAGCTGGCAAAGTGGCATAGACCATTTGGAACATCAAAACAGCTGTGGTTTCTACCTAGACATGGGAGGATGTTTGCATAAATCTGGAAAAAGTTTCAGACACCATGGCTGTAACATCAGACTCTTTAGAATTCTTTCATGATATTATTTATTTTGCCAACATAGAATCTATAACAAATCGAAGCTATGTGTTGCAATATCCTGTTTTAAAGTAATTTTTAAGAAAGTTAGTAGAAGTGAGAAGTAATAATTGTATGTGTGATGTATGTGTCTGTGTGTATTTGTGTGTGTCTGTGTGTCTGTGCATACCTGTGTGTATCTTACCTAGAAACTTAGAAGCCACCTGTTAGGTTCCCATTCTTAAATTGCTAATCTTTCTGAGACTAATCTAATTAAGAGAAACCAAATTTCTAACCCAGATACTCAAAATGATGTAAGACATGCTATTTGTTATTTCTTGAGTTATTTTCTCCAAAAAAGGAATATTCAAATTGAGAAGATGAGAGGAGTGTAATGATATTATGTTCTTTTTTATTCTTGCCGTCTTATGTGCAATGATAGTAAAGTAGGATCAAATATTAAAAGAACTACAGGCTTATAATTAATAAGCATTTTCTACAATTCTTGCCTAATTATTCTTAGAATTTATTTTATTTTGGTGTGTAATGTATAATGTGTACTGTGTAATGGTCAAAGCTCCTGTATTTTTCATGACTTGAGAAGTCTCAAAGTACCTAAAGTTACCTCAAACAATGAACAGATTTTTTTTAAGAGAAAATAAATTAGTTTAAATTCTCCCACAGAAGAAACTGACAAAGGATTAATCACCAAAACATATAAGCAACCCATGCAGCTCAATATCAAAAAAACAAACAACCCAATCCAAAAATGGGCAGAAGACCTAAATAGACATTTCTCCAAAGAAGATATACAGATTGCCAACAAACACATGAAAGAATGCTCAACATCATTAATCATTAGAGAAATGCAAATCAAAACTACAATGAGATATCATCTCACACCAGTCAGAATGGTCATCATCAAAAAATATACAAACAATAAATGCTGGAGAGGGTGTGGAGAAAAGGGAACCCTCTTGCAGTGTTGGTGGGAATGTAAATTGATACAGCCACTATGGAGAACAGTATGGAGGTTCCTTAAAAAACTAAAAATAGAACTACCATACGACCCAGCAGTCCCACTACTGGGCATATACCCTGAGCAAACCATAATTCAAAAAGAGTCATGTACCAAAATGTTCATTGCAGCTCTATTTACAATAGTGAGGACATGGAAGCAACCTAAGTGTCCATCAACAGATGAATGGATAAAGAAGATATGGCACATATATACAATGGAATATTACTCAATGTAAAAAAGAAGTGAAATTGAGTTATTTGTAGTGAGGTGGCTGGACCTAGAGACTGTCATACAGAGTGAAGTAAGTCAGAAAGAGAAAAACAAATACCGTATGCTAACACATATATATGGAATCTAAAAAAAAAAAAAAAAAAAAAGGTCAGAAGAACTTAGGGGCAAGATGGGAATAAGAAGGCAGACCTACTAGAGAATGGACTTGAGGATATGGGGAGGGGGAAGGGTAAGCTGGGACAAAGTAAGGCAGTGGCATGGACATATGTACACTACCAAATGTAAAATAGATAGCTAGTGGGAAGCAGCCGCATAGCACAGGGAGATCAGCTCAGTGCTTTGTGAACACCTAGAGGGGTGGGATAGGGAGGGTGGGAGGGAGGGAGATGCAAGAGGGAAGAGATATGGGGACATATGTATATGTATAACTGATTCATTTTGTTATAAAGCAGAAACTAACACACCACTCTAAAGCAATTATACTCCAATAAAGATGTTAAAAAAAATTAGCACAATGGATGTTAGAAATAAAGTTTCATTGCTAAAATAAATAAATAAATAAATAAATAAATAAATAAATAAATAAATAAATAAATAAATAATAAATTCTCCCACAAACTTGGGATTGTTAATTAATTCAGCCTCAGTCTATTATACAATTAGAATTTAAGCTCTTGGTCTCTATGTCTGTTAACAATGGAAAGTAATGAAAGAAATAATGATGATTTATAATGACTTGGACATAGTAAAATAGCAAATGGAAGGGAAAGGCTCTTTCTGGGTTAAAAGACCTGGATGGAGGTCACAATTAAGTAGTTGTCTCAAATATTTTTCATTCTTAATTGACACTTCCCTTTAATTCCCTTCTTAATGAGGTAAGTAGTAAATGAATTTACATGCTAATTAGTTGTTTATACTAAATATCTTTCAGAAGTTTCAAAAGTTGATCCTTCATGAAAGGAGGTCACCAAAATATTGTTATTTAATATTCTTTTTTTCTCCATTCTACACTGTTAAGTAAAATAGAAATTTTGTTGATGTATAAGTAAACTTATGAAATAACCACATTTTTCAAATGAATTACTTGAACTGTTTACTTTTTAAAAAAATATAATACCACAAATTTTGATCTCAACTTCTTGGCCTCCACTTTGGGATGCTGAAACTCACCAAAGATGTTGTTTGAAGAAAGAATCCTTGCAAATGTATTCAGAAAATAAAAAAAGTGCTAGGAAAAACCCCCCAAAAAATGAAAAAATAAACAAAAAAATAAAACTTAAAAATCAACGAGGGGCTTCCCTGGTGGTGCAGTGGTTGAGAGTCTGCCTGCCAATGCAGGGGACACGGGTTCATGACCCGGTCTGGGAAGATCCCACATGCTGCAGAGCGGCTAGGCCCGTGAGCCATGGCCGCTGAGCCTTCGTGTCCGGAGCCTGTGCTCCGCAACATTAGAGGCCACAACAGTGAGGGGCTCGCGTACAGCAAAAAACACACAAACAAACAAAAAAAAAACAATGAAACTGAAACAAGGATAGACAAAGACAGCTTCAAAAACCTTTTATTCATGTGAACCTAGGTGCAATATTTGCAATTCAATACTTTTCAAAACATTCTTGGCAAAACTGATCTCAGTTAAGTTTGAAAATAATTTGATAACCCAGTGTTTTAGGAAATTCATCATTTTAATAAAAGATCTAATTTAGCCAACTGATTTTAAAGTGTGATTTTACTTTTTTTAGTGAAAGGACTTTCTGGTCTTACAACTGATTTAACTGTATTTTCATTGGTAAGCTAGGTATTTGGAAGTTGAAGATAGTTTAAATTGGGGTGGGGGTGGATAATCACAAATGGAAATTGATTCATGCTGAAAAGTACCTCAAGAGCTTTTAGATTCAATCTCATTTACCACTCTGATAATTTAGTACAAGAGAGTAAACAGTAGTTAATGAAATTTGTAAGTGTGTCCAAATTGGTAGATGTTACCCAGGTTTATTAAGAATAAAGTAATTTTAAAAAAATGAGAAACTAAGAAATATAATTAGAAAATCTGTTAAATGAATAATCTTAGAAAACGAAACTAAATTGTGATGTGTAAAATTGGTGGTAATACTGCCATTCTAAGAGATTTCATGATATTCATAAAATGACACACTAATTATGCTTCTACACAGGTGGAAGAGAAGAAAAGAGCATTGAATCACATTCTGATTTATTATTTTGAATTGGGGTATGTTAATATCAAATTGTAAATGTTGCATATCAATAAAATGGAGTATTGATAGTTAACAGTGAAAAAAAGGGGGGTTAGAGTATATTTATTCACACAAGTGGAATACTTGGAGTATTCTGATGTATACAAAATATATGATGAAGTACACAAGGTAAAAGCTAAGTGTCACAAAATAAGCCCACAGGGGTAGAATAAAATTTCTCAAAAGTTAGTTGTAAGAGTTCTAGTTTGATATCATTCACTTGCTGTGTTTGATAGAAAAGTGATAGTACATTGGTATAATCTGAAATGTTTATCAGCTCTTTCCAGTTTCTAAATGGTGTCAACAATAACATTTAAGCATAAACTCAAAAAAATGTATCATAAACTGTAAATTGAACACTTTGGTATATAAAATTGATCAAAATAATTGTTGTCCAACAGTAATATATTTCCTTAACATATTTTCATTAATTTCTAAATTGTCTAGATTCTCCTGCCTATATGAAGAGACTTAACAAATGTTTTCAAGATTCTTCACTGTACTTGGAAGGTTGAAAAAACTCACTAATTTCTCATTAATGAATGTTTTTGTAATTTTTAGCTACAATATTTCCTTACTCATAATAACTTTCAGAACCTGTTCATTGATTTTATAAACTTTCACAATTGGAATAATTTTAGTATTTTTTTTCATATAAACTCCATATGTCTCACTTTCTTATAAATTCATATTGCTGTTTTGGCTTCCATTGTGTTACATTTCAATTGATTGTTGGGTGAGTTGAAAATGAGAAAGAAGCAGCATGTTTAATTCACTTGTTGGAGAGATCTATATCTATGCAATTTTTAGAAAGATCTTTGCTCCTGCATTGAGCTTGGGATGCCTGATAAGAATTGGTGTTATCTTCTTCCTTAGAAAAAACTTTCTGCCTCAGATTTAATTTAAAAAAAAAATAGAAGAAGGAGGAGTAGGTAGAAGGTGGAAGGAAAAGAGGAAGAAGAAAAGAAAAGAAAAAAAGAAAAGGAAGAACAGAAAGGGGAAAAGGAAAGGGAGGAAGAGAGGAAGAAAGCAGTTTGGGATCCTATACTTTACAGCTGTTCAGTTTGACATATTCACATATATTTCTGCTGTCTGGAGTCTTAATCAAGCACTTCAATAAAAAGAAGATATAAGGATTATATCTGTGTGTATCTGAGTTCTATCTTACTTTAAAAAAAAACTACATATAGTACTTACATACTTAAACATAATATAGAATGAGTTTACTCTTTTAATATGATCCATTTAATTTTACATAATTTGGAAACAGTACCTGGAAACAATGTTATCAGTAATTTTTTTCCAACAAAGATTTATTGACCACCGAGCTAATGAATTTGTGGGTAAAATAGACATTCTTGTTTTCATCAGTTTGTGATAAAGTGGGATTTATCCCAGGGATGCAAGGATTCTTCAATATATGCAAATCAAACAATATGATACACCACATTAACAAATTAAGGCATATAAACCATATGATCATCTCAATAGATGCAGAAAAAGCTTTTGACAAAATGCAACCCCATTTATAATAAAAACTCTCCAGAAAATGGACATAGAGGGAACGTACCTCAACATAATAAAGGACATATATGACAAACCCACAGCAAGCATCATACTCAAAGGTGAAAAACTGAAAGCATTTCCATTAGGATCAGGAACAAGACAAGGATGTCCACTCTTGCCACAATTATTAAACATAGATTTGGAAGTCCTAGCCTAGTCCTGCCCTAGTCTCAGGGTATATGCCCAGTAGTGGGACTGCTGGGTCGTATGGTAGTTCTATTTTTAGTTTTTTAAGGAACCTCTATACTGTTCTCCCTAGTGGCTGTATCAATTTACATTTCCACCAACACTGCAGGAGGGTTCTCTTTTCTCCACACCCTCTCCAGCATTTATTGTTTGTAGATATTTTGATGATGGCCATTCTGACTGGTGTGAGATGATATCTCATTGTAGTTTTGATTTTCATTTCTCTAATGATTAGTGATGTTGAGCATTCTTTCATGTGTTTGTTGGCAATCTGTATATCTTCATGGAGAAATGTCTATTTAGGTCTTCTGCCCATATTTGGATTGGGTTGTTTGTTTTTTTGATATTGGACTGCATGAGCTGCTTGCAAATTTTGGAGATTAGTCCTTTGTCAGTTGCTTCATTTGCCAATATTTTCTCCCGTTCTCAAGGTTGTCTTTCATCTTGTTTATGCTTTTCTTTGCTGTGCGAAAGCTTTGAAGTTTCATTAGGTCCCATTTATTTATTTTTGTTTTTTATTTCCATTTGTGTAGAATGTGGGTCAAAAAGGATCTTGCTGTGATTTATGTCACAGAGTGTTCTGCCTATGTTTTCCTCTAAGAGTTTTATAGTGTCTGGCATTACATTTAGGTCTTTAATCCATTCTGAGTTTAGTTTTCTGTATGGTGTTAGGGAATGTTTTAATTTCATTCTTTTACATGCAGCTGTCCAGTTTTCCCAGAACCACTTATTGAAGAGGCTGTCTTTTCTCCATTATATATTCTGCCTGCTTTATCAAAGATACGGTGACCATATGTGCGTGGGTTTATCTCTGGGCTTTCTATACTGTTCCATTGATCTATACTTCTGTTTTTGTGCCAGTACCATATTGTCTTGATTACTGTAGTTTTGTAGTATAGTCTTAAGTCCAGGAGCCTGATTCCTCCAGTTCTGTTTTTCTTTCTTAAGATTGCTTTGGCTATTCAGGATCTTTTGTGTTTCCATACAAATTGTGAAATTTTTTGTTTCAGTTCTGTGTTAAATGCAACTGGTAGATTGACAGGGATTGCATTGAATCTGTAGATTGCTTTGTGTAGTATAGTCATTTTCACAATGTTGGTTCTTCCACCCCAAGAACATGGTATATCTCTCCATCTGTTTGTATCATCTTTAATTTCTTTCATTAGTGTCTTATAGTGTTCTGCATACAAGTCTTTTGTCTCTTTAGGTAGGTTTATTCCTAGGTGTTTTATTCTTTTTGTTGTAATGGTAAATGGGAGTGTTTCCTTAATTTCTCTTTCAGATTTTTCATCATTAGTGTATAGGAATGCAAGAGATTTCTGTGCATTAATTTTGTATCCTGCAACTTTACCACATTCATTGATTAGCTCTAGTAGTTTTCTGGTAGCATCTTTTGCATTCTCTATTTATAGTATCATGTCATATGCAAACAGTGACAGCTTTACTTCTTCTTTTCCAATTTGGATTCCTTTTATTTCTTTTTCTTCTCTGATTGTTGTGGCTAAAACTTCCAAAACTATGTTTAATAATAGTGGTGAGAGTGGGCAATCTTGTCTTGTTCCTGATCTTAGAGGAATGCTTTCAGTTTTTCACCATTGAGAACGATGTTGGCTGTGGGTTTGTCATATATGACCTTTATTATGTTGAGGTAAGTTCCCTCTATGCCTACTTTCTGTAGGGTTTTTATCATAAATAGGTGTTGAATTTTGTCAAAAGCTTTTTCTGCATTTACTGCGATGATCATACATTTTTTGTACTTCAGTTTGTTAATATGGTTTATCACATTGATTGATTTGCATATATTGAAGAATCCTTGCATTCCTGGGATAAACCCCACTTGATCAGGGTGTATGATCCTTTTAATGTGCTGTTGGATTCTGCTTGCTAGTATTTTGTTAAGGAATTTTGCATCTATGGTCATCAGTGATATTGGTCTGTAGTTTTCTTTCTTTGTGACATATTTGTCTGGTTTTGGTATCAGGGTGATGGTGACCTCATAGAATCTGTTTGAGCCTGTGCCTCCTCCTGCTATATTCTGGAAGAGTTTAAGAAGGATAGGTGTTAGCTCTTCTCTAAATGTTTCATAGAATTCACCTGGGAAGCCTTCTGGTCCTGGGATTTTGTTTGTTGGAAGAGTTTTAATCATGTTCTCAATTTCCTGCTTGTAATTGGTGTGTTCATATTTTGTATTTCTTCCTGGTTCAGTCTCAAAACGTTGTGCTTTTCTAAGACTTTGTCCATTTCTTCCAGGTTGCCCATTTTATTTAAATATAGTTGTTGTAGGAATCTGTCATCATCATTTTTATTTCTACAGTGTCAGTTGTTACTTCTCCTTTTTCATTTCTAACTTTATTGATTTGAATCTTCTCACTTTTTTCTTGATGAGTCTAGCTAATTGTTTATCAATTTTGTTTATCTTCTCAAAGAACCAGATTTTACTTTTATTGATCTTTGTTATTGTTTCCTTCATTTCTTTTTCATTTATTTTTGATCTGATCTTTATGATTTCTTTCCCCTGCTAACTTTGGGGTTTTTTTTGTTCTTCTTTCTCTAATTGCTTTAGGTGTAAAGTTATATTGTTTATTTGAGATGTTTCTTGTTTCTTGAGGTAGGATTTTATTGCTTAAACTTCCCTCTTAGAACTGCTTTTGCTGCATCCCATAGATTTTGGGTTATTGTGTTTTCATTGTCTTTTGTTTCTAGGTATTTTTTGATTTCCTCTTTGATTCCTTCCGTGATCTCATGATTATTATGTAGTGTATTGGCCTCCTTGTGTTTGTATTTTTTACAGATTTTTCCTGTATTTGATATCTAGTCTCATAGCATTGTGATCAGTAAATATACTGGATATGATTTCAATTTTCTTAAATTTGCCAAGGCTTGATTTTTGTCCCAGGATATGATCTATCCTGAAGAATATTCCATGAACACTTGAGAAGAAAGTGTATTCTGTGTTTGTGAATGGAATGTCCCATAAATAACAATTAAGTCCATCTTGTTTAATGTATCATTTAAAGCTTGTGTTTCCTTATTTATTTTCCTTTTGGATGATCTGTCCATTGGTGAAAGTTGGGTGTTAAAGTCCTCTACTATGATTGTGTTACTGTCGATTTCCCCTTTTATCACTGTTAGCATTTGCCTTATGTATTGAGGTGCTCCTATGTTGGGTGCATAAATATTTACAATTGTTATATCTTCTTGGACTGACCCCTTGTTCACTATGTAGTGTCCTTCTTTGTCTCTTGTAATAGTCTTTATTTTAAAGTCTGTTTTGTCTGATATGAGAATTGCTATTCCAGCTTTCTTTTGATTTCCATCCGCATGGAATATTTTTTGCATCCCCTCAATTTCTGTCTGTATGTGTCCATATGTCTGAAGTGGGTCTGTTGTAGACAGCATATATATGGGTCTTGTTTTTGTATCCATTCAGCCAGTCTATGGCTTTTGGTGGGAGCATTTAATCCATTTATATTTAAGGTAGTTATCGATATGTATGTTCCTATTACCATTTTCTTAATTGTTTCGGGTTTATTGTTGTAGGTCTTTTCCTTCTCTTGTGTTTCCTGCCTAGAGAAGTTCCTTTAGCATTTGTTGTAAAGTACTTTGGTGGTGCTGAATTCTCTTAGCTTTTGCTCGTCTCTTAAGGTTTTCATTTCTCCGTTGAACCTGAATGAGATCCTTGCTCTGTAGAGTAATCCTGGTTTTATGTTTTTCCCTTTCATCACTTTAAATATGTCTTGCTACCCACATGTGGCTTGCAGATTTTCTGCTGAACGATTAACTGTTGACATTATGGGGATTCACTTTTATGTTATTTTTTGTTTTTCTCTTTCTGCTTTTAATATTTTTTCTTTGTATTTAATTTTTTTTTTTTTTTTTTTTTTTTTTTTTTTTTGTGGTACGCGGGCCTCTCACTGTTGTGGCCTCTCCCATTGCGGAGCACAGGCTCCGGACGCGCAGGCTCAGCGGCCATGGCTCACGGGCCCAGCCGCTCCGCGGCACGTGGGATCCTCCCAGACCGGGGCACGAACCCGCTTCCCCTGCATTGGCAGGCGGACTCTCAACCACTGCGCCACCAGGGAAGCCCTGTATTTAATTTTTGATAGTTTCATTAATGTGTGTCTTGGTGTGGTTCTCCTTGGATTTATTGTTTATGGGACTCTCTTTGCTTCCTGGACTTGACTGTTTCCTTTCCCATATTAGGGAAGTTTTCAACTATAATGTCTTCAAATATTTTCTCAGTCCCTTTCTTTTTCTCTTCTTCTTCTGGGAGCCCTATAATTTGAATGTTGGTGCATTTAATGTTGTCCCTGAGGTCTCTGAGACTGTCCTTAATTCTTTTCATTCTTTTTTCTTTTTCTTCTTTGTAGTTGTTATTTCCACGGTTTTGTCTTCTAGGTCACTTATCCGTTCTTCTTCCTCAGTTATTCTGCTATTGATTCCTTCCTGAGAATTTTTAATTTCATTTATTGTGTTGTTCATAATTGCTTGTTTGCTCTTAGCTCTTCTACACACTTGTTAAACAGTTCTTGTATTTTCTCCATTCTATTTCCATGATTTGGGATCATCTTTACTATCATTACTCTGAATTCTTTTTCAGGTAGACCGCCTATTTCCTCTTCATTTGTTTGTTTTGATGGGTTTTTATCTTGCTCCTTCATCTGCTGTGTGTTTCTCTGTCTTCTCATTTTGCTTAACTTACTGTATTTTGGGTCTCCTTTTCACAGGCTGCAGGTTCGTTGTTCCCATTGTTTTTGGTGTCTGTCCCCAGTGGCTAAGGTTGGTTCAGTGGCTTGTGTAGGCTTCCTGGTGGAGGGGACTGGTGCCTGTGTTCTGGTGAATGAGGCTGGATCTTTTCTTTCTGGTGGGCAGGACTGCATCTGCTGGTGTGTTTTGGGGTGTCTGTGATCTTATTATGAATTTAGGCAGCTTCTCTCCTAATGAGTGGCATTGTGTTCCTGTCTTGCTAGTTGTTTGGCATAGGTTGTCCAGCACTGCAGCTCTGTTGTCGTTGTGTGGAGCTGGGTCTTAGTGTTGAGATGGAGATCTCTGGGAGAGCTTTTGCCATTTGATATTACATGGAGCTGGGAGGTCTCTGGTGGACCAATGTCCTGAACTTGGCTCTCCCACCTCAGAGTCACAGGTCTCACAACCAACCGGAGCACCAAGATCCTGTCAGCCACATGGCTCAGAAGAAAAGGAAGAAGAAAAGAAGGAACAAGAGAGAGACAGAAAGGAAGGAAGAGGGAAAGAAAGAAAGAAAGAAAGAAAGAATGAATGAAAGAAAAGAAAGTGAAGGAAAGAAAGAATAAAGAGAAATAAAGTTATTAAAATAAATTTTTTTTTAATTAAAAAAAATTAAAAGTAATAAAAAAAGGAAAAAAGAAAGAATGAAAGAAGAGAGCAACCAAACCAAAAAACAAATCCAGCAATGATAACAAGCGCTAAAATCTATACTTAAAAAAAAGAAAAAGGAAAGACAGAACCCTAGGAGAAATTGTAAATGCATAGTTATACAGACAAAATCACTCAAAGAAGTATACACATACACACTCAGAAAAAGAGAAAAAGGAAAAAAGTATATATATATATATATATATATATATATATATATATATATATATATATATATAAACAAAAAGTAAGAGAGCAACCAAATCAGTAAACAAATCTACCAATGATAATAAACTCTAAATACTAAACTAAGATAAACATAAAAGCAGAAATCAGTCAGGCACATACAGCAAACCCCATGTCTACAGTCGCTCCCAAGTCCACCGTCTCAATTTTGGGATGATTCGTTGTCTATTCAGGTATTCCAGAGATGAAGGGTACATCAAGTTGATTGTGGAGATTTAATCCGCTGCTCCTGAGGCTGCTGGGAGAGATTTCCCTTTCTCTTCTTTGTTCGCACAGCTCCTGAGGTTCAGCTTTGGATTTGGTCCCACCTCTGCATGTAGGTCTCCTGAGGGCATCTGTTCTTCGCTCAGACAGGACGGGGTTAAAGTAGCAGCTGATTAGGGGGCTCTGGCTCACTCAGGTCGGGGGGAGGGAGGGGTATGGATGCGGGGCGAGCCTGCAGCGGCAGAGGCCAATATGACATTGAACCAGCCTGAGGCACACCGTGCGTTCTCCCAGGGAAGTTGTCCCTGGATCACGGGACACTGGCAGTGGCGGGCTGCACAGGTTCCCGGTAGGGGAGGTGTGGAGAGTGACCTTTGCTTGCACACAGGCTTCTTGGTGGTGGCAGCAGCAGCCTTAGCATCTCATGCCTGTCTCTGGGGTCTGTGCTGATAGCCAGGGCTCACACCCATCTCTGGAGCTCGTTTAGGTAGTACTCTGAATCCCCTCTCCTCATGAACACGAAACAATTGTCTCTTGTCTCTTCGGCAGGTCCAGACATTTTCCCAGGCTCCCTCCCCGCTAGCCGTGGCACACTAGCCCCCTTCAGGCTATGTTCATGCAGCCAACCCCAGTCCTCTCCCTGGGATCTGACCTATGAAGCCCAATCGTGAGCTCCCAGCCCCCGCCCACCCCGGCGGGTGAGCAGACAAGCCTCTCGGGCTGGTGAGTGCTGGTCAGTACCGATTCTCTGTGCGGGAATCTCTCCGCTTTGCCCTCCGCACCCCTGTTGCTGTGCTCTCCTCTGTGTCTCCGAAGCTCCCCCCTCCGCCACCCGCAGTCTCCGTCCGCGAAGGGGCTTCCTAGTGTGTGGAAACCTTTCCTCCTTCACAGCTCCCTCCCACTGGTGCAGGGCCCGTCCCTATTGTTTTGTCTCTGTTTTTTCTTTTGCTCTACCCACGTACTTGGGAAGTTTCTTGCCTTTTGGGAGGTCCGAGGTCTTCTGCCAGCGTTCAGTAGGTGTTCTGTAGGAGTTGTTCCACGTGTAGATGTATTTCTGATGTATTTGTGGGGAGGAAGGTGATCTCCACGTCTTACTCCTCCACCATCTTGAAGGTCTCCTTAACCATTTTTTTTCACATGAGTTTTTATCACGTGCCTATGTATAATAAGGTACAAGGAGTAACAAATATTTGTTTTGTATGAAAAATAAAAACAAATCCTTACTGAAGTTTTCAGAGAAATAACCTAGGTTAATTAGGTGAATGTTTTAGCCTCCCTCCCCAAACCCTTCCGCTAAGGCAGGCTGAATATTGCTTATGTCAGTCTCTCTGCTGCTGCCACCACTAACTGGCATAAATGTGATGTCCTGAACAATAGAATGTAATTAACAGTGTTCAAGGTGATGATATTTAAAGAAATGAACATGCAAACTTAAAAGATATTAAAATAGTGTCAGTGTTAATAATTGTGGTTATAAAAGGGAGAATGGTGAATTTTAATTTTGCATGTGATGAAATAATTAAAAATAAATATAGTGTGAGACTTTAATACAATAAGCTGACATTTAACTGAGAGGAAGTTTATTATAGAAAACAGTTTGCTGACCTAGAAAAATGTATCCACTTCTGTGGAATCAGTCACATTATGCCTTAACATTTGGAGAGTTAGATCCTTAAGTTTTACTTCAGGTATGGAACTCTAACAATTAAAACACTGCTCAACATATGATGTACAATTTTAGTATTTTATAAGATTTTTTCTCTATTATATAGTATTCTAAAATATTCTGAGATTAAATATGCAAGTTTTTATATTTCTCAGTTTTCATCATTAACAACAATACAAGTGTCATAATTTTATTCTGAAAAGCAAAGCATTAAAAGTCTCTGATTCCTTGAAAAAATGCCCTCAAAGTTAATAATGGCATTAAAAGTTATGACACAGACTGCCACTTAATAAAGAAGATGAGTTGCAAGTATATATAAGTAATAATCTGAAGTGCCTTTCACTGCTCTTTCATTATTGAATTAGTTAGCTCATCTTAAAATTACTATTTAAGGTGTATTCATTCACTTCCTATACCAGGGAATGGTAACAAATATTTAGTGAGTGCCTCCTATGCCCAGTCACTGTACTAGATGCTTTTTGTAAACATATCATTCTAGTCATTTAGTCTCATGATAATTTCACAAAGTAATTGTCAGTGTCTTTATTTTAAAGTTGAAAAATAACTAAAACTGAAGCTGTCTGATTCATCTTTGCTAAAATTCCTAGCCAAATCCTTACTTTATAAGTATTCAAGAAATATTTATTGAATAAATATGCTGAGTACATTATACATTTCTTAAGGATTATATCTTCAATGTGTTTACAGTCTTAAATGATTGGAAAAATAAGAACACTAAAATAACTTGATTGGTTGTATTTTTCCTTGGATTGTGGCAATAATAAAGTTCTTATATCAGAGGTCATTAAGTTGGGTATTAGGAAATAAATTTTAAATGATCATAGGTTTTTTTTCTTCATGTGCTGTTGCTGTATTTTCAAATTTGAAGTTTACATTGATTGTTAAGTGAGCTCTCTTATAATTTAATTTTCTGTGGTGCTCATCCTAAATTTGTAGACCAGAGTATTCTCCTTCAGATAGAGCGATTTTTACAATTTTGCATATGTTAAATTGAAAAGAACCTCAGGTAGGTTACTATTTTTTTTTTCTGCTGGGGTGATTTATAACCAGTATGGGGTTACAGACCCAAATCCTACAAAAATATTTCCTCTAAGTAACTCTTCTAATGTAATTCCCCCAGTATGCCTACAAATTGCAATTTACTTTGTCTACCAAAATTATGGTGCTCTAAGTTGGCCAAATTATAGAGCTATAATTCTGTTGAATATTGCTTCAAAGCATTTCATCAACTTGACCCTCAAGGAAATGCATGCCCGATTTTTTTTTTTTTTTTCAGTACGCGGGCCTCTCACTGCTGCAGCCTGTCCCGTTGCAGAGCACAGGCTCCGGTCACGCAGGCTCAGCAGCCATGGCCCATGGGCCCAGCCGCTCCATGGCATGTGGGATCCTCCCAGACTGGGGCACGAACCTGCATCCCCTGCATCGGCAGGCGGACTACCAACCACCGCGCCACCAGGGAAGCCCTGCATGCCCGATTTTTATGACCCAGTATCCTACATGGAGAACTGGCAGGAATTTGGCTCACAGCTTTATTTCTACTCATCATTGCAATATTTATTCTCTTGTATTGAGGTGGGAAAATGTTAAGGGCAAGATATTTTGTCAATATATATTGATCACCCTTTGATACCTTAGACTGAAGATGTCTAGGAGGTCAAACTATATGACTTCAAAATACCTTCTGGTCTTTTCATGCTCTTTCAGAGTCTTTTATGGAAATATCATTTGGAGAATGAATGTAGGTAGGGATGAGATGTTTGACCGAGAGAATGCTAACTCTAAATGTTATAAACAAAACTTGTTTTCTCAGACTAATTATTTATAACTAGTGCCTAAAATATGATATAGTTTTAGATTTTCAGGACTCTTGTTCTTTTCTGTAATGACTGGATGAATGAATGAAGGAGAAAAGAAAATTTCTCTGGTATGCTTTATAACTTTTATTTATGCAAAAAATCGTGAATATAATGTAATTTGGCTAGTAAAATCCAGAAAGAGGAGTTCCATATGAATTCAGATTCAGTTAACATTCAGTGCTTATTATTTGCCAGGGAGTATGCTTATGTTTTCTCAACTATTGTCTTTTATGTCAAAATCAACAGCCAAGTATTTTTATTAAGCAAATCTCATCTGAACCCATTCATATCTGTATCATTATTCTATTGGAATTGTGGATGATTTTCTTTAGAGTGGTGGGTAGGATAGATAGAAAAAACAGGAACTGCTTTCTCAAAAGTTCAGAGCAAAGTTATCTCTTCCTTGGTTATGATGCATGGTTTGGGGACTTCAGTCTATTATTTATTTGAATATTTGAGAACAAGTAGAACAACTGGTCAAAAACCTTAACCAGCCTTTGATTACTCCCTGAGAACACTTTGATTCAAAGTGTAGTTTGGGGCCTGTTTTGGGGAAAGGAGATAAATTAAGTCTTTTTATTTTCAAAGGAAAATAATAACTTTGTCTCATATCACCAGCTATTAAAACAACTATGTAAAATTCCTGTATTTTAGACAAACTTCAATATCATATTATGTATGTGATAGCAAAATTTCCCAAAGAAATATTATTTGAAAGAACCAGTCCCAGAAACTTACCAAGCATTTATTTCCTTCAATTCTCTAAGCTCTTCACTTAGATAAATGATCAGAAAGGTACAAACTTGGGCTATATTACTTAAATCCTTCATGAAGAGTCTTTTAGAATAACAATTTAACATTGGCTTCTTAGTGGACTTAAGAAAAGGCTACATGGTAACTATTTCTGCATGTTTCTTATAACTTGCATTGAATAGATTTTATTATGTAATTCATAGTATTATTATGATATATTTGCAAACGTTTAGCTTTTAAAATGTTTGTTTCTGCCAATAATCAGCACGATTTATTTATTTATTTAACATCTTTGTTGGAGTATAATTGCTTTACAATGGTGTGTTAGTTTCTGCTGTATAACAAAGTGAATCAGCTATATGTATACATATATCTCCGTATCCCCTCTCTCTTGCGTCTTCCTCCCACCCTCCCTATCCCACCCCTCTAGGTGGTCACAAAGCACCGAGCTGATCTCTCCATGCCATGCAGCTGCTTCCCACTAGCTATCTATTTCACATTTAGTAGTATATATATGTCAATGCTACTCTCTCACTTCATCTCAGCTTACCCTTCCAGCACGATTAATTTTTCAGTGAACTGTTTCCTTTTTTGCCTGGGATTCTAAGAGTTGTTTGTATTTAGAGAATCTACTCTTTCAGTTGGACTGTATGCTCTCCTCATCTTTTCTTCCTTTATCATTAGAATAACAGAGATTTTAGAACTATTTTGGACCTGGAAGGCCATCTAACCTGATACCTTAGTTAGCAAAAGGAGAAACTGAGGCTTTGGAAGATTAAGTGACTGAGCCAAGAACGTATGGGTTATAAGTGACAGAGCTCAGATTGGAATGTAGGCCTTTTGTCTGCATTCAAGTTTTATATTCATTTTATTGTCGTCTTTTCTCTTATTCACTTTATTGATTTAATGATATTTAGATTTTTCATCTTAAAATATCTCACATGGATTTTGGAAGTATATCAGGACTAACAAAGTGTGGAAACCAAAATATATTTTAGTCAATTGAAAATGTCACCCAGAAATCTGTACAATTAAACCTTATAGTCACAGATGACAATTATAAAAAATTATAATTGACTTTTGCTTTATTTAAATCACTCTTTTCTTCCAAGTATCAAATCATAATTGTTGGGTAAGTAAATTTGTAAACAAATATTCATAATTAATTTCCCTAAAGCAATATGAACAAATGCATCTAAACTTTAAGCATTAAATTAGAATGTTAGTAAAACAAAATGTGGCTGCACTGACTCTGAGGATATAAATTTATTCAGAAACTGGACTGCTTTTACCAGCTAGGCAAGTTAGTACATGGAGTTTAATAAATATTGAATAAAATAAGGGAGAAATGTGAATTTGATGAAGTTTGCTGGCAATTAGAGCAATTTATTTCACTATTAACATGACAAGCTCTAAATGGAAATCAGTTACGGATGAAAATGCAATTTTATTGCCTGGTATTCCCAGTGCCATGTAATTAAATAAAGAAATGGGCTGGAGGGGCAAGGGGTGTCCATGGCTGACAGTTCTGGGAAAACAACCATCCCTCATGCACGAACTTGCTGCCATCACAGTGCTGAAATGGGGAGATGGGGTTTATTTGTGCATTTGTGTATACTCAGGGACACTTTTATTTATAGAGTTCCTCTCCTATTTGAAACACTGTATCTCAAATGGAAGGAAGAAAATAGTCTTGCTAGATTAAAAATACCAAGTACAATTAAACAGTGCATCTTGTGGGGGAAGCAGATATAAGAGTCTTTACTTCTTGATATGAAAATAAAATAAGAACACATATAACAAATTTTAAACTATTATCTTTTTAAAGCATTGTATTGGGATGTTGTATGTGTGTGTGTGTATGAATGAATAAATGAATATACACTCACAACTTAAATAGCTGTTTATGTATAAGCAGCCAAGGTAAGTATTTCATATTTGGCAAATGTACTTAAATGTCAGTCGGTCCAACTGAAGTATTTTAGCATGTCTAAAGACGATACAGGCTGTAAAAAAAAAAAAAAAAAAAAAAATATATATATATATATATATATATATATATATATATTTCAGGAAACCATTTTGATTTTTGAATATGTGTCTTTAAAATTCATTAAGTATATGTCTTGAGTTAACATATATTTCTCTTGATGTTCAGGGACATAATTAGGAACATAATATATAATTATGTAAATAATTAAGTTGCTCATGTTTTATTTTTATTTAGTTTCAAAATTTATTTTTGTCATGTGTTGATATAGTTATTGTGGGAATATTTTAATGAATAAAATCAGCAAATTAAGTCATAATATTTTATATTTAAATTTTTACTATCGTGAAGCATATTGAAATGTTTTCAAAATCATAAAGGGTCATTGTTTTTTTGCTTAGGTTGGTCTCATCGTAGCTTCCCTTGCCAGGAAAAGTGCGTGGCTATATTATGAATGTGAAGAGTAATGCCAACCATATTTTAGGTGGTATAAAAGGAATCAAGAAACTGCAGTGCATTTGTCTATATAATTTTGGCCCATTAAATCTTATTGATTGTTATAAGAATATTAATAAAAAGCATGAAAAATATTAAATGAGATGATTTATATAAAGAATTTGAAAATGTATATTGCTCAGAGTAGGCATTCTCTAGCATATGTTAATGGGTTTGTTCTATTAAGTGTATCAAATTGAAAAGCCTTAGTTGTTACTTTATCTGATTTTAAAAGGAAAAGTCAATGGATTAGCCATTATAAAATAATTAAGCTTGTTAATTTGGCATTCATAAGTTGGACATTCATAAATTTGAATATATATGTTACTTTTATATGAAGAAAACATTTTAAATGCCTTATTAATGTTTTAGTGTTAAATTTATGTTTATTTTTATTGCCTTAATTATGTATATATGTATATTATATACATACATGCATTCATTATACATATACGCATGCATGCTGACATATACACATGACATAAAATGAAGTAACATAATTTGGAATTTTTTATAGGTTCTGATATTTCTCTGATTACATAAAATTTGTAGTTTGTCAGATTGCTTATCTTTCATTGTAGGCTCTAATGGTCTTAACATATAAACTATTATCATGATTTCTTCTGTATTGAAGATGTTCTAAAGAACCTTAGGTTTTCTAGTTAGTAAGAGAGCTCAGATTCTTGAGTAGTGAATCTGGAAATCTTACGATAGGTAAAATGGCCATGTGAATTTTGCTTCAACCCTCTACTACTGTTGCATCATTAGTTCAAGGGAAGATTCTGGTCCAGTTCTGATTTACGTCTAGTATAAAGAACCCAAAGTTTATTGATGTTTTATCAACAATTTGGCACATCTTGTGCACTTTCTGTGGGGCTGGCTTGGAATATATTTGGACACTTAGATTGAATGGTGGAAATGTCTCTGGATATTCTGGATGTCTATAGATCAAAGTGAGCACTCTGTGCCCGACCAGCCCAGATGTGGATGTAACTTTTCCAGATGAATACTGACTTTAGTTAGTGGAAGAAATTTTCCAGGGTATCCAACAAAGGAAATTAAAATGTTTTCTGTTGCTGGTTTATTAGAAAATTTTTTTCAAAATTCAGGAATAGTTCAGAATGGCAGTGGGAATTGGGAGAGAATGAGTTTTCCTGGCTTTACATGATTGACTCTAAAGCTAAAATGCAAATTGCCAAACAATCCTCCCCCCACCAGTTGTACAGAAAACTTTAATGATTTCCCCTTCTACACCCTTCCCTTTTCAAAAATATTTATTGTTCATGTTCTTTGTATCTGTATTGTGTTATGTGCTGGGAATATAATAAATAAGATGAATCTGTACTATCAAGAAACTTAAAATCTGAAGTGGAATAAATACATGGGAGCAAACAAATGCAATAACACAGAATAAGTATTATGCTAGACATTTTTAGGGATCCCTACTTAGGCACAATGAAGGAATGGTCAGTATTCTCTGGGTTTAGGTTTCCAGGAGGGATTCATATAGAATGTATATTTAAAATGAGACTTGAAATGTCAGTAGATTTATTGCTGGAAGAGCTTTTCCAGTATGACAGTTAAGGCCACGGACGTTTGAAATAACATGGTCATTTTCAGGAGCGGAAAATGGTTCATTAATGCTGGAGTATGCAGGACACTGGGCTTTGGCCTAGTTTCTAAATATAAATGAGGCTGAGAATGAGCCCTAGGGAAGAATATGCCCATTTCTCTCACTGAAGGCTGAGTGGATGGAGGTGCCATTTATGGAGCTAAGAAATATAGGAGGAGAAACCAGCTTAAGGAGAAAAAATAGTGATTTGACTTTGGATGTATAGTTCCAGTTGCCTTTAGAACATAAGGTGGAGGTACTATGTAATCATGTCTAGAGATCAGAGGAAGTGTTGAGCCTGAAAATATAGATTTTTCATCACCTTATGGATGGAATGGTGGAACTCTGGGAATCAGCAAGAATACCCTGGAAGAATGGAAAATAATTTCAAGGACAGAATTCTGGGGCCTCAACATTTGCAGGGTAAGCAGATTGAAAAGATGTCTGGAAAGCAGGCCAAGAAAGCACAATTGGAGTTATAGGATTTTGTCAAAAATATTCAAGGGAGAGAGTGATTCTGAAAGAAAGAACTGAAGAATACACATATATTGGCTTTGGAAGCAGTTGATATCCTTCGCAAGATAAGCTTCAGTGGCATGAGAGGGCAGGGGGAGGGGCAGCAGAGAGCGTGTATAGATTATTCTATTAAGATTGCCTATGAAAGAAGGCTATGGAAACTGAGTGTTCCCTTGAGGGGGATTTTGTATTGAGCAAGTTGGTTTTGGTTTTTTTTTTTTGTTTCTACTGGAAAAAAAGGATCTAAGGATGCAGGACGTATAACTAGAAGAAAAGGTTTGAAAACTTTGGAGAGAGAGGGTAAACTTATGGTGCAACATATTTTTGATCCTGAAAGGTATGAGAGGGGATGGGTAAAAAAAATGTAAGAGGAAAAATTAGCTTTGAACTTGAAAAAGGTCCCTTTTCACTGTGGCTTGGGAAAGGAGGGTGAGTACAGGCATTAAAAATTGATGGAGTTATAACCTAGTGGCTTTTGTTTCTTCAGTAAAGGAGGCTGCCAAGGTCATGTGTTGAGAGAGAAAAATGACGAAGTTGAAGGAAGTTTGTGGAACGTGAAGAAATGTGGAGATAGCTCTATGGAGATTGAGAAGGATGGCTTACCAGGCTACGTGTAGTGTAAACAGCACCACTGAGCTAAATATTGCTGAGGAATAGATCTGCGTGTGTCTGAACTGCAGAGTTGCTTGTGTGTATATCATGGAAGGATGGTTAGGGTTTAAAGGAATAGATTCAGGGTTGGTTGCCTAGCATTTAAGTAGAGGCATAGAATTCTTAAAAATAGATAAGGCTTATATTTCTTAGTCATTCCCTCCTTCCTCAATCCCAGACAATACTTTAGTATTCATTAATTTTAAGGACTTTCATGAGGAAGTTCTCTTAAAGTTTAGTCTTCATGTTCTCTACCTTGTCATACCTCTCTCAGGACATTAACACCATATTCTAGCAACGTCTACAGGTTTTAGGCACTACTCAGCCAGAAACTTTTATAAAGAATTTTCTATGGTGCCTGTATGTATATTTATATTTTCCTGTTTTTTATTTTATTTTATGTTTTTAGTTAATACTACATATACACATTCTACTAAGCTATGTAAATGAATACCCACTGCTATTAATGTTTAATTTGCACAAGCTTTTCATGCACTCTCGTTTGTTTTAGGACACATTTTTCTTTAAGGCTACCTGTTTCTGATAAGTTGTTCTAGTTCCTCTCCTCGGGAACCTTTCATTTTTACCATCTTCAAATTTTTTCTCTCTAATCATTGTACTTTCTGACATCTTTTTCTGTCACTCTACTGAATATTTTGAGTTCATAGTAGATAGAAAGTTCTTGACTTTCTAAACATCCTCGATATATATAAAATATATTTTCTATTGTTTATATTAGGAAATTAGGAAAGTTCTTTATTTTAGAATCATTTTGTGTACTTGATTTCCTCCTATTTCAGAACAGATTGTTCTTCTCTGTACTTCTACTTTAAATTAAATATTTGTAAGGCTAGCTTACTGACTCAGGGAAAACATGGCTTCCTGAAACAAGAACATGGCTAGTAGCAAAGGCTGGCTCTGATATCAAGCATTTGTCCTTATATTAAAGCTACTAAGTTTACTTTTCAGTTACTGATCAATAATAATTGATTTGAACTCATCAAAACCAATGGTACTTTGGGAAATGTAGTCGCAAATTTAAAATATGGTGGCCTAACTATGAAGTCTATTACAAATTTAAACTGGAATTCTAAGATATATTTAAAAATCAGGAAGATCTCCATGAGACTTGTTTCCTTTACAACCATCAGGGCTTAAGCAATATTAAACATGTGCTAGGTAAATAGAGCCTGTCCGCAGTACTTACAAAAATCAAATGTCAATTGGACAGAGTTTCGCCCAATTTGTGAACTGAAGCCTGGTTGAAAGGAAAAAAAAATTCTTTACAGCTGCAGATAAAGAACCATTACTATACTTACTGTTCAAGCAGAGGGTACAATCAAGTATAAATAATTAGAGTGTTTTGTCAAAGAGGAGAAATAGGGAGAAATCCTGACCATTTCTCCTGTCTGAAGCCCTACAGACACATTGTTTTTGTACATGAATGGAGATAATAGCTTCCAAATCAAGGGAGAGGATTCATTTAGGTGGAAATAAAATAAAATAACATATTCACATACTCATGTCTGTTTTCTTAACAATAACAATAGTGCCATCTTTAAAAAAATCCCACTAAGTACTAAGGCAAAGCTGAAATATTTATTCATGTTTATAGGGGATCATAATGTTTTATCCTTTTGGAAATTCCCAAGAGCCATTCATCTCTTTCTTCAATTACACAAATTATTTGACTTTTGAGATACTACTTACCTAATAAAAATAGAGAAGTTGATTGCTTAGACAATCCAGAAACTCATATTTTGCCAATCCTTTATTGTACTGCAATTATATGGGGTAATAAAATGGAATCTAATTCACCCTTTATTTTGATGGCTCATAAATTCAAACGTGGAGTCATGGAATAAAAGCCATTATGTTGCAACTTTGATCTGTTTGTAGTGAATATAGCTAAAGTAAGGATTCTGAAGAGGGAAGATTTTGTACAAATAGTTTACATCTTTTTAGAGACAAGTATATTATTTAAATATTTGTGTTAAATATATTATCTTCTTGTCAGCATATATTTAATCACTCCACAGTAAGGTAAAAAGAACTGGTCGCTCTTCTATTTCCTGTATGCCAGGTGATTTATATATTATATCCCTTGAAGTAGGTGGTGGTGCCCTCCTATTAAAAATGGGGAAACTGAGGTTCACAGCATATGTAATTTGCCCAAAATCACATGTCCACCATGTGGTGGAATCAGCGTGTCCAAATTCAAATCAGGTGCTTCTTCAACTGCCCTACATTAGCTAATGGTGATAATGAGAGGATTATCAAAAGCAACAAGGCACAATTCTGCTCTAATGTGTCTACTCTCCTCTCGTATCCCTGGTGACAGAGAACAGAGAAATAGTATCCTTGCTGAGAACATTACATTTTCTTAAAGTCTTATATTTTATCTTAAAAGTTGTATGTGGATTTTTAATTTTATGTGTTTATATAAAGCAAACAGGATGTAATATAATTTACCAAACCTCAAAATCATGTTTACCCTGTGATTTCAAACACCTCCTGGCCCACAATATCCATATTTGAAAAGCAATGAATTAGGACGACATGTAGTATTAGGAGTTTTGAGGGAAGTTTTACAGGGGGACCCATTAATTACTATTGTCTGTAGAATTGGCAATGCCTGGAGTTGTGTGGTGCATAACCCCTGAATCCATGTTAATTATCCCTAAGTGTGTAAGAATTTTTATTTTAACAAAAGTTACTGGCAGGAGTTCTAAATTAGTTATGTTTACTGAGGTATACCCAACATCTAGCATGATACCTGGTCAAAATGAATGTTTAATTAATATTAGTTGTACGAATGAACCATTTCTGAGACACATAATATAGTACAGACTAAGAAGTTTGTGAGATATAGTACATATATTACATATCTCATAAACATTTCTTTAGCATAACTTTAAAAACATTTATCACATTTCTTTAGATGGAATATATTGGTCTCTGACTGATCTTTAATCAGTTCATCTTAGTTTTTAGTCACTATAAAACAGTTTTCTAGAGCAATGTCTCTTAACCTTTTTGTGTGTGTGTGGACTGGGATACTTTATAAATCTGATCAAAGCTTTGGTCATTCTTACAAGAAAAATGCAGATATACTCATATCATTTTCAATCAATTTCATGAAGCTTCTGGTTAAAAAACAAAAGACAAGAAAACACTATATAACAACATAAATGTTTCATTTAAGTGTCTTATTTATATTAGATGCTTACATTGCTTTTATGAAATTATTAAGTGAAATTGAGAGTGTTTTAAAATGTTAAAACCAAGAGCATGTGAATATGGGTCATGCACAAAAAAGTGAAACAAAGCATAATATGCAAGTAGATATTCTCAGGAGACCTGTTCAGCAGAAGGGCACAGTGTTAGATGTAATTTGTTTATCGACAATCTCTGACAATGGTGCAATGAACTAGCAAACACCACAAAAGTAATGAATCTTTTCCTTTTTAGTAATTATATTTGAACAGTTCAAATTAACCTGTGGTTTGAGGCTACTGCTTGGGTGAACTAATTCACTGATGTAATGACTTTTCTCATTTTTGCTCCAGTGATTTAGGTAAGAAAGGATGAGAAATGAAAATACGAGGCCATAAGTTTATAGCTTAGTGAAAAATTAAACGTGCTGTTTTCTGCAAGTCACATTTGGAGACTATCTTCGACTGATCTAATGTAGGACACGATAGTTAAAATTTCAAACTAAAAAGAAATGGAATTTCTGCCATGCTATGTGGCAGCACTACGAATAAAACGAGCTGAATTGAAAGAGACAGATAGTTTGCGAAAATTATTATAAAGATTCAGCAATATTTTCAAACAACAGAACACTGTTCTGTTGGCTATCACTGCTCATTAGTGCTTGAAATCTAAGTTTTCAGGAGCCTGCTGCTTATCCTGATGCCTAGGATGATGGTGATACCATGCTGATGTTATTGGACTATTATTTTTAAATAATGCTATATCATTGCCTCTGTGTCCCTGCCATTATTGTACATAGATATTCAGTAATGAGACACAAAGTAAAATCTCAGGGGAGGTTAGGCAAGATTTAACAGCACCTAGGACAGTTCCTTGCAAATGGTTGGCACTCAGTAAATATTAGAGGAGAGAATAAGTGACCTAAGAATGTATAAAGTAGATCCTCCATATCCGTGGGTTTTACATCCATGGGTTCATCTCTTCCACAGATATGGAAGACTGACTGCATTCATTGGACTAAGCCATTTTATATAAGGGAATTGAGTATCTGCGGATTTTAGTATGTGTCGGGAGCTCCTCAAACCAATCCCCAGTGGATCTAGAAGGGTGCATTATTACACGTTTTCTAAAATAATGAAGAATATTTTGTACACTATTTTTTCATATCATATTTTTGTAAGCAACTTAGACTTTTCCCATAAATTCTATATCTTAACATTGAGAAGATAGCCATTTTCATTCTTCAAAGAGACTGGCTAGCATGAATGCCAATATTAGGATTTCATTGTCCATAAATGATTCCAAAATTTATGGAAAAAATAACTGATGTCATTGTGAACTCTATTGGGCTGGCTCTTTTGTAATAGTGAAGCAGGGTAGCAGAGTGGTTTGACTTGTTATGGTTATTTGCTTCATTATTAGGTATGTATGATCTGGGAAATGTTAATTTTGTGTTATTTCCTGGATTTGTAAAATGGGATCAATAATTATAATAGCTACCTCACAGAGTGCTATGAGGATTAAATGAGATAATCTATGTAAAGCCTTTACATTTTACTCAAGTGTGGTTGGCACTTAGAAAACTGAGCTCAGAATAAATGTTACCTATTATTAGGATAATTATTATTATCATGTGGAGAAAAGCATTTCACAATGAAATGGGAAGTTGCTACAGAATGAATAATGACTAATATATGTCATTTCTAGAATGAAGAAAATGACATATACTCTCTAAAAGCAATCATTTAGGTCTTGGCATCCCAATTTCTAAAACTTCCTTAAGCATTGGTTGATCTGACATTTATTATATCCATTAGGTGCTTCTCACATAATTTCTATCTCAATAGAAACATCATTTTGCTATGTGTCTGATTTGCTGTATGTTGTGAAGGTAGCTGTGCAAAAGAGCATGTTCTTTGATCCTTTATTGAAGCTTTTAGTAATTGTCTTATGTACTGAAAGGATTCAGTGAGGATCATGAGCAAGATTAAGGATGGTAGAGTAATAGACACAGGAGGGAGTGGGTTCCCAGGGTAAACAGGAAAGAAGAACCCTTGTTTTACCTACATAGAGGTTCTTTAAAGGACCTTGTAGACTTGGCAGGGGCTGAGAAACTAGTTATGATGATTTCTTAAAGGAAACCTACTCTCCAATAAGGAAAACTACTCTCAGGTTTCTCTTTCTACAAAGAAAACTATTTTATCATAGATATAAAATATGGGTTTCTAATTTCTGACAGGAAAGGGAGAGTATAGAAAATTTTCAGGGTTTTCTTTTTGAATTTTATTTATCTTTTTATACAGCAGATTCTTACTAGTTATCCATTTTATACATATTAGTATATATATGTCAATCCCAATCTCCCAATTCATCACACCACCACCACCCCCACCACCACTTTCTCCCCTTGGTGTCCATATGTTTGTTGTCTACATCTGTGTCTCTATTTCTGCCCTGCAAACCAGTTCATATGTACCATTTTTCTAGATTCCACATATATGCATTAATATATGATATTTATCTCTTTCTGACTTAGTTCCCTCTGTATGACAGTCCCTAAATCCATCCACATCTCTACAAATGACCTAATTTTGTTCCTTTTTATGGCTGAGTAATATTCCATTGTATATACATACCATATCTTCTTTATGCATTCATCTGTCGATGGGCATTTAGGTTGCTCCATGACCTGGCTATTGTAAATAGTACTGCAATGAACATTGGGGTGCAGGTGTCTTTTTGAATTATGGTTTTCTCTGGGTGTATGTCCAGGAGTGGGATTGCTGGGTCATATGGTAATTCTATTTTTAGTTTCTTAAGGAAGCTCCATACTGTTCTCCATAGTGACTGTATCAATTTACATTCCCACCAACAGTGCAAGAGGGTTCCCTTTTCTGCACACCCTCTCCAGCATTTCTTGTCTGTACATTTTCTGATGATGCCCATTCTAACTGGTGTGAGGTGATATCTCATTGTAGTTTTGATTTGCATTTCTCTAATAATTAGTGATGTTGAGCAGCTTTTCATGTGTTTCTTGGCCACCTGTAGGTCTTCTTTGGAGGAATGTCTACGTAGGTCTTCTGCCCATTTTTTGATAGGATTGTTTGTTTTTTTAATATTGAGCTGCATGAGCTGTTTATATATTTTGGAGATTAATCATTTGTCCGTTGATTCGTTTGCAAATATTTTCTCCAATTCAGAGGGTTGTCTTTTCATCTTGTTTGTAGTTTCCTTTGCTTTGCAAAAGCTTTGAAGTTTCATTAGGTCCCATTTTTTTTATTTTTGTTTTTATATCCATTAAACTAGGAGGTGGATCAAAAAAGACCTTGCTGTGATTTATGTCAAAGTGTGTTTTTCTGATGTTTTCCTCTAAGAGTTTTATACTGTCCAGTCTTACATTTAGATCTGTAATCCATTTTGAGTTTATTTTTGTGTATGGTGTTAGGGAGTGTTCTAATTTCATTCTTTTACATGTAGTTGTCCAATTTACCCAGCACCACTTATTGAAGAGACTGTCTTTTCTCCATTGTGTATTCTTGCCTCTTTGTCATAGATTAGTTGACCATAGGTGTGTGCATTTATCTCTGGGCTTTCTATCCTGTTTCATTGATCTATCTTTCTGTTTTTGTGCCATATTGTATTGATTACTGTAGCTTTGTAGTGTAGTCTGAAGTCAGGGAGTCTAATTCCTCCAGCTCCATTTATTTCCCTCATGATTGCTTTGGCTCTTTGGGGTCTTTTGTGTCTCCATACAAATTTGAAGATTTTATGTTCTAGTTCTGTGAAAAATCCTTTTGGTAGTTTGATAGGGATTGCATTGAATCTGTAGATTGCTTTGGGTAGTATGGTCATTTTCACAATGTTGATTGTTCCAATCCAAGAACATGGTATATCTCTCCATTTGTTTGTGTCATTTTTTATTTCTTTCATTGCTGTCTTATAGTTTTCTGAGTACTTTAAGGATCTTTAACTTCCTTAGGTAGGTTTATTCCTAGGTATTTTATTCTTTTTGTTGCAGTAGTGAATGGGATTGTTTCCTTCATTTCTCCTGCTGATCTTTTGTTGTTAGTGTATAGAAATGCAAGAGATTTCTGTGCATTAATTTTGTATCCTGCAACTTTACCGAATTCATTGATTAGCTCTAGTAGTTTTCTGGTAGCATCCTTAGGATTCTCTATGTATAGTATCATGTCATCTGCAAAGAGTGACAGCTTTATTTCTTCTTTTCCGATTTGGATTCATTTTATTTCTTTTTCTTCTCTGTTTGCCCTGGCTATGACTTCCAAAGCTATCTTGAATAACAGCAGCAAGAATTGACATCCCTGTGTTGTTCCTGACCTGAAAGGAAATGCTTTCAGTGTTCACCATTGAGAATGATGTTTGCTGTGGGTTTGTCATATATGGCCTTCATTATGTTGAGGTAGGTTCCCTTTGTGCCCACTTTCTGGAGAGTTTTTATCATTAATGTGTGTTGAAATTTGTCAAAAATTTTTTCTGCATCTATTGAGATGATCATATGGTTTTTATTCTTCAGTTTGTTAATATGGTGTATCACACTGATTGATTTGTGTATACTGATGAACCCTTGCATCCCTGGGATAAATCCCACTTGATCATGGTGTATGATGCTTTTAATGTGTTGTTGGATTCTGTTTGCTAGTATTTTGTTGAGGATTTTTGCACCTATATTCATCAGTGATATTTGTCTCTAATTTTCTTTTTTTGTAGTATCTTTTGTTTTGGTATCAGGGTGATGGTGGCCTTGAAGAATGAGTTTGGGAGTGTTCCTTTCTGTGCAGTTTTTTTGGAAGAGTTTGAGAAGAATGGGTGTTAGCTATTCTCTAAACGTTTGGTAAAATTCACCTGTGAAAACATCTGGTCCTGGACTTTTGTTTGTTGGAAGATTTTTAATTTCAATTTCATTACTTGTGATTGGTCTGTTCATACTTTCTATTTCTTCCTTGTTCAGTCTTAGAAGTTTATACCTTTCTAAGAATTTGTTCATTTCTTCCAGGTTGTCCATTTTATTGGCATAGAGTTGCTTGTAGTAGTCTCTTATGATGCTTTGTATTTCTGAGGTGTCCGTTGTAACTTATCCTTTTTCATTTCTAATTTTATTGATTTCAGTCTTCTCCCTATTTTTCTTGATGAGTCTGGCTAATGGTTTATCAATTTTGTTTATCTTCTCAAAGAAAGAGCTTCTAGTTTTACTTATCTTTGCTATTGTTTTCTTTGTTTCTATTTCCACTCTGATCTTTATTATTTCTTTCCTTCTGTTAACTTTGGGTTTTGTTTGTTCTTCTTTCTCTAGTTCCTTTAGGTGTAAGGTTAGATTGTTTGAGATTGTTCTTGTTTCTTGAAGTAGGCTTGTATTGCTATAGACTTCCCTCTTAGAACTCTTTTTGCTGCATCCCATAGGTTTAGGATAGTCGTATTTTTATTTTCCTTTGTCTCTAAGTATTTTTTGATTTCCTCTTTGATTTCTTCAGTGATCTCTTGGTTATTTAGTAACGTATTGTTTATCCTTCATGTGTTTGTGTTTTTTACTTACTTTCCCCCTGTAATTTATTTCTAATCTCGTAACATTGTGGTTGGAAAAGATGCTTGATATGATTTCAATTTTCCTAAATTCACCAAGGCTTGATTTGTGACCTATGATATGATCTATCCTGGAGAATGTTCCATGTGCACTTGAGAAGAAAGTGTAATCTGCTGCTTTCAGATGGAATGTCCCATAAATATCAATTGAATCTGCCTGGTCTATTGTATCATTTAAAGCTTGTCTTTCCTTAGTAATTTTCTGTCTGGATGATCTGCCCATTGGTGTAAGTGAGATGTTAGAGTCCCCACTGTTGTGTTATTGTCAATTTCCTCTTTCATAGTTGTTAGCATTTGCCTTATTATTGAGGTGCACCTATGTTGGGTGCGTATATATTTATAATTGTTATATTTTCTTCTTGGATTGATCCCTTGATCATTATGTAGTGTCCTTCCTTGTCTCTTTTAACATTCTTTATTTAAAAGTCTATTTTATCTGATATGAGTGTTGCTACTCCAGCTTTCTTCTGATTTGCATTTGCATGGAATATCTTTTCCATCCCCTCACTTTCAGTCTGTATGTGTCCCTAGTCTGAGGTGGGTCTTTTGGAAACAGCATATTTATGGGTCTTGTTTTTGTATCCATTCAGCAAGCCTGTGTCTTTTGGTTGGAGCATTTAATCCATTCACATTTAAGGTAATTATCAATATTTATGTTCCTATTACCATTTTCTTAATTGTTTTGGGTTTTTTTTTTTTTTTTAGGTCCTTTTCTTCTTTTGTGTTTTCCACTTAGAGAAGCTCTTTTAGCATTTGTTGCAGAGCTGGTTTGGTGGTGCTGAATTCTCTTAGCTTTTGCTTGTCTGTAAAGCTTTTAATTTCTCCATTGAATCTGAATGAGATCCTTGCTGGGTAGAGTAATCTTGGTTGTAGGTTCTTCCCTTTCATCACTTTAAATATATCATGCCACTCCCTTTTCGTTTGTAGAGTTTCTGCTGAGAAATCATCTGTTAACCTTATGAGAGTTCCCTTGTATGTTATTTGTCGTTTTTCCCTTGTTGCTTTGAATAATTTTTCTTTGTCTTTAATTTTTGTCAATTTGATTACTATGTGTCTCAGTGTGTTTCTCCTGCCTGGGACTCTCTGCACTTCCTGGACTTGGGTGGCTGTTTCCTTTCCCATGTTAAGGAAGTGTTCAACTGTAATCTCTTCAAATATTTTCTTTGGTCCTTTCTCTCTCTCTTCTCCTTCTGGGACCCCTATAAGGCAAATGTTGTTGCGTTTAATGTTGTCCCAGAGGTCTCTTAGGCTGTCTTCATTTCTTTTCATTCTTTTTTCTTTATTCTGTTCCATGGCAGTGAATTCCACCCTTCTGTCTTCCAGGTCACTTATCCATTCTTCTGCCTCAGTTATTCTGCTACTGATTCCTTCTAGTGTATTTTTCATTTCAGTTATTGTATTGTTCATCTGTTTGTTTATTCTTTATTTCTTCTAGGTGTTTGTTCTTTAATTCTATTAGGTGTTTGTTCTTTAATTCTTCTAGGTCTTTGTTAAACATTTCTTACATCTTCTCGATCTTTGCCTCCACTCTTTTTCCAAGGTCCTGGATCATCTTCACTATCATTATTCTGAAATCTTTTTCTGGAATTTTGCCTATCTCTACTTCATTTAGTTGTTTTTCTGGGGTTTTGTCTTGTTCCTTCATCTGGTACATAGCCCTCTGCCTTTTCATCTTGTCTGTCTTTCTGTAAATGTGGTTTTTCTTCCACAGGCTCTAGGATTTTTATTCTTCTTTCTTCTGTTGTTTGCCCTCTGGTGAATGAGGCTATCTAAGAGGCTTGTGTAAATTTCCTAATGGGAGTGATTGGTGTTAGGCAGAGCTGGGTGTTGCTTCTGGTGGGTAGAGGTCAGCAAAATTTTAATCCAGTTGTCTTCTATGAGTGGGGCTGTGTTCCCTCCCTGTTGGTTGTTTGGCCTGAGGTGACCCAACACTGGAGCTTACGTGGACTCTTTGGTGGGGCTGATGGCAGACTCTGTGAGCACTCATGCCAAGGAGTCCTTCTGAGAACTTCTGCTGCCAGTGTCTTGTCCTCATGGTGAGAAACAGCCACCCCCTACCTCTGCAGGAGACCCTGCAACACTGGCAGGTAGGTCTGATTCAGTGTCCTGTGGGGTCACTGCTCCTTCCCCTGGGTCCCAATTTTCACAGTACTTTGTGTGTGCCCTCCAAGAGTGGAGTCTCTGTTTCACCAGTCCTTTCAAATTCCTGCAATCAAATCCTGGTAGCCTTCAAAGTCTGATTCTCTAGGAATTCCTCCTCTCATTGACTAACCCCCAGATTGGGAAGCCTGACGTTGGGCTCAGAACCTTCGCTCCAGTGGGTGGACTTCTGTGGTATAAGTGTTCTCCAGATTGTGAGTCTCCCACCCAACAGTTATGGGATTTGATTTTATTGTGATTACACCTCTCCTACCATGTCATTGAGGCTTCTCCTTTGTCTTTGAATGTGGGGTATCTTTTTTGGTGAGTTCCAGTGTCTTCCTTTTGATGATTGTTCAGCAGTTAGTTCTGATTCTGGTGCTCTCACAAGAGGGAGTGAGTGCACCTCCTTCTACTCTGTCATCTTGAACCAATCTAAATTTTCAGTTTTTATCTTCTGAATTATATTACATAGAAAAATTAGCAAACCTGTGATTTGCCCATATAAAACATTTTGCTCTATGTAGAAAATGATCTCTTTTACCTAGTGGTATAGGATATGATTGATCTTCAAGCACAAAAGAAGTGAACATCAATAAAATTGACAGTGTCCTATCTAGAGAGGTCAAAAATTCAAAACTGTATCTAGATTCAGGAAGCTAGACCAAATCATCTTTTAATTAAGTTCTTTATAAAATGTTCAATTCACCAAAGATTCTCCTTTTAAAAATCTGTCAGTGAGAATGAATTACACTAAGATAATGATACATTTTCAACAATCATTTACATTTCAAACAAACATCTAATTGAAGCACCAGATTTCACCACTGTTTTCTGTCTTCAAATAAGGATATATTTTTATTTACTTGCTAATTTATTATTTTTTTGTGAATCGGCTGAAAATACTTTATTTCAAAATTCAAATATTTTCACATTGCATTTACATTGATCTGTTTTTATATAGTATTTTAAGAATGTTTGGTCACAGATATCTTGAAAATAAATAATAGAATTATTTCTAATGACCACTATATATATATTACATAAAAATATATATACCTATATATATTAACATTTACATTTAATTTAAAACTATACTTGAGTGCACATGATATACACCTTTCTTTCATCATCTTTTAAATTCTTCTGGAAACATTTCCCACTTTATTTGAGGTATTACAATATTTAACACATTTATCAAAAAGCCATAAATAAAAGGTTATTTTTAAATATCCAGTGATAAATCATATAATGTTTTGTTTGGTATGTCAAGTCTCTTTTTTGTCTGTTGTACTCAGGTTTGTCTTTTACAAAATGAAAATATCAGCTCTATATATGTCATTCTTTAACCAAAACATGTATATTTTAGGGTTATAAGATTTGTGACAAAATGAATTATAAATTGTTAGCTGTTAAGAAACAAGCAAAATGGTATCACGCTTCTATAGAAGGGATTTGTTTTGATCACAAAGGTTTCATTAATGTTTAAAAATGTCATTTTGGGTAGGGATGAAGAAGAGTGAGAAATCAAATCCAACAACAGATTGATGTTTGTTTCAATAAAATGATTTTGGGGGCACATATATATCATACACACACATTAATTTTATGTGAAACCTAAAACAGGTTTATTCAATAATCTAAAGTGTATTATGTATTGCTACCAATTAATTTTAAGACCACTTCTTATATATAAATGGTGATGCTTACAAATATTTATTTACTCAAGAAATGATAGTAGTCCTAAATTTGTACTCAGATGTGAATAACAGCATATTTGTAGGTTGACTTAAAACTCTGAAATGACGCTTTATCTGAGCTACTGAAGGGAAGAGAATTTAACAAGAGATATGAGCCAGGAAGAAAATAAATAAGGGATGGTGAGTCAAAGATTAGCAACATTATTAGTGAGTTATTACCACTTTTACAGCTGACCAGTGCTGTGGGCGTCTAATGAGAGTTGGAATCACACAGGAGAATATATTTTGAGGGAGTTATAGTTGTTGAGGAATGCAGATTTGTTACAAAGATGGGGTAAATGAATGTGGTTAGTACATGAGAGTGAATTCCTCCTTAAATTTTACACTTTGGGCTCCTCCCTTGCTTCACCCTGGTCCCAGTCCTAGTGAATACTTGGAAGTCTCCGTCCTCTTGCTCTCCAAACTCCTCCTGAAGGTTTCCTCAGATTGTTCACATACAGATGGAAGGCAGTTGTCAGACAAGATGCAGTCTCAGCCTCTTGAGGTACACAATAGTGTAGAAAATGGGTTGGGGGAGGTGGTGAGGGGGCAGGTTGTCTAGTACAGAGGCAGAGGGAAAGAGGATGAGGAAGGTATACTAATTTAATTTTGTTCCTTTGAATAAATTTATTTTGATATTCCTCTAAATGCTAGTATATGACCTTAAAATATTTATGCACATTACTGAAAAAAACTGTTATATATAGCATTTCAAGTTCAATATAGCAATGTCTTTTCCTGGATTAGAAGCAGATGGGATTCCCTTATTGGAAAGCATCAGTCCTGTGCTTTATACTTTCTTTTTTTTTTTTTGAATTTTTCTTCTTTTTTTTTAAATTAGTTTCTGCTTTATAACAAAGTGAATCAGTCATACATATACATCTGTTCCCACATCCCTTCCCTCATGCATCTCCCTCCCTCCCACCCTCCCCATCCCACCCCTCCAGGCGGTCACAAAGCACCGAGCTGATCTCCCTGTGCTCTGCGGCTGTTTCCCACTATCTATCTACCTTACGTTTGGTAGTGTATATATGTCCATGCCTCTCTTTCACTTTGTCACAGCTTACCCTTCCCCCTCCCCATATCCTCAAGTCCATTCTCAAGTAGGTCTGTGTCTTTATTCCCGTTTTACCCCTAGGTTCTTCATGACATTTTTTTTTTTTAATTCCATATATATGTGTTAGCATACGGTATTTGTCTTTCTCTTTCTGACTTACTTCACTCTGTATGACAGACTCTAGGTCTATCCACCTCATTACAAATAGCTCAGTTTCGTTTCTTTTTATGGCTGAGTAATATTCCATTGTATATATGTGCCACATCTTCTTTATCCACTTCTCTAGGCAAGAAACACAACAGAAGGAATATACCTACAATAACGAACCCAAAGCAATTAAGGAAATGGGAATAGGAACATACATATCAATAATTACCTTAAATGTAAATGGACTAAATGCTCCCACCAAAAGACACAGAGTGGCTGAATGGATACAAAAACAAGACCCATATATATGCTGTCTACAAGAGACCCACTTCAGACCTAGAGACACATACAGATTGAAAGTAAGGGGATGGAAAAAGATATTCCATGCAAATGGAAATCAAAAGAAAGCTGGAGTAGCAATTCTTATATCAGACAAAATAGACTTTAAAATAAAGACTATTACAAGAGACAAAGAAGGACACTACACAACGATAAAGGGATCGATCCAAGAAGAAGATATAACAATTGTAAATATTTATGCACCCAACATAGGAGCACCTCAATACATAAGGCAAATACTAACAGCCATAAAAGGGGAAATCGACAGTAACACAATCATAGTAGGGGACTTTAACACCCCACTTTCACCAATGGACAGATCATCCAAAATGAAAATAAATAAGGAAACACAAGCTGTGCTTTATACTTGATTAGATTCCTTGTTTCATTCTAAAATTATCCTACTTTGTCCCAGGGATATATATTGATGAGTAGAAATTGGTAGAAAGCTGCAAAGGGTCTGTGTCATATCTATCTAGTCCTCTCTGATGCTTCAGCCTTAATCAAATATAACCATATTCTGAACGCTGACCATCATGATGATCCCTGTAGTTCCCAGTGTATCATTATAGCTTAAATTTGAAATAGCATTGATAAAGTACCTAATATAGAGCTGTTCACATATTGAGTGCTCAATGAATAGTAGCTATTGTTTGAGTTGTCTTGTCTAGTGATTATCCCAGAAGTTTTTATAGACTAACAACAGAGCTTGATCAATCCTAGGGTCATCTGACTGAGATAACCTCAAAAAATAAATTAAAAAAATAAAGCCATTAAGAGTTGACTGCATGGAGTCTAGTGATGAATTTGATGAATGCCTGGCAAAAATTTTAGGGCTAATCAGTTTGAATTTTATGTTCTCTGCTTTCTGACTATAATTCATGTATTTACTCTGATTAGAAATAACACAAAACATGTAAATCAAAGACTGTGCAAATATATCATTTCCCTGCATCACAGTAATACAGCTATCATTTACTGCACAACTACTATGTCCTGGTTACTTTACATATATTATTGTTAACCCTTCCCATATCACTGCAGCATCACTGTGATTTATGGATTAATTTGCACAATGTCATAGAGCTAGTAAGCAACAGAACAGAGATTTGAGCACAGGTTTTACCTGAACCCCAAACTATGATCTTTTTACTAGCCCATAATGTTGTGGTGAACAATAATTTGTGTGTGTGTGTATATGAATAAATAAGGAAAAATATATGGATTTTCTTCTCTTTTGAGACAGAGAAATGCATGAAGATAATACAGTCAGCAAACATTCTCTCAATTTAAGTTTTAAATTTTAAAGTTAAAATCTATGTCTTTAGGATACTCAGGAATTCCGCCACAGTTGTGTGATCAGCTAATCTGTCTTTTCTTGATTTTATTTTATTTTTTTAATCTTCTAAGTCACATATCTTAATGTGCTGATTTGTTTCTTATGGGTGTTTTGAGTAATTTTTTATTAGGTAAAGACATATTTAAAAGGGTTTTATTATGTAAATAGTGATATTTAACAAGCAAGAAGTCACCCATGCATTGAGGATATCAATATATCAGACTTCTAACTGACAACTTCCAAGACCTGCTTGTGATTTATAGCTCGATTACAAACTCACTCTTTCCCCTCTGCCAATGGAATTGGCAATATTTTTTTCAGCACAGATGGTGCATTAGCCTTGGCCAGCTGGTTCTCACCATGCTGCCTCATCACAAGACCATACAGCAAATATCACCATGTATGACCCAGTTCAGTAGGTAACACTTGAAGGCTTCATGCCTGGCTTTGCCCTCAGGGCATTTGGAAGTGAACCTGAATGAGATTTATGCATCCAAATTTTTATACTCTGTCAAGCTCCCTACAGTCATTCATTTTCCTGACTTGTCATTTGAAGCTGTTTAGAGTAGGCAAATAGAACTATACTTTATATATATATATATATATATATATATATATATATGTAAAATTTGGTTTTATTATACTATTCTTAATTCTCATAATTCAATATTTTGCTAACCTTCAGACAATTTTAGGATTCTAAGCAGTATGAAGTATTTTTGAATTTTAAAAAGTATATTTTAAAGTATTTTTTAATATTCTAAGTACAGTTTCAATAGAAACTGTATAAATAGTTATAAAAGTGGATGTCTGACAAATTTCAAAATCAGAGCTTTTAATAAAGAGATGGGGTACAATACCAATAGCTAACATGTATTATACTTTACAGGTTGAAACAAATGTATATATATAATTTAAGTAAATAATAACTATAATTTTAAGGCTTAACATTTTGAATGAAATGAGAGAAAGAAAATAAAGCAGCTTATTGCTAAAATCATCATCCTCTGAATATATTATAGATTGGGTAAGAATGAAAAACAAATTTTACACTTTTAGTGTACTTTTAGTTTTCTGTCTAATAATTGTTTTCTGTTTCAAATAAAATGTATAGGCAATCCATAAATTCTTTTGCATGGTAGATAGCTCTGCATAGTTTTCCCTTTAGATTGAATTAGATAATAAAACCTTGTATATGTTCCATGTTTGTATATTTGCAATAGCAAAATAAAAGTAGAATACAAATGATATCCTCAGACATGTAGTGTTTATTTTATTTAGTTTATTTATATAGTGTTATAGTGACAATGATTATGAGATTATTCCTGTATTACTTGGTCAATTTGGTTAGTACTGTTGAAGGAAATGCATTTTTTTGTGCATTCAGAATAAATTCTGATTCTGATTTTCTAAAGGAACTGGAAGAGGAAAAGACTTTTTAGTATCTGGAATAAAATATGTATGTGTATGTGTTTGTGTGGGTGTGTACACACATCATATATATTGATATATCATGTGTTATACATATATGTTATTACATGACTTTCTTAACCCATTTAGTTAATATTAATTGAAATGTGAAAATTACATATGATAATGGTTGCTTTGCATAAATTTTTAGGAAGGTTTTTTTTTAGTCTGTGTCAGTTTTGATACCTTTTTAAAAGTTATTTGGAATTATTTTCCAATATTGAGAGCAACATTAGATTATGAAATGATTAGATTTTTATCATGAAATGATTTTTTAAAGTAAATTTTTTCTGGAATTCTTTTTATTATTTTTACACAATCTGTAAGTTCCATATCATAAGTTTAAAAATAATATTTATGTGTTTATAAGTGTGTTTAAGTCGACTTTTGACTTCTTAGGTTTTTATTCATGATTTTTTTCCAGATAGTGCTTCAGATTTTTTTTTCCCTAGGTTATTATCTGGAGCCACTGTCAATAGATTGATATTTATTTCTTGTTTAGATTGCTTTATCTTTTTAGCTTCTTCTCATCTATACCCATTGTTAAAAGATAATCTGAGGTATATTAAAATTATTAAGAGCTCATTTGAGCAAAAAATCTACTGCCATGGGTCAGCACCAAGCCAAAAGTGCTTAAGAAAGTTCTCTTACAGGAGCCAGGGGAAAGACTTATATAAAGAAGGTGGGGAAGTGAAGAAAGGAAATTATTTGATTGGCTATAGCTTAGAACCTAGTTGGCTATTCGTGATTGGCTGTCTTTACTGTTTGGATTTCATAACCTTGAGGCATTTATAGGCTTAGATTTTGGTTTGCCTACATACGTCATCACAGCATTAGAGGCCACCTCAGTTTAATGGCCCCCTTGTTTAATTAATTTGACACCATTTACATTTTCATTTTCTAGGAGTTATAATAAGAGTTCTTGGGGTCCTTTCTAGTTCATTGATCTGATTTGAATTCACTACCTTGTATTGAAAAATGAAATTGAAGGCGATCTCTTCTTGTTGAGTTTTTGACATATTTTTACTTAATCTATTCATTACATTTGTAGATAACATAAAATTTAAATCATCAGGTTAACCTTTTAATTTCATACAGAAAGGCTCAAAATCTTTACTAGTTTTCAAAACTTTTCACTACCTTTCTTTTTTCTTTCTACAAACACCATTATAATCCTGTTGCATTAACGGTCATTGAAAGCATCCAAAAATCTAAACTTGTTTGCTACTGTGTATTTACAATTAAATATAAATTTTTTTTTTTACTCAACTGTATTTGTCAAAATGTTTTTTTTCAGGTTGGCTGATTTTGGGTCTAAACTCATTGGAATAGGGGATATTATTATGCTTGATTATATCATTACTATTTTTATCTATGATATTATATCTAATAGAAATTATCATCACAATTAATATTAATACTGGTAATTGGTGGATTGATCAGAGATCATTGAACATAGTGGTAAGAATTAAGCTCTAGTCACATTTCTGCCACTAACAAATTCTAATATTCAGCAAACTATTTCACTTCCCTGAACCTTGTTCTTTATTTACAAAATTGAAGGTTTGGAGAAGATATTTTCTAAATTTCTTTCCAACTGTAAAACAAAAGTATGATTTTAAACTATACTTTAAAATGTATACAGAAATCTTTATGTTAAAGACAGTTTTTAGTAGCTGGAAATCATGAATAGAAGGCCAAAGAAGTGCTTTGTTATTGAAAAAGTTGGAGTTTTTGAGTTCAAAATTGTTTTTCACACACACAAAAAAAGAAAAATTGCTTTTGTCAGAAATATAGTTTGAGTTTTAGCCAAAGATATTAAAGATTATAGTTAGTTAATCTCAGTTCCCTCATCTGTACATGCAGATACATATTATCTATTTTATAAAGTGTTATGATGATGAATTCTATGACACAAGTAAAATATTTGTCCTCAATAAATTTTAGATCTGTTAGCATTTTGGGGGGAGTAAAATAATCATAACTATATATATATATATATATATATATATATTCCAGAAGACACAGAAAGTTAATTAATTGTAACAGCCCACACACAAACTACAAACTATTCTCCTTTTCTCTGCCCTTTTCCCTTCACTACAGTTGTTCTGAAGGAGCCTGATGAAATACTTTTGAAAATTAGAGTTAAACATCCTGAAAATCTTTATGCTGTTGTGAGGAGAACGCTTATTAGGAACTTGCTATATAGTCTGTTAAACTTGATTTCTCTAGTTAATGAAGTATTTAAATGTTAGCACATGGTTAAAAATATTCAGACTTTGTAACCCAGAATAAAAGCAAATATATGTAATGTTAATCAAATGATGATTTTCGAGCACCTGTTTTGTGTCCAGCACTGTGCTGTTTACTACATCTAATTAATTGACCTTCATATAAAAGAAAAAATATATATGTATATATGTATATACATATATATGAGTGTATAATATTTGAAATAACAAACTAAATGGCGCCTGTGATGCCACCACAGATTTAAAGCATTTTTTATCATCCTTGCACAAATGGGCCTAGTTTTCCATTATCAATGAAATTAACTTAATTTTAATACAAATTGTTCACTTTCCATGAAAACAAAAATCCAGTATAAAGCTTTTTTAAAACACATGATAAGATTACCCCCAAAGATGATTAAAGTATATACAGGACTATCAATTTATACTCAGAAGAATTCCTTAGAATCATCTGTACCTCTCTGTTCTCTTTAATTAATTATTACAGTCTACAGGAAATAATGTTGTCATGGGCTGTGTACAAGCTATTTCAATCTTAATCATGCTTGTGCAGATAAGGGTATTATGACTCTACTACTCATATCTAAATGGCTGAAGCAGAACTTTCTTTCCCATAATAAATTTCTTGCTTTATAAGGCAGTGTACGTTGGTAGAGGTAATATTTGGAAGAAGGAGCCATAGAAAACACCCAAAGGTATGGAAACAGTTACCTTTTCTCTGAGGTCTCTTATAACCTTCAACTTGAGTGATCATTTTTACACACTCAAATTCAAACACACACAATCATTGTGGTTGTGTGGTTTTTTTTTTTTTGTTTTTTTTTTTGCGGTATGCAGCCTTTTCACTGTTGTGACCTCTCCTGTTGTGGAGCACAGGCTCTGGACGTGCAGGCTCAGTGGCCATGGCTCACGGGACCAGCCGCTCTGTGGCATGTGGGATCTTCCCGGACCGGGGCATGAACTCGTGTCCCCTGCATCGGTAGGCAGACTCTCAACCACTGCACCACCAGGGAAGCCCTGTGGTTGTGTTTTTCAGTCTTGTTCAGTTAGACTAAGCTCCATGATAACAGTTTTTTCTTTGTTCTTTGTGTTTACATTACGTGGCATAATGCCTACTATGTGGTACATGCTGAGTATTTGTCACACTGAACAAAATGTCACTGATATTTTCTATTTGTCAACTTTATTAGTCCATTAATATGCTTTCAGTCCTCACACATAACACAGACACAGACACACACATGCATACACATACACAGAAAGAAACAGCATAGCACGTGATATGTGACTGTTAACAACTGGTAACCTGTCATTATGGAGGAAGCATCTTACTAGAAAGTAAGAAATCTTGCCTCATTGGAAGTCTTCCATTAATTAGTTATGTGCCCTAAGGAGCCTCTCTTCCATGGGGCACAGAATCCATAGCTATTAAACAATAGAGATGATTTCTAGAATATATTCCTATTGAAGTACATGAGTATAGAATTTTTAACTTACATTCTGGATTTTACATTTACATTTGTCTCAATCATTTTACATGGTAAAGACTATTGCAGTCATATCAAACAACACCTGTACTATGATGCATATAAGTATATACGTGTATATATAAGGGTAGCTGGAAGGGTACCAGTCAGACTTACAGTGGTGACTTTGGGGATGTTGGAGGATGGAAGGAGAGGGGAACAGGATTATGTGTGGTTGTCAAAATGGACTTTGTTTTATTTCTTTTTCCCCTAACTTTAGAAAAAAAAAATATATATACAGTTTGTATTTATACAAGTGTATATATACATATATATGATTTGTGTCATTTAAAAAGATACAAACATAGGAATAAAAAGTCTGAAACAGATGCCATTATCATGTATTAAAAATAGGTATTTGTCATATTTCTTTTTTCTAATCAAAAAAGACTGCTACTTTGGTTATAGGAATTATTGGCTCTTGAACTTATATGACATTTTAATTAATTTTTTTTTTTTTTTTTTTTTTTTTTTTGCGGTACACGGGCCTCTCACTGTTGTGGCCTCTGCTGTTGTGGAGCATAGGCTCCGGACGCGCAGGCTCAGCGGCCATGGCTCACGGGCCTAGCCGCTCCGCGGCATGTGGGATCTTCCCAGACCGGGGCACGAACCCGTGTCCCCTGCATCGGCAGGTGGACTCTCAATCACTGCACCACCAGGGAAGCCCTATTTTAATTAATTTTTATATGACATTTTTATAGTTAAGAATCTGGATACATGCTAGAAATAAAGGAGATATTCACCTCATATTTTCATACTGATTTTTGTAAGACTGACAGGTTAAAACTTCTCAGGTCTTCTATAGAATTCTTATGATAGAGAGTCTGAATGATATTCAAGACTCACAGATTGAAACTCTAATTTCAAGATGCCAAAATTTAGAGCTAGTCTATCCAATTAAGTTTTTTTTTTTTTTAATCAAAATAACTCTACTTGGGAAAAGTGAGGGAACAAAAAAGCCCCTATCATATTGACACTTACTTTCTTCCTTAAAACTTTGCTGTAGTAGTTAAATCCCTAGCTGGTTACTGCCCTTCCAGTAGACTAAATTCTGCCCTCAGATATTCAGATAGACCTCCCATTGAGCCCAATTCTTCTGTCCTCCTTCAGGCAAAAACTCCCTTTGAATTTAAACAACCTCACTCAGGCACTATATTACTAGGCACCATAGATACACAAAGAAAGGGAAAAGGAAAGTTTGCTTGTGTAAGCATGGCTGACGCAGGATCTTGAGGTATGGCAACAAATAAGCTGTAAAGAATTTTGGCAATTATAAATTCCCTCTATCATAAATCTACTAACTCAGAGAATTTCTCATGGAGCCCTTCTATTTTGCTGAATGTAACTTCTGTTAGTCAAAGTAGCTGTCAGTTATCCAAAGATACTCTAATTATCAGGTTTCAAGAATTCAAGAGTTCTTTACTTAGAAAGAACACCATCTATCAGACTGTCTTATAACTACTTACTCTAAAATAATCAGAATAAACGAATGAAGGCAGATTTCAAAGTTACTAAATTTATTCTTTTCAAAAAAACAAGTTTTTCAAATTAATATTAGTGGAAAGAAATATTTCAAACCACCTTATTTCATTTAAAGCATATGATGAATTACGTAGCCAGGGCTGGCCTTAGGCAAAATTGGGGAATAGGTAGTTTCTGTCTTCAGTTTCTTTCCTTTCCTATGTTCTGATCCGCTATGTCAGGAGACTCTTTTTTACTACACTATCCTTGAATTTCCTAAGGCTCTCAACCTAGTGGCTTGCCAAGGCCTCCCACTCTATACTTTCCCATGTCTAAGCCTTTCTGTCTGCTACCTTTCTATACAACACCTGCATTTAGAAAAAAATCCTTGTGTTAGGATAAATAAATTACAAGTTACCAATGAAAAGTAGTCTGTTGGAAGCCACTTTTTTGGTAGGAGTGTCATCCCCAGGGCCTCAAATCAAGACCTAGAATCTATAAAATTTATAGTTACGGTGACAGTGATAACACTATTGTGTTCACAGTTCCTCAAATACACCGACATCTTCCTTATCGTGTACAGAACCTTCATGATATTTTCTCTGCTTGAAACACTATGTTATCCTCATTTTACTCTGCTGTTATCCTCTGTACCTGTAATTATAGCCCATTTGGTTGTAGATGATTGAAACCTAGCCTGAAACTAGCTTAAACAAAGGGATTCTGTTGGCTCACAAAAATGGGAAGTCCAGGAATGTTTTGGGCTTTAAACATACATAGGTCTGGGGGTGGGACTGTGTCATAAGGATACCATCTCACAGTCTTAATATCTCAACTCTACTTTTCTCTCTTTTGGCTTCATTCTTAGCCATACTTTTTCCAAAATCGTGACAAAAAGGGCCCGAAGCAGTTCTGTTCTCATATTATCTCCACAGTTGTGTTCTTACTGCAAAGAACATGCCTCTTCTCAGATAGCTTCCCATCACTGTGAACAGGGAAAAAGGTCACCTCATTGACTAGTGTTGAATCTTGTGATTGGTTACTCATTTCATAGATATGCAGAGGGATCAGGTTACACGAGTTCCTGGTAATAGATTGACTTTAAAAATGAAAAATTCCATTAATATAAGGGTGAAAGGAAAAACATGTTAAAAATGCAAAACTGGCCATCACTGTCCATTATAGAGCTGATCAAAAGTTGTAATTATGTGGTTTTTGGATGACTTCTTCAATACAGTGCTGTGAGAAATAGGGTTGTTCACTACTGTATACCCAGTGCCTACTACAGCTTGTTATTTGCGTTAAGAAGTTAGCAAATGTTTGTTTATGTAATGGTCCCATTTAATCTTAACAATTTAGATTTTTTTTGTTTTTCACTTTAAAGACGAACCTGAGGCTCAGAGGTTTTGTAACCTATCAATAGTCATACAGATTATACGCTGTGACCTGATATAACATACAGATATTTGTTTTAAAAAGTTACTAAGGTTACTTTTATAAATGTTATAGGTAGTACAGAGACCTATGTGGATCTAGAAACCTTCAGGTGTTTATTGACTTACAAATTCCATCAATATACTTATTATGAATCTCTTATGTTGCTTCTAGGCCCACTTAAAATATTTGAACAGTGTTAAAAATTTCCTTTAGAAGTTAGTCATATTTTACAATATAATGTTAATATTTCAGAAAAAAAACTTTAGTAAACCACAAGAACCAAAGTAGTAGGTCAGTTGCTGATTTTGGGAACAAGTAACACTAAACTAACATGTACCTCTCCCTTTGAAATCTTGGTCTCCATTAAGTTTGAAGTGATCATGAGGGAACAGCCAAGGGGACCAGCATGAAAATCATGGTAGCCATTATGACTTATCTGAATATATCAAAGCTGATATTAGTGTTGTCCTTAAAACTATGTAATGGTCAGAAAGATAAGCAATCATGTCACATTCATACATATAACATCTAATCATTAACCCAAATGGAAACATACATAGAGGGAAGGAGAAAATTGCTTTTACATATACTCCTCCAAGGAAGTATCCAAGAAAATTGCTTTTACATATATTCCTCGGTATTTCTGGGCCTGAGCATTCAATAGTTTAGATTTATGTAATGTTTACCCAAAAAGCTGCATATTGTAAATATGGGTAGGTATTGATGCAAACTCTTACGTTGTAAATCCATTTCTGATGCCCAATTATTTTGTAATTTTATGCTTTTTTAAATTGAAGTATAGTTGATTTACAGCATTATATTAGTTTCAGATGTAAGCATAGTGATTCAATATTTTTATAGATTATACTCCATTTAAAGTTATTACAAAACAATAGCTGTATTTCCCTGTGTTTTACAATATATCCTTGTTGCTTATCTATTTTATACATAGTATTTTGTATCTTGCCCCTCCTCTTCCCTTTATGCTATTAAAATAACATAAACCATCCACTTTAAGTACTTCACTGATCCTCTTTTATGTTTATTACAACAAACTGAATGTCTGTTAATAATTATTCACTTTACAGACGATATTTTTGTCAAAATCATATCCATGATTGTTTAGATTCTTAATCCAGGTTGACTCCATAACTAGCATTTGATACCATACATATTTTTATTCCTACACAAATAGCTGTGGCTTAATACCAAACCCATTACCTATTTAGTCTTCTTGTGGATTTTGTCATCATGGCAAAAGCGCTGTGTGAAGTTATTAACAATTTTGGCTACAGTCTCTTTTGGAATATTGGTTGTCCTTAGAGACTCACAGCAGACAAAAAATCACCGTCCCCTTCAGCAACCTGTGCTTTCCTGAAATATTGGCTTTGACAAGACTGCAGGAGTGAGAAATAATTTTGTGCATGAGGGTTTGCACTTCATGGGTGTATTTCTGAGTTTATTACCAGGAGGAAATGGAAAGAAAGCCATTCTCACCCTTACTTTAAACCACACAATGATGTGACCATAGTGCTGAATGATTCACTGGGCTTTGGGGAAAGTATATACTGAGCCCTCCCTTAGATAGAAACCAGTACCTGACACTAATTTGATTGAGTATATTGGTATAAATATCACTAACCCTGATAATTGGCTACTACTTTGTCTTTCCAGAACTTTTAATGATCTCTGAAATCTAGTTTCTCTTATTTTGGGCTATCAAATTGCATTCAGTTTATGAGACGAAGCTGTCTCTGATGCCAGCATCTGCTTGCCTTTGGATGGACTGCATCTTGGAATGCTATGTCTTACCCCTCTTCTGAAAACTCATCAGAAAACACCTTTTCTGAACAGTTATTTAATATTTAAGAAAAGCTCTTTCCATAGGGACCTGCAAGCCAGCCTGATATTTGTAAACATCATCATGAAATCTTTTGAAAATAATAGTCATATTACCAAGGGGAAAATAAAATAACTAAAAGGCAAAAGATACATCTTTAACATATGTTTAGGTATAAGTAAATATATATTTTTTTCTAAAGCCAACAAACAACCGATGTTTATTATGTTATGCTATGGAATCTACAATTTGAAAAATACTCAAATACTCTGTCAAATACTTTGAAAAAAATGAGCTGCCTAAGCTTAAAGCAGACAGAATATTTGAAGTCGACCACAAATTGAAATGTCCCAGAAATCTTTTTTCAGTTGGGCCTTATGTTCACTCTCGTAATAAAGAGGCTTTTGGAGTTTATATGCCACAGTCTAATAGGTGACTGTTTAATGGGATTTACATTCACTCAAACAAAATTAGGCTGGTAAAAGACAATGCAACATGCTGTAATGTAAATGGCACTGATGGCAGAATTAAATGTTTGTGGAAATAGGGCAGTAGATCTATCAAGAGCTAATTAGACAGAGAGTTCAGAGGAAGGCTTGGAAGTAAACAGTATCAACAAAGAAGGAAGGAGAGCAAGAATGGAGGGGAAAAAAAGACCTTTTGTGCAAGGAAGAAAAGGAACTATACAAAAGTTATTTAATTAGAAACTCAGATGGAGTGTCTCTCATGAGAAAAACTTATATTGTTTCTGAATCTGTTGATAATATGAAGTTGAATAATAACTTTGATAAATTATTGTGTGCCTAAGTAGTTCTTTGTTGTAATTGGTATTTGAATATTTGGCTTTAATAGTGTTCTCTTCACATGGTAACTTTCCTAGCTATGCTCACTTTATCCAGAAAAAAATTGTTTTTTGAAGTTTATCTTTGAAGTCCTTCTAACAGAAAAAGTAATACTGAGACAATGTTAGAAATTTGGGATTTTAGTAAGGAAGGATAAAGGGTAAAATTGCCGGTGAACAAAAACAATAAAAATAGCAACTTTGGATTTGAGTTTTAATTAACCTGTAGAAAAATATTAATTTAAAAGAATTCAAAATTTTCATGAACAAAATATTCACTGTACTATTTCACTATAGTCACTATTCTTTAGCTGAGCCATTGTATAGGGAAAAGGACCTAGCCTTTGGTAGAGCTGAGAAACTGTTTCAATGAAATAAATCAGGATCTATATGCTTGATATTTAAAGTAGTAAAGCCTGGTTACTTGATTCACTTTCTTTCTTAAACTCAAATTCAGCATTTAAATCAGCATTGCATAAATCATTTTCCATTTAAGAAGAATTTAATGAATATTTTAGAGTTGAAAATTGTTTTTCACAGAGTGTAAGGGGTGATATATATCTTGTTTTGCATGAAACCAAAAGTAAATCAGATACACCTAAGGATATTTGCATTCTGCTAAGAATACATTTTAATTATAATAATCCTTTCAATTTGTTGAGGGTTCCTATCCACTTCACAGCTCTATTGTAAGGATAAAGTGTGCTAATATATGTGAAAGTGCTTCAGCAGTGGTGGAGTACTGTTCACATTATGTGCTATCATAACAGAGAATCTCTAAGCATTTATGAAAGACTGTTGCTATGCTGATGGGCATATGGATTCTTAAATGACAAATGTTATATTGAGTAACTAAACCCAACAGTTCAACTCAGACTGGTTACTTTTCTGCCTCCTGTACTACACAAACAAAGAATTGTTCTGTGGACATGTTCTAGATTGTTTGTGCTTTGGTTAATCCGTGAAATCCATGATCTGCATTACTGTCAGCAGTTAATGCCCCGAGATTGCTTTATTCTTTAATGAAAAGATCCATTAGATTAGAATTGTTTTGTCCCTGCCATGGAAATAGACCAAGTACAAATGCCCAGTTTCTCTTGGTGGAGTTCCAATCTGTCTCTGACCCAGAAATATAGGTAGTATTTGGCAGTTTGTCTACTCACTTGTGACAAATACATCTATCTTGCCTGTTTGTGAAAGAGAGAAACTGGATTGGGTTAATTTTATAATAGGTGTATTTTGCTTTTAAACATTCTAAACTTATAAGACAGCATCCTCTTTACTTTCAGTTGTACTACTAGGGTCTCCAAAACTTGGCTAATTACCAAAATCACCTGGGGAGACACTTAAAAATACAAATTCCCAGGCGCCTTCCCTGGAGATTCTGATTCAGTGGGTCTGGGGTAGAGCCAGAAAAAGCTCAAGTGACTCTAATGATTCCAGAAGTTAGTCAAGTTGGGAAAACAATGTTCAGTGGTGTAAAATAGATTCTATTACTTTTGTCCATAGTGAATAACAAACATCATTTACCCTTACTTGTTTTGAAGTGTTTCTGAAATAAATGTGATGGACAGTCTCAAGTTATGTATGTGACTTCAGATGAGTCACAGCATCTCTCAGAGCCTGTGTCCTTCTGTAATAAATTAGGGTGATAACACCATATCATAGGTTGTTGTGATGATAAAGACAGATATTGGGGGAAAAAGTGATTTCAAGAGTTCAAGGAGCTACTTTAGCCTGATCATTATTAACAGCTGTGACTGGTATTTGGGAAAAAGGATAACCATGAATTTCTTAAAATTTTTATTTGTATTAGTCACACTTATCCATTTCACTTGTATCACTTGCCCAAGCTCTCTGTGTTCCAGCCATCTGGATAACTCTGGTTTCTTTCAGTTATTTACCATCTTGTTCTCGCCTTACAAGGCAGTGCATTGTTTCTAGAAAATTTCTTCATTTAAAGCCCCGAAGTCTCTGTGGCACACTATGTGGTTCATTAAATACCACAAAGCTTAAATTATTATATTATTTTTCTATCATTTCCTAAACAGCATCTTTCTGTTCATTCAAATTTTGTGCCTATATGTGTGACGTAGTAGAATTTTAGGCCTATTTACCTTTCAAGATAGTAAACAGGATAATTTGTGCAACTCTTCCTCAATGTGTTATAAAGTACTATATTAAAATCAATTGTTTAAACCAGGCTTCAAAATCTATGCCATTGAGCACATGATGAATTTATAAAACTAATATATATATATATATATATATATGTATATCTTGTGTGCCAGGGTGTAAAAATATATTTTAAAATTATTTCATGTCATACATACCCAACATTGCAATAAATAATTTGATCATTTAGAAGTGTTATTTAAGAAAATGCCCAAATTCTCAGGTTATCATAATGTTCTCTGATGGTCTGAAATAGACTATTATAATTGACTATTACAATTAATAGTCTAGTATTATAATAGACTATGTAATCCTGAAATAGGCTATTCTGCTATTTAGACCATGTCATATAATGCAGCTCTGTCCATTTAAAGATTAATGTGGCAGGATTGCAGGTGTAACTTTTTTCCAGCTTCCTCATTTTATAGGTAAGGGAAATGAAATCCAGAAAGCTAAAGTGAATATAAACTTGGTCATAAAGTGACTCAGTGACAGAGCTGGGACAAGAACCTGTGGTAAGCCTGACTAATACAAATACAATTTTAAAGAAATTCATGGTTACAAAGGAATCAGTGGTGAGGTGGATGATTTCCATTTCCCAAATATCTGTATTTGACTAGGTGTGGCATTAATTTAGAAGAAAGTCTTTTAGACTGATAAGAGGTTATAATTTTAGAGAACAACTTTTACCCACTTCATGCCTTTTAAATGATACACTAATTTCTACAACATCTAACTATTATATTTTACAAATACAGTAATCACATCCTGTTTTAAATATTATGTATAGAAAGAGGCAAATTCATCAGGATCTTTTAAAGAAAATCAGCTATATAATAGTGATGAAACTAGTAAACTAATTTAGAGTAGGGAGAAGAGAAAATTTAGATCTGTGACCCTTTCAAATTATTTTTAAAATTATAATTGTGATGTTTAGCACAAGAAAAATGAGGGGCTATTGATACTACTTAGGGCAAATGGGAAGAATAGTTTTAGTAAGTAATTCCTATAGGAATGTGATTTTCCCCCCATTTTTTGTTACCATTTTCCCCCTCAAATCCATTGTTTTTGTGTCAAAAAATGAAGGGTATAGAAAGTACAGAACCAAGTAAGTCAAGTCCACTGATCCAGTTCTGATTCTTTTGGTCATGTGCAAGCCACTTACCTTCTCTGACCCTCAGTTTCTGATATCTGCAATGGAAGCCTTACGTCAATAGATTTCCAGGGTTCCACCTGGTTCTCTGTCTGTTTCCAAGTCTTCAGTCCTTCTTTAAGTTTAATTCCATTCCTCATGCTTTCATTACAATTTCTACATGCTTTTTTCACTGTAGCTTCCTTCTTTCCAACACCTAATTCCATTGCTCTGGAATCAACTTTGTGGTGAATAAAGTTATCCAACTACAACATTCCAAATAAAAAAATTTGCTCACTTCAGCAAAAAACATGTATGAAAGACATTTAAGACATGTTTGTGATCAACTGCTTTTTAGTTTAAAAAGTGACTGGTCAAGCTTTAGCTTGATTTATTATTAAAAAGTTAAGATATTGAATATTGATTTTTTTCACACTTGTCATTGGGGAAACTATTTATTAATCACTTCATTCTTCATTAACCTTCCAGCATGTGTTAAAGATTTTTGGTTTCTTTCGAACATTTAAAATGAATTAACCATTCTGACTTCAGGTGCCCTGATGTAAGGCACCTGGTTTTGACATAACTGATTTTCATGTCTTACCTTAAAAAAATATATATATTGTTTGCCATAGGAACAAATTGATGAGCATGTGCTACTAGTAAAAACTGCCTATATACCTGACAACTACTGCATTTGTGAGAGCAAACTGGATGGGCTGGTGTCCAAACAGGTAGTAAGCTATCACCCCTCATTGTTTATTCAGTGTATGTTGGCATCACATTGTGATTTAGGATCTTGTTTTATTTTCAAGAAATTTATTTGACATCAGTTCTTTTTAGGAAAAATTTCTCTCCATTGTAATTCACTTATGAAGACCAAAATTATTCTGTACGTTGTTTGAGCTTTGTTAAAAATGAGTGGATGAAGGAAGTCAAAAGGTAAACCAACCAACCAAAATCTGTTACATGAATGAATATGCTGCTTGAACTGCCAGCAAGAACACAGAATTGACTTTTCTCACTTAAGTTTCACTCAGTAAGTATTACTTAGTAATTTTAACAGAAAAAAATATAAATAGTAAAACTGTTCAATTAGGTGTGGGTGAGAAACAATTAAAAATTTGCATAAAGGCCTAGAAAGAATTCACACTCAGATTGCTTTTATAAGAGTCTTTGTCCACTTTAAACAATAACTGGAAATCATAGGTGATGCATTATGGGTGTGATTTAGTCAAGAAAGTGCAGATCTTGGCCTTTCACTCATTTATTTATCCATCCATTCATTTAGTAATGAATGTAAGGCCAATAACAGTTGTTATGTGCCAGGGACTACTCTAGGAGGATATAGAAGTGAACAAAACTGACAGAATTCCTGATCCGCATGGAACATATTCAAGTACTGTGGTAGGGAGAGACAATTAAAGAAAAAAAGAAAAAGAAAAAGAATTGAGTTCTGAGTTCTGTTAGGAAAAATATTTCTTTTCTAAACTTCAGACTGTAATCGCATTTATCTTTTATTATTAAGCATTTTTAGCCTATTTATGCAAGGACTTTTTGTGCCGTTTCCTAGATTAAAGTACTGTCCTTAAATTAAGTACTCTCTCTAGAAGCTAATGACATGTGCATTCTTGAGATTCCAATTTAATTTTAAAGGGAAAAGTTTGTATTTCAACACAAACAATGAAAATGATCAAGTTTCACCAACTTTTGAAAGAATAGTAAGTCTGTAACATTGGCATATTTTTTGAGGAAGGATGATCCCACTGGTCCTTTTACTAATTAGAAAAGCAAAAGTTATATCATTAAATTAATATGAAGACAGTTAGAGAAAAATTGATGGGATTAGGATGAACAGAAATAAGATACGATGGTCGTTGAATTAGCCTTTGAATTATTATGAACACTATTGCTTTGATGATGATAATTATGTGTGCAGCTGATTGTCTTTAACAAAATAGGATCCTTAAGTTACAGAATTATGAAATATAAACTATATCTCCCCTTTTACGCTCTCTCAACATTCCCATTGCTAATAGAAATCAGCAATATTCTACTATTTGCCGGCAGTTTAAATATTTTCCTTATGGAATTTTAATAATGCTAAAAAGTAGATTAAAATGGAGAGCTGACAAAACTATATAAGTTCAACAACAAATGTTAAATCTAATATTTTATAGATCATTATATTATTGTCTGCAAAAGTTCTAGAAAGCAAAAGAAATTCAGTTCAAATGGAGCCATTCAGTGTAGTAATTCTCTCACTCTCTTCTACCCTCACAGCTTATTATTATTTATAAAATGTTTATTTAATAATCAAAGATGTTAGGTTGCATTAAAATGTGCACAAGTTCACATTAAATGAACAATGTTTAATTATTCTCATATAGTTAATTTTAAAATACTTCTCTCACAAGTGTGAATTTTAGAATCTGCAATGAACATGCAAAGGAAAAATCCAAAACTTTTATGATCCCTGAGGTATTGTTATATCCTGTACCTGACATAGATCCAGAATGGAGCTCCAGAATCCAAACAAATATTATAAGTGATTAATTTTCTGTATGATTATGAATGTTAATTGGATTTTTAAAATGACCAATTATGCCAGGAAGTGAGGCAAGTCAAGTTTTCTTTCAAATATTGTTTTATTCATTTAAATAATATGGGCATTTTTTAAAGTAAATATTGCTTTTCTGCTTTCATTTTAAATTAACCACTGCCAAATATACCTAACTTTTAAAACTGTGGTTTTAAGGTATAGTGAAAGTCTAGAAAGTTTGTTTTGTGTGATTTACTGATTTTAGCTATTCTGTGCTTTTGCATAGAAGAATTATGAAATATGAGATGATAGAGAAGCAGAATTTAAATGTACAAATCCATTTTGATATTGGTGTGGCCTAAAAACATTCACTTCTACTTGACCCAATGTGGTTTTCTTATGTGAAACTCTAAAGCTGTGTTGCTGTTCCCCCTCACTGAAAAGACCATAAGGCTTTCATTGTATAAAGACAGAATTTTATCCATCCATCTCTGTTTTGGTAGAAGTATAAATTCAATTACATTTGATAAAGCTAAAAAGAAATCTTCAAATTGTCCATTACACAAAAATAAAATAAAGGACCCTTGTGCTGAATAGTTGGCCCATGAACAGAAATAAAATGTCACGAATATTATGGCGATTTCTATGGATTACAGCTACCATGATTATATGTGGTACATTTTATATGGAAGTAGAATAAACAAAATTCCAACAACAACAAAAAGTACTTTGTTTCCCTCCTTATTTCTTGTTGAAATATTTGAATTAGAAAACTTATGACCTAAGAAGTCTTGTCATTTTTGACAACACTAGTGACCGCTGCTGAAAAGGTCTGAGGTTTTTTAAAATAAACAATCAAGAATAGATTAATTTGATACTAATTTTTATCACAATGAAGTTTCAGTGAAGGACTGCCATGATCAGATTTTTAAAGTTTGTTACTATTGATAACACAATGGTTTAAAATAAAAGTATATACCTTTCAAAATATATTTTTAAGCATAATAATCATTATTCTCCTGTTTTAAAAAATCTACTATTTATTTAATAAACACCCTTTCATTCATTTGACATATATTTATTAAGCACCTATCATGTCCTTTTCTAGGTTTTGTATCTATATTGGCATATAAAGGTGAATAGGAAAGACAGGGGACCTTGAATCCAGAGAGGAAAAGAAAATATAAATGTATAGGCTATTTCCATATAGTGGTAAGTCTTTTTGATGGAGTGATCAGGGAAGACCTCTCTGTGGAGGTGATATGTGAACTGAGACTTGAAGAACAGGAAGCAGCCAGCCATAGAAAGACCTGGTGATTTATTAGGACCCAAATATTCCAGGCTCTATACTAGGCCATGGAAATACAATGATAAATAAGATGAGACAACACCATCAAAGAACTCACAGTGAATATATTTTACTTATTTATTTGGGTGTGAAATCACTTGGAATCCATTGTAGTCACAAAGTCTCATGAGTTCAATAAACAAATATTTAAAAGAATATTAAATGAATGAACTGCCATGATTTAAAACTTGGTGTTTACTATTACCCCTTCTCATATATTATTGCTTATTGACATGATGTATGATTTTATGTTTTACTTATCAAGGATGCTTAAAGTTCATAGTACTGAAAATACTTGATCTTTTCTGTCAAAGTGTCTTGCAGCCCACTGCCCTTAAATCTCTCTGCCAACTTGTTTCTAATATACCTCATTCTCCCTAGCTTGCTGACTATTCTCTCACGTGATAAATAACTCTGCCTTATCAAGGTCAGTTGGAAAGGCCCTTTTTACATATCTCATAAATTTTAGCCAGGTGCCACTGATGTGAGATTAATGTAATGGCACCATGGCAAGCACTCAGGCTTGTCTTAATTATGCTAAGGTTGCCGGTTCACCATTTCTCTTCATTTGTCTCCTGCTTTTGGGAACACTAAACACTATGTCATTAGAGTGTCTGTTCCACAACATTGGATCTTTGCATTTACAAAGTCATCAGATGGCTTATGACATAGCTTTTCTAAGAAATTAAATTAAACAAATAATGAAAACAAAAATTAGGGGAAAAATGACCGGAAAAGAAAAGGTGTGAAATTGTAATCAGAGAAGAAAAGAATCCTCTGTGTTTCATGGTGATTTTCCTCTGACCAATGAGTTACTTACCCAATCACAGGGAACACTTTGGCTCTGGGTGATCTCAGGTATGAATAATTATGAGGTTTCTTTACTTTTAAGCATAAAGACCCTTCATGTATGCTATTGGCCACGATCCATGGGCACATTCTCAGAAACCTTTCTTCACATCCTCCCTTCCCTTTGCGAATGACTAGTTTCCAGGGGGAGGCTATCTCTAAGCCATATGTCCTACATGGGTGTTTAATTACCTCATCTATTTTTGCTTAAATTCCCCATCTACTTTCCAAAAGGCATGCCAGCTTAGTATCTTGTTGAATTTTGGAATAAAAACAGATCACTGCCATGGGTTATCAAATTTGTGAAGATTTGTTTTGGTTCTGCTTTGCAGATATTAGTATACTTTTTTTATGAGGGAACAGATATCTAAAGTGTCATCTTCCCTTAATTCCTTAATTCAAGTCAAAATCCTTTTTGAATGACTGCTGTGTTCCAGGGGCTCTGCTCAGCCATGGGGAGACATATAAATAAAAAGCAGTCAAACTCAAGGCCCTTGGGATAAAGATAATCTTTTGTCTGTGCTGAAATAATTTGAGAGAATAATGCTTTGATTAATTATATGAACCCTGGAACCACATTTCTTAAGTTTAAATCCTGCCTCCACCACATACTAGTTATGTCACCTCCGACAAGGTAGTTAACTTTTTTGTGCTTCATTTTCTCATCTTCAAAATATGAGTAATACTATTACTAACCTGCTAAGGTTATTTTAAGGACACAGGAAGAATGGAAAAGCACATGTATCTGTGGCTGACTCAGTAAGTGCTACAGGGTGTTTGCTATTACTATGTGGACTCCCTTAAGCCACTGTTTCACAGTGCACCTCTGTGTGTTTGCTTCTGCAAGCAGTTGAATGTTATTCATTAGTCAGAATTAAAAAAAAAAACAACACAAAACTCAATGTATTCAATAGGTATCACTGCATATTTGCTGTTTATTTTATGAAAGAATGAAAACTATAAGATTAGATATCATTATAAGCACAGCTGGAAAGTAAAAATAGTATTTTTATTTCATGTAATGACCTTGCAACTAGGTGAAAAAATAATAATAATAACGAGAACTTTCTTATATTTCCATAATGTCAGCCATTGGGCAATGTGTCTGGAGTGGGGAATTATATTTTTCTTTCTCTTTTCAGAAAAGATAAATGGATACTGTGAAGTTATACTGTATTGGTCAGGAAATCCACATACTTAAACTTGTAATAATGATCCTCACTATGCAGTGAACATACATAAGTATTTCAATAAACAACATACACATTTATATAAATATTTTGGCCATCTTAACTTGCCAAATAAGTCAAATATATGACTTTTATGGTCGGGCCTTTATTTAATAATTTAGGAAAACTATATTTGACAGCTGATATGACTAAAAGCATATTATTTTCAAATAGTCTCATTTAATATTTTTAAAACATATCATGAATTCTAAGTTCAATGGATTTTTTTTCTTAGCTTCATATAGAGGAGTGAAAAATATTAATATGTAATTCTAAAAACAGAATCATTTCTACCCAACCCGAAAAGGATTTGATTTCATAATGTTATAGACTGTAGAATCAAATATTAAAACTTAAATTACTGGTATTATTCTTGGTAATTACTGCAAGATGACCTATTAGTCAATTCATGTACTCCTAGTGACTTAACTCAAATCGTAATTTTACTCTTGTTTACTTTATAGTCTTATGCTAGTCAGGTGACTCTGTTTCAACCTGGTACTATGCCAAATGGATCAGATGTCTCTAAGGTCACTATAGGAGGGAAAAAGTAGGAGCATGAGGGGGCGCACTTCTCTGGGACTGGAAGTGACCACATCACATCGCTCACAATTCATTGGCCACAACTTAATTATATGGTCCTACCTAACTGTACAGAAGAGTAAAAGAAAAAGTCTTTTTATTTGTCTCTTAGTTTTATCTCTATTTCAGAATCCTTTAACTTCTGTCCATTACTACTTTTTTTTTTTTTTTTTTATGATCCAGATACTTTAGCTATATGTCAGAACTAAATTCAACACCATTTTGGCAAAATGTGTGTGTTTGTATGTGTGGGTGTGTATACATTTTACCGTTGCAAAAAGATAAAATACTTATATGATACCAATTGATATATCTATTTTTCATATTTATTGCAGTTCAGTTAAATGAATAAATACTATAACATAGATTTAAAACCTCAACAAATTTTGATGTATGTGTTGCTAGGAGTGGAAATTATTTTATTCACAAAATTCAACTTTTGTTGTCTACACAATGTTTACTTCTCATCAGCTTCTCATCAGTGGAAGCCTCTTCTCACTTGTCTTTGAAAAGTTTCCCCAAAAAAGTGGAGATATCATTGTATCACTTAAAAACAAAAGAAGGCTTCAGTGTTTCCTACTATAATATCTTATTAATGCACACCACCTTGATTAGTTCTATTTCCTACTCTTTTGGCCTTCCCAGATAGTTTCTGCTTCCCATAAGAATATATCTGACCTGTGTCTCATTATTTTTGGTCCCTCTTGGGTGATTTAAACCAACCTGATAATCTCATTTATTTTAAAAACTATTAATAAGTTAACTCACTGTCTGAAGAAATATATCATGTAGCTGAAAGCGTAGTACAGTATGAAAAATCTTACTAAATCCATCCACTTACAGACCAAGTCTTTATTGAGTACCTCTTACTGGGTATTACATGCTATGTAGTGTTGAACACAAATGTAAAGGAAAATAAAAAGACCCTTTGCTCAAGGAGTTTATAATTTCCTTGAAAAATAGGGTGTTTTCAATTAATTATAATCAAAGCAGAGTGTGGATAAGTATGACAGTAGCACAGATAAAATACAGCTGAAGTTCTAAGAAGGAACAAAATACTTCTCATTGAGGTAATGAGACAAGGCTTCATGGGAAAGGAAACATGAGATGGTTGTCCATTGATGGGTGTTATTTAACATATAGAACATTTCTAAGTAAAGAAATACCATGGTTAGCAACCTAAAGGCATACAAATATTTCCCATATATCAAGAACAGTTGCATATATATGTTCAGCTTTTTGAATAATGGGATATAAGAACATGGTGATGAAAGATATGTGTCACAAAATTTGGTTGAGTCCAATCATAGATACATTTCCTGAGTGTCAATTCAGATTTTATAAATGGTACAATTTCAACACTGGGTCACTACTGATTTTTTACCATAATCTTATATTTGCCCTATGAACACATAGATAAATCAAGGATATTGGATAATACTGAGGTTGCATGGGATAAAACCTGTGTGAAGCTCTGCTTTTCACATTCCAAAGCTTTTGCGCCAAGCTTAGGTCTTTTAAAAAATGGTAATGAGGAATTAATTTCAATCTTTATAAAAAATTGGCCTCTTAAGTTTGACATATGACCTCATTTTTACTATATGAATAATATTGAGAAATTTATCTGAGCTAAACTTTTAGAGCACCTGGCTTTTGCTTCTCTTGTTTTGCCTTCTGCTCCCCCTAAAGCAGAGTGTGGCTATGTATAAACCTGACAGCACTCTCCTCAAACATTTGTTGGTATTATTACTAAATCTACCTGGAGGAACTCCAGATTTAAATGTAGAGTTCATACTTGTGAACTTTTATCAAGAAATGTCTCTTGGTATGTGACTCTGATTCTTCACTTGCTTATTAGAACAAGAGAAACTACTAAAGGAAAGAAAGTGCATTGACAATTGTGAAAAATACCATTTTAGAAGAAATACATAGCTCACAGTGATATTTTCCAGTCATTAAGATCATGATGTTGCTTTGTGATTTGGGGGAAATTAATTTTAACCAGTAGGAAAACATTAAAGATATAGTGAGACATCCTTAAATTTGTAACCATAAAATAGAATTCTGATAACTTTTGGAACCACTTTGAAAAAAGATATTCTAAATGTTGCAGATGAAAGTCCTGTCCACATAATTTAGAAAACAAGATCAAACATGAAAAAATACTTTTCTATCCTATTTTCTACCAATCTGAGTATCACTTATATATTTAAGCATGGTAAAATGTTGGATTAATTTTAAATAGCTGGTGTTACTAACAATTAAATTACCTCCCTCTTTTCCTTCCTTTAACAGATAACTAACTCATCAAGCATCATGACAGTGCCGAAAGTCTAAGAGAGGTAGTGCCTCTGCCTTTATAGATTTTTTTCATTCCATAAACAAATAGGTACTAAATAAGTAAATTTTAAAAAATTTAAATGTTAATCACATATTATATTAACTGCTCAAGGAAATAAATAGGATATTGGAATATAGAGAGAATTCTGGTTATCAATTGCTTCCTAACAAATTACTGCAAAACTCTTTGGGTTAAAACAATTTATCATAATAGAAGATTGTAATCTTATTATCTGGGACAAGATATTCGACAGGACAGTGAGGATGGCTTGTCTGCTCTGCAATGCCTAGGGCCTCAGCTGGACGACTCCTTCCTCTCTCCCTTCTCTCTTTCCTTCCTTCCTTCCGTCCTTCCTTCCTTCCTTCCTTCCCAATGCCTCTCTACATGGTTAATTTGAGCTTCCTCAAAACATGGTAGCTTCAGGGATATCAGACTTCTTACATGATGGTTCAGGGCTTCAAGGCCAAATATTTCAAGAGAAAGAAAAATGGGCATTTTCAGTCCTATTAAAGGTTAGGGAAGAACTGGAATAGTGCCATTTCTGGCTGCTCACTATTAGTCAAGGTGAACACAGTCCAGTCCAGATTCACTGACACAAAAATATCTTGAAATTTCTGGGCCCGTGTTTATTTGTATAGCCATATCCATCTCCAAGTACTTAATCTGACCATCGCTTTGAGTTAGATTGAGTACATATACTAATTAAATGCACAAATAATCTCTAAGGGCAGAGTCTAAACCGGAATTATTATGAGACTCATTGATATCAGTTGATAGCAAATCCATATGCTCTTATGGATCTGGTTCATGCAAATCACCTGTCTTTTCCCAGTTATGAATAAGTGTGAACATGTATGGCTAGAGTTGCATCCTAATTTTCTATTTCTTGAAGGTGTGAATTAAGCATAACTGTCATAAAGCATTGGTCTACTCTCCTAGCTCAGCCTCTGATTTCTCCCTGACATTCTGTTTTCTGGAGATGTGGCTAAATGGCATTAAGATGAATAAGCAATGAGTGTACTTTCCAACTGTACAGCTGACTACAATAATATTAAAAGGGCAAGTGACTTTTTTGAACTTTAGAAATTCATGCAGTGATATGGTGATATATCCTTATAGTTTTCTGGGCATTTATGCTCTCTCCTTTGAGTACCCCATTTGTGTTGATTTTGCATATTAATCATGTACCTTATGTAACAGAAAGAATTTTTCAAACACATGTACTTTTTTCCCCACACATGTACTTTCCCCCCCCACACTTTAAATTATTATATTATTGCAAAAACAAAAGTGCTAATGGCTTGTTGAATGCATGTTTCAACCTTTAAATAAAGCTTCAAAAAAGTCAATATAAATTAGGTAAACTGAACTGATTCCTTCTTTGAATGAAAGATTAAGACAAAAGTTAGGCTTTCTAGACTTCTTTTAACTGACTGCTATTGTTTCCTTCTAATATTATTGTTCAATAAAAAAGAATCAAAATGTGACAATGTGAATAATTTATAATGCTTTACAGAACAAATTTTCAACTCAGTATCACTTCTAGCTATGGAAGTAGAATAGGGCTTGTCATGCTATAACCCAAGGATCAAATCTACCTGCCACCTGTTTTTGTAAATATTTTTTTAAATTGTAACTTACCCTTTAAAAATTAATTTATTTTTATTTAGGTGTAATTGACATACACCATTATTAGTTTTAGGTGTGCAACATGATATATATATTTGTATATACTGCAAAATGATCACCACAGTAAGTCTCGTTAACATCTGTCCCTGTACATAGTTACAGATTTCTTTTTCTTGTGAGGAGAACTTTTACTCTCTTAGCAACTTTCAAATACACACTACAGTGTCATTAACTGTGGTTGTCATGTTGTACCTTACATCCCTTAGACCTATTTATTTTATAACTGGAGGTTTGTAACTTTTGATTCACTTTGCCCATTTTGCTCATTCCTCACCTCCTGCTTCTGGCACCCACCAATCTCTTCTCTGTGTCTATGAACTTTTTTGTTTTGTTTTGCTTTGGTTTTGTTTTTGGTTTATATCCCACTTATAAGTGAGATGATATGGTATTTGTCTTTCTCTGTCTTACTTCACTTAGCATAATGTCCTCAAGATTCATCCATGTTGTGACAAATGACAAGATTTCATTCTGTTTTATGGCTGAGAAATATTCCACTGTATATATACACCACATCTTCTTTATCCATTCATTTGTCCCTGGACACTTAGGTTGTTTCCATATCTTGGCTATTGTAAATAATGCTGCAGTGAACAAGGTACATGCTGGGGTTGCATGTATCTTTTCAAGTTAGTGTTTCATTTTCTTTTGCTAAATACCCAGAAGTGGAATTGCTGTCTCATATGGTAGTTCTATTTTTAATTTTTTTGTTCAACTTCTGTACTTATTTTCCATGGTGACTGCACTGATTTACATTCACACCAGCAGTGTGCAAGGGTTCCTTTTTCTCCACATCCTCACCCACAATTGTTATTTCTTGTCTTTTTGAAAATAGCCATTCTGACAAGTGTGAGGTGATATCTCATTGTGGTTTTGATTTGCATTTACCTGATGATAGTGATATTGAACATCTTTTCACATACCTGTTGGCCATCTCTATGCCTTCTTTAGAAAATGTTATTTAGATCCTCTTCCCCTTTTGCAATCAGATTGTTTTTGCTGTTGAGTTGTATGAGTTCCTTATATATTTTGTATATTAACCCCTTATTAGATATATGATTTGCAAATATTTTTTCCCAGTTTGTAGGCTGCATTTGCATTTTGTTGATGATTTCCTTTGTTGTGCAGAAGATTTATAGCATGAAGTAGTAAAACTTGTTTATTTTTGCTTTTGTTGCCTTTGCACTTGGTACCAAATCCAAAAAGAAATCATTGCTAAGACCTCTGTCAAGGAGTTTACTGCCTATGTTTCCTTCTAGAAGTTTTATCTTTTCATGTCTTACATTCAAGTCTTTAATCCATTTTGAGTTAATTTTTGTGTATGGTATAAGATAAGGGTCCAGTTTCATTCTTTTGCATGTGGCTGTGCAGCTTCCACTTATTGAAGGCACTACTGTTTCCCCATCATACATTCTTGATTCTTTTGTGGTAAATTAACTGATCATGCATGTATGGGTTTGTATCTGGTCTCTGTTATGTTCCATTGAACTATGTGTCTTTTTTGTGCCAATACCATGCTGTTTTTGATTACTATATCTTTGTAATATAGTTCAAAATCAGAACGTGCGATGCCTCCAGCTTAGTTCTTCTTTCTCAAGATTGTTTTCGCTATTCAATGTCTTTTTTGATTCCATACATACTTCAGAATTGTTTATTTCTGTGGAAAATGTCACTGCAATTTTTAAAAATTTTTAAATTTAATTTTATTTATATTTTTATATGGCAGGTTCTGATTGGTCATCAATTTTATACACGTCAGTGTATAATGTCAATCCCAATCGCCCAATTCATCACACCTCACCCCACCCCCTGCGGCTTTCCCCCTTTGGTGTCCATACGTTTCTTCTCTACATCTGTGTCTCAATTTCTGCCCTTCAAACTGGTTTATCTGTACCATTTTTCTAGGTTTGACATATATCCGTTAATATACGATATTTGTTTCTCTCTTTCTGACTTATTTAATTCTGAATGACAGTCTGTAGATCCATCCATGTCTCAACAAATGACCCAATTTCGTTCCTTTTTATGGCTGAGTAGTATTCCACTGTACATATGTACCACATCTTCTTTATCCATTCATCTCTCAATGGGCATTTAGGTTGCTTCCATGACGTGGCTATTGTAAATAGTGCAGTGAACATTGAGGTGCATGTGTCTTTTTGAATTATGGTTTTCTCTGGGAATATGCCCAGTAGTGGGATTGGTGGATCATATGGTAATTCTATTTTTAGTTTTTTAAGGAACCTCCATACTGTTCTCCATAGTGACTGTATCAGTTTACATTCCCACTAACAGTGCAAGAGGGTTCCCTTTTCTCCACACCCTCTCCAGAATTTGTGGTTTGTAGATTTTCTGATGATGCCCATTCTAAGTGGTGTGAGGTGATATCTCATTGTAGTTTTGATTTGCATTTCTCTAATAATTAGTGATGTTGAGCACCTTTTCATGTGCTTCTTGGCCAACTGTGTGTCTTCTTCGGAGAAATGTCTATTTAGATCTTCTGCCCATTTTTTTTATTGCATTGTTTGTTTCTTTAATATTGAGCTGCATGAGCTGTTTATATATTTTGGATCTTAATTCTTTGTCCGTTGATTCATTTGCAAATATTTTGTCCCATTCTGAGGGTTGTCTTTTCGTCTTGTTTATGGTTTCCTTTGCTGTGCAAAAGCTTTTAAGTTTCATTAGGTCCTACTTGTTTATTTTTGTTTTTATTTCCATTACTCTAGGACGTGGATCAAAAAAGATCTTGTTGTGATTTATGTCAAAGAGTGTTCTTCCTATGTTTTCCTCTAAGAGTTTTATAGTGTCCGGTCTTACATTTAGCCCTCTAATCCATTTTGAGTTTCTATTTGTGTATGGTGTTATGGAGTGTTCTAATTAATTCTTTTACATGTAACTGTACAGTTTTCCCAGCACCACATATTGAAGAGACTGTCTTTTCTCCATTGTATATCTTTGCATCCTTTGTTATAGATTAGTTCACCATAGGTGTGTGGGTTTATCTCTGGGCTTTCTATCTTATTCCATTGATATATGTTCCTGTTTTTGTGCCAGTACCACGTTGTCTTGATTACTGTAGCTCTTTAGTATAGTCTGAAGTCAGGGAATCTGATTCCTCCAGCTCCAATTTTTCCCTCAAGACTGCTTTGGCTATTCGGGGTCTTTTGTGTCTCCATACAAATTTTAAGAATTTATATTCTAGCTCTGTAAAAAAATACCATTGGTAATTTGATAGGGATTGCATTGAATCTGTAGATTGCTTTGTGTAGTATAGTCATTTTCACAATATTGATCCTTCCAATCCACGAACATGGTTTATGTCTCCATCTGTTGGTATCATCTTTAATTTCTTTCATCAGTGTCCTATAGTTTTCTGCATACAGGTCTTTTGTATCATTAGGTAGGTTTATTCCTTGGTATTTCATTCTTTATGTTGCAGTGGTAAATGGGAGTGTTTCCTTGTCATGTCATCTGCAAACAGTGACAGTTTTACTTCTTCTTTTACAATTTGTATTCCTTTTATTTCTTTTTCTCTTCTGATTGCAATGGCTAGGACTTCCAAAACTATGTTGAATAATAGTGGCGAGAGTGGACATCCTTGTCTTGTTCCTGATCTTAGAGGAAATACTTTCAGTTTTTCACCATTTGGAATAATGTTTGCTCTGGGCTTGTTATATATGGCCTTTATGATATTGAGTTAGTTTCCCTCTATGCCCACTATCTGAAGAGTTTTTTTTTTTTTTTTTTTTTTAAGTATGGAACACTTCACGAACTTAATGTCATCCTTGCACAGGGGCCATGCTAATCTTCTCTGTATCATTCCAATCTCAGTATATGTGCTGCTGAAGCGAACACTGGAGAGTTTTTATCATAAATGGGTGTGGAATTTTGTCAAAAGATTTTTCTGCATCTATTGAGATGATAATATCTTATTATTATTATTATTTTCTTTGTGGTACATGGGCCTCTCACCGTTGTGACCTCTCCCCTTGTGGGGCACAGGCTCCGGATGCGCAGGCTCAGTGGCCATGGCTCACGGGCTCAGCCGCTCTGTGTCATGTGGGATCTTCCCGGACTGGGGCACAAACCCATTTCCCCTGCATCGGCAGGTGGACTCTCAACCACTGTGCCACCAGGGAAGCCCGATCATATGGGTTTTATTCTTCAATTTGTTAATATGGTGTATCACATTGATTGATTTGCGTATATTGAAGAATCCTTGCATCTCTGGGATAAATCCCACGTGATCATGGTGTATGATCCTTTTAATGTGCTGTTGGATTCTGTTTGCTAGTATTTTGTTGAGGATTTTTACATCTATATTCATCAGTGATATTGGCCTGTAATTTTCTCTTTTTTTTTTTTTTTTTTTTGTCGTGTCTTTGTCTGGTTTTGGTATCAGAGTGATGGTGGCCTCATAGAATGAGTTTGGAGTGTTCCTTCCTCCGCAATTTTTTGGGAGAGTTTGAGAAGGATAGAAGTTAGCTCTTCTCTAAATGTTTGATAGGATTCACCTGTGATGCCATCTGGTCGTGGACTTTTGTTTGTTGGAAGATTTTTAATCACAGTTTCAATTTCATTACTTGTGATTGGTCTTTTCATATTTTCTATGTCTTCCTGGTTCAGTTTTAGAATGTTATACCTTTCAAGAATTTGTCCATTTCTTCCAGGTTGTCCATTTTATTGGAATAGAGTTGCTTGTAGTAGACTCTTAGGATGTTATGTATTTCTGCTGTGTCCGTTGTAACTTCTCCTTTTTCATTTCTAATTTTATTGATTTGAGTCCTCTCCCTCTTTTTTTTTTTTTGATGAGTCTGGCTAATGGTTTATCATTTGTTTATATTCTCAAAGAACCAACTTTTAGTTTTTGGTCTTTGCTATTGTTTTCTGTGTTTCTATTTCATTTATTTCTGCTCTGATCTTTATGATTTCTTTCCTTCTGCTAACTTTGGGTTTTGTTTGTTCTTCTTTCTCTAGTTCCTTTAGGTGTAAGGTTAGATTGTTTATTTGATATTTTTCTTGTTTCTTAAGGTAGGCTTGTATAGCTATAAATTTCCCTCTAAGAGCTGCTTTTGCTGTATTCCATAGGTTTTGGATCATCATGTTTTGTCATTTGTGTCTAGGTATTTTTTGATTTCCTCTTTGATTTCTTCAGTGATGTCTTGGTTATTTAGTAATGTATTGTTTAGCTTCCATGTGTTTGTGGTTTTTACTTTTTTTTCCCTGTAATTGATTTCTAATCTCATAGCATTTTGGTCAGAAAAGATGCTTCATATGATTTCAGTTTTCTTAAGTTTACTGAGACTTGATTTGTGACCCAAGATGTGATCTATCCTGAAGAATGTTCCGTGCGCACTTGAGAAGAAAGTGTAATCTGTTGTTCTTGGATAGAATGTTCTATAAATATCAATTAAATCTATCTGGCCTGTTTTGTCATTTAAAGCTTCTGTTTCCATATTTATTTTCATTTTGGATGATCTGTCCATTGGTGTAAGTGAGGCATTAAAGTCCCCCACTATTATTGTGTTACTGTCAATTTCCTCTTTTATAGCTGTTAGCAGTTGCCTTATGTATTGAGGTGCTCCTATGTTGGGTGTATGTATATTTATAATTGTTATATCTTCTTCTTGGATTGATCCCTTGAACATTATGTAGTGTCCTTCCTTGTCTCTTGTAAAATTCTTTATTTTAAAGTCTATTTTATTTGATATGAGTATTGCTACTCCAGCTTTCTTCTGACTTCCATTTGCATGGAATATCTTTTTCCATCCCCTCACTTTCAGTCTGTATGTGTCCCTAAGTCTGAATTGGGTCTCATGTAGACAGCATATATATGAGTCTTGTTTTTGTCTTCATTCAGCAAGCCTGTATCTTTTGGTTGGAGCATTTAATCCATTCACATTTAAGGTAATTATTGATATGTATGTTCCTATGACCATTTTCTGAATTGTTTTGGGTTTGTTTTTGTAGGCCCTTTTCTTCTCTTGTGTTTCCCACTTAGAGAATTTCCTTTAGCATTTGTTGCAGAGCTGGTTTGGTGGTGCTGAATTCTCTTAGCTTTTGCTTGTCTGTAAAGCTTTTAATTTCTCTATCGAGTCTAAATGAGATCCTTGCTGGGTAGAATAATCTTGGTTGTAGTTTCTTCCCTTTCATCGCTTTAAGTATATCATGCCACTCACTTCTGGCGTGTAGAGTTTCCACTGAGAAATCAGCTGTTAACCTTATGGGAGTTCCCTTGTATGTTATTTGTCGTTTTTCCCTTGCTTCTTTCAATAATTTTTCTTTGTTTTAATTTTTGCCACTTTGATTACTCTGTGTCTCAGCGTGTTTCTCCTTGGGTTTATCCTGTATGGGATTCTCTATACTTCCTGGACTTGGTTGGCCATTTCCTTTCCTATGTTTACGAAGTTTTCACCTATAATCTCTTCAAAATTTTTCTTGGGTCCTTTCTCTCTCTCTTCTCCTTCTGGGACCCTTATAATGCAAATGTTGTTGCGTTTAATGTTGTCCCAGAAGTCTCTTATGCTGTCTTCTTTTCTTTTCATTCTTTTTTCTTTATTCTGTTCTGCAGCAGTGAATTCTGCTATTCTATTTTCCAGTTCACTTATCTGTTCTTCTGCCTCAGTTATTCTACTATTGATTCATTCTAGTGTAGTTTTCACTTCAGTTTTTGTATTGTTCATCTCTGTTTGTTTGTTCTTTAATTCTTCTACATCTTTGTTAAACATTTCTTGCGTCTTCTTGATCTTTGCCTCCATTCTTTTTCTGAGGTCCTGGATCAACTTCACTATCATTATTTTGAATTCTTTTTCTGGAAGGTTGCCTATCTCCACTTCATTTATTTGTATTTCCTGGGTTTTATCTTGTTCCTTCATCTGGTACATAGCCCTCTGCCTTTTCTTCTTGTCTATCTTTCAGTGAATGTGGTTTTTGTTCCACAGGCTGCAGGATTGTAGTTCTTCTTGCTTCTGCTGTCTGCCCTCTGGTGTATGAGGCTATCTAAGAGGCTTTTGCAAGTTTCCTGATGGGTGGGACTAGTGGTGTGTAGAACTGAGTGTTGCTCTGGTGGGCAGAGCTCAGTAAAACTTTAATCCGCTTGATTGCTGATGGGTGGGGCTGGGTTTCCTCCTTGTTGATTGTTTGGCCTGAGGCAACCCAACACTGGGGATACCTGGGTTCTTTGGCGGGGTAAGGGCAGACTCTGGGAGGGCTCACAACAAGGAGTATTTCCCAGAACTTCTGCTTTCAGTGTCCTTGTCCCCAAGGTGAGCCACAGCCATCTCCTGCCTCTGCAGGAGACTTTCCAACACTAGCAGGTAGGTCTGGTTCAGTCTCCCCTGGAGTCACTGCTCCTTCCCTGTGTCCCAGTGCACACACTACTTTGTGTGTGCCCTCCAAAAGTGGAGTCTCTGTTTCCCCCAGTCCTGTCCGTGTCCTGTAATCAAATCCCACTAGCCTTCAAAGTTTGGTTCTCTAAGAATTCCTCCTCCCGTTGCCGTACCACCAGGTTGGGAAGCCTGAAGTGGGGCTCAGAACCTTCACTCCAGTTGGTGGACTTCTGTGGTATAAGTGTTCTCCAGTCTGTGAGTCACCCTCCCAGCAGTTAATGGGATTTGATTTTACTGTGATTGTGCCCCTCCTACCATCTCATTGTAACTTCTCCTTTGTCTTTGGATGTGGTGTATCTTTTGTGGTGAGTTCCAGTGTCTTCCTGTCGATGATTTTCCAGCTGCTACTTGTGATTCTGGTGTTCGCACAAGAGGGAGTGAGAGCACGTCTTTCTACTCCACCATCTTGGTTCAGGGCCACAAATTTCGCCGACACTTCAATTTTGATAGGGATTATATTGAATCTGTAGATTGCTTCAGTTAGTATGGACATTTTAACAATATTAATTTTTCCAGTCCATGAGCATGAAATATCTTTATATCTCGTTGTGTCTCCTTTCATTCTTGCCTCAATGTCTTATAATTTTCAGAGTAGAGGTATTTCACTTCCTTGGTTAAATTTATTCTTAGGTATTTTAATTCTTTTGATGCAATTGTAAATGGGATTATTTTCTTAATTTCTCTTTCTGATAATTTGTTACTAGTGAATAGAAACACAAAAGGTTTTTGTATATTGATTTTGTATGTTACAACTTTATTGAATTTGTTTATTATGTTTAACAGGGTTTTTTTGTGGAGTCTTTGTGGTTTTCTTTATATAATATCATGTCATCTGCAAACAGTGACAATTTTACTTCTTCCTTTCACTTTGGATTGCTTTTACTTCTTTTTCTTGTCTGATTGCTCTGGCTACCAAGAGCTATCAATAGTTTGACATTACATTGTTCCCAATGAGATCTTGACTTTTCTGATATCAAATAGTATGCCATTGTTTGGAAAATATGTCTTATTTATCTTATTAAATCAGAGGACCTAATTTGGAAGTATAATCAAAACAATTTCTTTTCTTGAAACTTTCAGGGTATTATACCAAGAATTACAGTGAAATTCCTTGGCTAGATAATAACCTTAGGCACTTTCCTGCCCACCTCCTAACACCAGCTTTTTGTGAGATAATGTTTATGGTTCCCACTATGCTAACTAGAAGTTGCATTAGACAGTTGATATGGTGGTGATGGTTAAGCCTTCTGTGCTGGAAAGATTTGTTTTATATTGGCCATGACACACTATTGATGTTCATATAATTGTAAATAATAATTATTCTGTATTGATGTGGTTATCCCAAAATATATTCCTGATCTACTAACAATTCTCTAAGATGATAATTAAATTGCTATTGGGCTCTATAATTATTACCTTGTGCCAGATCTAGTGGTGCCGGTTATAGAAATGAGAATTTTGTGGGTTTTTTGGAAGGGTTGGTGCATTTTGTTCAAGTGTATCACTGAAACATCTTATTTAAACCCTGAGTTTCTCTACTAAAGCAGTTACCTTACATGTATACACTGAAATAAGCTAAGATAAACTGGCAATCTAGACCTATTCAAATGTGTGTTACTGGGATATTTTTTACCTATGAGCTTGCCTCTATTATTATGTATCAGTATGTAGTTATATACCCTAAATTTGTACTTGGAATATGCTAAATGGGTAATTTTCATGGGAAATTATTTTCTTTTTATTGATATCCTCTTTTCCCATGTTCTGATTTCACAAACATTATGGTTTATTGAAATGCATGTTCACAAAGCAGCTATTCAATTTAGCTTTTCCCATTTGATTAAAGCTTGTTGAGCAAGAGGCAACTGAATTTGGTTGTGTGTAATATTTTGGCATTTGTATACTCTGTGTGTGCACAGCTATAATTTAGAATAGCCCTGACTAGCATTTAATCATCTACACTGAATATTTAGATATTTGTTTATCTGCTAAATCTAGATTTCAAAGCCCCCAAACTTTAGGTACATACGAGGTAAAAAATTATGTATTAGTGTAGATTCTTTTTATTAAGTTTGATAGAAATAAATTAAAATTAAGAACATTATTGGAATAATATCTGATGCTGTGTGAAGAAAACTGAATATAATGTCATTTTTTTAGTTTTTACTTTTTAAAAATCTTTTGTGTAATTTCAACTTAGGTCTACTTTAGTTGTGGTTTTAATTTCAAACTTAATTGGAAGGTATTCTCTTTACTTTTAAATATTTTATTAGCTTAGAGAAATATTCTGAGAATATTCCACTAGTAATAATAATCCTGTCACCGATTTTACTCTTCAGTTGGAATAGAAGGCTTTTTCTTTTCAGCACTTCATTCATCTGTAAGATGATCTCCTGGTGAGGGAGGCCATGCAGTTCCATTTGGAAACATTCTTCTCAGCAGCAGTAGTCAAAGATTAGTAGCTTCAATAGGTAACATCCTCGAGGCCTCACTTTAAAAAAATAAAAATTTCTTTAGAATCCACTAAGACAGGCCCAAGAAAGAGCCAGCAAGTTACCCTGAAACTGCTGCCATAGTTCTCTTTTGTAACAACAGTTCTTGTTTGATTTTTTATGGAGACCTTCCTTATGGAATGTGTTTCCTTTCAAAGGGAAAGCTCTTCTGCCTCAGGACAGAAATCTGTGATGAAAAGTCATTCCCTTTGGATGATTATCTCTTATTCTTAAAGAAAAGGTAATTGAGAAATATTTTTTAATGTCTCATCTAACAATATCCCTCATCCTTGTATTAGTTTTCAAAAAAAAATTAAAGGAATTTCATCTCTATGCATAAAGTTAAGGGCAAATAAAGGGGGAAGGAGAGACAGAGGAGAAGAGGGGTGAGTGCAGTTGAAACCGAGCCTCTAAGTCACTCTAACCATGAGGTGATTATTTTCGAAGCACTGGCGTTCTATTAAAGGGTATTGGAGTTCAAAATGAAAATTGCTTTTGCAGCAGAGTGCACCATCAGGTCTGTGGGGACCGATTAGCAGAGTGGCTCTCTGTGTCTTATATACTATATGCCGCTTCAGTGGTTACAGTAACACATAGGACATGGAGAAGTGAAAACTTTGATTCATAAAAGAACCCCATGTGACTCTCTGCTTGCTTTGTATTTAAAATGTATTTGATCATTCACCACCTACTTTTAAACTAATTCACAAAAACAAAGTAATTGATGGATTAGATACAGTCTGTTTGTTTGTAGTTTCAGCAGAGAAGGGTTTACCTGAATCATGGAGGGTATTTTGCAAATTCAGTTTCCAATCTCTCTTTCCTGTCTTTTAAGTTATATTAATAAGTTTTAGGATCTACTCATTGTAACTCTTATGCTGAATGGGACTCAGAGGATGGTGTCATCTTTCACTAGTGAAGAGAGGAACTGAAATATATAATTACATTTTAAAGAAACATTAGACACCCTAAAGCCAATGGGATAGACCCCACTTCTCTCTTACTCTACCTGGCAAGTAAGCTGCTTAGAATAGGACACAGAAATGTGTTCTTAGGTTGTGGACTCTCCATTTTACTATTATTAAATTAAATCTAAAAAAATTGATAATTGATATGCTGATACCAACTCAGATTACTTTCTTTAGAATCCCTAAGGGTTTTATTGATTAATTTATTCATGTATCATCTGGTACTGGTTGTTCTAGTAGAAAAGTGACTACAATTGTAGGTCTGTATTCACAATTAATATGAAAAGGGAAAGTAAGAAAATGGATTACTAAGCTTAAATGAAAGATAAAGCAAAAAATACAGCCTAGTCATTTTTTTTAAATTACAAAACCAGAATGAGGGGAAATGTTTCAATTGGCTAACTCTTGCGATGAGATCCTCTGCTTGGAACAACAACAAAACCATTTTCATTCTACAAGAACATTGGGTTGAGCTTTCAACATATAGCTCTTTTGATTAACACAGGTAGTGGGAAATCCAGTGTATGACTCTCCAGGCTAGCTCAAGCGACAGTAAGGCCTGAATCCCTGGCCCAATTTCTTTCCTAAATATGAACATACCACCATCACTCATTATGTCTTGTTGTGTCCTGGCAGTTAATGGGAGAGCAAGAGAACCCATATGTCACTGTACATATCTGTACCTTGGAATATGAGTTCTTAAATCTACCTGCCAAAATATATATGAAAGTGTTACACTATTCTATCACAGCATTTTACTAGTGAAATTTCCTTAAAAATTGATGTTACCAACAGGTTTGTTCCTGTTAATTTGCATATCATTATTGTAGAAAGCAACATTAAAAAATTTGAAGTAGACATATCATATGAGACACCTCTATGCGTATGATAGTTCACCTCCTTGATTACAGTTTCTATGACTTTCAGACAGCAAAAAATGATTGCCTGTTTCATTTGTTCGTCTCTACCATGCTCCCCTGGTGCCATGTATATGCATGTATCATGGCACTGAGACCCATAGAAAATATTTATAATAGATATTAGGTCTTGTCCTCTAGATTGTGAAATTCTTAAGGGCAGGGGAGCCTAGTTCTATTGGTCTTTGTTTTCCTGACCTAAATGAACTGCCCTGAGCACTGAATATGTGTTGACAGAATGAACAATGATAGCACATATTTACCCTTGTGCCTCTTCTGCAGCATGCTAGAATCAACCTGCATGGGACCCTCCCAGAAGGGGTTCCTCAGGGGAAGCATCGAGCTGTTAGGTGTCAGCCAACAGCCATCCAGTTCCACTTCTATCACTAAGTGGAAACATGATGCAGGGAACATTACACACCAGGAGCAACCCAGAGTTTGCTTATTTGAGACAAAGAGTTTATAATAAGGCACCTTTTTTTTTTTTTGTTCATTCACATAGTCATTTACTGAGACTGCTTTTCTGATGCCTATCTATTTTTATTTAATAGACTAAAGATTTGAATGTGATAAGTTTCTATACATAATAGTCAGAGGTCTTTTCTTTCATCTCAGATTGATACATAAAATGTAACATGAGGCTTCCCTGATGGCTCAGTGGTTGGGAGTCCACCTGCCGATGGAAGGGACACGGGTTCATGCCCCAGTCCGGGAGGATACCACGTGCCGTGGAGCAGCTGGGCCTGTGAGCCATGGCCGCTGAGCCTGCGAGTCCGGAGCCTGTGCTCTGCAACGGGAGAGGCCACGGCAGTGAGAGGCCCGTGTACCACAAAACAAACAAACAAAAAAAGTAACATGAAAGTTAGTTCCTATTTTATAGTATTTATGAATTTAATAATTTAAAGTATTATTTTGTCGAACTAGTATCCTTAATATAATTATGATATTTTAAAGCAGAATGAAAATGCCTAGTGGTAAACCAGTCTCAGTCATTTTGACCAGGGACTCTGTGAAAATTGTCCATGGGAGAGTGGCTAAGGTACACAGACTCCTTGTCTATAGAGCACCCTGTGTGATTCTCCTTCCAGGTATATACAGCTCATGTGCTTGGGACAGTTCCACTTGGCCCAATCCCATTTTCCACTCCAGTGAGCATAATGGCAGGTAGAAATGAGATGTGTCTATGTGCCTTTGGTAATTACTGAGTACATGTTAATGAAGAGCTTTTTCTTAGCCTTCCACCAGCACAGTTAAATATGACCAACCAGAGCTTTTCCTTGATGAAAGAAAACGCACCAGCACAGCTACAGAACCCCATATAAACAGACTGCATTCGGATTTAATTTTGAACTAATATGAATGCAAATATTCTTAAATGGATTATCCTGTAGATCTTTACAGTTGAAGGGATTCTGAAACTGAATGCCTTTCTGTGGAGACATCAACATTATTGTTGGTGTAACAAATTCACCTCAAGTGGATAAATATCTACAGTATATTTAAGATATATCCAGCTCTGTGCCTGGCATTGTGACTACTCTACTCTAGGATCTTGAGCATTTAGTGGGATGGGCAAGCCACAGATACTTTTAACCAGTAAAAAGGTCTAACAATTACAGTGGCATCTCAGAAGTGATTCTCAAGATACTGTTAAAATCTTGAAACACAAAGAAATACAGAATGTGAGGGACCTTAATTATGGAAAAAGAAAGATGGAGTGGTGATTCTGGTGGTCAAGCAATATTTTTATTGGTTTCTCTCCTCAAGAGAGGCAATTAACATGGTCTTTGGAACTTGTTATGGGACATTAAAATATTTTGAAAATTAGAGAATAATATCAAATCAAGCATAATATTCTATTGTAATGTTTTTATATTATTGCTCATGGAAAGGGAACTTACCTTATAGAATTGTTATCTTTCCCCAGAAATAATACATCACTTATTTTCCTTTTTGATCCTCAGTTGCTTAAACATTTAATATGCTCTTAGTTTTAGAGGGACTGTAGAAACATAAGTTAGGGCATAACTGTCCTTGGTGAAAATGTTTTCGCTATATCCTGAGAGGAACCTCTTTATTCCATGGATCTTTAGGCATACATATAAACATACCGTTCACAAATCCAGTGTCATGGTAACCATTTTGGAGATGCTTCTATGTAGAGATAGTATATTACTTTCCTAGTGCTGCCATAACAAATTACCACAAACTGGGTGGCTTAAAACAACAGAAATTTCTTCTCTTGGTTCTGGAAGCCTGAAATAAAATATCAGCATGTCAGCAGGGTTGATTCCTCTGGAAGCTCTAGGGTAGGTATTACTTTGTGTTTCTCTCCTAGTTTCTGGTGGTTGCTGGTAATCCTTGGTATCACTTGGCTTATAGATACATCACTCTAATCCCTGCCCCCATCTTCACATCACTTTCTTCTCTATGTCTTTGTCTTCTTCTTTTTTCTTTCTTATAAGGACACTCTTACTGGATTTAAGGCCCATCCTAATCCATTATGGTCTTGTCTTGATCCTTACCATACTAAAATCTACAAAAACCCTTATTCCAAATAAGGTCACATAGATTTGGAAGGGACACTATTCAACCCACTATAGATAGTAAGTGTAAATTACTATCTGTAGTGATTAACCAGGAGATTCCTGGAGTATTAGTTCATTCCTTATTTGTTGAGAATATACAGTTTCAGACATGTCTTTAGATATATATAATTAACAGAATCTCCTTTATGTCATTTGTGTTCTGTAGAGTTACAGAGAGAAAACAGAATGTCAACATATGATTTTATGGATCCAACTTCACACTGCACTTCCCATTTACCCTCATATGGCTCTAAAATGAATTTGTTCTTTACTCTATTTCTTATCCTACCCCAAGCTATTTGTATCCAGAGGCAGGCTGACTGTGAGACTAAACTCTTCAGTCTACTTTCTTTCAAAGCCTTGGTAAATTTTTAAAATTTTCAATAGAAAGATATTTTAAACACAATTAGTTAATATTGCTTTCATTTTCCATTCTGATTTTCCCTCTATAAAACTTCCCTTCATAACACAAAAGTTCAGAGCCAAAGGTGGTAAATGATTATTCATATGCTTGATGGTGCCTGGCTATTGATGTCTGTGGGTAATGGAAGAGAAACAAGGCTTGAAATGTGTGGAGCTAGAAGCTAGTCTTTGGAAAGTTCTGGATCATACATCTCATATGAAAAAAAAAGCTTGATAGATGTTTTCCCAAGTTTGAAAGCAATTCTAACAATTAACACGGTCTTACCACTAGTAGGTTGTGAAGTTGAAAGAAACTTTTAAAAACTATCTACATGAGAAAGGAAAGTCTGAATTATCACTCTATATTTTCTATAGAAAATGATTTTGCTAAATCTTTGTCATATGAAGTGGTTATCAGAGTACATGGCATATATATATATATATATATATATATATATATATATATATATATAGAGAGAGAGAGAGAGAGAGAGAGAGAGAGAGAGAGAGAGAGTTATATCAGTCAATAATTAAAGATTTTATACTATTTATGTGGAATGTATGTTGTTTTTGGTATTTGTCAGATTTATGAAAATAAGTTTGTTGGAATGTACATTCTCAATAAAACTAAATATTTACATTTGTACCTCATTTTATAAATTTAATTTTATATTCCTTTCTCAAAGAGCTCTCCCTACCCCAGATTTTGTAAGCTTCAAATCCCACAAAAACAGAATCCATTCCTGCTTTTATATTTTATTCTTTTATAAAACAAAACAAAACAAAAATATCCCACTTACAAAATACAAAGAGTTTTTATTTTTAACTTTGTCTCTTGCAAAATAAGATCAAAAGACAGAGTTCTTATGAAGCTGTGCTTTTATAACTACCTTCTTAACTTCTCTAAGTCATAAAAACATCTGAACAGTATTTTATCCCTGACAAATTAAATCATCATATGTGAATTGTCTTTGCCTCTCTCTCTTATTTCTCCTTTTCCTTAGAGAGTTTTGACTGGTAATACTGGATAGTATTTTAGTTTATTTAAAAAAATTAGTTTGGATTATTCTATTTGGGAATTTCTTTTTGTCAAAGTCAATACCTACTTCTTCCTGAATCCTCATTTTTTTTCTTTTTTTCTTTTTTTCTTTTTTTCTTTTTTTTTTGCGGTACGTGGGCCTCTCACCGCTGCGGCCCCTTCTGGATGCGCAGGCCCAACGGCCATGGCCCATGGGCCCAGCCGGGCTCTGCCGCATGTGGGATTCTCCCGGACCGGGGCACGAACCCATGTCCCCTGCATCGGCAGGCGGACTCTCAACCACTGCGCCGCCAGGGAAGCCCTCCTCATTTTTATAGATTGATTTTTTTAGGTATACATAGATGACACAGATGTTAACATTTTTTGCTCTTATCTTTCTGTTTAAACTTCCTTTACTCAATCCTACCTAAGAATCATCTTCATAAATTGCTTGTTATCAAAGTCAGAATTAGAACTCAGGTTTTCTCATTCTGAGTCCAAACTGAGTCTTTTTCATTACACATACTTGGAGTTTATTCATATCAAAGCCTTAATTTACAACTTTCATTTCTTCTAAAATAATAATTTCCCATTTCTCTATCACTACATTTTTCAAATAACTACTTAAAGCCATTATATAAACATTTAAAAATAGAAAACCTACTTTCTTAATCCCCATCACCCTTAGTAAGCAAACTGTTGATGGATTTTGAACATGTTAAAGTAAGCTAATGCTATAGACTGAATTTTTGTCCTCTATGAATTTGTAGGAAACTTTCATTTAAAATTTGATCATAATTTTTCCTAACTCCAGTAATCTATAGTTCTTCAAGTATAAAGGCCTCATGAATTTCAAATAGCAGGACCTAGCTTTTATTATTCAATAGCAGCCTGACTTTTTTTTTCTCTAATTCTCTGTTCTTTTGTTTCTCATTTCCTGCTCTTCAAGTATCCTTTTGGTCTTTTAATTTTCTATTTTTCCCTAGCATACCATATTCACACGTTCCATTTGTCAGATAGATTCACTTAAAAATAAGAAAAAGTTTAATTTTCTCTCCTCTCTTTTAACATGGACATTCTGTAAGGCACACTTTTCTCATACATCTGTATAAGAAGTAGATTTCTTACTCTGTTATTCTTCCCATTGATTTAAATCATATCACTTAACAATAAATACTTACAACAAAGGAGTAGTACTATTGATTTTGTACAATTGAACAAAATTGCAAATAACAAATTAAAAATCCTAGAATGCTGTCTTCCTCTTTTTTATCAACAAATAGTTTCTAGAAGTTGGAACTCACTAAATATTTAGATTGTTAATCAATGAAAATGTTTCAGATGAATTTGTTTTTGTTCAGTTATACAATGTATATTGTATTTGTGTCCTTATTTATTCTTTCCAATAAATATATTCTCATGGTTGACTCATTAATTTTCAGCAATTGGAACGCAAGTCATTGTTTAAACAGGTGCTGCTTTCTTAGATATGGGTCAGAGCGTTTAATGGCCTGTACCTGGAATTTCTCAACTTAAAGTGTGTGTGTGTGTGTGTGTGTGTGTGTGTGTGTGTGTGTTGGGAGGCAGCCCATTGTCCCAGAATAGATTTTGAAGTATAATCTATGAGGTGGAAAGATAAAATGTTTGTTAATGGATTTTTAAATTCTTTTTTTAGTTTGTTATTTTAATATCCCATGTTCAAAGAAAGTGACAAACACTAAAGATAGTATTTTAATTCATGTATGGCATAAAGTTTAATGATCTTATAAAGAGCATTAATTAGGTTCTACTTTCCATCATTTTATTAAAATTCTCAAATATACAAAGTTGAAAGAATTTACAGTAAACATTCATATAACCACTTCCTAAATGTTATAACTGGCATTTTACTATCAATCTATAAATTAATCTTTCTTCTCTTTTTTAATACATTTCATGACAAGCTGAAGATATCAGCAGATTTCAAGTCCCATTTTGTTTCTTGACTTTTTTTGAGACTTTTCTTATGGCTTTCCTCAGATATTAATTGTTTGAAGCATAGGCAAGGCATGTAATAAATGGAAGATATAAAAGCAATTAGTATTAATCAAAATTGTATTAATACATGCCAATTCATGAGTTTTAGATGCACTGAAAAAAAGATGCTAGAAATGCAAGTTGTAACATTATTTGTGTACCAGCTAAATAATTTCCACAAACACATTTCATTTCTTGACCTAGATTATACTACTTAGGCAGTTTTAACTGGATAGTCCCAATGTTCTATTCAAATCTCATTCTTTTGAAGGAAAAATAATGAGCATTTTCCCTGGCTTGTTGTAATGAATATTTTTAAACTTACCTTTTATTATCTATCCATCCATCTGTTCCAAAGATTTGGAAATAAAGTGGTATGATTCAACGGGGAAAAACAAAAGATATTCAGGACATTGAGGACTATAGTTTTTCAATTACTAAATAATCTACAAACATATACAATATGAAGATCTTTAGAAATTATACCTCAGATAATAAATTAAGTTTTATTTTTACCCCTTTCAAATGTAAGCTATTTATCATTTGCTGCTCAATTCTTTCTGACATGGTATATGTTAATTTTGTTATCACTGTTATTAAAATTGTATGATACAGTTTTAAGTAAACAAATCTTGACTTTTTAACAGATATTTATAGATTCAAATTCTCTTCCTTGGCTTCTGCTAATGTAACTAAGGATAACTCTTTAATGAGAAGGTTTTGAAAGGAGTAAAATATAAAAATATTTTTTTGTAAATAGTATATGAAATTATCCAAGACTTATGGTATTCAAAACCCTTAAAATTTAAAAGAAATCTTTTTTTTTTTGCTAAGAATAGGGAAAGAATCATAAGTGTACACTTAATTTTCAAGTGTATTAATACTAATATCCCTATAAACGGTTTTGTACACAAGCAATAATTCATACACTAGGGCTTTGAAATATTTTCAAGCACATTCTAAACATCAGAATTCTTTGTTAAATATCTTTTAATAGCAGGATGAATGAGGGATTGTGAAGTAGTGAGAATATTTTCTCAAGGACAAATACTTGAGCTAGTGACACATCAGGGACCATTTTTATTGATTGACCATCCCAGTCACTTAACCACCAGACCATGCTTTTTTTCACATTTCTTCCACATACTCATGCATTTAATGAGATTCTGTTTATTTCTCCTTAGATTACCACAGTAGGTAATATGTACATTGTACAAAGTACAAAGAAGTTTGTTTGTTTGCTTTATTAAGAGAATTGAATTTTATGTGTGAAGATTGACACTGCATTTAGAAGTGAATTCCTAACAATTCCCTGATTGTTTATGCAACTTGGCACAAGGTGGTTAAACTTTCTGGGTCTTGGTGCTTATGGTACTAAGGTTTTAGTAAATTTTATTTCTTGGATAAAAGCTCCTTTCAGAGATATGTAAATACAAACTTTTGAAGAATCTAAAAATGGGAGTTGCAATTTCGTTTCTAAAATTATAGAAACTAAGTACTACATAATAGAAGCACTAAATAATAGAGGGTCTGAATTGCTGATTGATGATTGTTCATCAGAATTCTATCAGCTATTGAAAAATCTTGATCTCAACTGAAAAAAGTAAACACTAATTACTTCAGAATTACAAAGCATTGTAAGCAAAGTGATCATGGAGTCCAAACTTATTAAAGTTCATATAAAATTCATATTATTTAAGATATCATATAAAGGATAACAAAAATCAATCCAGATCTTTAACTAACTGGAAACAAAATTCTTCATCTTTAGTCTTTCTGGAATCTACAAGTTTTGGATTTAAGTAGTTAGAATACTGATTATTACAGATTCCCTTCACTTTCCATGCAAATATTTTAATATTTTTTGGTATCTGTTTAGGTTATGACAAGGTTTTATCTGGGAAATTTGCTAACTTTACTAGATCATTCATTCATCATCAGGTTGTAAGAAATGCTTAAGTTTTGGAGTCATGTGGATCCAGGTTGGAGTCCTGGTTCTGCCACTCATTATCCCAGAAGATATTAGGCTGCCGATTTACCCTCTCTGTTCTGTTTTCATTAACTATGTGAGGATAACAATAATTACCTCAGGGCATTATTAGGTAAACTGAATGAAGCCTATTGTGTAGTGCTTAATACATATAGGCCCTCAATAAGTATTTAATAATAACTCACTTCCTTTCCATCTCTGGAAGAGATTTCCAAAGGAATGCACAAAACTTTCTTCTCTTTCTTATTCCCATGTTGACACCCTCACCTACAATCCTTCTTTGTTTCTGACCAACTAACTCATTTTCGCTTGACGTAACTCACTATCACCCAACAACAAGAAGTAACTGATATCATTTCTTACATAATAAAATGATGTTGATAAGGATTATGATGATTAGACAAATTATTCGACTCAGCAGACCAAAAAGAATAATGCCTTATATGTTAATAGAAATTACTAGCTAAGAAAGCAATTTTTCATTTATTATCTTATAAAGCTTGTTGTGAGAATCAAATGAGATAGTATATGGAAAAAATCAATTCTCACTCTAGAAAAATAAGCATTATCTATATTAAATGACACAAATATTCTATATGTCCATACTCAATGATTTGGAAGTGTTATGTTCTTAAATACTTCTTGCACCGAGAGCTGATAGCATATTTTGGCTTAAGGTAAAAAAGTATTTTATTCATATATTTGCCCTAGGTTTCTTATATGTTCAATAGAAATAACTGGCAGATTAAGTAAACTGTGTCCTTTGTAGCATGATATTATGGGGAGAAACTGGAGTTGTATTCGTTAGAAAATGAAAATTTGCTGAATTAGCCACTTTTTGGTCATTGTGGCAAAGCATTACTTTTATTTCAGTTCATCTTAATGGTAATTAGTGATATAATTATTTTTATGAGTACACTGTAATGTAAAACAAAGAGAAGGATGTCATTGATGTAAACTATTGTTATAAAATATTGAACTCTATTTTACCTCACTTAATGCCATGGACACATACACATATACATCTATATAAAATTCATTAGATAGATAAATGTGGGTATATCTGTGTCTGTGTATGTTAAGGTAGATTAAGATGTAGCTCTATAACTGTTAAATGATCTAAAGTAGAATGATTTATTCTTTCCTGGGCTCTTAAATAGCATCTGAATGTCCTAATAAAATTAGACTTTTTCAGAGAATAGCTCACTCATAAAAAAAATGTGACAAAATATTTACTGTACAATCGTAGTTTTTTTTTTTAACATCTTTATTGGAGTATAATTGCTTTACAATGGTGTGTTAGTTTCTGCTTTATAGCAAAGTGAATCAGCTATACCTATACATATATCCCCATATCTCCTCCTTCTTGCGTCTCCCTCCCAACCTCCCTATCCCACCCATCTAGGTGGTCACAAAGCACCAAGCTGATCTCCCTGTGCTATGTGGCTGCTTCCCACTAGCTATCTATTTTACATTTGGTAGTATATATAAGCCCATGCCACTCTCTCACTTCGTCCCAGCTTACCCTTCCCCCTCTCCATGTCCTCAAGTCCATTATCTATGCCTGCTTCTTTATTTCTATCCTGCCCATAGGTTCTTCATAACATTTTTTTTTTTTTTAGATTCCATATATATGTGTTAGCATACGGTATTTGTTTTTCTCTTTCTGACTTACTTCACTCTGTATATCTTCTTTGGAGAAATGTCTATTTAGGTCTTCTGCCCATTTTTGGACTGGGTTGTTTGTTTTTTTGATATTGAGCTGCATGAGCTGCTTGTAAATTTTGGAGATTAATCCTTTGTCACTTGCTTCATTTGCAAATATTTTCTCCCATTCTGAGGATTGTCTTTTCATCTTGTTTATGGTTTCCTTTGTTGTGCAAAAGATTTTAAGTTTCATTAGGTCCTATTTGTTTATTTTTGTTTTTATTTTCATTTCTCTAGGAGGTGGGTCAAAAAGGTTATTGCCATGATTTATGTCATAGAGTGTTCTGCCTATGTTTTCCTCTAAGAGTTTTATACTGCTACTTCAAGTGTGCTCTGCTAAACAGCAGCATGATTATAACCTGAGACCCTGTTTGAAATGTGAAATTATAAACCTCACTTCAGATCTAGTGAATCAGAATCTGCATTTTTAGCAAGATCTTAGGTGATTCTTATGAACATGAAATTTTGAAATATTTTGGTTTTGATGGAGAAGAGGGGCAAATTTACTTATTCCGGCTGCTTTTTAGAAAATGTATATATATAAATGGAAAAACTGATGAGATGAAAAATGCACTAGAATTCACAGTCGTATCACAAACAGCTACCTGTACCTAATTTGCAGATGTTGATTCACTTTTTATTTACTTCAGTGTTGTTAAATATTTAATTTTTCTTTGAAGTTACAGCTCCCATCCTGATTCACTTTTTTTTGTTTTCTTGGATCCAGATACAAAATAAGAGGGTTAATGGAAGTTTATGCCCATTTTTAATTTAACATATTCATAAATGGGCCCTGGAACTGTTACAGATTATGTAGTATCACTTTGGCAACTCCTATCACAGGGTGTTTATCCATATTAAATAGAGTAAATCTGCAGACATTTAGATTCTAAGAAAAGTAAGCTAATGAAGCATGTAATATATAACTGAAGAGTTTTTCCAATGAAAACATACGATGTAGATGTCAACCTGTCATGGTATTAGAAGGAATGCAAATGATATTATTCAAATTGTCTCACAAGACACTCACTCATATTAATGTAGTCTTTGATTACATGTCTGAGTGTGTAGTATCTTTAGTTGATGCCCTAAGGAAATGTGGCACTTAACTTTTCAGTTTCTACAATACATATACCTGTATCAGAAAATAAGCTCTGTCACACCTACACAGTGTCATCTGTGCCTCTACTTGTTGTCTTCTATCCTGTTATAAATGAACTTTCCATGTTTTTGATTTAGGTCTTCCCCTCTGTAGCATAGAAGGATATTGTTATTCCTCCTATCTTTAAAAAAAAACTTTCTTCATATCCCACTTCTCCCTTTGGCTATCACCCTGTTTTCTCTTTCCTTTACAGGAAAAACAACAACAACAACAACAACTTTGAAGTATGGCTAAATTTTGCTGTCTTTAAATTTTCTCCATCTTTTCCTGAAACTACCCCAGTTAGACATTTGACCTTAGTCATACTAAAACAGCTCTTATCGAGGTCAAAAAATGATCACCATGTTGCATGCTCAAAGTTTAGTTTCATCTTACTTAATTTATCAGCAGCATTCCCCATAGAGGTCGTTCTCTTCTTGAAACACTTTAAATTGGCTTTCATGACACCTTTATTCTTCCTATCTTTCTGTTCTTCTCAATCTACTTTATTATTCTTTTGTCCTCACCTCCTCTACCTCTAAATGTTGGAGTACCCCATGGGGCTGAGTTTTAGGACATCTTTTTTTCTATGATCATATCCATCCTCATGATTTATTTAATGCTATATGTTGAAGTCACCCAAATGTATACCTTATCTCAGTAAATAGGAACCAGATTCTCCCAGTTGCTCAAGCCAAATATCTGGGTGTTATCCTTGACATCTTTCCTTCACAGCCCACATCCGAATGTCAAAATTTCTGAGGTTCTATCTTCAAAAGGTATCTAGAATCCAACCACACCTCAACACCTCCACTCTTATAAGATGATACTCTTGTTAGAGCCATTCTTCTCTCTTCCTTGGATTATGCAGTGAGCTTTTATCTGAAAGAAGGAAGGGTCTCCTTTCTTCTACCCTGGCCCCACATTGTTCCATTCTTTTCTTTTTTTTTTTTTTTTTGCGGTGCGCAGGCCTCTCACTGTTGTGGCCTCTCCCGTTGCAGAACACAGGCTCCGGACGCACAGGCTCAGCAGCCATGGCTCACGGGCCCAGCCGCTCCATGGCATGTGGCATCCTCCCGGACCGGGGCACCAACCCGTGTCACCTGCATCAGCAGGCGGACTCTCAACCACTGCACCACCAGGGAAGCCCCTGTTCCCATTCTTAATACAAAAATCAGTATTAAAATAAATCAGATCAGGACACTCCTCTGCTCAAAACTTTCAGTGGTTTCCTATACATCTTACACTAAAGCCAAAAATGGACCTACAAGGAACTACATGGTCTAATTACCATCACTTTTCTAACCTTATCTCCTACCATTTCCCCCTTGCTTGCTTCTATTCTGCAACACTGACCTTCTTTTCATACCTGGAACATATCAGGCACACCCCTGCCTCAGGACCTCTGTATTCGCTGTTCCTTCTGCCTGTATAGGTTGTTCCTACCTGGCTCCCTCTCTCACTTTCTTCATGTAGTTTCTCAAAAATACTCCAAGCAAGTCCTCGTGTTGACTATCCAATCAAAAATTGTAAGTTCTTTGACACTATCTGTCCTCTTTGCGTTTTATTTTTCCCCTATTCCTTACTACTGTCAAACATATTACATATTTTAGTGGCTTATCTTGTCTGTTTTCTCTCCCCACTAGGATATGAGGTATTTGAAGGCAGGGACTTTTTTTTTTTTTTAATTCTGTTTCTAGCTGTTTTTTTAAGTGTCTAGAATACTGCCTGGTGCAAATTAAGTACACAGTATATATTTATCAAATGAATGAAGGAACAATCAAGTAAATAAATATTGAATGCTTTTAGCTTCATAGACAGGTATGCTAGTTTTTAGTAAACTTCTACTGAAAGCACTTTTGGAAATGAAACAGCAAACTGTATATGTAATTCTTCCTTAAAAGAAATTGAGTTCCTTATTGGAATTCACAATGTAAAGAACTATAAAATTGAGTCACACATATCCTCTACAGAATAACAATACTTGAACTTAGAAAATTTGGAAGAACTCTCTACCCACCAATTTGAAGCTGAGCTGCTATTGCCAGTCCTAAGCTATATTTAATAAATAAACTAAGTCCATGCTTGTAGGCCATAGTTTTAAAACTTCTTCAAAATCTTTAAAAGTTATAGAACTATTTGATTATTAAGATCTTTTAAAAAATAAATTTGTGTTAATAATATTTAATTTTGAGAAATGGAAATAAGAAAGCAAGGGGACAGGGCTTTTCCTCTTTTACTTTATACCTTTCTGAACTGATAATTTTTTGTTTTAACACCATAAGCTTATTAGTCTTTTGAATAAAAACAGACAAAAACAACAGGGCTGCTTTTGTTTGCTTTGGCTAGAGCATAAAGAGAAGATTATTGACTTCATTCATTCAGATATTGCTTGTTTAATAACTAAGAATAAATGAATGCATGAATTTAGATTGGATGTTATTTGAATATTATCATTTCAGATTGTATCATTTTACATTTGTTTAATATTTCCTGAAACTAATGATGGTTTGCCAAATTCAATATATAATTTTGCTACCCAATGGGCTGGTATTTAAATATCTGGTGATCTCAAACACCTAAAACAGAATATAGATAAGGAAGCAAATAAGTAGGTTTCTGAATGGCCAAAGTTGATATCAGAAAGTCACTGAGGGAAATGTCAAGCTCTCTACAGTTCCAACAGTTCCCTTAGAGGTAATTTACACATTTTCCACAATTATGTAAGGTTTCAAACTCTATACTCAGTTGGAAGAGTAAATTAATAGACATGTAAAAGATTATTTTTTGTAAGTAGCTGAGAAATATCAACTGACAGCAAATGATGAAACAGAAAACCCATAACAAATGTACTTGTAGGAATTGAAAAAAACTAATATTTTAGAATCACTGTGTGGGAAAAATGACTCCATATCCTCAGAAACTCAAAGGACATCATTGTGTTACTGCAGGATATAATTATTCCTGTTCTTTATGATTGCCTTCAGTTGTCAAGAAGTTAGATTGTGTTCAATACCTTATGTTTAAGAAGGCAGGAAAGAATCACAAATATTTTTCTTAAAAAATGATGTGACATTGAAAGAATTAAATCCCTACCAATTAAGTAGTTTATTGTTTGTAATTATTGAACAAAGATTAGGTGTGATGATTAAACAGATAGTAATATGCATATTTGTCTTGAACTACATATACAAAGTAATAGGTGAGTATACATAACATGAACCTTTAGGTTATACAACTGATTTTGATTGCCTGTTAATTGCATGTAAGCTTTTTGAAATTGTCAGATTTCTTTGCTATATACATATGCATAAATCTGTATCTAATTTGCTGTAAAAAAATATATACCATAACAAACTGATATCCTTTCATATGCAGTGGTCCTGTATTTGTTCACAAACACAATGAAATGCTTAATATCTTTAGTTTGTGGGTTAACCCATAAATGGGTTCTGAGATTCTTGAATTTTACAAATATAGAAAAAGCTGTGAGTTGTGAAATTTCTGTTCTTCCATGCCCAGGTGAATCAGCTCTATGTACACATATATCCCCTCTTTTTTGGATTTCTTTCCCATTTAGGTCACCACAGAGCATTGAGTAGAGTTCCCTGTGTTATACAGTTGGATCTCATTATCTAGTTTATACATAGTAGTATATATATGTCAATCCCAATCTCCTAATCCATCCCATCCCCTCTTTCTTCCTTGGTATCCACACATTTGTCCTCTACATCTGTGTCTTTATTTCTGCTTTGCAAATAAGGTCATCTGTATCATTTTTCTAGATTCCACATATATGCGTTAATATATGATATTTGTTTTTCTCTTTCTGACTTACTTCACTCTGTATGATGGTCCATCCACCTCTCTGCAAATGGCACAATTTCGTTCCTTTTTATGGCTGAGTAATATTCCATTGTATATATGTACCATATCTTCTTTCTCCATTCCTCTGCTGATGGATATTTAGGTTGATTCCACATCCTGGCTATTGTAAATAGTGCGGCAATTAACATTGGAGTGCATATACATCTTTTTGAGTTATGGTTTTCTTTGGGTATATGCCCAGTAGTGGGATTGCTGGGTCATATGGCAGTTCTATTTTTCAGTTTTTTAAGGAACCTCCATACTCTTCTCCATAGTGGCTGTATTAATTTACATTCCCACCAAGAGTGTGAGGGTTCCCTTTTCTCCACACCCTCTCCAGCATGTATTGTTTGTAAAAGCACTGACAAGGGATTAATCTACAAAATATACAAACAGCTCATGTAGCTCAATATCAAAAATTAAAAAAAAACAAGCAGCCCAATCAAAAAATGGGCAGAAGACCTAAACTGACATTTCTCCAAACAAGACATCTAGATGGCCAAAAAACACATGAAAAGATGCTCAACATCACTAATTATTAGAGAAATGCAAATTGAAACTACAGTGAGGTATCACCTCACACCAGTCAGAATGGTCATCATCAAAAAATCTACAATCAGTAACTTTCTCTTAATTAAAACATTCTTATTTCACCTAAGCTTCTGTTGTGCTTTAGTCAAGTTTTCTCCCTAGCAATGTCTTCAGTTTTGTTGTTGCCCTACTCTTCTCACCCTAAAATGACAGGAAGCTAAAAAAAGAGAAATAAAAACTGCCTGCTTTCCATCTCTAGCTAACTGTATGTCCCAACCTTTCTTCTCTATGTCATGAATGATGTTTCCCTTTTTATGGTCAGAATGTCTTTCAAAATATAAATTCAATTTTAAGGAGTTTTTCCAGTACTTAGTTCTTTCTAGTTTCCATTATTATATAAATATATACACATATACATGTATGTGTGTGGGTGTATACATATATGTATATATAACCTATTTTACAGAATTACCTTAGTAATGTGTGACAGATTTGTATTTAACTTGCTTTTCTAAGGATAAGATGAAACTACACTGATAGCCTTATGGTTATCAGGATTGAAATGGATTTTAATTATTATGTTTCATTGTAAACAGTAAGCTATGTCAATGAGTGTTAAGAGACTGAATGAAAGTCATTTGCTGGTTTAGTCTCTGTAAAAATAGCACCTCATCCAATTAGTTGTTGTATAATCACATTGTAGAAATCAGGTATTAGACTATGAAATAGAATACCCCACTCTCAAATTATGTGCGTAGTTCATCTAACTTCAAAAGAAAAGATAAATATATGTAAAGATTCTGGAGAAACTGTAAAAGTGATTAATAGGTTGCAGCAGAGATCACAACCCCTATAGGTTGGCAAGAAGGGACTCAGTTACCTAAAGATGCTTACTAAGAAGGAGCCAGTGTATCTAAACCTGGAATAGTTGGCATTTTGATAATTCTCTTAGTAGTAGTCCAAGTTTCATGACAGTGCTGAGCTCCTATAACCTTTCTAGATAGACCTTACTTATTTCCCTCACATCTTAAATTTTCTCTTTAAGTGGACAATTGAATTTGCAGTGACCTGGGGTATATGGTAGAGAAGTAGAGGATTGGACTGTAACCCCAACATTGTAGTCTAGACTTGGGAAAAGCTTCTGACATTGAGGCATCAGTAGATAACTTATGTTTAATTATATCACAATCAGGGATCATATATGTTATAACCACTATAACAATGTGATGAGATCAAGTTTTATAATTGACAATATAAAATCTCACCATTTATTATAGCTGTGTCACAAACCAATTACATACTCTTTCTAGAGGACAAAAACAGTTGTGCTTAGTAAAGCCCAAATTAACAAAAAGTCCTATAGTTGCTTATAAAGCTGTAGTACAGGGACTTTTAAATGGTTGTACATAATTCAAAAACTGGGCATTGGTTCAAAGTTTATCCAATAAATTCCTTGATTTTTATCATAAAGTAGAAACTAAAATAATTTTTATTGAATTGTTGATTTATACTTTAAAATGTTTTAAGTATTATATGTATTTTATGTATTTTTAATCACAAAAATAAAAAACAAAATTCAAGCCATGCAGAAAAGTAAAAATTTAAAAGTTAACACCTTCAACATTACTTAAATCTCAAACTCCAGTGATAACCACTGTAAAGAATTTTCTTTAGTACACCATTAATTTTTAAAGTGCTATGACTCAATGTTACTTGAGAAAACAGACTAATTTACGATGCTTTATTTTTAATTGCTTTCTAGATAAGAAGATCTTAGAACTTACATTCAAGGCCCCTGCAAGTAGGCACATCCAAATTTTTTGACCAATTCTAATAATACAAAGTAAATGTAATTGCATTTGGCTGGTTTTCTATTTGAAGAAATCCTTACATTATATTTTCTTTAAGTGGGGGAGCCCTGTATTATTTACAGCTTTATTGAGGTATAACTTACATATGATGAAATACACCCCTTTTAAGTATACAATAGATAAAATAAATTTTAATAAACTTGTAGAGTTATGCTACCATTACCATAATCTTGTCTTGGAACATTTCCTTCACTCTAAAATTTTGTTTATGCTCTATCACAATCAGTCTGCCCTACATCCACCCCCAGGCAGCCACTCATCTGCCTTCTGTCTCTATAGATTTGCCTATTCTGGAAATTTCACATAAATGGATTTATAGAATAACTTGGTTTGGTTTTTGTGTCTGGCTTTTCTTAAAGTTTAGGATATTGTTTTTGAGGTTTACCCACTTAATGGCTTGTTATATTACTAGATTGTTTCTTTTTATTGTTGACCAGATGGTGGATATTTGTATTGTTTCCAAATGGAGCTATTATAATTAAAACTATGAACATTCCTCCCAAATCTGGTCATTCCTGAGTTCTTCCCATCTCAACAAATGTCACCACGCTTTATCTAGTGCCCGGGCTGAAAACCTGAGATTCTGTTTGATTCCACCTGTCTCAGCCTACTAATACTAGCTATACTCTCTGTCTAGGACACTTTTACGCCTGATCATCCCAAGACTGGATCTTTCTTATTATTTAGGTCTCAGCTTAAATGTCACCCCCCCAGTACAAATTAGTTCTCTCTCATTTATCATTACCTGATAATGATTTTTAATATTGTCTTTATTTGTTATAGTATTCCCATAATTTTCAGAGTAGGTGCCCAGTACTGTGTCATATAAAGAAATACAGCTATTGTTCTTGGCCTTAAATCTAGGGCTTAAGAAGGTACATTATATTTATTAGTTAACTTCACTTCTTGCAATTACACACTATTAGTATCGTTTTCTGTGTATCTGTTTTCCCTATTATATTTTCTTTTTTCTTTTTTGAAATTTCCAGTCTGTTTATTAAAATGTAAATTTGTGGCTATCTGTAAGTTGTTTTTTTTTAAATTAATTTTATTGGAGTATAGTTGCTTTACAAAGTTGTGTTAGTTTCTACTGTACAGCAAAATGAATCAGCTATACATATGCATATATCCCATCTTTTTTGGATTTCCTTTTAGGTCACCACAGTGCATTAAGTAGAGTTCCCTGTGCTATACAATATGTTCTCATTAGTTGTCTATTTTATACATAGTATCAATAGTGTATATGTGTCAATCCCAATCTCCCAATTCCTCCCAGCACACACCTTCCTGCTTGGTATCCATACATTTGTTCTCTACATCTGTGTCTCTATTTCTGCTTTTCAAATAAGATCATCTATACCATTTTTCTAGATTCCACACATATGTGTTAATATATGATATTTGTTTTTTCTCTTTTTGACTTACTTCATTCTGTATGACACTCTTTATGTCCATCCACGTCTCTACAAATGACCCAATTTCATTCCTTTTTATGGCTGAGTAATATTCCATTGTATATATGTACCACATCATCTTTATCCATTCCTCTGTTGATGGACATTTAGGTTGCTTCCATGTCCTGGCTATTGTAAATAGTGCTGCAATGGACATTGGGGTGCATGTGTCTTTTCGAATTATGGTTTTCTCTGGGTGTATGCCCAGTAGTGGGATTGCTGGGTCGTATGGTAGTTCTATTTTTAGTTTTTTAAGGAAGCTCGATGCCGTTTTCTATAGTGGCTGTATCAATTTACATTCCCACAAACAGTACATGAGGGATCACTTTTTCCACACCCTCTCCAGCATTTAGCATTTGTAGATTTTTTGTTGATGGCCATTCTGACCTGTGTGATGATACCTCACTATTATATTTCCTTCATGACATTTTTGAAACTCAGCTTGAACTTCATAGATTTAAGGAAAATAAGTGGAGAATATAATTTTATCACCTGAATTTCTATTTCTTTAAATGAAAATATTCTAGAAATAATGACAACATTAATTAGAAACTTTCAACCATAAACCTCTTAACCCCCGGAATGGGGGAGAAACATTGAAAAGTTTTTTGAAATGTTAATAGTTTAATCATAAAACACTAATTTTTTTGACAAAGGAAACACAAGCAGAATCCCATTAGAAGTAACAACTATGGCATACAGGTGCAATTCCAAGGCATCGTAGCTGTTTAGAGTTTAAATGAATAATAATGGCACAATAATTATCTCTTTATTTTGTCTTTTCACAAACTATGAATAATTTGATTTCTAGGATTTATTGATATCTAAAATTATTTAAATAAATATTTGTTATGCAATTTAATCAAAGTGATTTTTTAAAATTTATTTTATATTGGGGTATAGTTGATTAACAATGTTGTGTTAGTCTCTGGTGTACAGCATTGTGATTCAGTTATACATATACATATATTTATTATTTTTCAAATTCTTTTCCCATTTAGGTTATTACAAAATATTGAGCAGAGTTCCCTGTGCTATACAATAGGTCCTTGTTGGTTATCTATTTTAAATACAGTAGTATGTATGTGTCATTCCCAAACTTACAATTTATCCCTCCCCTTCACCCTGATTTTTAAATGACTTATTAGATTTTCAGGATTTTGAGCCAGAAGAAACTTTGTAAATCATCAAATCCTATAGGTTTTTTTTGTTGTTGTTGAGGAAACTGAGGCTTAAGTTTAGGTTGTAAATCCTGTGAGAATTTACTGAGCACCTGCAGAAATCGTCTCATAGAAAATAAGGAAACTGTGCTGCTGTTTACAGTTATACTAAAGATTTCCTTGCCTTTCTTCTTATTGTTTTCTCTTCTTGAATTATTTTCTCTCATTTTCACATTTCTAATACCATTCAAGACCCTAGCTCAAATATCACTTTCTTCAAAAGAAAGTGATTTCCTTTCTGATTCCAGAGATGTCAATTATTTCTCATTCTCTGCACACCAATAACTTTCTAGCTACATCCCTTATGACATCTCTATCTTGTGTTTTATCTATATTCTCACATTAACTTGAAGCTACTCGAAGGCAGTGATTCTATCATTATATCTCATTCACCTTTTCATCTCCTATAAACTCAACTGTGTCTTTCATTTAATTGTGTTCAATACATATTTGTTGAATAAGTGAATGGAATGCAGTATTGATTTCTGTTATTAAAATGTAGATAGCATCCTCATTATTTCTATCATAAGGAGGAACAGTACACTCAATGAACATTTTCACCTCGTGCACATTTATTTCAAGCTGCTTAAAATGAAATAATCCAGTTAATTTGAGCTTTTAAAACAAAGCAGTTTGTGGTTCTCTTCTTTGCTAAAATTGTCTTATTAGCATAAATTAGTCCTTTTATGTTAAACTTCTTTGAGTAGTGTATTGCAGATACATGTCAACTGTCATTTACATATTCAGACCATGGGATTCAGAGAAGGACCCAGAGAGGTCAGTTAATCTACATTTACAGAGCTCTCGGAGACAGTGTATATATATCCAAGCCAGTTCTGATAGAGCGTCATTTATCTAATCTTAAAGGCTCTCCTGAGGTTTGCAAAGGAACACTGACAGATGCAAAACCTGTTGACTCAGGATTCCTATATCCTATGAAAGTTACAACCAAACAACATTTAGCTCAGCCATAGAAAACATTTAATATATTATCTTCCTTTGAATTTTTCTCCTATCTCCCTTTTCTAAGTAGTCCGGAGGGAGTAAAAGTATCTCAGAGAGTTCAAGAAGAAGAGGAGAAGGCTTTCTGAGATGTTTCTTTTTTTCTTGACAAGCTGGTTTTATAAGGTTGAGGCAAGGGTACAAGGTAAGGGCCTGATTATAAGGTTGACATCACCATACACATTTGTCTTTCCATAGTGGTGGTTGTTTCCTTAAATCCTTGGAAACAACGATCAATGTCAGGCTTCATGCCATCCTCAGGATATTTTTGCATAATAAGAAACTTACTTGTGTTTCCACAGTATAATTTTTCCTTTTACAGCAGGATTAAATCTAATGTAAAAATCACAAGAAAAGAAATGGAAATAGTACTACCAGGTATGGTTACCTGAAAGAGATTTTTAAGGCTCAGGCAAGATTTTTTAAAATTGTTGCTGTTGTCATACATAGTAAGTTATAAGAAATTATACCAGATATGGACTTTATTATTATTGATATTGTCAGTGAAATATTCCAAACCATATTTCAGTAATACTGGGATCAAATTGTCAAGAAAAACTATTTATGATTTTTGATTATTAATTTTCCATTATGGTTGGATAACTTCTATTCAATTATTAAAAATATTTTTCAAAACTATTAAAAAGCAAAAAGGAAATATTAATGATATAATGATAAGAGAATATGCAAGATGCCAATTTATATATTCAATGCAATCAATATTTTTAAAAGTTTTTGGTACATACACATTCACACCAAAGACACACCCAAAAGGTAATACAGTGGCATAGTACGAGTGGGAGGATTTATAAATGACATTCACTTTTAAAACCTTTTTGCAGACTTTTTCAAATTTTCTATAATAAGCGTGTATCCATTTAATAAGACGAAAATGTTCTTTTTTTTTTTTTTTTTTTTTTTTTTTTTGCGGTACGCGGGCCTCTCACTGTTGTGGTCTCTCCCGTTGTGGAGCACAGGCTCCGGACGTGCAGGCTCAGCGGCCATGGCTCACGGGCCCAGCTGCTCCGCGGCATGTGGGATCTTCCCGGACCGGGGCACGAACCCATGTCCCCTGCATCGGCAGGCGGACTCTCAACCACTGAGCCTCCAGGGAAGCCCGAAAATGTTATTTTAAAAGATAATAAGGTAACTCTTTTTAAAATCACACTTTCACTGAAATAACTTATAGACTTCTGAGGTGTCAGTGGATGTTTTACATATGACGAGTGTGGCAATGCTCAATGAACAATTGTAGCCATTTTAATGCATTTAATAATAGCATACACAAATATGCATATACAGAATGCTTAATAATTTATGTCTTTTACTTTTTACCCTTACATTACTCTTTTCAGGCAGTAAGAAAGGGAAATAGAGTAAGAAGGAACTGAGTTTCAGAGAAATTAGGTCACTTGACAAATTCTATACCAACAGTAGTCAACACAAATCAGTCTAACTACCATCTTTCCTGCACAGTGATACTTTTTCTTGTACCCAGGCATAAAAGCTGAACTTAGTAGTTGCATAAAAACTTTACCTGATTCCTCAAAATCGATTAAGTACCTGATTACATTTAAGTTTTAAAATTCCTGATTACATTTAACTTTTAGATAATACTTTGATGTTTTCAAGAATTTATTCATTTTTTTTCAATTTACTTTTATCCCTCCTATGTTAAGCTTAAGTATTGTGACTATTTGCTTGAGGCTATAATTGCTGCTGTCAGCCACTCTGATAATTTTCATCTTTGCTTCCCTATGTAAACTTTAGATTTACATGTCTTATCACTTGTATTAGGTTTTCTATTTTGATGAAATAGGAAATAATAATATTCAAATAATTGAATCATTACTATGTAGGTAAATATTTCTTAACTCCCCAAACTGAACAGTTGACAGGCAGGCAGCAACTTCATGTGAGAGTTCCAAATGCTGGTTTGCCAGCTGATGTAAGAAAGTATAGTTTTGGAGTATGAAAGTGGTAAGGGGTGTTAACGTCACAGGTACAAAAGTACAAGTTGTATGAAAGTTGAGCATAATGAAGCCAACAATTTCCTTCGTGCCATGTTATGAACTTTCCTTAATAAAGAGTTTTTATTACTGTGGCTTAAGCCCTTGAATTATCAAACTCTGTGTAGCTGACAGGGAGAGTAAACTATTCCGGTTTAATAAACTCTAGTTTCTTGACAAATATTTCGAATTGAATTCCAGACAACTTAACTGAGCTCCTAGTTTGTCTTTGTACTGTGTAGGCCATTTTAAACATGCAAAAGATACCAGTTTTGGTGAGACTTTTATTGCGGTGTAGTAAAGGCTTCATGATGGCTCTGGAATCAGATGACCTCAGTTCAATTCCTGGCTCCAGCACTCAATATAACCTTGAGTAAGTCCCTTAACATCTGTAAAAGTGAGCTAATAGCAATCTAACGTACTGGGTTGTTGTGAGGATTAAATGAGGAAAAAGTATGTAAACCACTTGTAAAAGTGAGTGGCTAATGTATATTAAGTACTTAATTAATGTTAGCTAGACCATATTGATTATGACAATATAGAAGAGAGAAAGCACAGATGTTTGAAGCACTCATGTAAGAACACAAGCGTGCAAATGATTAAACAGTACCAATAAACAGTGCTATACATGTAGGAAGCCAACTGGAGAGAGGTCATTGATATCTTCAAAGAAGGTTTTGGAATAGTTAAAATTTGAACCACGTTGTAAAAGACAGGTAAAGTTTGAAAAGATATTTTCTGTGACTTTGGCTCAAGGTAAGAGGAGTGGTAAAGCCTGAAGGAAGTGATACAATTTGAGAAAGAGAAATTACCGTGGTTAAATAAAAGACATTAGGGTGAAATATAAGATTGTCAGGGGAACACCTTTTCTCCTAGTCTTCTCCTTTTTTCAGAGCTTGAAAGTGAAAACAGGTGAGGATGAGTGTGGTTGCTGTAAAGCAGAAATTATTTTCTCAATGCCCTCTTCCCTACTTGTTATCTTTTAGTACATTTTCATCTCAAATTCTGCCTTGTGGAGTTTTCAAAGGCAAGAGCACAGTTGTATGTCTTGTCAGAATGCTTCAGACTTTACCTCTGGATTTCATTCTATGTCAGATTCTAGAGTAAAACCCACAGGCTTTTGTTGGAGACCTCTTCTGTGTTGCTTTGGAACTAGTGAAAAAAAACATGGATTTGTGATGTTGATGTACATTGAAAAAAACAGGTGTTTTGTGAATTAATTCTTTTCTTCCACCTACTTCATAAACTTCTAATGTATAATGAAAAATTATTTTTATTAATGTGCTGCTTATTTATGAATTACACTATTCTCCTTGTGCCCACCTACATTTATTTTATAATTTTGTTAGAACCATAGCTTTTTACATTGTTAGCACCTCCCCTGTAGATTGAATACATGATCAAGATTAAGCAGATAGTGCAAAATACTGATTTTAGAATGCTTACACTAAATTAACTTGAATTATGTTCCTTTCTAATGTTTTCAAAGCACACCATTCATTATACATAGATGGCTTTTGCTAACTGTAATGGGGTCGATAAAGAAGCTACATGAAGGAAGCAGAGATCATTAAGTCCATTTTTTAAATTGCTTATTGAATCCCAATTACTAATGACTAGTCCTGGGCTTTTTTTTTTCTTTTTCTTCTTCTTCTTCTTGCTTGTATCTGGAGTGTCCGGTTCTACAGCTGTTATTTCACTCCATATGTAGTGGCATCATTTGACATCTATAGTATTGTTGCCTTAATTCCAGAGCCCAGAGGTAAGTGATTTTAGTATGACTACTACTAACTCACCAGAACTAAAATTCATAGATTGACTATTACAGTAATCTCAGATGCCTGAAAACTAAAATATTCTATAACAGAAAAATAATAATCTTAGAAATATATTCATTGTGGTGAGACTTGAAGAGACCTGAATACCTCTGGTTCATCCTATGAATTGATTCTGATGGATACAATCTAATCTATCTCAGACTTTCAACTTTCATTTAAACATCACTTTATATTTCTTTTCATTTTTAAAATAAAATTTGAAACATTGTACTTATTTATGAGTATTTGTTGCCAATATCAAGATTTGTTACTTTACAAGGTAAGTCCTATTCTGTAGCATATTTACTCTAAAACAATTGCCTAGTTATAAAGTGTAACTGTGATAGATTTGGTTCCTTTCAGAGATCTTTTTTATATTAACATTGATGCCACTAAGACTAAAATAAACATAAACATTCACAAATGTGATAGTTTTTTTTCTCCCTTACATGGTGATAAAAGGTCATTAAGACAGACATGAGTTTGCTATTCCAAAAAATTAAATTTCCTCTTATCTCACAGAATTACCCTTTCTCTCCTGCTAGAAATCATAACATCCATATATGGTTCTTAATCTTTTTTTTTTGAAATAAACACTTTCACCTTTACATCAGTTGAATGCCTCCTAAGTGGCCACAGTCTGCCAGATGTATGACTTGCCAATCTGGTCACTACTCTTTTAACTTTTTTTTGAATATTAAAAAAAAAGAAACTACATTAGCTGCTAATGAAGAGCCCGTTCTGTGCCATTGATTAATTGGCATTGATAAATAAGCCACATTAGTATTACAAGAAAATGGCATAACAGATTCATATTGACTCGAGCTCTCTAGGAATAAAGCTGAAGAGAACTCAGCACACCATCTGGAAGAGACAATGAGAGGTGGCGAATTTCATGCAACGGGGAAAAGGGGAGTGTGCTTTTCAGATGCCACATATCTGAACTGACACTTTGATGTGTTCAAGTGCAATCTCCCCTGTCAAAATATTTCTTTCTTTAGCCGTATTCAATTTAATGCAATCAGACCGCAGTGTGGAAGGCTGCCATATCCTCTTAGGTGAGATTTGTCTTGGAGTAACAAGCTGCAAAGCTTCCAAATTGTAGTGCCACAATTTAAATGATAAAAAGAAAAAAAAAAACATGCAACACCAGCTTCAGTTAAAATTTACAACTTGCTGTGCCACCTTTAATAAGAGTTTGAAAGTTCAAGTATAAGCCACTCACTTTTTTTACAAATTATAGTAACACTATATAACTGAATGGGGATTATCTATTATTTTATATTTATAAAACGTATAAATACATGTTCATTTAATTTACCCTGCTTAAATGAATTTATCCTTCCCACTGGAAATTTCTACTAATAAGAACACATTTATGGGCTAATTGTCTTTTTTTTAAATTTTTTTTTAATATATATATATATTTAAATTTTTGGCTGTGTTGGGTCTTCGTTTCTGTGAGAGGGCTTTCTCTAGTTGCGGCAAGCGGGGTCCACTCTTCATCGCGGTACGCGGGCCTCTCACTATTGCGGCCTCTCTTGTTGCAGAGCACAGGCTCCAGACGCGCAGGCTCAGTAGTTGTGGCTCACGAGCCTAGTTGCTCCACGGTACGTGGGATCTTCCCAGTCCAGGGCTCGAACCCGTGTCCCCTGCATTGGCAGGCAGATTCTCAACCACTGCGCCACCAGGGAAGCCCCGGGCTAATTGTCTTGACTGATTTATGGGGAAATTATCATCTTGAGATGAGGTGCGAGATCATGTATTAATATCTTTGCGATGCCTCCAAAGTTTCTTTTATAGGGATTAAATAACTTTGTATTTATTTTAATAAAAGATAGTATCTTTATTTTCATGTACATATACTAAATAAAATTTTATAAAAAGATATTAAAGTAGTTTAAAATTACAAATGGGCCATAACTATTTGGTCAGATCAATAAAATATTGTAGATACTGTATTTATCAATGCTTTCTATCCTTTAACAAAATGAATGTTTTATTTAATGTAATGGGTAAAGAAGTGTCTACTTCAAATCTAATCCAAATAAGGTATGCACAATTTAATTTGGGGGCTAAAACATTAATTACTCAATCAATTAATTAGTCTTATTAAATTTAGATCAAAGTTTGTTTACTTTAGAAGTTTAAAATCAATACCATGGTAATTTATATTTTAATCTATCACATATAAAATTTCTTGGCATGAAACTGTTTATAGGTTGATAGTCATATTCAAACAATTTTTCTATCTGTTCACAAAATTTTGATTTCTATTTCTATTAGACTCATTTGTATTGATCAAATTTTAACCTTTTATTATTTATACAATACCTTTACATTATTTTATTTTTACTAGTGTGTTTAGTCTATTCACACAAAAAACATGCAAACACATATACATATTAAATTAAAACATGATAAAATGACTTGCTCCAGGCCCTATAATCATTTTATTTGTGAAGATTTACATGGAAACTAGAAATAACAGGTAGATTCACCAATGCAATGCAATTATTTTACCAACTTATTTTACACAATATCTCCAATACCTAAAAGGTATGGTTGTAAGTATTGAAAATACCCTAGTGAGAAAATTAACAAGGGGAAACATCCCACACCAAAGCAAATGGTGGAAAAACCAATAGAATTTATACTGAAATTTGCCACATTTCTCTGTGGATAGAAAGTTTTTAAGATATCAGTTTCTAAGATAATAGCTAATAATACTAATAACCAGATAAAATTAGACAATGTGGATATTACCTGTGTTAAATGTTTCTTAATAAAATTTAGGTAAGTTAGTAAAATCTTGGAACTGTTCATATACATGCCTATACAATTTAAGATCATTTTTATGATGTAATTATCTGTTTATATATAATTCAGTGAAAAGATACAGACAGGTATGAAACCTGTCTTATATTTGGTGGGTATACACAGTGAAAGGCTGGTACTTTACAAAGTTTCACTATGATAAAATTCACCAGTGTAATATAAAGATTTGAAAAATTTAGTGTTTAAAAATGTTATCATTCAAATCTGCTCTGGACCTGTCAACTCATTTTTTAAAATCAATTTATTGATATATGACTGACATACAAAAAGTTGTACACATTTTATATATATAATTTGGTAAGTTTTGAGATAAGCATAGATTATATATAGATAGATAGCATAGATTATATATATAGCATAGATTATACTATGCCATAAACATATCCATCATCTCCAAAATTTCCTTGATATTTATTATTTTTCCTTAATTTTATCATTATTTTTTGATAAGAATACTTTATATAATATCTGTCCCCTTATAACATTTTTAAGTGTATAATACAGTAGTGTTAGCTAGAGGCTATACTGTACAGTAGATCTCTAGGACTTTTTCATCTTGTATAACTGAAATTTTGCACCCTTTGAATCATATCTCCTTGTTTCTCCCTCCCACTAGACTCTCTGTTTTTTGACTTTGACTATTTTATATTCCTCATATGTCATATCATGTAGTATTTGTTCTTCTGTGTCTTACTTATTTCACTTAGCAAATTGTCCTCCATGTTCATTCATATTGTCTCAAATAGCAAGATTACCTTCTATTTTAAGGCTGAATAATTTTTTTTATTTTATGTATATACCACATTTTCTTTATTCATTCATCCATCAACAGTCACTTAGGTCGCTTCCCTGTCTGCAGTGAACAAGGGGGTGCAGGTATCTCTATGATATTCTGATTTCAATTCCTTTGGATATATACCCAGAGTAGATTGTTGGATCATAATGGTAGTTCTATTTTTTTTTACTGAAGAACCTCAATACTATTTTCCATAGTGCTTGTACCGATTTATGTTTCCACCAGTAGTGTGTGTGGTGCCCTTTTCTCCACATCCTTGTGGAGATCCCTTGTTATTTTTTGTTATTTCGATAATAGCCATACTAACAAGTGTGAGGTGATATTTCATTGTGGATTTGGATTTGCATTTCCCTGATGATTAGTGATGTTGAATATCTTTTCGTTTACCTGTTGACCATGTCTATGTCTTCTTTGTAGAAATGTCTACTCAGTTCCTTTGCTAATTTTTAAATTGGGTTGCTTAGTTTTTTTTGTTGTTGTTGTTATTTCCCTATAATTTTGGATATTAACCCCTTATCAGATATATGGTTTACAAATATTTTCTCCTATTCTGTATGTTTGTCCTATTCTGTAGGTTTTGTTGATTGTTTCTTTTTTTGCAAAGAAGTTTTTAGTTTGACGTAGTCCCAGTTGTTGATTTTTGCTTTTGTTGCTTATGTTTTTGTTGTCATATCCAAGAAATCATTGTCAAGGCCGAAGTTAAGAAGATTTTTTTTTTCTTATAGGGTTTTTACAGTTTCACATCTTATGTTCTTGACATGTTCTACTGACCTCTGGCTACTGGTTTTAAGAGACATTTTGATACTGGAATTTTTTCAGAGATAAGCGTCTGGGATGGTACAGGCTCCTGATACCAAGTCATAAGAAGGATAATTTTTACAATGTGAAATATTTAGCTTTGAGAGAGAAAAATCCAGGAAGAAGGAGATATCTTTGAAATATAAAGCCTGTCATATGCAAGAGGGAAGGGAAATTTCTTTGAAAATTTAAAGGGCAGCAAAGCTAGACGTTGTGGAGAAAGAAGATTTTTGCTATTAATAGGAAGGAATTAATGACAGCTGACTGAAAATAAAATGACCTCCCTTGAGAAGTGGTGAATTTCTTATCATTGAATATGGTTGTGCAAAGGTGGGATGATATCTTGTTAGGCACATTGTGGGTTAGATAGGTGAGTTCCCCTGCCAAACCTAGAATCTACTTCTCCAAAAATATTACAGCAATCTGTGTATTTGTCATAAATGTTGAACATATAGATACATTTTTAGATTTTCCTCAAAAATATTTCTACTCTTTGATAGCATTATGAAATTCCAAGGATTCTGTCCCCTAGTGTTCGAATAAATTTATTAATTATCTGGAACTAAATTTAATTGCTAATAATTTTCTGGAAATAAAATTATATTTTTATATATGATTTCAGGAAAACATTCAAATTCCCATTGCTAATTTTCTTAGTGGTTAAGTTATAGTTTAAAACAAACATTCATGACCTGTTCTAGTTTATTCTTACCTTACCTTCATAGAAGATCAAGTAAGACTTGTTTAATTTGCCAAAATCATCAATTCAAGTTTTCATAATAAGCAATTTAGAAAAATTGAACTATCTGATCATGGTCACAGATACACATTTTTATCTAAAATTTGGATTTTAGAATATCCAGTTAGATGATCTTGCTGCTTCCCCATTTTACTTCTTTTTGTATTATTTGGATTGGCCAAAAAGTAAACCTGAATGAACTTTTTGGCCAGCCCAATACTTTGCCTCTTAATGTTTAACAGTATGTTCCATTTAACTTGATTTTCCTCTTCTGAAAAGCTTGTTATTCAGTCCCTTTAGGATTAGAGTTCTGGCAGATAAAAACATTCTGTCTTTCACTTGTTTTTTGTATTTATATAATAGCATAATTTTCTATTTCATACCTCTTTATGTTTGAAGGAGTGTACCACATTATCATTATAAAAACCTCCTGTTAAAGTTGAATTGTGTTTTCAAGTGGAGAGAAAACCTGAGGTTATGAGTAAAAACAAGCCTCCCAAGAAAGGAAATACTTTGAATGGGGTTTAGCTCTGACAGATAACTTGAAAATAACCAGTAGCAGAGGTATAGGAAGAGACATTTATGATAGGTCACTAGTTAAGACGAAGATGATGAAAATTGCCTTCAGAAGTAGCTTCAGGACCCTGACTGAGTGGAAATAACCATCTTGATAATATTTTGGATGGTGATTTACTCCATACAAAGCACTTTGATATAAATTGTAACATGTAACCCTCATATAACCTTGTCAGAAATGTAGGGCGTTTGTGTAGTATTTCTATTTACATGTGAAGAAATTAAATCTCAAAGTGTTTAAGTGATTTAATAAAGACCATTAATTAATAAGTGCTTGAACTGATAAAACCCTCGAAATCCAGACCCAAAATTCAGTTTTCTTTTCATTACTCTTCTTATAGAGATTTTTGGGAGTGATTGTACTTAGCACTTTTCACAAGACTGAAATATTACAGGTTGGTTCTTTAAGCTATTACATTTCACAGGAATTATGGGAAGACTAGAAAACAAAATAAAATTTAAAAACTGCTACCAATGTAACAGTCTCACTCATAGATATATGATTTAACATTAAAATTATTAAAATCCTTGCTTAAAATTCTCTCAAAAAGGAGATTGAACTAAATTTTTAAATAAAGAAAAGTAAATAGAAAAATGAACCAAATTATTTTTTATCTTAGTTGACTGCAAGATTTTGTCCAAATAAATAAATAAATGTATGCCAGGGTTAGTTATATTGGTACAGGAGGAGTAAAAATATAAGGAAAATAAACAGCATGTATTGTACTGGATTGTATCTATTTAATTTTTATCATATGTTTCTATGAGAACTAATATGTATGAAGTGTGAATAAATGTAAGGAAAATATCCATACTATGGAACATTTCCCTTCTCTAGAATAAATCTTGGCAGGCCATATTATCCATGTAATTGCCATTTCCTGATGAAAATGAGGTTTCTTTGAAGGCATTTAACAAGAGCCAAATTTTTAATGCTGCTTCTGGCACTTATGTATGATATCGAGGCACTTTGCCATTTCAATCTGAAATAAAGAAAGATGGAAGGAAAATATCCTCCTCGTTTTTAAGTTCCAGGCCTCTCTAGGTATAAGCCCATCAGGCGCCCAGACAAATAATTTAAAACTGGTTGAAGAGCAAAGATAAAATGTTTTAAAACTTTTTTTTTTTCTGTGGGACACCCTAAGGTTTTGTCTGTTTGGAATGTCTGAATTTTTTTCTTGCTTCTTAGTGTGAAATCATTTCTTCAAAACCTGTCTATAAACTAATGCTCAGCTATCTCTGGTTTCTGTAAAACTAGATGAAAAAAATTGCAGAAATAGCAAATGGAAATTAGTTTTCTAAGATCAAATAGTTGAAATAAGGTATCTTGGTAAACTTTCCTAGTATTGCTGATGTTCACATCCTAATTGTGTTTCCAAAGTAGATGAAGAAAGATAAATCAATTTCTTAAATTTGGGTAAAATTTACAGTCTTTTGTGAATTTTTTAGGTATAAGTGAATTAAAGTCCAGTCATTAGTTTATGTAATGGTATCACTTTTATGCATAATGTAAAGATTCCACAGTAAGTGCATGAGTCCCCTGTGATTTCTGGAATGTCACTATTCACAGGCCTTTTGAGACCCCATTATGATGCTCATCTTTTTTTTTTTTTTTTTTGCGATATGCAGGCCTCTCACTGTTGTGGTCTTTCCCGTTGCGGAGCACAGGCTCTGGACGCGCAGGCTCAGCAGCCATGGCTCACGAGCCCAGCCGCTCCATGGCATGTGGTATCTTCCTGGACTGGGGCATGAACCCGTGTCCCCTGCATCGGCAGGCGGACTCTCAACCACTGTGCCAGCAGGGAAGCCCCGATGCTCATCTTTAGTGACAAATTTTTATATAATGATTCCTCATTTTATTTTATTTTTATTTTTTCTTGGCTCTGTCATGCAGCTTGCAGGATATTAGTTCCCTGACCAGGGATTGAACCCGGGCCCTCGACAGTGAAAGCACAGAGTCTTCACCACTGGACCACCAGGGAATTCCTCATTTTAGATAGATAAGTAGATAGATTTAAAATAACCTGAATGAGTATGTATAATTCATATTATATAGACACAAGATTTGCAAAATGTGTTCAGCAAACCATATGTACAACATTCAACTAAGAGAGCTTGTTTGAAACCTACATGCATTTGTGTGTTACATGTTTTCTGGTTTTTAATTATTTAAAGACAGTAATTATTCTGAAAATGGTATGTCCTTGATCATCTGGGTGATGGTGTTCAACAATATGCTTGGCAATTTAAACAAAAAATATTTTACCTCAGTTGCCTCTGAAAGGCATTAAACTGGACTTTGAGTTTAAATTTTGCTTATCTTAGAACATGATATTTATTGGAAATCAATTAAGTGAGATAGTAGAAATAGTATATTTTATTTTGGGTAAAGTATTATTGTTGTAGTCTATCTACACACAGAACTTTTAAGTTGCAACCCATATTTTGATATCTGTTAATTCTGTGCATTTCTATCCCATTTTGTTTGAGCTTTAGCCAAGCACCATCATCTTCCTCTTTCTGTAATCTTTAGTTCTTTCTCTACATTCTGTAACATTTTAAGGGAACTACTATCTAACCAATGGCTTGAGCCAGGCACATGGTAGTTATTTTCAACTTTTTTTTTTTTAACCCCCACATGAAATCAAACACTAAACACCATGAATTTACTTTATACATGTAACAGGCCTCTCCTGTCCTTTTCCTTCCAGAACCACTTATTATTTCTTAGACTGTCATTATTTATCACCTGGATAATTATAACAATTCTAAACTTTGCTTTCAGTAATAATTCTTTCTAAGACAGAGACAGCCAGAGTAGGCTCTCTAAAATGAAGACTGTGATAACCCCTTACTACCATATTCTCATGACCTCCTTTGCCCTCACTGCGAAATCCAAATATTAAGCTTGGCCCCTCTCTTTGCTGTTCACTTTACTCCATACACTCTCCACACACATTCTGCAGTGTCCCAAGTGGAACATGGTTTCCTTTAACCATGTGCTTTTGCATACATGGTTCCTTCTACCTAGGGCACCTTGCTTGTCACAAGCATACTATCCCCAACCTTTTCTCAACTCCAAATTTAATCCATCCAGATTCCACTAAGGCATGATTTTTTATTTGAAGAAATTCCTGAGCCCCTCTTTCATCTTTTTCTGGGTTAGTTGTTCTAATAATATGTTTCTATAAAATTTTCTGCTCCTCTCTCTCTTAACTTTATCATTCCTATATTATTTTTGTGAGGTTTTCCTCATTATGCTTTTCATATTAGACTATGTGTTGCATAATTTCAACACTATACATTATTTGCCTTTATGTCATACATACTTATACATTATCTCTTTCTCTCGCTCTCTCTTTCTGCACCTTGCCATGATTTCATACTAATATCCCAATTCCAAACAAACACACTGGTCTCATTCTACCATTTCCTAGTTGGACATTTTGTCAATATTGTTCAATTCTAGAGATTTTAGTCTTTTAAAGCAGGCATTACAAACTAACCGGCATACCTCACAAGTAGATAAATTTTGACTTAGTTAAGGTAATTTGTTGACATTTATTGTCTAGACGATTCTAAACTTCACAGAAAAATGAACTACTTAAAAGATGTCTAGTGCTATACAGACAGACTCCCATCACCCATTTGTCACTGAACTGTAGCACCTAGGTGGGATTTATTGGGGTCTTTGTTTATAGTCTCTTCATCTACTAGCTCACATATGTGATAGGCTCTGAAGAATGAGAATTCTGTTTTCTGCTTCTTTCTCCCTCCAGTATTATAATTCTGGTCAGCACTATGAAGAAAATAACCCCATAAAAATGTTCTTGCTGAATGAATGTGTGAATTAAAGTATCCATTGAAGATCATGAAGGCTCATTAGTCTATCAGAAATATGTGATTTTAATTATAAATTATCTCCTCTCTTCTATTATACTGTACTCTAGCATATATCATAACTAAATGTGCATATACAGATGAGTTTTCTGAGAAGGAGGCCTTACCACTTTATAATGCTCAAATCATCTAAGTGCAGGTTTGACATTTGTAAATCCTTCACATATATGTACACTGTTTTGTTGTCCTCTTCAAAAATTGTATGTCACAGTTTTTAGATGAATGCCTATGCTTATTGCATTTTAAGCAGTGAGTTTATCAGTGATTATCTTTTTCATTGGGCAGAATAGGTTAAAATTAGTAAATTTTCTAAAATTACATAATTATTATTTTTTCAACAGAGAACAAAATTTCCTACACTCAGATAAAGCTTTGGGACTGTATTAGTTTTTCTATTGCTGGATAACAAATTACCACCAACTTAATGGCTCAAAACAGCATACATTTATCACGTCAATTCCTATGGGTTATAAGTACAGGTACAACATGGCTGAGCTCCCTGCTCAGAGCCTCACAAGGCTGAAATCAAGATATCAGCCAGTGCTGACTTCTTACTTGGAGATCGAGGTCCTCTCCCAAGTTCATTAAGGTTGTTGGAAGAATTCAGGTCCTTGTAGCTGCAGGACCAGGCTCCCCATTTTCTTAGGGCTGTCAGCCTAGGGTTGCTCTCAGAACCTAGAGGCCACTCTCAGGACCTCACCATGTAGCTTCTTCCACCTGCAGTTCATAACATGGTTGTTTGCTTTGTTCTGGGTCAGCAGAAGAATATATTTGCTGCTTTGAATTACTCTGACTTTAAAGGGCTTGCCTGATTAGGTCTGTCCCACCTGGGATAATCTCCCTTTTGATTAACTCAAAATCAACCAACTAAAAGTAGCAAGAATAATATAATTATGAGAGAGAAATTATATCATATTCAAATGACTCATGCATGTTCAAGGGATTACATCATTGGGCAGAATTCTTGGGGGCTATCTTAGAATTCTGCCTACCATAAGGACCACATAACTTTGGGACTATTAGTTTGAAGCTAAAAAGAAAGAAATAGGAGGGATTGAGAGAGAGGAATAGAGAGAGAAGAAGTATCCTTTACATTGAATGTAAAGTTCCCATTACTGTGAATTGCACGTGGATTAATTAATTTAGACTCCTTTATGGAGCTATACTTAAATACATTGTTTTATGTAAGTCCTAACTGCTTATATAAGATAGATATTTTCCATGTCATGTGATAATATATTACAGTGACTTCTGTTTGCTTTTCTTGTCACAATGAGATTGTTCAAACTTATTTTTGGCTGACAGTGCAATATTCCGTATTTCATTAGATTGTGCATAGTGATGATAGAATGAATCTATTCACATTCTAGCCAAATGATCTATTTCAACCTCAGGTAATTGTTAGCATGAGGAAATTACCTCTCCAAATGCTAAGAAAGTATTCTTTTATTTTTTAAATCTATCATGTACTTAGTTTTATAGACTCAGAGTTAACACATTCTTAAAATATCTAGTAACAGAATTACTTCTGTTATTTAAATTTGTTACTTGATATATTAGTTGAAGTTAATAATTGACATTTATTTGTCCAAATATGTACAAATATGTACTTTCATAATTTGTCCAAATATGAAAGCTGTACAAATTGTTTGAAGATGAAAGTTTTTACATAGTAAAATGTGTTAAAATGCTATGAGGAAAAAAGGGCAGAAAAGTTTTCATGTGACTTCTAAAAAAGACCTAAAATCTAAATGGATTAGCATATAATAAATTTAGAATTTAATTTAATTTTTTATTTTTTAAATTTTTTTTCGGTACGCAGGCCTCTAACTATTGTGGTCTCTCCCATTGCGGAGCACAGGCTCTGGACGCACAGGCTCAGCAGCCATGGCTCACGGGCCTAGCTGCTCCGCAGCATGTGGGATCTTCCCGGACCAGGGTATGAACCCATGTCCCCTGCATCGGCAGGCGGACTCTCAACCACTGCGCCACCAGGGAAGCCCTAGAATTTAATTTTATAAAAATGATTCACAAAAAATTTGGATTTTGATCGACATTCGTTAGTGTGCTAATTAGAATTCTTTTCAACATTACAAAGAACAAGGGCACAGTAACTCAAATTCTTAAAATTTAAAATGCAAATTCAAAATATCATTCAAGAGCTTCCCTTGTGGCGCAGTGGTTGAGAGTCCGCCTGCCAATGCAGGGGACGCGGGTTCGTGCCCCTCTCCGGGAAGATCCCACATGCCATGGAGCGGCTGGGCCCGTGAGCCATGGCCACTGTGCCTGCGCGTCCGGAGCCTGTGCTCCGCAACGGGAGAGGCCACAACAGGGAGAGGCTCGCATACCGCAACATCATTCAAGTACCAAAAGGCTTGTTCTTCCAGTAAACTTTCAGTTACATCATTTTGTTACCCCATGTTTTGCATCTTATCCAAACTTTCATTAAAATAGTATAGTAACACTAAATGCATAACTTTTTCCTTTCTTTGTGCTTTTTTAGGCCGCATGTTGCTGTTTCCCATGGTACTTTCTTCTTGCATTCAGCAGGCGGCAGGAGGCAGGGGTGTTCACTGCTTAACTTAGAGCTGTCGTCAGGATAGTGTTATGACGGGGTATTTAATAGCCCCCACTTTTTTTCTTAGTGAAGGGTAAATAGGTAAGCAGAAGAGTAATACATCTGGCCGTCTTATTTTCCCCATTTTTGCTCAGCTGGCAGCAGAGGTTAATTAGGATTCATTTTTATTTATACAGCAACCTTGTCTTTATTATCTCCACTTCCCACCCCAGATAACATAGCTCTGTTGATCCCACCCAAGTTATTACAAGGTGTCAAACTCATGATTCAAATGAAAATTCCTTTATTTGATAACTATAGGATAACAAATATGAAGTCATGGTATACTGACTTGGCTTGACTTGAGCCATTTAACTTCAACTTTACACATCTTTAAACAGTGAAGTTCATATAGTTTGAGAAAGGAGAAAGATTGGATGTGATGTTTCAAATGACTTTTTAAATTTGGTGTAAATTGTATTTAAATAACACAAAAATCATAACATTAATGCATTTAATTGTATAGAATAAACATTATTGATTCTCCTACTAAACATTTTTGATAGCACATGGCAAATAATGCTTACGTCCATAGAAATACATATTTTACAGGATTGTGAATACTTCTGCATGAATTTAACACAGAAATTTGACAGCTTATTTTATATGTCTTAATGTTACTGCTAACTTAACATTGGGCTGTTGATCACTGGCCTGACTGGAAAGTAATTAATGAAAAAGTTTCATTAGAAGTGTTCAGGATTCATTTTCCTGGCTTTAATTTGAGTAAGTTCAAATATTAATGGTTCAATGAAAGAAATAAAAGTGTAATGATGTTACACTGGATGCTAAAAGCTTGGGCATCAAATAATGGTGACTTACCAATATGATAGTTATTTAAAAAATAATTTACTAAGAAGAAAGTCAATAAATAACATCAGAAAATTAAAGTACTGTGTTATTTTTAAGGGGAAATCTAGGAAAAATGTAACATAGAGACAAACTTGAGATAATTATGCCATTACAAACAGAGTTATACTGGCTTCCAAATTACATTCTGGATCATTCCTTCAATATCTTTAGGAACTGATTGTTGAAGAACACATGTCTAATTAGAGCCTATATATACTTTGAATCTGTGCATGGTTGAACATGCTGGAGAACAATGGACTTATGGTTTAGGAGGACAAGAAGTGAGTATCTTCAAGGAATATGTATGTAGTTAGAAAGACAAATACATATTAGATAAATTTAATATCAGGGTATTGCTAAGATAAAGGCTCATGCAGTGTAATTATAGGGTGGTGAACTATACTTATTAAGAAAAAAAAATACCTAAACAGCAGGAAAAATATTATAGAAATTAGGACTGATTAGTAACAAAGCAAACTTTCACTATTTTAGGAAAATATTTTGTACCTTACTAGTAGATGGGATTAGTCCCTTATAGGGTTTCCAGATTTAATAAACAAATAAAGTATGCCTAGTTTAAATTTGATTTTCAGATAAACAACGAATATAGGTATATATGTATATGTATTTTTCTTGTGTGTATGTGTTTAGCATAAGTGTGTCCCAATAATTGTGATCCTAGCCCTTTAAAAGTTATTTAAATTGGGGGCAGGGTTTAGGCACTGAGAGCAAGAGGTGATAAGAAATGTATCAGAGCAATATATAGTACCAAGAGTGAACCCTAATATAAATTGTATACTTTGGGTGATACTGATGAGTAAGTGTAAGTTCATCAATTGTAACAAATGTACCACTCTGAGGGGAATGGTGATTGTGGGGGAGGCTGTCCATGAATAGGGAGAAGAGGTGGATGGGAAATCTCTGAACTGCCTGCTCAATTTTTTTGTGAGCCTAAAATTGTCTTAAAAGTTACCCTTCTAAATAATATAGACATAGTATCTCCTTTGCTGAAAATTGTCTAGTGGGAGTGGGTTAGACGACATCAAACACATAACCATCCAAGAAAATATGCAGGGTTAGAAAATGTTAGTCACAACTGAGAAGGTAAACTGCAGGGTTTTACTAAAAAGGAAAATGCAAGAGGTTAGGAGGGTCAGGCAAGACTTAGAAGTGACATTTAAACTGGAACCTGAGGGGGAAAATTGGAAATGTGAGGATAAGAAAAAAGCCAAGATAATATGGTGTCATGAAAGCCAGGAGACTATAGTGTATCAGGGAGAAGAGTGTGTTTGACTGTGTTAAATGCTGCTAAGCAAATGTTAAGTATGATAAGAGCTGAAAAGTATCCACTAGATTTTTTTCCTTAATAGATCTTTATTGGAGTATAATTGCTTCACAATACTGTTAGTTTCTGTTGCACACCAAAGTGAATCAGCCATAAGCATACACATGGCCCCATATCCCCTCCCTCTTGAGCCTCCCTCCCATCCTCCCTATCCCACCCTATCTAAGTCATTGCAAAGCACCGAGCTGATCTCCCTGTGCTATGCTGCTGCTTCCCACTAGCTAAATATTTTACATTCGGTAATGTACATATGTCGATGCTACTCTCACTTCGCCTAGGTTTGACAATAAGGAAATCATTGATGAATTGAGCAAGAGGAGTGTTAGAGCTAAAACCAGATGATAATGAGTTGATTTCCTAATTTATTTTACAATTCATGTCAATTAATTAATTTTTGATTAAAATTGCATATTGTGTAATTTTTAAAAATGTGAATGGGAAATTTATAGAAGCAGAATATATAGAAAACAATTATTCAGAAATGTTGAAAATGTTCCCTGGTGATTTTGACCACTAACTCATACCTCCCATTCCTGGTTGTCAATGTCTCTGATAATAAGGAATTAAGGTTAATAGCAACAAAATGTCATAGTACAGTCATTCAGAACTGCTAGATTATACAGATAGTGAAACCAAGCCAACAGGATAACCCCACAAAACAATCTACTTAAGCACTAAACATACATTGATTTTATATGGGAATTGCTTTTTTAAGAGCTATTATCATAAGTGTTTATTTAATTTACTAACAAATATTTATCTAAAGCCTAACTGTACCAGACACTGTGGATATGGATACTGTGGATGTGGATCCTGTGAACAAAGAGTTAAAAAAGCTGTCCTTACTTTCACAACTTGTATACCGTATAATATTCTTTACAGATATTAAGAGGTAGATAACCAGTTTTTGGAGGAAGTAGAGGTAATAGATGGAGCATTGGTGGGGTATAATTAAATGATGATGCTGGAGGAGGGTCACAGACCGCTGAAGAATAGTGGCCATAAAAGTATCTCCTATAGAAGAGGAAAACTAAGGAATCAATGAATTTTATGATAAAACCTAATAATAAGATTTTTCAAATTAATTATTATTTTTAGAGGAATATTTTTAACAGGTTCTTTTTGTGTTGTGACAGCTATAGATTGTTTTTATCTCTTTGTTTAACAAATATTCGTGGAAGCTGGGAAAGCACCTTTAAATGTGAATGTTAAGCGATAGAGTATGTGTGTCTGTGTGTCTGTCATGAATGAAGCTATTGGAGGAAAGAATTTGCATTTTTCTGAAGCCCATTGAGAGGTCTGTATCTGGAAACCTGACTGTGGCCACATTAAGTGACTAATTTCTTCTCTCTCTCTCTGGGTAAATTTTCACCAAACATATCCTTATTACAAAATGAATGCCTTGCATATTAACTGAAGTTATATATTCATTTAATGCTTAGTAATTTCCTGGGTCTCAGGAACATATGCTCTTTTGTATTGATTCTAGCAGCTAACAACTGAATTGCTGTTAGAGATCTATGGCCCCTGACCCCATCCACTCCAAGCAGTTTTTATGCTCAGTTGTATATATTTGCAAACTAGAGACTGCCACTCAAATATGCCTCCTGTTTCCTGATCCATGGTTCAATCAGAGCATGAGATACTATTGTTTCTTCAGTTATTAACAAGCAGAGAGGTAGTGTTGAAGTCTACTATAAACTGGTTCAGATAACAGAAAGTCTGGAATTGAATTATTAATATTTTTCAAAAGAAATATATGGAATACTTTTTAGTATCACATCCTTTGCTAGAAACCAGACACAAAATTGGCAAAAATAAATAGGATTTTTGTCTTCATGTAGCTTACAGCATAGTAAGGGGATTGAGATATTAACTGATCAAAAACACAAATAACAATAGGATAAGTGTAGAGGTACATAGAATATATAAATGGGGGATCTGACCTGATAAAGGAGGTCAGGAAGACTTCTCCCCAAAAGTTACTATTTGACTAAAAACTGAAGAATAAGAAAACATTAATTGGATTTGATGGGGAGACATTCACGTTCCAGACAGAGGGAAAAATACTTGCAAAGATCTTTTAGCAAAAGGAGTTGATCATCGTCAGCACATTCTTTGTTGTCATCTCCAACAAGATGAGAGCTAGAGATATACTAGGGTACTCAGATGGCATTTAGTATGCATTATTCCAGGAGCAAAGAGTCTAGGAAACAGTATGTCCCTATTCATTATCTTCTGTTAAAATATCTCTAAATTAACTCTTAGGCTAGGAAACAAAGGCAAATCTCTGGTTTTATAACTAGGTCAAAGCAATGCTGTTATTCGGAGTGGTGAATAAAAAGGTTTTTTGTGTGTGTATGTCTGCATCCACTAGATAGTGTATTTATGTGCTTGGATTTAATTGAGGTCTTTCAGTCTCCTGTGACATTGAAGAATTTGTAGCAAATATGAAAAATAGTAGGTGAAAGGGACTCAATGTGCATGTGTATACACACACACACACACACACACACACACACACACTCAAGAATACAGATCCAGCTATAAAAGGAGAAAAATATTTTGCTGCAGTTTTCATTGACTAAGGACTTTACATTGTGATGACTACATTCTGTTTTGATAAGCAAGATTCTTGATCTCTGAAATGCTACAAAAGTGATCATCCAAAATTAAAACTATTTTCTTCATCCTTAAGGTACTGCAATAGTTTTCTACTTCTTTCACCATAGAAGGGTCCTTTACCTCTGACAATGCTGAGGAAAAATTTTCATTTTGTTTTTTTGTCAAGTTGATAAAAATATATATATTTTATTCCTGAATTAAGTATTGTATAAAAATGAAAGCCCATTTTTGAAGTTATAAAACTGTCACTGTATAATAAAAGGCTGTTTTCATTGGCAAAACTGGAGAGTTTGTACAGACTTCTATTTTGTTCCTAATGGTGTGTCATAAGGTTAATTTGGCTACATACAAAATTCATACCACTCTTTAGAAGGGAAAGGGGTGAAGGATGAATAATTTCAGGGATGAATGATCAGAACAAGGGAGATATATGATATAGTTGCCCATTGGATCTTTAAAGCTTCTAGGGAGGGTCAGTAAGTGGTAGAAGAAGGCGAGGCTAGTATAAATAATTAAATTCTTATAAAATCCACTCCACAAAAAGGGGTGGATTTTAGTAAGAATCATACTGTGTGTTTCCTGCACTCCACAGGGAGTACATGTGTGTGTTTGTTTTAGATGATTACATTTGAGTGGTTAAAAAAGTGGCATACAACATTGTAGAATGAAAGTTCTAGGAAATATGCTGAACTTAAAAAAAAAGTGTTGAAATTTAAAAAATAGTGAACATGACTATATTTCAGAATTTTGAATATCTCATTCTACATATTAAGTGTAAATTTGTGTAGACCTTTCACTGGGGCACGTGAACCTAGATTACCAGTATATATACCACAATATTAACATATGCCAGCATGAGCCATTGGCATATGGTGGAAGAAGGCAGTGAACCTTTAGTAAGATATGAGTAGTACTGTAGCCGCTCTCTTGCCAATGTGAAATTCCATATTTAATTAAAATAGAATGGCAATATCTAGATTAATGATTAACATTGTTGAAGGCAATTAGCTGGTTGACTAGCTCCAGGTTCACACGTTATTAATTCTAGATGTTCTCTCACAGACTTAAATCTCATGAGAACAAGGCCTGACTTTGCCCTGTTTTCTTTTTGGCTTACCATCTTGGGGTCCTTAAAATAAACAAGCAAACAAACAAATAGACAAAAGGATGAATGCTGTAGCCTGGGTAATGTTTTACTGTTAGAAGAATAGAGTTACTGTTTTGGAGAAAAAAAAAATTCTCTTTCTCATATATTATGGAAGGATTAAATTGCCTGTAATTTTCTGGATAAGCCTCCCTATAGAAAAACTTTAATTTGTACTTCAGATGTTATTAGTTAAAGCCACACAGAACTGAAATTCTTACCAAATGAAACTCAAAGTAAGTCCCATATTTATGTGCTATTTAAAAAAGGTTTTATGCCAATATTTCTAATACAGATCTCATCAGCAATGCATTTCTTTGAGATTGCAGCAAACAACTATTTCATTTCTGTTATGTTAATTTTGTTAATAATCATGTGTGATGTCGTAGAGGCAAGCAGATAGTATTAGACATTCAGCAAATAGTTCTAAAATTTTTTCTTAGTTTATTTACAAATAGACATTAACCTTTTTTTTGTGGTCGTGATTCACACTGGCTCAAAATACTATCTTCAGATGCAAGTGCAGCAGATGAAATCTGTGCTTTATTGAGCATTTATTATGTCCTAGGACCTAGGTGCTTTACACGTATTATTTCATCCCATCTTCACAAAAACCGTAGTAGTGTCATTTTATAGATTAAGGTATGAAAGCTTAAGTATGTTAAGAAAATTATCCAACCTTAGCAAACATGGCAAGTGTCTTCAATTGAATCTGAACCTAGTTCTTTATGATTCTGAAGCTTATGGGGTTTTTTTGTTCTTTTGTTTTTTTTGCAGTACGCGGGCCTCTCACCGTTGTGGCCTCTCTCGTTGCGGAGCACAGGCTCCGGACGTGCAGGCTTAGCGGCCATGGCTCACGGGCCCAGCCGCTCCGCGGCATGTGGGATCTTCCCGGACCGGGGCATGAACCCGTGTCCCCTACATCGGCAGGCGGACTCTCAACCACTACCCCACCAGGGAAGCCCTGAAGCTTCTGTTTTAATGGCTCTGTTAAACTCCCTCTAACAGTTCTTGATGTGTTGTGATGACAACATGGTTGTCACTGTGAGGAAATGGGTAGCTCCCTTCTTTTTCCTTTACAAATTCATACGCAGATGTTTGTTACCTGCTTAACCTCACCCTGACCACCCTCTGTAGACATGTTTTAACTATACTAACAAATTATTCCCATTTCTGTTTCAAATTAGATTGTCTGCCCTTTTAACTGAGGAAGGAGTTTTGTGTCTTATTTTTTCCTTTATATTTCTAATACAGGATGCCTAGCTCAATAAATATTTGCTGAGTGAGTGAACACATTTAAACTGACTTTTAAAGGTTAGATAACATTTGAATTCACAAAGATGTCAGGAGCTTTGATGAGTGGTGACAGAGAGATGTTGGATATGTATATGTATTTTGGATTTTGGCTCTGGTCAACTCCATAGAGGACTCCTTTATCTCTAGATACATTAAAATATAGAGCTTATCTTTTTTAGGCTGCTACAGAATAGAGCAAGTATCTGTTGCCTTTCTTGCTGTCAGAATCAAGGGTCAATGAAAATTATACTCTATCATTCAAGCTAATAACAACATTATCCTTTAATTTTCCTTAAGCCATTGATTGCTAATTGTCTCATGCTGCCTTTCTCTTTAGTGTGTGCTCAGTGTGTTATGGACCAACTGTTTTGATTTACAGTCTTAACACATACATGTGAAAAATATTATATGACATGTTTAAACTAAAGCAGTTTAGTTTAATTATTTGTGAATAATTTACTTTTTAAAAAATATGGAATGGATATAAGGTTATAAAACTGAACTTTTGCTCTTTTGCATTCTGATTAGTTTCCTTGTGCAAAAAAACTAAAGGTCAGGAAGGATTGGTAGATAACTGAGCATTTTATAAATAATGTGGACCGTATCTGAATGAATCCAGGGAGTCATGTAGTATATGTAATTTGTTATGTTTCAGTGTGGAAAAATGAGAACCATTATGGTATATACAGTTTACAAGAAGAATAGCAATAAAGAAAATTTTAACATCCTTATTTGAGTTCATATGCAACCTTTTTTTTTTTTTTACCTTTTTACATACAATTGATTACTTAATTCTGGATGAAGATACTAATTCTCCTGGTGGAATAGACCCTTCATAAAGTCTATGATTCATAGTGTTAAAAACAGGTTAGATTAATTGATTTTTGAAACTAGTTTAATGAATGAATTACAAGATTGAAAACCAGTCTACTCTCTATATAGGACTGGCAATCCTACATAAAGAAATAATATATAGTGTTCTAAAGAAAATTATCACATTATTAGTAAAAATAATTAAAATATTCTCATGATAAAATGAATCATTTAAACAGATTCACTCTCTTCACATTTTATAAATACTGCATTTTTACATCTTTCACACACACACACAAATATATACAAATCGAAGGCAATAGGAAATAAACGTTTACTTTGTAGTCGTTGGATCCTATCATGATATGGATGAGTTGAAGGATTCATATCAATAAAAGAGGGAAGAAAAGATATTACACATAAAGATTATCATAAAATAATCTTCTCATTGCTATATCTAACCAAGCTCTATATATGATACAACTATCCCGGTCTTCCACAAATGAAGTGGGAACTTAAAACACAAGTATTTTGCCCATAACACTAGGGCAAATCTTTTTTTATCAACTGAGTTGAACTTTAAAATTATGTTATGACCAAAAATCAATAAAGAGAAACTGATTTAAGTTCATCCAAGTGTGAAGGAGTTTATTACTAGTGCTGTATCACTCTAATGATGTTCTCTTAAAAATTTGTTTTTGTGATATATTGCATCTATTATTGCTAAAAGGATAAAACTGCACAGCAACCTTGGACATTAATAAATCAATTTAAGAAAAGCAGGCATATATCCAAAAGAAAAGTAAAAAATTAGTATAGAGTTTATAAATACTAGGTAATTATAATATATGCAAACTATACCCATATCAAATTGCTAATGAGTATTTCTGTCACAGGATTTTTTTTAACATAGTTTTGTCCTTGTTAGTGACTTCATCGCTTGAAGATAAGTAATGTTTCTAAGACTGACTTTCCCTTTTAACCTTCAAGGTAGAATACTACTATAAAAACATAAAAACTAATGTTTCGTGAACTGAATTTCTGAAATTATTACTTTTCATGTTCTTATTTTTATTCCATACTATAATATAATATATATGACTTGTGTTAGAAATATTAAGAAATCATAACTCACTTTAAACAATATGATATCTAAAATGTGCACCATACACAACACGAGTTTATATGATGAAAAATGGCAATTTTAGCCCTTGATAAAATAATTTCCTTGGACTTTTCAGTCTACCACTTCTCACTAATTATTTCAATGTATATATTTATTTATTGACTCTCTTCTAAGAGTATGTGGACTATGACACATAAATACGTGTTAAGTAATAGAATTTTTAAGGTAAAGTTGATTATTTTATGTATCACATACAGACAGAAAATTGCTCAAATGTTAAGTGTATATCTTTATGAATTTCCATAAATGAGGTACACTGTCTAATCACCTCCCAAATCAGGTAACAAAACATGCAAGCACCCTAAAAATCTCTCTGTGCTTTCACCCAATCACTATTCCTCTCTTCCCCAAAAGTAACCATAACCTGACTTTAACGCCAAAGGTAAACTTTGCCTGATTGAACTTTATATGAATGGATTCATAAAGTATGTATTCTTTTGTTTCTGGATTCCCTAACTCAACAGTATGTTTTTGATAGAAGTAATTCAATAATGTTCCTTGCTTTGTAGCATCATTTCTATGAATATACAATAAATCATTTATTTATCAATTCTACCATTGTTGAAAATGAAGTAGTTCATGTTCAACATGGTGGCTGTTATAAATAGTAGAGCAGTGAACATTTGTCACATGCTTTTTGGTGCACACGTGTTGCATTTCTGTTGATATTATGTATCACAGTAGAATTATTGAGTCACAGGTATGCATATTTTCAGCTTTATACAAATTTATACTTCTACCAGCAGTGTATGGGAATTTCAGTTTTTCTTGTTTTTACATTCTGGCTGACCCTTGATATCGCCAAGTTTTCCTTCCTTCTTTCCTTCCTTCCTTTCCTTGCTTTCCTTGCTTTCCTTCCCTCCCTCCCCCATTCCTTCCTTCCTTCCTTCCTTCCTTCCTTCCTTCCTTCCTTCCTTCCTTCCTCCTTCCCTCCCTCTCTGTCCCTCTCTTTCTTTCATGTTTATTTAGTATTCACCATTCTTGTAGATGTGTCGTGATATCTCATTGTGATTTTAAAATGTATTTTCATAATTACTAATGAAATTTAGAACTTCCTATGTACTTATGGCTATTTGTATACCTTCTTTTATGAAGTATAGTAAGATTCGTAAAAAGAGGAATAAATAGATAAAACTAAGACAGGTGAAAATAAAAATAGGAAAACTCAGTTCAAATTCAGTGGTAAATTTATTACCTAGAAAATTGTTATCGGTGACTACACAAATTTAGATTCAGCTTCCTGGAAGCCAGAAAAAAAAAAGGAGAGATGTATGATAAATTATTTACTTCATGGCTTTTCCTGGCATCAAGAACAATGAAAATTTTGTTCCATGGATTTTTATAAAGGTAATGCTATAAACAACATTCCTGAAACAAATATGACAGCAAGTTCAATTAACGAATGCTTTTAGTATCCCTTTATTCAAATGCAGAACCATTATTGGCATTAGGAGTCTGGTGTATATAATTGAGTAGATCTCTATACAGTCATAGAGATATGAGCATATGTTATATGTTTCTACAGAAACATAAAGACTGTGTTTCTAAATATCATCTTATTACTATAAATATCAATCAGCAATCTTATAATGATGTCCATAAAGTACAGTGACTATTCAAGATAATTTAGTCAGTGTTTCCATATTCTAAAATTTTGCTGTCTGATACAGTAGCCATTAGCCATATGTAATTATTTGTTTCACTTATGTAAAATTAAATAAATTAAAAAATTCAGTTTCTTAGTTACAGTAGACATAGTTCAAGAACTCAATAGTTACAGGTGGAATTTGGTTACTATATGGGGCACCATATATATAAAACATTTCCATTATCATAGAAAGATCTATTGACAAAACTATTCTAAAGCCTTAAAAATATTGTTACCCATAACATACAAAAAATATCTGTTACTTGGAATATTTAATTTATAACCTATTATCTGTTAGTACTAGTTAAAATTTATCATGTATCTGGTTGTAAGGGTTAAGAATGAAAAGGCCAATGTGACTGAAAAATTGTACTTAGATCAGAACACCTCAGTACTAGCCATAGCTCGCTCTTTACATCGGCTCTTTGATTTGAAGAAAATCCACCGTATCAATCAACTTTCTTACTACCTTTTGTATAACAAATAGGTTAACCTACAAACTCCAAAAGAAATCTGAATTCGCTGAATATTTTATCATAACCTCACACCTAAGGTATGACAGCATAAAGATCATTTAAGGAAATTCTGATGCATTCAAAAGAACAAAACTATGAGTTTAAAGATCAGAGTCAATCAACTCTTAGAGATGGCACAGCAGAACTTCTAGGAAGAAAGAGGCTTTCTTCTTCAAATTAAAGCAACACTGTTGACATATTATCAGCTATTTCTTTTAGATGTTACATGTTTATCCACTTAAAAATGCCTAATGGAGATATTGAGAGCATAAAATAGTTTATTTATACATAACTCTGTACTTTAAACTGAGGATGACCTCAGCTCTGCATATTTCAACAAAAATATTTTTCTGTCCAGATTCATTTTGTTCATTTTAAAGACATTACTTCTGAGATTAAAAATGATGAGAACATCATTTTTGGTTTATCTCAGATATTAATTGAACAAAACCTCTATATGATTTAAATTTTTATTTTACTGATTTACTGACAATATTGCACCAACTAATATGAAAACAAAAGCCTTGACTAATGAATTTAGATTACACCATAATGTTCAGTTTTTTTAAATCTTAACAATTTCAGTGTTATTGAGGTTTAACTGACATATAAAATCATAAAATATTTAAAGTGCACATCATGGTGATTTGATATATGTATACATTGTGAAAAGATTTCTCCCATCTAGCTAATTAACACATCCATCACTTCACGTATTTATTGTGTGTGTGTGTGTGTGCAAAAACATTAAAGTTCTACTTTCTTATCAATTTTGTTACCCAATGTCATCTTCTCACGTCTACTCACAATGTTTTACACTAGATCCTCTGACCTTATTCATCTTACCGCTGATAGTTGGGACCCTTTTACCAACCTGTTTCTCCCAACTCCCAGTCCCTGGCCAAATACCTTTATATTTTTGCTTCTAAGATTTGACATTTTAAAATTCCACACATAATTAATATCATGTAGTACTTGATTTTCTCTGTCTGATTTCCCTTAGCATAGTGCTCTCAAGGTCCATAGGTGTTGTCACAAATCAGGATTTCTTTCTTGTGGCTGAATAATATATCATTTTGAATATATACCATATCTTCTTTTTTTTTAGAATAACATCTTTATTGGAGTATAATTGCTTTACAATGGTGTGTTAGTTTCTGCTGTATAACAAAGTGAATCAGCTATACGTATACATATATCCCCATATCTCCTCCCTCTTGCATCTCCCTCTCACCCTCCCTATCCCACTCCTCTAGGTGGTCACAAAGAACCGAGCTGATCTCCCTGTGCTATGCGGCTGCTTCCCACTAGCTATTTTACATTTGGTAGTGTATGTACGTCCATGCTACTCTCTCACTTCGTCCCAGCTTACCCTTCCCTGTTGCTGTGTTCTCAAGTCCATTCTTTCTGTCTGTGTCTTTATTCCTGTCTGCCCCTAGGTTCTTCAGAACCATTTATTTTTCTTAGATTCCATATATACGTGGTAGCATACAGTATTTGTTTTTCTCTTTCTGACTTACTTCACTCTGTATGACAGGCTCTAGGTCCATCCACCTCACTACAAATAACTCAAGTTCGTTTCTTTTTTATGGTGTGTAATATTCCATTGTACATATGTGCCACATCTTCTTTATCCATTCATCTGTCGATGGACACTTAGGTTGTTTGCATGTCCTTGCTATTGTAAATAGAGCTGCAATGAACATTGTTGTATATGACTCTTTTTGAATTATGGATTTCTCAGTGTATATGCCCTGTAGTGGGATTGCTGGGTTCTATTTTTAGTTTTATAAGGAACCTCCATACTGTTCTCCATAGAGGCTGTATCAATTTACATTCCCACCAACAGTGCAAGAGGGTTCCCTTTTCTCCACACCCTCTCCAGAATTTATTGTTTGTAGATATTTTATGATGGCCATTCTGACTGGTGTGAGGTGATACCTCATTGTAGTTTTGATTTGTATTTCTTTAATGAATAGTGATGTTGAGCCTCCTTTCATGTGTTTGTTGGCAATCTGTATATCTTCTGTGGAGAAATGTCTATTTAGGTCTTCTGCCCATTTTTGGATTGGGTTGTTTGTTTGTTTGTTTCGATATTGAGCTGCATGAGCTGCTTGTAAATTTTGGAGATTAATCCTTTGTCAACTGGTTCATTGGTAAATACTTTCTCCCATTCTGAGTGTTCTCTTTTCGTCTTGTTAATGGTTTCCTTTGCTGTGCAAAAGCTTTTAAGTTTCATTAGGTTCCATTTGTTTATTTTTGTTTTTATTTCCATTTCTCTAGGGGGTGAGTCAAAAAGGATCTTGCTGTGATCTATGTCATAAAGTGTTCTGCCTGTGTTTTCCTCTAAGAGTTTTATAGTTTCTGGTCTTACATTTAGATCTTTAATTGATTTTGAGTTTTTTTTTTTTATGGTGTTAGGAAGTGTTCTAATTTCATTCTTTTACAGGTAGCTGTCCAGTTTTCCCAGCACCACTTTTTGAAGAGGCTGTCTTTTCTCCATTGTATATTCTCGCCTCCTTTATCAAAAATAAGGTGACCATAGGTACATGGATTTATCTCTGGGCTTTCTATCCTGTTCCATTGATCTATATTTCTGTTTTTGTGCCAGTACCATACTGTCTTGATTACTGTAGCTTTGTAGTATAGTCTGAAGTCCAGGAGCCTGATTCCTCCAGCTTCTTTTTTTCTTTTCCTCAAGATTGCTTTGGCTATTTGGGGTATTTTGTGTTTCCATACGAATTGTGAAATTTTTAGTTCTAGTTCTGTGAAAAGTGCCATTGATAGTTTGATAGGGATTGCATTGAATCTGTAGATTGCTTTGGGTAGTATGGTCATTTTCACAATGTTGATTGTTCCAATCCAAGAACATGGTATATCTCTCCATTTGTTTGTATCATCTTTAATTTCTTTCATCAGTGTCTTATAGTTTTCTGCATACAGGTCTTTTGTCTCCTTAGGTAGGTTTATTCCTAGGTATTTTATTTTTTGTTGCAATGGTAAATGGTTTCCTTAATTTCTCTTTCAGATTTTCCATCATTAGTGTATAGGAATGCAAGAGATTTCTATGAATTAATTTTGTACCCTGTTAGTTTACGCAATTCATTGTTTAGCTCTAATAGATTTCTGGTAGCATCTTTAGGATTCTCTATGTATAGTATCATGTCACATTCAAACAGTGACAGCTTTACTTCTTCCTTTCTGATTTGTATTCCTTTTATTTATTTTTCTTCTCTGTTAACTGTGGCTAAAACTTCCAAAACTATGTTCAATAATAGTGGTGAGAGTGGACAACCTTGTCTTGTTCCTGTTCTTGGAAGAAAAGGTTTCAAGTTTTCACCATTGAGGATGATGTTGGCTGTGGATTTGTCATATATGGCCTTTATTATGTTGAGGTAAGTTCCCTCTATGCCTACATTCTGAGGGTTTTTATCATAAATCGGTGTTGAATTTTGTCAAAAGCTTTTTCTGCATCTATCAAGATGATCATATGGTTTTTCTCCTTCAGTTTCTTAATATGGTTTATCACATTGATAGATATGCATATATTGAAGAATCCTTGCATTCCTGGGATAAACCCCACTTCATCATGGTGTATGATCCTTTTTATGTGCTTTTGGATTCTGCTTGCTAGTATTCTGTTGAGGATTTTTTGAATCTATGTTCACCAGTGATATTGGCCTGTAGTTTTCTTTCTTTGTGACATAATTGTCTGGTTTTGGTATCAGGGTAATGGTGGCCTCATAGAATGAGTTTGGGTGTGTTCCTCCGTCTGCTATATTTTGGAAGAGTTTGAGAAGGATGGGTGTTAGCTCTTCTCTAATTGTTTGATAGAATTCAACTCTGAAGCCATCTGGTCCTGGGCTTTTGTTTCTTGGAAGATTTTTAATCACAGTCTCAATTTCAGTGCTTGTGATTGGCGTGTTCACATTTTCTGTTTCTTCCTGGTTCAGTCTCGGAAGGTTGTGCTTTTCTAAGACTTTGTCCATTTCTTCCAGCATGTCCATTTTATTGACATATAGTTTCTTGTAGTAATCTCACATTATCTTTCGTATTTCTGTAGTGTCAGTTGTTACTTCTCCTTTTTCATTTCTAATTCTGTTGATTTAAGTCTTCTGCCATTTTTTCTTGATGAGTCTTGCTAATGGTTTATCAATTTTATTTACCTTCTCAAAGAACCAGCTTTTAGTTTTATTGATCTTTGCTATTGTTTCCTTCATTTCTTTTTCATTTATTTCTGATCTGATCTTTATGATTTCTTTCCTTCTGCTAACTTTGGCTTTTTCTGTTCTTCTTTCTCTAATTGCTTTAGGTGTAAGGTAAGGTTGTTTATTTGAGATGTTTCTTGTTTCTTGACATAGGATTATAATGCTGTAAAATTCCCTCTTAGAACTGCTTTTGCTACATCCCGTAGGTTTTGGGTCATCATGTTTTCATTGTCATTTGTTCCCAGGTGTTTTTTGATTTCCTCCTTGTTTTCTTCAGTGATCTCTTGGTTATTTAGTAGTGTATTGTTTATCCTCCATATGTTTGTATTTTTCCAGATTTTTTCCTATAATTGATATCTAATCTCATAGCACTGTCATCAGAAAAAATATTTGATATGATTTCAATTTTCTTAAATTTACCAAGGCTTGATTTGTCACCCAAGAAATGATCTACCCTGGAGGATATTCCATGAGCACTTGAGAAGAAACTGTATTCTATTGTTTTTGGATGGAATGTCCTGTAAATATCAAGTCCATCTTGTTCTATTTGTCATTTAAAGCTTGTGTTTCCTTATTTATTTTCATTTTGGAAGATCTGTCCATTGGTGAAAGTGGGATGTTAAAGTCCTCTACTATGATTGTGTTACTGTCAATTTCCCCTTTTATGGCTACATATAAGGTAGTTATCAATATGTATGTCCCTATTACCATTTTCTTAATGTTTTTGGTTTGTTATTGTAGGTCTTTTCTTTCCCTTGTGTTTCCTGCCTAGAGAAGTTCCTTTAGCATTTGTTGTAGAGATGATTTGGTGGTGCTGAATTCTCTTAGCTTTTGCTTGTCTGTAAAGGTTTTAATTTCTCTGTCGAATCTGAATGAGTTCCTTGCTGAGTAGAGTAATCTTGATTGTAGGTTTTTTCCTTTCATCACTTTAAATATGTCCTGCCACTCCCTTCTGGCTTGCAGAGTTTCTGCTAAATGTTCAGCTGTTAACCTTATGGGGATTCCCTTGTATGTTATTTGTTGTTTTTCCCTTGCTGCTTTCAATAGTTTTTCTTTGTATTTAATTGTTGTTAGTTTGATTAATATGTCTTTTGACATGTTTCTCCTGGATTTATCCTATATGGGACTCTCTGTGCTTCCCGGACTTCACTATTTCCTTTCCCATATTAGGGAAGTTTTCAACTATAATCCCTTCAAATATTTTGTCAGTCCCTTTCCTTTTCTCTTCTTCTTCTGGGACCCCTGTAATTCGAATGTTGGTGCATTTAACGTTGTCCCAGAGGTCTCTGAGACTGTCCTCAATTCTTTTCATTATTTTTTTCTTTATTCTGTTCTTTGGTAGTTATTTCCACTCTTTTATCTTCCAGGTCACTTATATGTTATTCTGCCTCAGTTACTCTGCTATTGATTCCTTGCTGAGAATTTTTAATTTCATTTATTGTGTTGTTCATCATTGTTTGTTTGCTCTTTTGTTCTCCTAGGTCCTTGTTAAACGTTTCCTGTATTTTCTCTATTCTATTTCCAAGATTTTGGATCATCTTTACTATCACTACCCTGAAATCTTTTTCAGATAGACTGCCTATTTCCTCTTATTTGTTTTATCTGGTGGGTTTTTACCTTGCTCCTTCATCTGCTGTGTGTTTCTCTGTCTTCTCATTTTGCTTAACTTACTGTGCTTTGGGTTTTCTTTTTGCAGGCTGCAGGTTCATAGTTCCCCTTGTTTTTTGTGTCTGCCCTCAGTGGTTATGATTGGTTCAGTGGGTTGTGTAGGCTTCCTGGTGGAGGAGACTGGTGCCTGTATTCTGTTGGATGAGGCTTGATCTTGTCTTTATGGTTGGCAGGATTGCATCTGCTGGTGTGTTTTGGGGTGTCTGTGACCTTATTATTTTAGGCAGCCTCTCTGCTAATGGGTGGGGTTGTGTTCCTTTCTTGCTACTCATTTGGCATAGGGTGTCCAGCACTGGAGCTTGCTGGTTGTTGAGTGGAGCCAGGTCTTAGCATTGAGATGGAGATCTCTGGGAGATCTTTCACCATTAGATATATGTGGAATCGGGAGGTATCTGGTGGACCAGTGTCCTGAACTCGGCTCTCCCACCTCAGGGGCAGAAGCCTGACACCTGGCCAGAGCACCAAGACCCTGTCAGCCCCACGGCCACCCTTATCAGAAGAGAAACTGTAAGCTTCATTCAGAGTTTTTGGGTAGGAATCTCCGTAGGTCTTAGCAACCGTGTCATACGATTTCTGTTTCCTTATTAAGTCACCTTTTCACTTAAAGGAAGCACTTTACAACTTCTTTTTGACATATTCGAATTACCAGAATCAGTATTCTAGTGTTTTGGCACTGTTATTAAGTAAATGAGTGTCATTTGAACACAAGCGCTATGATACTGTGACAGCCAATCTGATAACCAAGATGGCTGCTGATTCTACCTGTCTTCTTTATCTATTCACCCATTGATGGAAACATAGGTGGCTTCCATATCTTGGCAATTGTGAATAATGCTTCAGTGAACATGCGAGTGTAGATAACTTGTTTCCATTTCCTTACGATATATAGCCAGAAGTAGAATTGCTGTATCCTATGGTAGTTCTATTTTTAATATTTTGAAGAATCTCCATATTATTTTCCAGACAGGCTGAACCAATTTACATTCTCACCAACAGTGTACAAGGATTCCCTTTTCTCATCTTCACCAACACGTGTTACAGGTTTCAGTGAGGTGATATCTCATTGTGTTCTTTTTTTGTGTGTGTGTGGTATGTGGGCCTCTCACTGCTGTGGCCTTTCCTGTTGTGGAGCACAGGCTCCGGACACGCAGGCTCAGCGGCCATGGCTCACGGGTCCAGCCACTCTGCAGCATGTGGGATCTTCCTGGACCAGGGCACGAACCCGTGTCCCCTGCATTGGCAGGCGGACTCTCAACCACTGTGCCACCAGGGAAGCCCTCATTGTGATTTTGATTTGTGGTTTCCTGGTGATTAGTGATACTGGGCACCTTTTCATGTACCTGTTGGCCATTCGTATGTCTTTTTTGGAAAAAAAAATGCCTATTCAGATCATTTGCCCATTTTTTAATTGGATTGTCTGTTTTTGTTTTGCTTTTCTATTGAACTGCATTAATTCTTTATATATTTTGGATATTAACCCCTTATCACTTACATGTTTGCTGATATTTTTCTCCCATTCATAACCTTTTGATTTTGTTGTTTGTTTTCTTTGCTTTACAGAAGTTTCTTAGTTTGATGTAGTCTTACTTGTTTATTTTTGTTGTCTTTGCTTTTGGTGTCAAATCAAAAACTCATTGCTAAGACTAATGTCAAGGAACTTACCCTCTATGCTTTCTTCTAGGAGTTTTATGGTTTGAGGTCTTACATTCAAATCTTTAATTCATTTTGAGTTGATATTTGTGTGTGGTATAAGATAGGGATCTAGTTTCATTCTTTTCCATGTGGCTTTTCAGTTTTCCCAATACCATTTATTGAAGAGATTATCTTTTCCCCATTTTATATTCTTGGCTCCTTTGTCATAAATTTATTGACAGTTTATGTGTGGGCTTATTTCTGGATTCTCTAGTCTATTACATTGATCTATGTACCTGTTTTTATACCAATACCATATTGCTTTGATTACTATAGCTTTGTAGTGTAGTTTGAAATTAGGGAGTATGATGCCTCTAGTTTTTTTCTTCTCTCTCAAGATTGCATTTGCTATTCCGGGTCTTTTGTGGTTCCATATAAATTTTAGAATTGTTTGTTCTATTTCTGTGAAAAATGCCATTGGAATTTTGATTGGGATTGTTATCCTCATCTATGTTTGAATCTGTAGATTGTTTTGGGTAGTGTGGACGTTTTAGCAATATTAATTCTAATCCATGAGCATGGACTATCTTTACATTAATTTGAGTCTTTTTCGATTTCTTCATCAATATCTTACAGTTTTCAGTAAACAGGTTTTTCACCACCTTGGTTAAGTTTATTACTAGGTATTTTATTGTTTTTTGTTTTTTTTTTTTTTTTGCGGTACGCGGGCCTCTCACTGCTGTGGCCTCTCCCGCCCTGGAGCAAAGGCTCCAGACACGCAGGCCCAGTGGCCATGGCTCATGGGCCCAGCCGCTCCACAGCCATGTGGGATCCTCCCAGACCGGGTCATGAACCCACATCCCCCGCAGCAGAAGGCGGACTCTCAACCACTGCGCCACCAGGGAAGCCTGGTATTTTATTCCTTTTGCTGCAATTATAAATGGGATTGTTTTCTTAATTTCTCTTTGTGATAACTTATTATTGGTTTATGGAAATACAGCTGATTTTTATATATTGATCTTGTCTCCTTCAACTTTACTGAATTTGTTGATTAGTTCTACTATTTGTGTGTGTGTGTGTGTGTGTGTGTGGAGTCTTTAGTGTTTTCTCTACATGCAGTATTATGTCATCTGCAAATAGAAACAGTTTTAGTTCTTCCTTTCCAATTTAGATTTCTTTTGTTTCTTTGTGTTGCCTAATTGCTCCACCTCATAATTCCAGTACTATGTTGAATAAAAGTGGCAAGAGTGTACATCCTTTCTTTTTCCTTATCTTGGAGGAAAAGCTTCCAGCTTTTCACAATTGAAAATGATATTTACTGCAGGCTTGTCATATGGCTTTTATTATGTTGAAGTATTCACTCTGTACCCAGCTTGGTATAGAGAGGTATGTTCTACACTTTTTTTTTTTTCTGACAGTGCAGAAATGTTTAAGAAGAATAAAAAGATCTGCTTAGAACCAAGACTCAAAACCAACCCTTTGTCACATACCAAACACAGAAAATAATTTTCTATAAAGTTAACATTTTTAGCAAGAAGTAGTAGAAATAACATTGAAGTTCCTGAGACTAGCCCAGTGAATGATTAATGTGCTCCTCTTGGCCAGCCAGGTCTAGAATAACTTCCTGTGTTCTCTTCTCACAGAAAGGTGTCACAGCTACCTCCTTTTATAGAGCCTACATAGGTGGGAATTGTCTTCAACAGTCAAACCCATATCAGAGGAAAATCACAGCAGTGCAAAATGTTTCTCTACAAGCAGAGACAAGTGACTTAAAACATCACAGTAGTAGTGTCACCCCCAAAGATTTCTTAGTAGATCCCATGAGGGCAACCCTGGCCTTCAAGATAATACTTACCTGTGAATGAGAGTTCTGGCCATATGGAAATTGCCCATTGTTTTTCTTCATCAAACATGAGGTTATGTTTCTTTCTTTTTGTGCATTTGGTGCAGCCCCTGCCAAACTAGCTCCCTGGAATGGGGGCTGAGTCAGATGGGGGGCCCTGTTCCCCAGGCAGAGCCTCCTCTCTGCTTCTGTATGACTTCTTCTTCATCCACATACCGGGCAGTTGCCTGGCAGAAGATGGAGTTTTGCCACCTGCTGTAGAAGGAGATATCCAGGCTCTGCTTGTCCAAGAGAGCTGCATGATGTCATCACATTTCCCATGGAGTTTCAGGGCAGCCCAGTCATCCTTCAGGGTCCACTGAAAGTTCACAATATAGAACATTGACCTCCAGCTAGGAGGCTTAGTCATACCCTAGAGGCAAGGATATATTTTTAGAATCTTTAAGCTGGAACCTAAACACAGGATTGTGTCTGCCTTGCTGCAGTGTTGGTTGCCAACTCCGAGTTTGGAGGCTTCCCCAGGGCCCCCCTATTCCCAAAGTGCAGAGTTGTGTCCCAGAGCTGGGAATCACACTTGTGACAGACCCAGACTGTCTGGTATCAATGGAGGGCAGTGACAAACTGGGTGTAGAGGGAATGTACCTCAACATAATACAAGAAGAAACCTACCTCCAGACTATGACATAGAAACCCTGCATGAGTTTCTATCCATAGCAGTCCTTCTCAAACTCTCAGAAATAAAAGAGGAGGGAACATTTCCAAACTCATTTAGCAAGGCCAGCATTTCCCTGATCCAAATCCAGACAAGTACACCACAAGAAAATTATAGGCTAATATCCCTGGTGAACATAGATGCTAAAATCCTCAACAAAATATTAGCAAAAAAAATTCAACAATACATTAAAAGGATCATTCACCATGACCAAGTGAAATTTATTCCAGGGATACAAGGATGGTTCAACATCTACAAATCAATCAATATGATATACCACGTTAATAAAATAAAGGATAAAAATTAAACGATAATCTCAATAGATGCAGGGAAAACATTTGACAGAATTCAACACTGATTCATGAAAAAACTCTCAAAAAACTGAATTCTTTGTTGATAGGCCACTCCCATGACCTTCTGGTCTGGAGACCTTATTTGAAGTTCTGAGGTTAATAATTAAATGGAAAGCAAATAAACAGCCTGTAGATTTTACTAAATATGGTTATGAAGTTACAGTATCAAGCAAGATGGAGGCTAGTGATTATCCTTATCATCCTGTTTTTTAAAAACTTTTTATTTTATATTGGAGTATAATTGATTAACAATATTTTGATAGTTTCATGTGTACAGCAAAGTGATTTAGTTATACATGTATCTATTCTTTTTCAAATTCTTTTCCCATTTAGGTTGTTATGTAATATTGAGCAGAATTCCCTGTGTTATATGGTAGGTCCTTGTTGGTTATTCATTTTAAATATAGCAGTATATACATGTCAATCCTAAACTCCCAATCTGTCCCTCCCTGCCCTTCCCCTCCTATCATCCTGCTTTAAGGAAGTCTTGCCATTTGCTCAGCAAAATTATATTTACTTGAGAAATTGAATGAATGCATTTATATTTGTATTTTTCACATAATTACTCTAGGCTTTTACTCATATCAGTTGCTAGAAAAATATAAACATTTTCAAATTATGCAGGTCCCATGTCAGTGCTTTGGTATAATATGAGAGGGCTTTGCACTATTCCAGTATCTTTCATCTGTTCCTGCAAACACATAAAATCGACATTTAAAACTGCTCTCTGGGCTTCCCTGGTGGCGCAGTGGTTGAGAGTCATCCTGCCGATGCAGGGGACACGGGTGTGTGCCCCGGTCCGGGAAGATCCCACATGCTGCGGAGCGGCTGGGCCCGTGAGCCATGGCCGCTGAGCCTGCGCGTCCGGAGTCTGTGCTCTGCAATGGGAGAGGCCACAGCAGTGAGAGGCCCGCGTACCGCAAAAACAAAAACAAAAACAAAAAAAAGACAACTGCTCTCTTATGATCGTACAACTCATTAGAGTTCCTGTTGAATTTCTACTCATTTCTGAGACAACAGTTCACCACTAAGCCCTCATGCATAGAATGTGGAACTATTACTGTTTGTACCCCCATTCTCCTCCACAAGTATGTTTTATTAATTCATTCAATGAGTGAATCATGAATACTGTATTATAAAGTGTCAACTATATGCCTGGCTCTTAGCTAATCACTAAGGACAGAGTGATCAGGGAGGTACAGTCTTGGTCTTTCAGAGAAGGCCGACATTAATTGCTACTGAGAATGTTAAGTATTCAGCAGCGCAAGGTGCTAGGTAAGAAATTGTCATGAGCACCTGACTTTGAGTATGTGTGTATGGTGTGTGTGTGTTTGTCCTCTCCAGGGAAGGTTTCTACCAGAAGTAGTGCTTAAATGGATATTTGAGGGATGAATGGAAGTTTGGTAAAGATTAGAGGAAGAGGTACTCATAGAAGCTAGTTAGTACAAGCAGTAACTGATGATGGCCTAGAATGACATAAAGAAGGTGCAGCAAATAAGTGAATGAGAATAGGTGTAAGGCCTTCAAAGAATGTTGATTATGTCCTTATAGTCACAGTCTAAATGAGCTTTCTGAGGCAATTACTTTTTCTACGCTTACCTTCCTTTCTATTCTGTCTCTATACTCACAATCTGTTGCTGGAAAACAAGTTGGGTCATTCAAGTAAGAGGCATGGCAAACAGGATGTTTGCTTGGTTTGCTGAGGGGAGAGATGTCTTCTCTTCAGTCTGGAGTATTGGGTGGGAAACAGCAAACTTATTGACCCATAAAATTCCCTTACCACCATTTAGTATCTGTAAAAGAAAACAGTGTGCATTTAGTAGGACAAACTCTTGTTATTAAAAAAAAAATTATGTTGAAAACCAACTTTTAATTTTAATATGGGCTATACTGATTTCATTTAGAATCATACTCAATATTTCATTATTCATTAGGAAAGAAGATGTCCAGTACAAAATAATAAATAGATTGAGAGGTTGCAATGAAACAACCTCTGGAAGCTGGAAGTGCAAGATAAATATGCCAGTATGGTTGCTTTCTGGTGAAAGTTCACTTCCTGGCTTCTTGTAGTCTTTCTTATTGTTCTGTCCTCACATAGTGGAGAGAGAGAGAGGAAGGGCTCTCTCTCTCTGGTTTGTTTTTTTAATAAAATCACTATTCTAAGGGATCTAATTCTAAGGGATCAGTGTCCCACCCTAATGACCTCATTTAATCTATTACTTTCTTATACTCCTTATATGCCTGTGTCCAAATACAGTCATATTGAGGGGTTAGGGCTTCAGCATATGACTCCTGGGGAGGGAGAGGCCAATTTGGTCCATAGAACCAATAATAAGTGAGAAAGTCAGAGTTTCAACAAGTGGTTATAATAACAGCTGTACTCTCTGAAACTTTAGTTTCTACTGCATTCCTAAAAGTAAATGGGAAAAAAAGTACTTGCTATAGAATACTGGGGAAATATCATAAAACACTCTTTTCTCTAAGGTAGCAGGAAAAATAAAAGTTATAATACATTTTGGGAAAATATATGTAGAGTAGCCATTTTCATAATGAGTTTGTAACAGTTTCTTTTGATATCAAATAAATAGCATATGCACACTAAGATGAAATATGTAATAGGCATTTAAAAATGGTTACGTTTAATAACTCAACATACAGTCTGTATTGTTATTAAATAAGGAACATTTTCATATGCAGAAAATACAGAGAACTCATCTAAGTTGAACATTTCAAGTGTCTGTGACAACAATTTTATTTTCATAGAAATGATTATGAATCTTCATGTAAAGAAATTATGGAGTCAGAAAGTCTCCAATATAGCACAGATGCTATTAACGTTAAGAAAATGGAAACATCTAAAATGCTTATTGTATGTTCTGATATACATGTGGAATTAAGTTTAATCCAATAAAATACATCAGGAGAGTGTTTTTCTGAGTTAAAATTATTTTGAAACTCTACTTCCATAGTTTCCTTAAAGTATAAAAGAATGAAAATGAATAAAGTTCCTTAAACTATATATTTAGTTACTTATTGTCCATCTAATTAAGAAATTATGATACAGAAAAATACGTACATATATATATATATATATATATTTTTTTTTTTTCCCTTTAGATAAGCAGTTACTTGCATGTAATGCCAGAAGTGTTATAGTATTGTTCAGAGTGATGCAATTGTTACTGGCATATTTTGGCAGTTTCTCTTTAAGATGTCTATCTCCTTCCCTGATAAACTCAGTAAGCAGTAAAGCTCACCTTCTTAGTGTTTTGAATTCTCACTGCCTCTAACCATCCAATAACACTCTCAACATCTCCATATGAAATCCATGTTTCTTATGTTGCATTTCAAGACTACTGAAATGTCTTCCTTATCATCATTATTCCTTTCTTCTTCTTCTAAATATCAATTGTATTCTATTCCAGTATAAGCTCTTGCCTTAGCCATTTTTATATATTTCAAAATTTGTCTCTCCTTTTCCAGGTCTCTTTTCTTCTATGAAATCTTTCTCCAAGATAATTAAGCATATTATATAATATGTTATAGTAGTATGTACCAAGGAGAAAAACCAATGAGAGAGTATCCTGGAATTTTAAATAAGGTGATACGTGGAAGGCTTCACTGAAAAAGTGACTTTTGAATGAAAGCCTAAAGAAAGAGAAGGAATTATAGCCTTGTAGATATAAGAGGGAAGCACAATCGAGGCAGAGGGAACAGCGGACGGAGATGCTGAGTCAGAAACATGCCTGGCATGTACAAGAGGCTCATCTTTAACCAGTTCTTTTTTTCTGTTTTCAAGCTTTATAAATATTCTTTAAATAAGGGTGATATAGACCGTAAGAGAAGAGATCATATAGCACAAAATAAGCAAATATTTAAATCCTTTCAGGACTTCCCTGGTGGTGCAGTGGTTAAGAATCCGCCTGCCAATACAGGGGACACGGGTTTGAACCCTGGTCCGGGAAGATCCCACATGCCGCGGAGCAACTAAGTCCGTGCACCACAACTACTAAGCCTGAGCTCTAGACACCACAAGCCACAACTACTGAGTGCATGTGCCATAACTACTGAAGCCCACGCGCCTAGAGCCCGTGCTCCACAACAAGAGAAGCCACTTCAATGAGAAGCCCGTGCACTGCAACGAAGAGTAACCCCTGCTCGCCGCAACTAGAGAAAGCCTGCGTGCAGCAACGGAGACCCAACACAGCCATAAATAAAATAAATAAATAAATAAATAAATAAATAAATAAATAAATAAATAAATCTTTTCATCAAGTAGCTACTTTTTTTGCAATATAGTTTACAATAATATATATTAACCTCTGAAACTCAATTTTAAAGAAGTGTATGCTTTTGATTAGTACAGTCTGATTTAATCTTTCACTTAATTGTTTAAATTTCAAAAAAAAAGGTTAAACTATTCATAAAGTAGAAAAGAATGGCAGGATGAAAGAAAGGAACTTACACGTCCTTATATGATACAAAGTTAGGTTCTAGTCTAAACTCTTTGAGTAGATGACCTCCTCTGTTAGATAAAATTTTGTCTCCTTTAAGCAGGTAAAATTCTATCCATTTTATAGATGAGATTAGATGTAAAAAGTTCAAGTAACTTGTCCAGATCAGAAAAGTAATAAAGACTCAGTCTGTCATATTACAAAGTCTATGCTGTTTTAAAACTATGTAATTTGTTTATGACATTATATACAAGCAGTCTTATCCCAAAGAATCCCTAAAAAAATGTTTCAGGTCTTAAACTTGTTCTTGTTATCCTATATTTAATATAGCATGAATCACATTAACAAACTTAGATCTGATTCCACTTCAGTTGAAATAATGTTTCATGATTCTTTGAGTTCATAACTAATATGTTTTATAGCACATGGTTAAAGACAAATTAATTTCCCCTTTTTCATATATTATCATATGAGAACAGATGCTACCATTTCAAATACATAGAATTGTTCACTGGAAAACAAACAAATTATTCCATTAATTGAAAAAGTCTTTTTAATATAAATCATGATCTGCTATCATTGTTCAAATTGACCCCACTGTCTTTTATCTCTTTAATGTGACTGAATCGGCTACATTTCTCTTATTCTAGCTCTTATCACAAGGATTTTTTATGGCAATCTTTTATTCTTGACAAAAGTTTTATTATACCATCACTGATCATTTTAATAAGAACAGAATGAAAGAATTTGAAGAGATTACTTTTCTAGGATATGTTTATACCCAATTCCATTTTAGAAACTCTTGCAGAATAGGCATTTATAAATATCACTGTACTTAATTGTACTTATGAAAATCTTATTAAAGAGTTTTTTTCAGTACTTGTCAGAAAAAAAAGCGTGGTGAATTGCAAACCATAGTATGCATGATCATGGTACTTATGATTCCTTAAAACTGTAATAAAAGAACTTTTAAGAACAGAACATAGAGATAGTTCATAAGGCATGTGGGTGAAAGTATGTGGCATTAGGTATAAGCCATCCTCAGTTATTTGTTTCTTTTTAAAAATTTAATGTATAACATAAAAAGTTCACTGCCAAATACATGTAGTGCCTCATTTAACCCCATGCAATAATTACAAACATAAAACCATTTTATAACTGTATCTAAGTAATTTGATTAAGGACACAAAGTCAGAAGGGCAATCCCAGGATGTGAACCCAGACACTTCGACTTTAGTGGTATCCCTCTCTTAAGAATTATTTGACTACCTCCAATTACCCCTCTCCCTGGCTTGTGTCAGATCCTGTGCTAGGTGCTGAGGTTGCAGTGGTATACACGATAGCTGTGTGATAAGTGTCCAGGGTTACATTGACAGCCTGTTACCATAAAATAGGTCTGTGGAATTAGGACCATATGAAAACTGAATGAATTTTCAAATCATTAGTTCAGTGCTGTAACCAACAAACTTATGAGAAGTCAGAACCACTGATTATAAAAATATTAATAAAATTAACATGGGTATAGTAGGAACTCACAAGAGGAAATTCTCTCCCATACTTTAGGAGTCTTGAAGAAACTAGAACAGTCTTTCCTCTTTTGCTTTAGGAGTAGTATTCATGAAACTCTTTAACAATGGCATTTGACATCAGATTAAAATGTTATATAACAACTCAGTTTCAAAAAAATTCTAACCACATATTTTGATTTTAAAAAGTGGTTATTGATGTCTTATGAATAACTGTCTATTCTAACTTTTTGATTCATGTTGCTATCAAATTGGTTTTTTTAATAAGAGAAGACAATGCCATTTGTTATTACTGACATGTAATGAGGCTTATGACAAATAAAAACTATGGTATTTGATAACTGAATGGAGTTAGTTTGCAGGCATTGGTTTAAATTTCAACATTTGAGGATTTTTTTGAATTCAGAAGGTAAATGGCACAGTTTTCATTAACAAGATAAAATTTGATAACTTAAAATTAGAACTTGCTTAAAATAATTTATATTTGCATTATAAAGTGATTTCCTGTTGTTGACTGAGAAAGAGAAATTTCAAAAACCTACAGTTTTTTTCTGCTTTGGCTAGAAATAAAGGTAGAAATACAAATACGGAGACGTGATTTGTGTAAAATTTTACAAATAAATGATATTCTGGGAGAGACAGAAAGGTTTAGATTTGTGTAACCGTTGGTTGCTGATGTTATCTCTGGAAGCCAATCATAGATACTTATAGTCAAGGGAGACTTTGATTCACATTTCTTTATCCAAGCACAGCCAAACGGAAAAATTATATATTTGATTTAGAAACAAGAAAGTTAACATTTTGTAAAAAAAAAAAAAAAAAAATTAGAAAGAAAAAAATGAAAGTCTTTTGCTTCATTTGGATGACAATTTCTAATTATTAATGTGAAAAAATAATTTACTTTACCAGTAATTTACCAGAATCCTTAGTGATTAGAAGGCAAAATACACCAAAGATGAGATATCTTTGTTTGTAAAATCAGTTACTAACTTATTTTGTAAAAATAGAAAAAAAATAGATCTGAATAGATTTTATAGATTGCTTAATTTATGCAAGTTTTAAAACATTAAAACTTGACATTTTATGTTGATAATCATTATCATTTTAGAGATTTATGTTTGGCTAACCTTTGATAAATCAGATAATATTTAACTATCCAAAAGGATGAATAATAAAACAAATAATCTGTCAATAATGTGACTGGCCTTTTGAATGTCACTGGTCATTTATTTAGAAAGAATTTCTTACTTTCCCCAAACTCATTTTTCCATTTCCTGATAGTAGGCAGGATTGGAGATTAAGATAATGATATCTTTCTGTGACCTGAGTGACATATAAAGTTCAGAAATATCCAGCTGGTTCATTAGTGATTTATTACCTTCTTCCAAACAGATATGAAGTGGACGGAGATTAGATTGAATTAGTGTTTAGGCTCTGAGATTTCAGAAAGGATTTTAATTACTAGTGTGTTGTTTTCATGGGTGCTAATGTGGTCTGTGATGTCAAAATGTGCACAATGTTTTCATATTTTCCAAAGTAACAGAGTGGTTTGTGAAAAGTTGTTCAGATCATGTCATTCCTCTTTTCAAAATTTCCCAGTGCCTTCCATCTCATACACAAAGTCAAAATCTTTGCAGAGGTCTCCAAGTTCCTATGACACTCACACTCCATTATGTTTTTGAGTTCTCTTATTGCCTTTCCTCCTCCTTCACTCACCTCCAGCTGTAGCAGCCTAATCATTGATTTTTGAAAGAACCAACCTTGTTTCTGCCTGAAGGTCTTTACTTGCTGTTCCCTTGGTGTGGATTGTGCTTCTCTCTCACAGCTGTAAGAATAATTTTCCTCTTGCTTTAGGTTTTTACTCAAATGCTACTTTCCCAGTGAGGCCTTCCGTATGCCACCCTATTTAAAATTTCAACCCATATTCCTCTTCTCTCATTTTTCCTCCATAGTATATACTACTATGTCATGCTATATAATGTGTGTATTTATCTTTTATTTTCATCTGTCTCCCTAGATGTAAGCTTCTTAAGATCAGGAATTTCTGACTTGCTTGTTCACTTTTGTATCCTCTGTGTCTGGCACACTGATAGATGCTCAATTAATAATTTATATAAAAGTATTTATATAGATAATTTATATAATGAAATAAATGAATTTCTGTGAATAATTTATATAAAATTAGTGTTTTATTGTTATTAATATAATATTATTAGTATAATTAGCTGGTATACATAAAAAGAGTTTACCAGAAATTAGTCTACATAAAACTAATAATTTTAACTGAAATTTAACTTAACTGATCATTCATCTTGTTTTAAAAAATATGCCTGCTCCATGTTTAAGAATCATATTTCTGATATAGATCTAGCCTATAGTGAAATTAGCCTTATTACTATTACCTTATTACATTGATTTATATGGTATTGTTAAGATGAACTTAATTCATATATTTAAATATTTCAGTATCAAAATATATCCTCAGTGCCTAGTATGTTTGTAGTATATAGCATAGTATATAGCAGGTCCTGAATACATATTTATTGAATCAATGAATGGATGAATGTAGAAATGATACATATGCACTTTTGATAAACCAAAGAAAATTAATACTACTCATAAAATCACCACCATTTTAAATAAAATTACATGCTCATTTAAATGAAGAGATGTATAATGAAGTATTTGTTTAACTGAGTTTACCACATTTCAAAGGCAATTTATAGCACAATTCTAACTTTGTAACCAAATTAATATTCATTTGACAAACATTTCCTGAGTGTTGCTATCATTGTCTAGAAAATAGGATGAATAAGGTAGAGACTTTCCCCTATGATCTTTCTCTTCTCAATCATCCACTTTCTTTCTCTCATACACACACATAAACGCACATATGCAAACATACTCACACATGATAAGTGCCAACAAAACAAAAAGATAATAGGAATGTGTAATAAGGATATATGATTGTTAACATACAGTACACATGAGAGTTTCACAAAAGAGGCAGACACTCAAATAAACCATTGCTTTCTGGACAGCAAGCCAAAATATTGGGGGGTACTGTAGGCTGTTTTAGCATAGTGTCAGTGTCATTCCCTTTAGATGAATTTTAAAATATAGAACGTGCTTTGGAAACTCCGATTTACTTTTTTAATGAAGGAAATGTTTTGACATAGTTATCTTCAGAAAGAAGCAATACTATTATAAAAATATTAGGAATAAAAAGCCAATTTTAGCCAGTTAAAAGTCTTACATGTTTCTCATCATTTCTGAAAATATTGATTAAATCAATAATGAAAAAATCCAACCTGGATACACCTTATACAACAATCCAGAATGCCATACAGAGAAGCACAGGCTACACTTAACATGTTCAGCCAGCCCAAGCTGTGATACAATTGAGGCTAAAATAAACACTCCTAAAATGTGTTAAAATATTGTAATATATTTAGAGCAGATTGCATGTAAAGAGGAAAACAGCATGCTTCACTGATTTTTATGTGTTTTTAAAGGTTATTTAACATCATTATGGCTGCATGCTAATATGTTCATAGGAAAGAGAGAAAATAATCAACAAGTATGGGGTAATTAATCATAAGGCTAAGTTATAAAAGAAGGAAAACTTGGATAATTAAATTTTAAATGAACTTCCTCAATATCTAATTGATGAATTCTGAGAAAAGAGAAACGTATGTGTAAGCATCTGAATTTTTGTTAGTTTTCCTTCTAGCTTGAATTCAGAAGAGTTGACATTTTTGCAAATTCTTCCTGGAAATGTATTTGACAAGTGCTACTTTCAAACTCAGAAACAAATACTACCCTACTGACTGATTGATTCCTTGGTCCATGTTTATAAAATCACTCTGGAAGAGACCATATTTGACACGAATCATAGGTTTGTGTGACGCTAATTAATTAGTCATATGATAATAATTAGTTAGCACCCCTCAATTGCTCAAGTGAATATATTTATTTTTGGATCATCCTGCAGAAGAAATGCATTATTCTCTTTTTGGAAGAGTATATCAGTAATTAAAAATTAATTTTGAATTTGTTTGCTTCTAACTTCAACAAACTCTTTTTGACCTACACATATTGCAAAGTTGATAGCCAGTGGTCTGATTAGCTCTATTATTATATTTATTAGGCAAACACTTTTAAGCCGGACAATGTTCCAAACTCTCTACAAATATTAGCTTATGTAAACCTCACAATAACTCTACAATGTAGGTACTACTACAAACTTTAATTAATACAACTTTCAAATTAAGTAGTATTGAAACTTATTCATACTATAAATGAAAATAACCAATAGTCTTAAAAGTTTTTCCATGTTAACTTTCTGAAAAATTTCACAGAAACCTTCAGATAAAAATTTTCAGGTGAAAAAGATGAAACAGTTTTCTAAAGATACATTTAGAACCAAATACTAGGGAAGATTTTAGCAGTTTACGTATATGACTTTTCCTATTTGTCTACATATTGCTTTTCCCTTATGCCCCTTAAAGGAGTTGGTTGATTTGCCACTGAGTGTATCCGTGCAGGTTAATCTCCCCAAGGTGGGATGAAATTAAATAGATCTTTTCTATTTTGTGTAGTGTAGAAGAAAGGAGGCTTTGTTAAACTGAGACCGTCACCAGTGTCTGCAGTGAGATTAATATTCTATAATTATTAGCTACCATGACCTTTTGAAGAATTTTAAACAAGGAAAGTCCAGATAACTGAGCATCTTCAATAAACTTTTTGTTTTGTTAAAAAGTCTTCAGTTCCAGTCATCTATTACCTTAACATGTCTGCAAATAGTTTAACTACATGAATTATTATTTGACTCTGTCCTGATGTCAACTAATATCTTTTCTTATTTCACTGGACTGACTATGCTAGGGACATAGCTCAGACTGGCATTCAGTGAATTCTGACCAGTTTTTTGGCTGTCTCTAGAGTCTCGTGGACCAGAAGATCAGTAAATATTCCATATTTTTTTGGTATAAGAAAATCTGAGTTGGTTAGTGCTAATTGCTCATCCCTAACCATTTAAACATTGGAAGTTTCTGGTTGGCACTTTCATGAGCAGTTTGAGGAACCCTACAAGTCTCAAGTATAGCTGATAACTAAGATAAAGCTTGTTTTAAAAGGTAGGCCAGGCTCTCTATAATGCTTTATGGTGTTAAAAATTATCTGTGCATGTACTGGCTGGTAGCTTAAGAAAGCTATGTAGTCTGAATAACTTTGATTTAGGTGGTCTCTCCTCTGTGACCATAAGAACAAGGCTTATAAACACGAGAGACTCCAAAGTTTCTTATGTACCCATGTCAAATCCCATTAAATAATTATGTTCTTGGATTTGGGTAACTTACATAGGCCTGTCAGTATATATATTAAATCTCTAATAAGATTCATTCATTCATTCAAATTTTAATGTAATATATACTGTGCAATATACTAGAGGTTAAAAAATAATAGAACAATGTGTAGAAAAATATACAGAAAATTAAAATACTTATTTTTGATTAGTAATGAGTTAATAGTTGTAAGTAATTTGGGGTCACTGGGTAAGGTAAAATTATACAAAAAAATTTTTTTTTCTAACACATGCTGGTGAGAATGTGGGAAAATTGGAACCCTTGTGAATTTCTGGTAGGAATGTAAAATGTTATAGCCATTGTGAAAAACAGTATGGTGGTTCCTCAAAAAATTAAACATAGAATTACTGTGTGATCTATCAATTCCACTTCTGGGTATATACCCAAAGAAGTTGAAATCAGGGATTTGAACAGATATTTTTACATTAATGTTCATAGCAAGATTATTCACAATTACCAGAAGAGCATTGATGGATGAATGCATAAACAAAATGCAGTATATGGATTCAATGGAATATTATTCAGTCTTTAAAAGGAATCAAATTCTGACACATGATAAAACATAGATGAATCTTGAAGACATTATGCTGAGTGAAGTAAGCCAGTCATAAAATGACAAATATTACATGATGTGCTTATATAAGATCCCTGGAATAGTCAAATTCAGAGGCAGAAAATAGAATGGTAGTTGCAGGGGACTGAGGGGCAGGAAGAATGGGGAGTTGTTGTTTAATTGATACATAGTGTCAATTTGGAAGTTGAAAAACTTCTGGAGATGGATGGTGGTGACAGTTTCACAACAATATAAATGTGCTTAACGCCACTTAATGCCACTTAACTGTACACCAAAAAATGGTTAAAATGCTAAGTTTTATGTTATGTACATTTTGACACAGTAAAATAACTTACCTATTAAAAAAAAATAGAACAGTTTCAAAAAGGTAATAGTACTATCTTCAATCAGTCACAGTAGTAAAATGGGAATTTTTACTTTTAATAAGGGAGTTTTTTCTATAAATTAAGCATTCTTTTATGAGCATTCCTTCTATAAGTTAGAACATATATTATTATGATTTGGGTCTATTTGCTGAACTATCATAAGAGTCCTCTTACCAAATGTCTTAACCATTAAGCAACTTCATAGTCTGTCTTGAGAACACCTGTTTTAAATAGGTGAAAATAAAAATTAAAAAGTTTATCCATCAAATGTATATTTTCCCACTTAAAATTCTCTTATTATAGTTGCAAGTTTAATAAAAATTTTCAAGTTATAATTTAAAGAACTGAATATGAATTTTAGAGTGTGCTCACTTTTCTATAGACCCTTAGAAAACACTACTTAACTGTATAGTTTCAGAGACTTCAGTAAACAAATTTCTAACAGCTTTTTATAAAGAGAAATCGTTTTAAACAAACAAAGCAATACAAAATCTGGAATAAAGACACAGTTGCATCTGTGAAATTGTCAGACGTATTATGGGCAATTTCCCTAAGTACTTCTAGGCCCTATAGACAGAAAACTTAGGTTGAAATCAATGCTCTGTGTTTATGGTACTAGCCATACAATTTTTTTTAACATCTTTATTGGAGTATAATTGCTTTACAATGGTGTGTTAGTTTCTGCTGTATAACAAAGTGAATCAGCTATACATATACATACATCCCCATATCTCCTCCCTCTTGCATCTCCCTCCCACAATCCGTATCCCACCCCCTAAGTCAGAAAGAGAAAAACAAATACTGCATACTAACACATATATGTGGAATCTAGCTATACAATTTTGGGTGAGTTATTTATCAGTGTTAAACCTCAGTTTCCTTGTATATAAAATAGTAATGACATTACTTTTCTCATAGGTGTGTGGTTACTTTTCTCATAGGTGTGGGAGATGACCAAGGTCCACGATCATTTATTCAAAATTCTGAAATCCATAAAGCTTTAAAACTAACAGTTCTTTTCTTTTTTTAAGTTGGCTCCAAAATTAATTTAGCAAAAAACCTTACCTAAACTGACTTGAGACAATTTTAGTCTTTATTGATCCCACTCATTGTGGTTTTTCATGTTTTACTGTGAATTATTAAACTGGTTAAATATGGGGTGCTGCTCAACCCAGATGGAGCGTGACATAAATTGGTACATGCACTTGAATTACCTAAAATCCTAAACATATCTGGCTCTAAGGAATTGGGGTGAGGGATTGTGCATTTCTATACAGAAAACACTAAATAAAATACTTTACAAATATTCAGCCCTTAACTTAGCTATTATGATTATTAATTTGGGCACTTGTAAGAACTTGAAGTTAGAAACCACACTATTTCATTTAAGATATGGTCAAAGGAGTCACTTGAATTGATGTAAAATTTGCCAGATCAGTAAACAAGTACTATTAACTAAGGATTAGTGCTTTTATGAGATTTCTGCTTCTTTCCTTACATACAATGTAAAATTGTATTGCATCATTTAAATTTTTCAGACCAAATTATTACAAACTACTGTATTAAAATTGCTTATATTAGTCTCACCTTTTAAAAGTTGACTTCTATCAAAATAATTTTATTTTTGAATGCATATTTCTGGTTATGCATGATTGATTATCTTACAATTAAAAAAAAACTTTCCATTTTCTTGCCCTACCCTTACTTCTCAGTTGTGGCATAAAAGAATGAACACTGTGACTAGAGGGAATCAGGCATATTCAATTCCTTAGTTCTGGTCAATTTGTTTCCTGGGTTACTTACAAGATAGGACGTAAATATTTCTGAAATGAGCTCTTGAAATACACTTTTTAAATATGATTTTTACAGATGAGATATGGAGAATGTTAAGCATGCATTTGTTTATTTTTATTTTAGAAAGATAATGTTCATGAAAACAATAAGGAACTTATGAATTATGCTTGTATCATATCAAAAATTATGCCTTAGAGAATTTCTGTTATCTACTATAACCACTTCTATTTTTTGCTAAATTAGGGAGCCTAAAGTTATTTTATGAGAACCACAAGTATCTTTTTAAAAGTCATATGTTTCATTTGATTAATTTAATATTAAAAAATAGCCTTATTTAAAAATTTGTAAGAAAAGTAGGACTTCTACTGATTTGTTATGTGGCAAACTATTAATAGCAGGCTAAGAAGTCTTTAGCAATGACCTTTAGCAATGGTCAGCTGTCCAAGACAACTTGCAAGTGATAACTATTGGTATTCAAAATCCTTTAAAATACTGACAAGCTGGTATTTTTAAGGGAGTGGAAAAAACAAAGTTATATTACCAAATTTATAATATATTCCTACAAGTGAGGACTCTGGTAATACCTACAATGAAATAATACTTGTTACAGTTAATGGTGAATTTTATGCAGTCACTTTTTTACACTACATAAAATTTAAAAAATTTTATTAGGATTTTACTGCAATGTAACATGCTGCAATATTTCAGCTTCTCAAAACAGTATGTGGGCAATCTCTGAACTTCCTGTATTAAATTTTTAATGCATTTTCATTTTATTATATCACAATAAATATGGCTTCTGTAAGTGAAATATAAACAGTTTTTGTTTATTTTTTCATATTAATAATTTAGTGTCTTTATACACCTAAAACCTTAAACATTTTCTTTTCCATATAGCTAAATAGATGGAACTACACCATTTTGATATTCTTTTTGAGAACCATCACTTTTCTTTTAAAATCTGACTATGAAGGCTTTAAAAGCCTTCAGATATGCCAGCAAGAATATAATTAAATTTTTTTTCTTTAATTATCACATTAATTTTGAACAGAGCTGTCTCAGAGGATCATCATTTTAATTTCCCAGCCGCATGTAACAGTTAGATCTGTGCAATTATGACTTAAACAATGAACATTCTCAATAGGTTAATGTATTATTAAGCAACAGCTAACAGGTTGTATGATCCTAATGAGAAAGTCAGGTTGTATTGTCAGAACATATTTGACACAAATGGTATATTGTTGCAAACAGTGACATGTGACACATGTATTGTCCCTGGAAAAGAATATCCTAGTTTAATGCTACAGTCATTTAAAGGACAGAAAATAGTTTCTTGGCTTTTGTGTTCATTAAAGATAAATCTCGGGCTGCCTTGTAGGCCAAAATAAAACATTATTTTTGAAAGGAAACAGTGTATATATATATAAATTATTTCTCTTCATCTCTTCCTTAATGTTTTTTCCTCTTCCTAACACTTATGTTTCATAATTTAACTTGTTCTTTTAAATTGTTCAGAATTTAGCAATTCTGTGTTATATTCTGTTCATCTTATATATATGTGCTGATAAATCTTCAACATTTTTTAACTTTTATTACTTTGCATGACAATAAAAAGTTAATAACAGATTTATATTTTATTAGCATTTGTGCTGCAGATGCAGGAGACATCTTAAATTCTAATTTAATGCACTTTTAGAGTCCTTTTTATTAGCCTGTAATTCCCAGCCATACTGTTTTATTGAAATGTGTATTACATTTGTGCCATAGTCAAAACAGCAGTATAGATCTAGAATTGTAAGGAAAAAATGTCTCTAGTAGTTGGATAAACTACACACTCAACAAAGTCTAAAGGGCCCACTATAAACATTGTGGGCCCCTTGAAGTTGTAATAGTAATTACATATCTTTGAGTATTATAGACAAAGAATTACACATATACATATCCATAGGTAAGAGGTTTTATTGGTAAGTTAAAGTAAGACATTTAATATTTATGACAATTATTAAATTCCATTTTAAACACGAATTTTATTATATAGTTTCAGAAATATATATGCCTAGAAATCTAGATTCATTAATATGTAATAACAGTACTTCCTTAAGAACTACAGTTGTAATGTTCTAAGAGGTCAGTTCATTTCACATGAATGAAAAGTTTTCCATGTGGTTTAATGTAATAAGTAAATGTGCATTTGTTATGCTCAAAGGCCAACCTGATTTTAGTATTTCTCTCACCAGAGCTCCTGAACCATTTTATGACTCTTGTTAGTATTCTGTGTATGACCCAGCAGGTGTCAAGATAGAGAAGATTGGGGAAACAGATAGTTCACCTCTAATTAAATACCAGACATCTCCCCCACCATTTTTATTTGTGTTTCCCCAAATGGGAAAGCAGATGGCATCACTTGAGCCTATGTAGTGACAACCATCTTTTAAAATTTCTGCTGAAATGGAAAAATGGTGACAATGCCAATTCAGCCGTTATAGCTCATTCTCATAATGGACAAGATGGCAGATTAGTTGGGAGGGTGTTAAAGCACCCTGGAGGTATAAATATAAACCATCTTCATTGCCACTGCATCAGTCCAGCCATATCCAAACCCAGGGAGAAAAACATGTGGGTTTTGCTTTATTTTGTAAATAGCAGGAGCTGGCAGTAAAGTTACATGGTAAAATAGATTTCCAACATTTTCCCTGCCATTAATTGTAATTTTCCAAGGTTTCCTCTGTGACAGGGCTTACAAAAGGGAGCTTTAGTAAAACTATCATTGGTTTCATGGATCAATATGGTTTAGGGAATACAAAACAACTTTAGTTGTTTAAAAATAGAAACTATCAGATGGTGTCCCCCTCCTCCCCATGGATATCAAATCATGCTATTGATCTTTCTACAGTGTAACTGTGAAAAATTTTCAGATATCAGGTGGACTAGCTGGGAATACAAATAAAGCCACTCTACTAACAAGGATAGTATATGGTTCCTGAGAGACCTCCTGAGTATCCCAGTATGAATCCTTCTCTAAAAGATGTGGCCTCTGTCTATGATAAGACCATGAAAGATAAGAAAAGGCTTAAGGCCAAAAGTATTATTGTTCTATTTTTTTCCTATTTGTTCTCTTTTCTATATATTTCACCATTTGTCCAACAGATTTCATCAAGTAATTCGGAAAAAAAAAAAAAGTTAAAATGGAAAAACATATATGGAAAGCAACATAAAATAAACACAGACTGAAATATAATCTTCACATATATGCAATAGTAGTATGATTACAATATTTAGAGGAAAGAGAATTGAAATAAATAATTATGAAATCCAGGAATTATTGCCCTCAATGCACAAATTGATTTGAAGGATTAACAAAGTTCTATTTCAATTTAGAATAATGCCTCACACAGCTAGTCTCTCTTGATTTTAAAGACTGAATATTAGGGGGACTTAGAATTATGACATGAAGGAAATGAAAAAGAATACATATACCTACAAGTAGGTTGTAAATTTTTCTGTTTCTCAATATGCTTTTTATTTAAAAAAATATAGTCAAAACTCATTTGCAGCACAGAAAAATAGGATGATTCCTTAAACCAGTGGTTCTCAATGGATAAAGCATCATTTAGGGGAATAAGTTAGAAATGCAAATTATTGAAGAGACCTACAGAATCAGAAAATGGGGGTAAGACTCAGCAATCTGTATTATAATAAGTCTTCTGCATGATTCTTCTGTAGTCTAAAGTTTGAGAATCACTTCCTTAGACCTTTGTTTACTGGAGCTACATTTTCTAGTGAAATTATATACTTACTGGTAAATTGGTAATTATACAAGGGTATATTTTAACTTAATTTTTTTAAAATGCATTTAGTCCTATACTGATCAATGTTCTGATCCTTAGGAAGGGCAGTGAAATTTAAGGAAACTTGTAGTTAGCCAAATAAACCTAATTCAGATGTGTTTGGATATTTTATACATTACTGAGCCTGCATGTATTTTTTAATACAATTATGAAAATTCGTTCAGAATGAATGGGAACCAGGTTTGGTTTCTTAATTTCTGAAACATTATTCAACTGTGAATTAGATTATATTGATAAAAATATGATATACTTTAATTATTCAAAATATCTTTACTTAAGATAATTTTTTTTATCATTAAGATATGAAATTGGTTCATGAGTTTCTTTTCACAGGTTTAAGTGTCTAAATTTTAATTGGTTAACATTGACCCTATGGTTTGCAACATACATTGTAAAGGAACAGATGGCTCTGTGAATAATCTTCAAAATTTAACTTGACTTAAATACCCTTAAGTACCATAGGCCCCAGGTTTTGAAAAGGTAGAACCTATACAGGTAAGTTATACCATTTAAATGAATCTCCATTTTGGCTTTGGATAATAAACATAATCATATATTTGAAATTTAAAAATCTTTCTAAGTCAATAAATAAGACTTTTTACAATACATAGCTATAAATGGCTGAAAAAGAATAACATTCAAGAATTCCCACTTAAGAAGTAGTTATTCCTCTGAATATTTTATTATTTGTGTCTGTGTAGACTTTACTCTCAAAAAAGAATGCTTTCATTAGTCTTACAAAGACATATTCCAATATGATGAATAATATTATAACTAAAATAGTTTTACTAGCAATAAAGATGATCTTACAATATAATTGGTTTACATCTTTTGGTTCTTATCAAGATAATATTTTCAACCTGACAATGTCAAATTTTAGTGTAGCAGGTATAGTATGAGGGTTAGAAATTGCATCGGATCTAATCACTTAAGGATATTGTAAACAAATCGATGTGAACTTTTGAACCGTAATAGAAAATACTTGGATATTCAGGGTGAAAGACTTACAATGAGAGAAGAAACTGTTTTCTTCCAACTGGATTACAGTAAGACACACTTAATTTTCTTAATATTTTGTGGTATATATCATGTGTCTCTAACATATTTAGTGCACTACACTAGGCACTTCGTGGAATATAAACTTGTTTATAAATTGGAACATTGAAGATTCTTAGTATTGAGCCTGATATGCCACTCTTGAGAAGTAAACTTGCAAGTATTTCAAGAATGGAAAGAAAAAGGATAATAGCTTGAAGATATACAGGGGGGTTGGAGAATTTTACAATTTTTATTTGCAATAATGAGGAAAAGAAATTGACAGAAATCTTGAAATAAAATGACACTAGGAATAATTAAGAGTGTGGAGGATTAACAAAAGCCATGGCAGGAGTAGAGATCTGGATATACTGGGGAATAAAAGAGAACAATCATTACTCAATTGATTCTAGGAATTGTGAATTAGAAGTCACTAGTAATTTCAAATAATAATAAAATAATCAGATTAAAGGGGGAGGGAAAAATAATCAGAGGATAGCCACAGTATCATGAATTGAGCAACATATATGGAAAATAATCTGTTTATATATCTTCAGCTCTTACTTAATACTTAACATGCATTAAATAACAACCCATATGTGAGGACCAGTGACAGGCATTGAATCTCTATCCTCATTAGGTAGCTTATGTTGTAACAGGGAAGACAATGAACACATTGCAAGTATGAACATATGGGAGACTATATCAGATAACATTCACCTAGTCAGAGAAGTGAGGGAAGGTTACCTAAAATAATAACGCTTAAGCTAAGATCAGAAGGATCTAAGTAAAACAGAGCAAAACACTTGTAGGTAAAAGAGGCAGCTAGACAAAATATGATTCAAACCTATTCAACAAGGGAAAATGTGGCACTAGATGAAACTGAAGAGGTAGGCAGAAGGTAAATTGTCTTTGTGATAAAGGTCCTGTTCACTAAAACGATGAGAAGCCTTTGGAAAAGTTTATGTAGGAGAGTGACACCATTAGATTTTCAAGTTACAGATAGCATTCTGGCTTCAGAGAAGAGAAGAAAGAAAGGTAGAGGGCGAAATGTTCATGCTGATCATTCAAGAGGGTGTTATAGTGCAGGCTAATGTAATAGTTTAGAGTTGAAACAGTGAGGAGGAAGGGTGGAAAGAGAGAGAGAGAGAGAGAGGGAACATGCAAGAAGGCGGGGAGATATTTGCAAAGAAGAATTGACAGGATTGGGGCTTGACATGATGTATGGCTGCTCATCTCTGACCTGACAAACTGCATTGATTGTGGCTCTTTTCACCAAGATAGGGACTTCTAGAACTGTGAGGGGACATGGTAAAGTCAGAATTGAAGATTTTTCTTTGTAGTGTCTGTGAGATATTGCAAGGGTATATCACTAAAGAATGTTATAAGATTGAAATGCAATGTCTTATTTTGTGAGGTTGTTAACTGTCAATGAGCTAAAATTAGACTTTAATGAGTGTGACAACATATTGCCATATATCAGAACATTAGGAGCTCTCATCACATTATTTGTATTTGTAACATCATTTCTAATATTTCACCTTGAAGATCACTCATGCCTCTGAGAATAATTTGTATCTGCCTTTGCATTATTATTTGTTCTATTTTACAACACTGGCTACAGCCCTGAAACTCATGGTATTATCACAAGTCGGAGTCACTTAAATGTCCCTTCTTCTTTGGAATTGCATGGCATTAATTTAACAAAATAGTAACAGATTGAGTATTGAATATTTTATTTATTTTTATTATTATTATTTTTTTTGTGTGGTACGCAGGCCTCTCACTGTTGTGGCCTCTCCTGTTGCGGAGCACAGGCTCTGGGCACGCAGGCTTAGCGGATATGGCTCATGGGCCCAGCCACTCCGTGGCATGTGGGATCTTCCCAGATCGGGGCACGAGCCCGTGTCCCCTGCATCAGCAGGCGGACTCTCAACCACTGCACCACCAGGGAAGCCCGAGTATTGAATATTTAAAAATCCTGTTTAAAAAAAAAAAACAATTTAACAGGTGTAAGACTGATATTCAGGTTGTCATATGTATTTTGATATTTTTGAACATTAGCTACTTCAATGATTCCATATTGTGGGATATTTATTGAAAATACAAAGAAAGGACAGTTTTTTTTTCTGATTGAAATCTTTAATTGGAGAAATGACCATTTCATATGCTGGTTATTGTAATTCAATATTTTAGAAACAAGCTTCAATATTATCAATAATAATCAAATGTTTTATACAGTTTTAAAACAGTACTATAGTGACTCTGCGTTTATCTAGATGGTGTAATTTTAAACGATGTTCCTCTGCTTCCCTTATATACATTTGGGTAAAGTAAACTCCAAGTATTTTATGATCTTAAGGTTTCAGGCTCTGAGTAATATCTAAAATCTGATCTTATTCTAAAGAAGAGAGAATAATGCAAGTCTTACATGTTTAAATTATATTTGAAGGGAGATATGTTATTTAAAATAATAGACAAATTTAAAACTTTTTTTCATTGCTCTCACAAGATGTGAAAAGGCAAAGACAAGTATGAACTTCTTATTTCTTGAAAGAACCACTAAGATGTAAAGAAGTGGCAAACATTTTGACATGTGTTATTTAGCTGCATACCTCCATCATTCAGTATTGTTCTTTTGAATATGTGTTGATTTAGAGAAAAAAAATAGACCAAATCTCTCCTTGGATTTTCTCATAAATTTTTGTTGGCTTATTATTCTTTGACTCTTCAGTTTACTTTGCCTAAAGAAAGAGCAGGGAAGAAGGAGACATGTAAGACCATTAGAAAAAGGAATAAAGTTAGACAGTCTCTTGCTCTAGGGTGGGAAGATTGAGTAAAATTTGATTAAAATCAGGTCAGGAACAATTTAGTGAGATTAAGAAAGAACCTGATTTATAGGTTGTCTCTTCACACCTACACTTGTTTGAGTGTTTTAATTGTCTTTACCAGTGAAATAAATAAAAAAAAATGAGCTAAGTCAGATAACATATATGCAGTTTGACTGATTTGACTGAGGGATATCTTACTAAGTTTGACGGATTATCTGACACTCTTGAGTAACTAAACCAGGCAGAACGATTAAGCCAGTTTGTAGGAACACACATTGTTAATGTGAGCAGCCAAGAGCTAGGATTGTTTAACGAAGATGGCACAAGGTAGTGAGCCCTATGTTTGAAATGATTTAGGTGAAACTTGCCAGAGGCAGAAATGGGCTAAATGACCTCTGGAGGCACTTCCCAGTCCTATGTTTCTCATTTAATCTCATTTTAATTTTTAAATCTATATGAAGGATACAAACATATTTTGTTTCAAAATGCCTTGGGTTCAGTTAGGTGACAGACAATTAAAAGGAATGAATTTTTTTCAAGCAAACACGAATGTAATGCTAACGTAGCTGTTTTGATCGGACACCAATTCTTTAAGTTGTAAGATAATTAACTTTACTCTTTAAAACCTTCATTAGACAACTGCCTAAGAAATTTTTTATGTATTTATTTGCATGTTTAGAACAATGAAGCATAGTCATAAAATATTGAAATATGTCTTTATACTCACAAAGAGAAATAAAACTCTCCCAAAATATGCTTATAATTTAACTTCTTTCTTCCCCTTTCTGTCCTCGGCACCTACTCTATAGCTGAGAAACAGTTTACCTGATTTTCAAGTTCTCTTATATCCACTTTTAGCCAAATTTCTCCTTAATTCTGTTCTTGCTTGTTTTTCCTCCATCCACTCAGGAGCCAGATTAGTCTTATTTCCCCAGCAATTTAGACTGTGAATCCTATTTAATGTTTTTGTTTCCAAAGCAGCCCACCCTCCTGACCGTGGCCATTATGAGTTATTCTGCACTGAGAAAGGTCTGAAGTACTTATGTGTTAGCAGGTTAAAAAAAAATCATCTCTTTGAAGGGTATTTATATTTTAATGCAATATGATTTCCAAGTAGTCAAAAAATTGAAAACCTCAGTTAAGATTGTAGTCATCAAGTGATTTCAAGTGGTTGAGGCTATTTTTTGTCTGAGGCCTACCAAACTCATTCTTGAAGAACAGGTAACTGTGATCTGATGGGTGTGGGTATTCACATATGTATGTGTGTGTGTTGTGAACAAACACTGCATACCATGGATGAAGGTTGTACTAGATTGGTCCTTGTAAATCCTCATGTGTGCAGCCAGGAGACTTGATGCTAAGAAAAATAAAATGTCTTCTTTGTTGGTGAAGTTAATCTAACCTATCTTTAAGGAAGGCAAATGAAACTGATTAGTGAGCCTGGTATTGAATTAAGGAGACATTTGTGAAAATATTCTGGGTTTTGAATATCCCTTTTTAAAATTACAATGCTACAATTTTAATGTTACTTTCAAAACTATATAAAATTGTAAGAAAAAAATTCACTGCATGGGAATTCCCTGGAGGCCCAGTGGTTAGGACTCAGCACTTTTACTGTGAGGGCCAAAGTTCAATCCCTGGCTACTGAACTAAGATCCCTCAAGCCTAGTGGAGTGGCCAAAAAAAAAAAAAAAAAAAATCACTGCAGTGAGATTGGGTGATTGGTAAAACAAACAGATTAACAACAAAAAAATAAACAAAAACACCTGGTTCATTTGTACTCAAGCTGTTAAGCTGTTAGTGAGCATTTACTGGGTGCTCCAAACTGTGACAGAATAGATGTTAAGTGTTTGAGCTTGAAGATTCAGGTGTTCAGGAGTAAGGAATTCAGAAAGATATATAAGGCATAATGCTTGCCTACTGGAATCCCCACTTTGTTAGTGAAGTGATATTAATATAAGTAAAAATCAATCAATTCAAAACCTTATATGAGTAAGTATTATAGTATATGATATAGCTCTGAGTGTCTGAAGTCAGGGGTGCGAAAGTGGTAATTGATGATGGTTGAAGTAGTCAGAAAGACAGGATTTTCAGCTGGGTCTTAGAAAGTGGTGAAGTTAAGATTTGATAGGGAAAAGAGGACCAGGTCATTCCAGGAAAGGATCAAAAGTTAAACAAAGTTCTGGAAATGGGAATAAGCCCCAGGCAATAGCAGAGTACACCAAGAACCCTGCTCCTTGATTCAGTCCATTTCTTACTCTGTGACACATAAAATGTTTTATTTCATTTCAAAATGTTCAGTCCACTAATGACGTAAGGCAGGAGAAAAGCAGTTATCAAAATTGCCAGTGATGCGTATCGTCAGTTCATAAATATGATTTAATGATGTTGGAAAAAGAATAGAAGCAGAGCATGCCGAAAGCAGTAATAAGGCATTTTTCAAAAGTGTCAGGTTCTTAAATCATAAATCCAAAATGAAAATGTATGGACCTTTCTCCTATGGTTAATCTGTAAAAATATCTTTGGAAAAATAGAAGAGTAGCTTATTTTTTGATTGTTCTTGGCCAGTAATAATAAAATTATGCATAAATGAATTTGATAGTCACTTGGCATTGGGGATTTTCCCGTCAAAAGAATTTTAATTTCTGTGTCCTGAAAGAATGCTCTTTTATTCTTATATAATAGAATTTTAAAATCTTGTATAGTCTATTTTTATAAATTAACTAAAAATCTAACAAATTTCTTTTCTCCATAGTACAGTATTTCAATGGATTTGAATAGAAAATACTTACATGTTAAAAATGATGACAGCAATTAAATTCCTTTAAAAACTTAAGATAGGTTTTGTTTGAAGAGTGAAGTTCAAATCCAATATGTTTTTTTAAATTTTTTATTGGAGTATAGTTGCTTTACAGTGTTGTGTTAGTTTCTGCTGTACAGCAAAGTGAATCAGCTATATGTATACATATATCCCCCTTTTTATTGGATTTTCTTCCCATAGGTCACCACAGAGCATTGAGTAGAGTTCACTGTGCTATACAGTAGGTTCTCATTAGTTACCTATTTTATACATAGTAGTGTATATATGTCGATCTCAATCTCCCAATTCATCCCACCCCCTCTTTCCCCCTTGGTATCCATATGTTTGTTCTCTACGTCTGTGTCTGTATTTCTGCTTTGCAGATAAGTTCATCTGTATAATTTTTCTAGATTCCACATATAAGCAATATCATATAACATTTGTTTTTCTCTTTCTGACTTACTTCACTCTGTATGACAGTCTCTAGGTCCATCCACGTCTCTGCCAATGGCACAATTTTGTTCCTTTTTATGGCTGAGTAATATTCCATTGTATATATGTACCACATCTTCTTTATCCATTCTGCTCTTGATGGACATTTAGGTTGCTTCCATGTCCTGGCTATTGTAAATAGTGCTGCAATGAGCATTGGGGTGCATGTATCTTTTTGAATTATGTTTTTTTCCGGGTATATTGTTTTCTTGGATTTTCTCTGAGTGGGATTGCTGGGTCATATGCAAAGCAACTGACAAGGGATTAATCTCCAAAATATACAGACAGCTCATGCAGCTCAATATCAAAAAAAAACAAACAACCCAATCCCAAAATGGGCAGAAGACCTAAATAGACATTTCTCCAAAGAAGACATACAGATGGCCAAGAAGCACATGAAAGGATGCTCAACATCACTAATTATTAGAGAAATGCAAATCAAAACTACAATGAGGTTTCACCTCACACCAGTCAGAATGGCCATCATCAGAAAATCTACAAACAATAAATGCTGGAGAGGGTGTGGAGAAAATGGAACACTCTTACACTGTTGGTGGAAATGTAAATTGATACAGCCACTGTGGAGAAAAGTATGGAGGTTCCTTAAAAAACTAAAAATAGAACTACCAAATCCAATATGGTTTATGTCAACTAATTTAGTCATATTTTATGACCAAACTAGTGTTTGCTAGATATATACATCTTCAAGAATATTGTTCTAGGGGCTTCCCTGGTGGCGCAGTGGTTGGGAGTCCTCCTGCCGATGCAGGGGACACGAGTTTGTGCCCCAGTCTGGGAAGATCCCAGATGCCGCGGAGTGGCTGGGCCCGTGAGCCATGGCCGCTGAGCCTGCACGTCCAGAGCCTGTGCTCTGCGATGGGAGAGGCCACAACAGTGAGAGGCCTGCGTACTGCAAAAAAAAAAAAAAAAAAAAAAAGAATATTGTTCTAGTTATAAGACCAATAACTATGATGTTACCTGCTAGTTAAAAGTTACATAGCAAGTTATCCAGACTGTCAATAACTCAATCCACTATTTCTAATATTGCAACATTAGCATTAAGTCATAATCCTAGTGGAGTTTAAAGTGTTATGACAATAAAATTATAATCCTTTGCAATTCATATCTTGAATATGAGTGTGTTTAAAGGAAGAACTAAAAAATAAATTGAGTCAAATGTTTTACTTCTTTTTTCTTATTACAACCTCAGGTGTCTATGCTATAGCAGAACTTTAAGGTTTCTTTACCACCTTCTATACTATAGCACTTCTAAAAGGCATATATTGTGCACATGCTTTTGTTATAAAACAATTTTAGTCAAGCCTAAAATATCATTTTAACATATGTCTAATAATCTATTTGAACTCTGTAGCAGATTCTAATTTGAAACTGATATTGTTTTTTACTTTACATTTTGTCTGTATCATTTTTGAACAAATGGCTAAGTTGTGTGGCCAAGGTTTCAAATAATGGTCATCACTGTTAATAACAAAACTTTTTTCCCCTTTTAATAATTTACTAGGTAGGAACATTCATTTTCCAAGTCAATAAGAAACGAACAAACACAGCAGACTTTTACCTAGACAAAGATTATGAATAGTCTATTCAAAACAAGAACACAAATGGCTATTATACACAGAGGTATACACGGAGGTGGGCTTTTAAGAGGCTGTCCAAAACCAAACCAAAGGAAACAAACCTGGTTTCTATCACATGCTGATTTCCAAGGTGTAAACACTTTTATCCTTGATCAATATCAAGCTACCACCTTGATGTCATTTAAGGTGGAGTTGGGAAGAGAAACTCAAAACCTGTGAAAGCGAGCCCTAGCACATCATTTAAATAAAATATGCTCAACCTCTCTAATACAAAATACAAATTAAAACAGCAGTAGAAAGCAGCATTTTTCCCCTACAAGCCTGACAAAGATGAATGTGCATGCTCTTTCTTCCAGCATTTAAACCTCTACGAAGTTTATCCAAAGAAAATAATAGGACAAGTTCAAAAAAGTGTGGGTACCAGCATGCTCATTATAACGTTATTTGTAATAGTGCAGAATTGGAACTAAACTAAACTTTTTAAAATAGAATCAATCAATAAGCAGTCTAGAAAAGTGGTCAAGTATGAAATCTTTGGAGTGACATCACTTGTGTTCAGATATCAACCCCAGCAATTAGTGTATGACTTTGGAGAAGTTATTTAACTTCTCTGTACTTACTTCCTCATCATTAAAATGGGAATAATAATAGTATTTATTTCATGGTGCTATTATGTGAATTAAATGAGATAATAAGTATTAGGGATTTAGAGTATTCCTAGCATGTAGTGAGTATTTGGGGAATGTTAACCATTATCATTATTATGATATATCTGTTCATTTAAGGACTGTTTTAGTTATTAAGTGAATTTAATGTTCAACATCAATCTATAATTATAGGCCAGACATTAAAATATGGTAAGGATACCACATAAATAATCGCTGATCTTGTACTGCTAGTGTTTCTCACAATATATTAGCTATCTGATAAAAAATATTTTTAACCCATGTAGAGGGACAGATGCATTAGCTATGATTTTGTTTGAAAGAAATGTCCCTTTACAGGTAGAGGGAAATGTGAAGAAGAGCTGAATAGGTCTCTCCTTACCCTGAGGAGCCTTAAGACTCATGGATGTTGATTCTAATTGGAAATTGAGTCTCTTGCTTTTATAGGTCTTTTCATAAAACTCTCTTCTAGCTCATTAAATCATTAAATTAATCTAGCAGGTATTAGTTTTGATTTTTATTAATTGTGACTTGTTTTTCATTATGACATCATTGTCAGTCATGAAACATAACTGCTGCATGTTGGAACAAAAGCAAATTTCTGCTGAATGAAGGTACAACTGTGTAGTATAAGTTGAAATTCTGGGTGGTAACCACGTGTGTATTATTAGTAGTAACAATACGTGTTATTATTCAGAGTCAGTATGATTTCAGTAAAATAAATTATTTACAGATTTTCAAAAGTAACTGATAAAGAGGTCTGCATTTTGCATAATACTGTATATTATTTAGTTTTGTGTATCATGTATTAACCTCTCAGAAATATATATATCTATATATATTATATATGTCATATTTAATATCTATCACCAGCCTGACAGAAAAAAATTATATATGTGGCAGCTATGTGATGTGGGCAGAGCTAAACATTTGAAAAACAGAAAGGCAAATTTATATAAAACCAAGTTTTAAACTTTATCATAAATCATGTCATGTTATCAGGAAGCAGTCTAGAAGTATGGTCAAAAACAGATGATCTGGAGAAAGACTCCCTGGATTCCAATTCTGACTCTAGCACCTTGTGGCTGCATGACTTTGGGAAAGTTTGTTAACTACTCTGGATCTCAGTGTAATCTGTAGAATTGAAATAACAGTACTGCTTTCATAAGGTTATTGTGAGAATTAAATGATTTATTATATGTGAAACTCCTATGACAATCTATATCATAAAGTTAACACACTTAATACACTTTAGTAGGTAGTATAATGAAGTTATTAGAGGGAGTGCAGCTATAGTGGGGGTGATTATTCTGATGGCCATAGAAACTTGTCAGCAAACATACAGTAAATGCCCCTAGGAGTATGTACAAAAAAATCTTAGAAAATATTCAGTTGAATTTTCAAACGAGGCAGAAGATGTTGTAATTAGAAATACACATTTCTAAATGAATAATGTGCTATTAGAAAATGATAAATCAGAATTGTGCCAATTGTGAGTTAAAGAATTGGTGACGTTAGAGAAAATGTTCTAGGATAGGAGGATAGGAGTTCATCCTGTGTTTTAAGAATGTCCTAGTGCAAATATATACAGCATAATGTTTTGTTACTGGTTAATAGGGTTTTAGCAGAGAGTCGGAAATCTGTGATGGGATGATCTATGAATATAAGCTGTCACGTGGAATATAATGGTTTTAAAAGCAAATGAGATGGTAGCTTACATCTGAGCTGAAAAGGGAGAGTGACTATTGCCTCTGCAAATTCTTGAGGAGAATGTTTTCAGTCTAAGTGGACTTGTTTCTGAGATCATGTATCCACTATAATTATAATTTTGTGGCCCTGAGATGATCCAGGTGTTTCATTCACCAGCCATCTGTCCAAGGAAAAATATGCTTATCTTGAATTGACAGGATATCACATGTATTTAGTGGAGTTTATCTTCACAGTTGGGTAAGAATAAATAAAACAACAGTGAAGCCCGTGAGGATATATTATATGCTTCAATTATTGGTCCATTATATCACAGGGAGAAGTTACATTTCAGTACCTAACAGGAAATTTTTGCTCAGTAAGGCCATTTCTTTTGGTGTGCCCTGACAATTATGACCACCATTCCCTCTCAAAGGGAGCTGCATGGCTTTCTACTACAATTCTTCAGATATAATTTTCTATAAGAATATACATAAAATAATTTTTACCCCAATGGGTCCGTTTTCTAGGTGCCATTCACTGAAATTTATTTCTTATTACCTGTAATTTGCTTTCTCATCACATTTATGACATTAGCATCACTTTAAGAAGAGTTTTCTCAATCTCATGAAAAATAAATATTTTAAGAAATGAGTGTAGATTTAGGAGACCACTCTCTGTAATGCAACTGGATCAACCTAATGAAATATTTCATCAGAATGTTTGTTTGTAACTGGTGCATTTTCCATGGAGAGGAGTTTTCTAGCTCAAATATCTATCATCTTTGATTTATGGCAACTTGACTTGAAATAATTCACACTTACATCCATACTAGCACTTGTAAATGGCAGCTTGTGAATTAACATGTCATTATTCACTTTTGAGGAAATGAATCTAGGCACAAATGCAGTCCAAGGGCCAGCAACTTGATCCTTAATTCCCAATCCCATCAACCCATGGTAATCTTTTCCACTTCTATGTTAATATACTTCTTTGTTCTCCTTTCTCCTAGAATTTGTCTAACCTGTCCTTTTAGTCTGTCCTTATTTTTTTCTCTTTTACTAATTTTAGAGTATAATGTTCTTAAACATAAGAACTATAGCCTACTCTTTACTCTTTTGCTTTGTTTTTTGGACCACCCTCAATGCTTAGCACGTTGTGTAAAAAACAAAACAAAACAAAAAAGAGCTCTTAATGTTTGTTGTGTTGCATTGTATATGCCACAGGGATTTTTTAAATGAGAAAATAAAATAACAAAAAACTTTATCTTCAAAAAGTCAAGTAGCCCTATAACTCCTCCAAAATTTCCTCAGCAATGGTAAAGCAGGTTTTCTGCATTCCACAACTCGAAGATTTTCCTATTTTTAGATTTATTTGTTTCAAATGATGTCAGAACTTTATATACTATAAACTAATGATTCTAGGTCTTACCAAATACAATACGATTTTAATTAACTTTTCATTAGTCTGAATGTAATTTAAGAAATACTATACTAAAAAGGATGCATTATTACTTTTATATTTGATGAATTGTGGTATTTCTGATCATTTCTACAAAAAGGTGAGAGTCAAATCTTGGTTCAGAAACCTAATTCTCTCTTATATTAGGGTTTCTATGGAAAAGTCAGGTTTAGTTTACAATACCATTATCTAGAGTATAATGTGTCCTAATTGAAAGAATTGCTTATAGGTTTCTTTAAAATTACTGACTTGTTTTGAAGAAGGGAAGAATGGTTCCAACACAAAACAAATAACATAAAACACCTGCTTTTATCTTCAAACCTTTGATTATCAATAACTATACATAAAAGTGACCATAGTGAAAGGTTAAAGTTCAGTAGTCATTTTACCATACTAGAGTGTTAAACTATCACTAAGATGAATTTCATAACATACATTTTGTTTTCATTCACATAACGCAGAAATATTTGAGTTCAGGGTTTTCAGTATCTACCTCTTTTATTTTCTCCAGTTTTACTGCGATATAACTGAGGTATAACAGTATATTAGTGTAAGATGTAAAACATGATTAGATATACATATATATTGTGAAATTATAAGGGCAATTTTTAATTAACCTCCATCACTGCACAGTTACAATTTTTTCCTTGTGATGAAAACTTTTAAGGTTAATCTCTTTGCAACTTTCAAATATACAATACATTATTGTGAACTATAGTGACCATACTGTACATCCTCAGAGTTTATTTATCTTCTAACTGGAATTTTGTACCTTTGACCACCTTCAGCCATTTTCCTCACCTCCCATTCCCCTTCTCTGGCAACCACCAATCTGTTCTGTTTCTATGAGTTTGTTTGTTTTTTTTAAGATAACACATATAAGTAAAATCATACAATATTTGTCTTTTTCTGTCTGATTTATTTTCTTAAATGATAATACCTGTGATGTCCATCCATGTTGTCACAAATGGCAAGATTTCATTCGTTTTTATGGCTCAATAATCCATTGTATATATTTCACATTTTTTAAATTCATTCATCCATTGACAGACCATTAGGTAGTTTCTATGTCTTGGCTATTGTAAATAATGCTACTATGAACACGGTGGTGCAGATAGTAATTTTGTTTCCTTTGGATATATACCCAGAAGTAGAACTGCTGGATCATATGATAGTTAATACCTACCTCTTATACATACACATTTTAAGAGAGGGAAGTAAATTATAAAGGTCACTGAAACCAGAAACCTAGTCGTTTTGATTGACATCTCCCACTCTGATGCCCCTAATATTCAACCTATCACCTAGTCTTGTCCATTTTGCATTCTGTGGATCTTATGAGTCCCTCCACATCCTTCCTTTTCTGTGGCTCTCACCTTAGAACATTATCATCTTACTAATGTGATCTTTTGACTGGAATACTTACCTCTTAACTGGTTTTCCACCAAACCCAAACCCTCCTCCAATATGAGTTAGAGCAGTCTTTTCAAAATGCACATATGATTTTATCATATTCCCTACCGCTGCTTAAAAACCTTCATTGGCTTACCATTGTTTTTAAGGTAAGGCCAAATCGTTACATAGTCTATAAGCACCTGGATGTTACAGTGATACACCCCAACCCCCATGTCTCCAAGCTTTATCTATCATCTTTAGTCCTTTTATCCTTCTGGATTCTATTATTCTCTTTTCAAGCCAGAGTGTTTTCATACTCTTTCCTCTGTTTGGAACACTCTTCCATGTACAACCTCTGTCCCAGTACATGAATGTTCTGCCTTTTTAAATTTTTTTCATTCTTTAGATCTTAGCTTAAGCATTTTATCCTTAAGGACCCTCTCTTTTGAACTTATGGAGCAAAGTTGGGTTTTTTGTATTTTTGTTGTTGTTGTTGTTGTTAAACATATTCATAGAATACTTTTCTTATGAGACAAGCATTCTTTAGGGTGATTAATATATATCCATCCTTCTAGATTGTAAGTCTGAGAGTACTTGATTTGCTTACCACTGTATCTCTAGTACCTAGCACAGTGTATGGTACATTTGGAATTAATAAAAGAGTGAACAAATGAACAGCTGGTGTATTGTGAAGTCCAGATGATTGATAAGCTTTGTAAACAATTTTAAAAAATCAGAGTGAAACTTTGACATCATCTTATATTAAGGTAAATGGGAGTAGAGGATGCTGATATATCTTGATATGATTCATTACCTAAATTTGGCATTCAAATAGCATTGGGTAAATACAAAGAAACCTGCCATACACTGTGAAAGCTCAGATTATTTCAAAATGATTATCCTTGTATTAAATTTGCTAAGTGAATCTTGATTCAGCATTGCAACTTTTGATTTAATTATTTTAGTTTGATCCATAGTTCTTAGCAGAGTTACAGTGTGATAGGCAGAACCAGTAGGAAACTTGAAAGAAAGAAATTGGGAAAAAAGATATTATAATTTTTTTTCATGAAAACATCATAGGGATTCCTTATGGATAGTGTAATTAATATTTTATTAGAGGTTCCTACTATAAAACTTTCATCTTACCAAAAAAGCCTACAGTTTTTACATGGTGGTTGCAAGTAGACTGACAATACAAATATGAAAATTTGAGCATGTTATGAGATATTTATCAATGAACTATTAGTCATATTAACCATGATACTTATGAATATCTTCATTAAATTTAAGGTGTTGCATCTCATCAGTGGATAAAGTGAACTTCATTCATATGACATTTATTGCCTACTTATCTGCCAAGCACTATCCTAACTGCTGGTGATAACATAAACATGAAAGAGCATCGTTTCTAAGATTGAAAGCGAGAAAGTGCATAATTCTGTCTGTGACATAAGGGGAAGGCTCTATGCACAATATGGTGATATTTACACTGGATCTTGAAGAAAGAGTAAGAGTCGTCTAGAGAAAAAGGGACTAACATTGCTGGTACAGAAACAGCAAATGCAAAGTCATACAGCCAAAAAAAAAAAAAAAGAGAGAGAGAGAGAGAACTTGTTTTTAGAAATTTTAGACCAGTTTGATTTAACTGTAATTTTGGATGATTTGAGGGGAATGGCAAGAGATGAACCTAGAAAAAGTTATATTTGTACCAAATTATGAAGGTCTTTGTAGGCCATGCTAAGGATTTTGTAATTTATCCTTAGTCAACAGGAGAAATTTAAAATTATTTAAATAGGAGATGGAAATTTGGAGGCCCTCTTTATTCCTTTTTCCCACCCAAGTTTGGAAGCAACTGAAACATGTACTCAGGATAAAGATCAAAATTATTACTAGATTTAATGTGTGGACAAAATGGCTTCCTAACACTTTACCCCAGAATTAGTCTTATTTCTTCACCAAAAGATCAGGCCTCTTCTTTCAGAATTAAAATTCAAATACTGCATGGAAAAACTTAAAATACTGAAGAAAGGCCCTTTCCAGAGAGACAGAAGAAGAGGCCGAGCTGAGTTTTCTTACTTTTTTCCTTCCAAACCCCTCATCACTAAATTATCCCACCCTTGCTAGATAGGGGACAACAATTTAACTGCTGCCCAGAGCCCTCTATGTGGGAAAACAGGGCCAGAGAATTAGGTGCCCCCTCCTAACAAATATAGAATGGCTACCAGAAACAGACAAAATGGGAAAGAAATTGGTGGTTAACAATATCTTGTTGTAGAAAGTGCAAGGAGGCTGAATTCTGTAAAACATCTGGGCTGTCAGTTAAGCTTATCCATGAGAGTGAGTTACTTAAGTTTTAAAGAAAAACAAAGTACACACACATTGCCTTCTATCCAGGAAGAGAAATAAGTAGATGATAATATGGATTTATGAGAAAGCTTATTATAGGTGTCAAACAGTATATTTTTATTCATATGATGAGCTTTTTAGGAAATCAAAATCTGTATTTGAAAACAAAAGATATTTAACTAAAAGTGTGATAAAAAAAAGTCTTATTCAAGTCATCCTTTTTTTTTTTTTTAATGATTTTACTGTGATATTTTGGTAACCTAGAACAACAACAAAAAAGATTGTAATCCTCATGAAATAAGTTCTTTTAATACTTTATTGCATATATATGAAATACATGAGCACATATATCTTACATAATCATATATATGTTTTTGAAAGAAAATGTTCTTAATGGAAGAACTGTAGGTATATAGATGCTAAAAATGTAAAGTATAAAATAAATGAAAAAAAAGATGTTCTTACTGAATAACTTTGATTTAAAGTTATTGAGCAAGTAGCATAATTCAATTAAGCAGAAATTATATATTAATATCCTTACTCCTATGACACACAGGCATCTTTACCTATTTTTCCCCTGGGAATGGGATCCCTGAGCACACTTCCCGACTGGTGCTGCTTGTGAAGAAAAGTATATTCAGGAGAGTATTTGGAAAGGACTCAGGGGAAAACATTGCTTTAGAAGATAGAATAGTCCCTTTGCAAAGAGTTTCTGCTGAAAGATCAGCTGTTAACCTTATGGGGATTCCCTTGTATGTTATTTGTTGCTTTTCCCTTGTTGCTTTTAATATTTTTTTTGTATGTAATTTTTGTTAGTTTGATTAATATATGTCTTGGCATGTTTCTCCTTGGATTTATCCTGTATGGGACTCTTCACTTCCTGGACTTGATTGACTCTTTCCTGTCCCATATTAAGGAAGTTTTCAACTATAACTAGCAGAACTGTGCCCTGTTTCGTATACAGTTAGTCCTTGGAGGTTTGACCCTGTTCTAAAATGTTTATATCTCTCTATCTATCTATCATCTATCTATCTACATATCTATCTATCTATCTATCTATCTATCTATCTATCTATCTATCTATCTTAACTTGTATGTGTTAGTCCTCATGACTATTGTTTGTAAGAGAATATGAGAAAAGTTCTCAAAACACTGATCAGATATATTATAGAAATTAGAGGCTGTACACACTTAACAACAAACATCTTCCATAATTGACTAAAGACATGGCTACTTCATTAAACAGCAAAATATTGAGTAGACAGTATGAAAATCCAAAAGTGTCAAGTTTTAAAGTAGTCAAATCGTATAACTCCTCTTCCTCATTTCCTCTGAAAAATTTCTCGTGAGTGTTCTTGACACACGTCTCCCTCTAATTTTTATCTGTACCTGCAGTTTTCTGTTAGTTCACCTACAGCAGGAATCTGTCTAATGGCAGACCTTTACTGAGACAGACAGTTAATGGGAACAGTAGCAGCCCTGAGTAGCAGTCAGACTCACTGCCTCTACTCCTGTGATATATGAACTACTTCGGAAGTTTTCCAGCTGTTTCAGTGGATAAATCATGGCAGTAGGAGCTCGTATTTAACCTTCACTGTACTGGCTCAATACTTTGTATTCCTTTTCTTTTATCTCTTTGGGTATCTGGAAGAGATTTCAAACGGGCTTGTCTATGCGCAAAAGGCATTGTTTTCTCTCTCGGCCACCTCCCACCTCCTTTCAACCAGACCAGGAAAACTCTGAAACTCTGCTTATGATTTGCCTTCATGTCAGTCAAAAAAATCAACTCTGCTAGAGGTCAAGTGGTTTATAGATTCATTTCATGACGATAAAGCAAGATACTTCTGTGTATGTGCATTCAATGGAAGCCTCTGTTACACAGCAGCCATTGCTACATACATGATATTTTCTATTGTTTTAGGCAACTATAGCCACAATCAGTATACATTTTTGGAACTACTGGACTGTGATTTTCTACCACCTTTGCCCTGGTTTACAGTCCCTTCACACTAACCTTCTCTTTGTTCCTGGATAGTGACTCAGAGCCTTTGCCAATGCTGTGGCTGAATTTCAGATAATCTAACCAAAGATATTCTCCTAGCTCCAGGTTTACTTCATTCTAGTCTCTGTTAAATGTTACTTTCTCAGAGTAACCTATCTGTACACCTTATTAAACATATTACTCATTTTCTTCCTATCTTAGTCTCTGTCATCATGATTGATTCTAAATTGTAATTATCTAGTTTATTTGCTTTCTTGTCTAGAATACAAATTGTATGAACAGGGATTGGTCTCTTTTGTTCTCTGTAGTTTCACTAGCATACAGAACCATATTTGACATATAATAAGAGCTTAAGTGTCTTTTAAGGAAATAAATATTAATATGCATATATATATATACACTTATACATGTATAGAGAGAAGTATTTTGTGTTTCTTTTTAAATTTTTGACAAGTGTGTCCATACTACACATACAATTCTGCAACTGGCCTTTTCCATATAATAATATACCTTGACCTTGTGTATTACTAATTAGAGGCCTATTTTTGAAGTATCTTAATATTATTTTATGGATGTACCAAAATTTATTTATTGGATTTATTAGTTGAATTATCTATTGATGGGTAAGCAAGATTTCCCTTCTTTTTGCTAATTACATCTTTGTCAAACTAATTTTTTTGCATATAACGTTATATATCCATGCCAGTACTTCTATAGAATAAGTTCCAAAAATTGGAAATGTTGAGTAAAAGGATATATGAATTTAAAATCTTATAGTTACTGATCAATTTCCCTTCAAAATAGGTATAGTGAATTACATATTCTCTAAGCCTTAATAAGTATGCCTGTTCCCTCACATCTTTATCATCTGAGTATTATCAACTTTTCAATCTTTTACCTATCTTATAATAGATGCAATTATATATATATATTTTTCACAAATATGACTGAATTTGACATCTAAAACCTTTAGTTACTTCCATTTGACTAAAATACAAAATCTAGTTTGACATTTGAGTTGCTTTACAGTAATTCTAGCCTCAACTCTACCATTCTTCACAAAAATCCGCTACTTTGGCTGTATGCCTCATTAACAGAATGGGTTCACTTTATCATTTTTATGCTTTGCAGTTTTCTTTTACTGGAAGGTAATATCTTCTTCACTCTCTGTTTCTTGAAATTCTAGTCATCCTTTCAAACGTGGCTCACATGTTTATAGTATAAGCCTTCTCTGATAAGCCCAGTAGAAGTTAGTTTCTCTGCTTTCCTTCTAGTATTGAATTTATTGTCCCTCCATATGGTACTTGTATCCTAAATTGCCTACACACCTAATTTTTCCTACCATATTTTAAGACCATAAAGAATCTGAAATTATGACATGTCTTTCTCTCCCACAGTTCTTAGCATAGTGCCTTCCATTAGAAACTGAGAGTTTAAAGGATGAATGCATACACGCATGTCCAACACTGCCTAGTGCATGTGTAAGAATCATTGAGGAAAAAGGGATGCAGTGCCAGAAGAACAATCCTAATAAAAACAAATTGATGTGCATTTCATATAACATACTACATACTAAACATTTAAATCTATGAAAAGAAAGAATATTTTTCCTTTATTCTTGAAAGAGTCAAGCCTAAAATGATTCCAGTGCATTCCTCAGGATTTTGAGAATGGAGGAATGGAAGATTTCATTTATAGAAAACAAAACACACTAAGTGGCTGCTGCTTAGGGAGTATTAATCTTAAAGAGTTGATTTTCACCAAGTTGTTCCAACAGTGGATATTTCAAAGAAAAATGAGACAATCTTTGTGGAAGTGTTTTGCAAATGTAAAGTATCAAACAAATAGAATATCATAGTATTCTTTTTACCAGCAGTCAACCAACCACATTTCCAAACACATTAGTTTGATATACTCTCATCTACTTCTGTAGAGATAAGAATGTCCTCAAGAATTTTCAGAATGCTAAATGCTAAATGCTAAAGATTCCTTATAACATAGCTTTGAACTTAATATCAAGGAGTGAATGATCTGATTTGATCTATATGATGTCAAAGGGCAGAGACTGAGACTATATTCTTTAACATGGTTAATTTAGTGCCTAACAGAGTGGCTCAGTCAATGTTGAACCGAATTAAATTGTGCGCTCAACTGAACAGAATCTGAAGCTAAGAAGGTGAGAGAGTGATCTTATCAGAGAGCAACTTCCCAAAGTATAAATAAGAACTATGTAGACGAGCATGGAAATAATAGATTTATGTTAAAAAATATATATTGTTGTAAAATAATTCTGATTTTGCAAACATCCTTTATAATTGAAGCAGAAATTAAAGTGTTATCAACAAAAATTGGGTCAAAATAATTGAGGATTTAATTCGTCCCTGTGTGTTGGTTGGGATTGTATTTGGCTTTCAGTGACAGTGAGATGGTAGGAGGGGTGCAATCACAATCAAATCAAATCACATAACTGCTGGGTGGGTGATTCACAAACTGGAGAACACTTATACCACAGAAGTCCACCCACTGGAGTGAAGGTCCTGATCCCCACATCAGGCTTCCTAACCTGGGGGTCTGGCAACGGGAGGAGGAATTCCCAGAGAATCAGACTTTGAAGCCTAGTGGGATTTGACTGCAGGACTTCAACAGGATGGGGGAAACAGAGACTCCACTCTTGGAGGGCACACACAAAGTAGTGTGCATCAGGACCCAAGGGGAGGAGCCATGACCCCATAAGAGAGTGAACCAGACCCACCTGCTAGTGTTGGTGGGTCTCCTGCAGAGCTGGTGGTGGCTGTGGCATACCATGGGGACAAGGGCACAGGCAGCAGAAGTTCTGGGAAGAATTCCTTGGCGTGAACCCTCCCAGAGTCCACCATTAGCCCCACTAAAGAGCCGGGTAGGCTCCAGTGCTGGGTCGCCTCAGGCCAAACAACCAACAGGGAGGGAACCCAGCCCCACCCATCAGCAGACAAGCTGATTAAACTTTTACTGAGCTCTGCCCACCCGAGCAACACCCAGATATACCCACCACCAGCCCCTCCCATCAGGAAGCTTGCAAAAACCTCTTACATAGCTTCACCCACCAGAGGGCAGACAACAGAAGCAAGAAGAACTATAATTCTGCAGCCTGTGGAAAGAAAACCACATTCACACAAAGATAGACAAAATGAAAAGGCAGAAGGCTATGTACCAGATGAAGGAACAAGATAAAATCTCAGAAAAACAACTAAATGAAGTGGAGATAGACACCCTTCCAGAAAAATAATTCAGAATAATGATAGTGAAGATGATGCAGCACCTCAGAAAAAGAATGGAGGCAAAGATCGAGAAGATGCAAGAAATGTTTAACAAAGGCCTAGAAGAATTAATGAACAAACACCTAGAAGAATTAAAGAACAAACAAACAGAGATGAACAGTACAATAACTGAAATGAAAAATACACTAGAAGGAATCAATAGCAGAATAACTGAATCAGAACGGATAAATGACCTGGAAGACAGAATGGTGGAATTCACTGCCATGGAACAGAATAAAGAAAAAAGAATGAAAAGAAATGAAGATAGCCTAAGAGACATCTGGTTCAACATAAACGAAGCAACATTTGCATTGTAGGGGTCCCAGAAGGAGAAAAGAGGGAGAAAGGACACAAGAAAATATATGAAGAGATTATAGTTGAAAACTTCCATAACATGGGAAAGGAAATAGCCACCCAAGTCAAGGAAGCACAGAGAGTCCCAGGCAGGATAAACCCAAGGAGAAACATGCCAAGACACATAGTAATCAAACTGACAAAAACTAAAGACAAAGAAAAATTATTGAAAACAACAAGGGAAAAATGACAAATAACATACAAAGGAACTCCCATAAGGTTAACAGCTGATTTCTCAGCAAAAACTCTACAAGCCAGAAGGGAGTGGCATGATATACTTAAAGTGATGAGAGGGAAGAACCTATAACCAAGATTACTCTACCCAGCAAGGATCTCATTCAAACTCGATGGAGAAATCAAAAGTTTTACAGACAAGCAAAAGCTAAGAGAATTCAGCGCCACCAAACCAGCTCTACAACAAATGCTAAAGGAACTTCTCTAAGTGGGAAACACAAGAGGAGAAAAGGACCTACAAAAACAAACCCAAAACAATTTAGAAAATGGTAATAGGAACATACATGTCGATAATAACCTTAAATGTGAAAGGATTAAGTGTTCTGACCAAAAGACAGAGGCTCGCTAAATGGATACAAAAACAAGACCCATTTATAAGCTGTCTACAAGAGACATACCTCAGACCTAGGGACACATACAGACTGAAAGTGAGGGGATGGAAAAAGATATTCCATGCAAATGGAAATCAAAAGAAAGCTGGAATTGCAGTACTCATATCAGATAAAATAGACTTTAAAATAAAGAATGTTACAAGAGACAAGGAAGGACAGTACATAATGATCAAGGGATCAATCCAAGAAGAAAATATAATAATTATAAATATATATGCACTGAACATAGGCACACATCAATAATAAAGCAAATGTTAACAACTATAAAAGAGGAAATCCACAGTAACACAATAATAGTGGGGGACTTTAACATCTCACTTACCCAATGGACAGATCATCCAGACAAAATATTAATAAGGAAAGACAAGCTTTAAATGACACAATAGACCAGACAGATTTAACTGATATTTATAGGACATTCTATCTGAAAGTAGCAGATTACACTTTCTTCTGAAGTGCACACAGAACATTCTCCAGGATAGATCACATTTTGGGTCACATATCAAACCTTGGAAAGTTTAAGAAAATTGCAATCATATCTAGTATCTTTTCTGACCACAACACTGTGAGGTTAGTAGTTAATTACAGGGGAGAAATACATAAAAAACACAAACACATGGAGGCTAAACAATTCGTTACTAAATAACCAAAAGATCACTGAAGAAATCAAAGAGGAAATCAAAAGATACCTAGAGACAAATGACAATGAAAACACGACAATCCTAAACCTATGGGATGCAGCAAAACCAGTTCTAAGAGGGAAGTCTATAGCAATACAATCCTACTTCAAGAAACAAGAACAATCTCAAACAATCTAACCTTACACCTAAAGGAACTAGAGAAAGAAGAATAAGCAAAACCCAAAGTTAATAGAAGAAAAGAAATAATAAACATCAGAGTGGAAATAAATGAAATAGAAACAAAGAAAACAATAGCAAAGGTAAGCAAAACTAGAAGCTGGTTCTTTGAGAAGATAAACAAAATTGATAAACTATTAACCAGACTCCTAAAGAAAAAGAAGGAGAGGACTCAAGTCAATAAAATTAGAAATGAAAAAGGAGAAGTTACAACAGACACCACAGAAATACAAAGCATCCTAAGAGACTACCAGAAGCAAGTCTACGCCAATAAAATGGACAACCTGGAAGAAATGGATAAATTCTTAGAAAGGTATGACCTTCCAAGACTGAACCAGGAAGAAATAGAAAATATGAACAGACCAATCACAAGTAATGAAATTGAAAATGAAAATCTTCCAACAAACAAAAGTCCAAGACCAGATGTCTTCACAGGTGAATTTTATCAAATATTTAGAGGAGAGGTAACACCCATCCTTCTCAAACTCTTACAAAAAATTGCACAGGAAGGAACAGTCCCAAACTCATTCTACAAGGCCACCATCACCCTAATACCAAAACCAGACAAAGATACTACAAAAAAAGAAAATTACAGACCAATATCACTGATGAATATAGATGCAAAAATCCTCAACAAAATACTAGCAAACAGAATCCAACAACATATTAAAAACATCATACACCATGATCAAGTGGGATTTGTATCCGGAATGCAAGGATTTTTCAATATATGGAAATCAATCAATGTGATACATCATATTAACAAATTGAAGAATAAAAACCATATGATCATCTCAATAGATGCAGATAAAACTTCTGACAAAATTCAACATGCATTAATGATAAAAAGTCTCCAGAAAGTGGGCATAAAGAGAACCTACCTCAACATAATAAAGGCCATATATGACAAACCCACAGCAAACATCATTCTCAATGGTGAATACTGAAAGCACTTCCTCTCAGGTCAGGACTAAGACAAGGATGTCGACTCTCACCGCTGTAATTCAACATAGCTTTGGAAATCCTAGCCATGGCAATCAGAGAAGAAAAATAAATGAAAGGAATCCAAACTGGAAAAGAAGTAAAGCTGTCACTCTTTGCAGATGACATGATACGATACATAGAGAATCCTAAAGATGCTACCAGAAAACTACTACAGCTAATCAATGAATTTTGTAAAGTTGCAGGATACAAAATTAATGCACAGCAATCTTTTGCATTTCTATACACTAACAACAAAAGATCAGAAGGAGAAATGAAGGAAACAATCTCATTCACTACTGCAACAAAAAGAATAAATATCTAGGAATAAACCTATCTAAGGAGGTTAAAGACCTGTACTCAGAAAACTATAAGACAGCGATGAAAGAAATCAAAGATGACACAAACAGATAGAGAGATATACCATGTTGTTGGATCGGAAGAATCAACATTGTGAAAATGACTATACTACCCAAAGCAATCTACAAATTCAATGCAATCCATATCAAACTACCAATGGCATTTTCCACAGAACTAGAACAAAGAAATCTTCAAATTTGTATGGAGACAAAAAAGACCCTGAAGAGCCAAAGCAATCTTGAGGGAAAAAAACGGAGCTGGAGGAATCAGATTCCTTGACTTCAGACTATACTACAAAGCTACAGTAATCAAGACAATATGGTACTGGCACAAAAACAGAAATATATATCAATATAGATCAGTGGATCAATGGCTGGTATAGAAAGCCCAGAGGTAAACCCACGCACTTATGGTCAACTAAACTATGACAAAGGAGACAAGGATATATAATGGAGAAAAGATCGTCTCTTCAATATGTGGTGCTGGGAAAAATAGACAGATACACGTAAAAGATGACTTTAAAACACTCCCTAACACCATACACAAACATAAACTCAAAATGGATAAAAGACCTAAATATAAGACTGGACACTATAAAACTGTTAGAGGAAAACATAGGAAGAACACCCTCTGACATAAATCACAGCAAGATCTCTTTTGACCCACCTCCTACAAAAATGGAAATAAAACCAAAAATAAACAAATGGGACCTAATGAAACTTAAAAGCTTTTGCACAGCAAAGGAAACCATAAACAAGACGAAAAGACAACCCTTAGAATGGGAGAAAATATTTGCAAATGAATCAAAGGACAAAGAATTAATCTCCAAAATATACAAACAGATCATGCAGCTCAATATTAAAAAACAAACAATGAAATCAAAAAAATGGGCAGAAGACCTAAATAGACATTTCTCCAAAGAAGACATAGAGATGGCCAAGAGGCACATGAAAAGCTGCTCAGCATCACTAATTATTAGAGAAATGCAAATCAAAACTACAATGAGGTATCACCTCACACCAGTTAGACTGGGCATCATCAGAAAATCTACAAACAACAAATACTGGGGAGGGTGTGGAGAAAAGGGAAACTTCTTGCCCTGTTGTTGTTCATGGGAATGTGAATTGATACAGCCACTATGGAGAACAGTATGGAGGTTCCTTAAAAAAGTAAAAATAGAATTACCATATGACCCAGCAATCCCACTACTGGGCATATACCCAGAGAAAACTATAAATCAAAAAGACACATGCACCCCAATATTCATTGCAGCACTATTTACAATAGCCAGGTCATGCAAGCAATCTAAATGCCCATTGACAGACGAATGGATAAAGAAGATGTGCTGCATATATACAATGGAATATTACTCAGCCATAAAAAGGAATGAAATTGGGTCATTTGTAGAGACATGGATGGACCTAGAGACTGTCATACAGGGTGAAGTAAGTCATAAAGGGAAAAACATATGTCATATATTAATGCATATAAGTGAAATCTAGAAAAATAGTACAGATGAACCAGTTTGCAAGGCAAAAATAGAGACACAGATGTAGAGAACAAACATATGGACAGCACAAGGGAGGAAAGTGCCCGGGAAGTAGTGGTGGGATGAATTGGGTGATTAGGATTGACATATATACAACAATATGTATAAAATAAATAATTAATAAGAACTTGCTGTATAAAAAATTAAATTTAAAAATAAAATAAAATTGAAGTTAAAATCTGTAAGTTTTATGCTTTAAAGTAATTAGAAGAGATCAGCAATAGGCATAAAACCATTATAATCATTCCTCCAATTGGTCAGGATAATGGAAGAATTATTTAACTAAAAAACAAAAACAGGAGGGATAATTGTATCAGACCCCTCTGATGGATGGATAGAAGCTTTAAATAAGGCAATAAATAGGATTGATTGGTTTTGACTGGTTTTCCTCTAAGAGAAGAACTCTTATTTTCTAAGAATTAGGAAACAAGGCTCAAAACTACATATAAAATTAAATATTGATAAATATGGGTCCAAGCCAATATTTTTGGTACTTCAGTGACTCATGTTGCATCACATCTTATTTCTCTCCCCTCTTTTTTTCCTTGTACACTATTTCAAAATCAAGATATTGTCTAGTCATACTTAAATATAAAATTATTTCTGCCAAGTGCCACACCTCTACATCAGCATTTTCATGGGAAATCTTAGTCACAAATAATTTCAAATTTTACAGTAGGCATATTAAAAGAATAATACAGAGGTGAAAATAATTCAATAACCTACTTTATTTAATTAATATACCCCAAATAGTATCACCTCAATATGCAGTCAAAGTATTTAATGGGATTTTTTGTTTTTTACATATTATAGCTTCAAAATTCAGTGTGTATTTTACACTTAACAATACATATCAAGTCAGACAAACCATGTGCCAAATACTTAGTAGTTACATGTGGCTAGTGGCTGCTGTATTGGACAGTACATCTCTATGTACATCCAGCTTTTAGCCTTGGTGCATGTCTAATGTTAGTCTATTTGATATAAAAGTTGTTCAGTTTATCATATACAAAACATTTTTCCTAAAAATATGGCATTATTACTAAGCTGGAGAGCCACATGTTCTATCAAAGCACAATATATCTTTTTATGACTGTCTTTTAATGGTAGAAATCCAGTGAAAAAATAGGCAAGATGCTGATTCTGTGGATTTTTTTAATGAACCATCTCAAATTATATTAGCCCATATAACTGAGTTGAAACTATTATTCGTTGGGCCATCATCAGTTTATTGTAGACTGATCAGAAAAATTCTAAGAGTGAAAATTTTCATCACTTGTTTTAAGATTTTTAAAAATAATACTCAGTATCTTATCCATGTAGTAGATTGAGTTGAATTCCAGACCTCTTTAGAAACACCAGCAAAAGACTCCAGGCTTTGCAGCAATTACCAAGTAAATTAGTGGAAAATGATGTCTTGTTTAGCTTTTCTCTTTTTTAATGAATAGTGCCTTTATATCATTTATCCTTTTTCCTTTGATTGTCATATTATATAAACTGGAAAACATAGTTATGGGGTGGTGGGGTAACTAAGAGAGAAAGAGAATTAACATGAAATATTAGTATATGTACAGCATATACTAGTATATATGAAGCCTAAATTTATTTCTCAGCATTCTGATGTTAAATTTGTAGGAAAAGAGGAAATAAAGCAGAAAACATTCCATAAAATTGGTTTTAGTTCTTTCTCGAATATAAGAGATTCTTGTTCTGAGATTCCAACAGAAGGAGATAAACTGAATTAGAGATTGTTTTGCAAATTGTTTACAGAAGAATGCTGATGTCAGTAAAAAGTTTTGGCATCCCTGCCCTCAAATGCTATGGCAAGGAAACACATATTTGGAGAAACCAAGGGAAATACCGAAGAGAGTTATTGTGTTGTTGTTACCATAAAAATGTTTTAACTGTAGTTTAAAAAAGTATCATTTCCTTAATGTGTTATATGATTAGGAGAGAAATGACATTGCTATCTTTCCTAACATTTTATTATGAACATTATCAAACAGAGCAAGTTTGAAATATAGCCCCAACCTAGATTTTAGCATTAACATTTTAGTATATTTGTGTTATCATGTTTCTGTCCATTGCATTTCAAAATGAATTGCAGAAATCAAGACACCTCTATCTAAACGCATTAGAATATATACCTTTAATGTAGCTTAGTATTTGTTTACATTATTTTTAAATTTTTCAGTAAAATTTATATGCAATGAATTGTATAAATCTTAAGTATACACTCATTGTATTTAATCAAATACATACAGATTTGAAATGCAAACCTCTTTCAAGATACAAACATTACCATTACTCTGAAACATTCCCTCATGACCCTTTCCAATGTATCCCACCTCCTACCTCCAGAGATAAGCACTGTCCTTATTTCCTTCCACCACAAATTTGTTTTGCATCTTCTAGAATTTCATTTGAATTCAAATAATACACTATATTCTCTTGTGTAAGGCTTCTGTTCAAGATAATGTTTTTAAAAATTATTCATGTTGCTGCATGTATGAGTTAATTGATCTTTTTCGTTGCAGAGTAGTATTCTATTATATGAATACACTATATTTCATTTATTGATTTTTCCTTTTGATGAACAGCTGTGTTATTATGAATAAACTGCTATAAGTATACTTTATAGTCTTTTTACGAACATAGGTTTTCATTTTCTTGGTAGATACCTAGGAGTAGAATTGTTGGGTCACAGAGTAGATGTAATGTTTGAATTTTATATGAAATTGCTAGACTTTTATCTTCCAAACTGATTGTACCATATCACATTCCCGGAAACAAAACTAGTAGCTCTGTATTTTCACCAACATTTAGTATTGTTATTTATGCAATGATGGAAAAAGGAAGCATAAACTAATGAGAAAATCTTAAGTCATATATTAGTTACGGTGGGAACTAGGTCTAATTCATAATAGAATATTTTTACCACTAGATTGCACTGCTTATTCAGTGTTAAGGTTTAGTGGTGATTTTATTCATCTGTTATGCATTTCTAAATCATTTATGGCCATATAATTCAAAGGACTAGAGCACTATGGCTGGATTAAAAATAAGCACTTCTTTTGTTTTTTTCATTCAAAATTTACTTTAAATATATAAGGTTTTTCCTTCTTATCTAAAGATATATAGTTTTTTTCCCTTTATCAGTAGATAAAACAAAAAGATTAAGAAGGTGGTCCTCTAAGAACTGTAGATTTTTACCAATATGAAACCGTAGAGGTAGAAATGCTCAATTACAGACACAACTCCTCATAAAAAATAGTTTAGAATTTGGCAGAACATTTTCCTAGTTTTAATTTTTTTATCATTATTATTTACATCAAACTGTGGGAGAAAAGGAGGCATTATGGTTATAGAATTATCCTGATGGTATTTCACAAGGTGGCTACTCCTATTTAGAAGCAAAGATAACTGAAAATTCAGGCAGATAAGTGTGGTAGTAATTTCTGGTAAAGTTAATTATTTTAGTACAAAGATTTTTCATGGGGAAGTATTAATAAATAAAATATTATCAAAACTATCCTTTTATACTCAGTGAATAATAAATATAAAGATAGGTGAATGAAGGAGATTCTAAAGATATATTTCAATGTGATCTTGATTATATAGCAGATGAAGATTAAAGACGTTTTAAGTTATTATTTTGGTTTTTATTTTAAGCAGTATTCAATCTTTTAATGCTAAAACTCTGGTGTTACAATCTTCTGGATGTGACATATATATGAATAATTATAGGACATTAAATATTACTTTTCTGTAATGCGTAGTTTTCCTCTTTTCAATTTTATTTCACTCTTGGCTTTGTAAGCATTTTCAGTACCTCTTTGGAATTTTGTTACCTGTCTTTTGAGTTTGTATTTTCAAATATACACCTAGTGGCAATTGCTTTTGAAATCAAGTGCTTCTTTCTCCCCAACCGAATCCAAGTTAAAGCTAAGTTTGTGGTGATGTCTCATAAAGGCCGAGGTATCAGTTAAGAAGAGGTCATCAGGATGTCAGAAGGTCTTAGGCTTCAGTAGAAAATACTTGAGTAACTTTTGATTAAGAAAATCCACGAAAAGTCTCTCTAAGTCTTTGAAGAAAGAAAAATCCTTAGGCCTAGACCCATGAATTTCCAGCAGAATTTGGGATTTGATGCACATCTCTTTTCCCTTAAGAAGAAGATACAGAATGCCAACGTGTAACCACAACATGATTATAATGTAACAAAATTGTGAACTGTAACACTAAAGTGGCACAGAAAAATTATTTTATCTTTCAGTTTTTTGTTCACACCTGTATACATTTATAATACTTTTTGTGTGTGATAAATACAGATTTAAAAAAATGTTTCATTTGACTATAGGGGACTCATGTGGATAAAAAGTCTCACTTCTTTATTAGGGAATAAAAAGAGGGCACAATTATGAGCCACTTGGTTATAAATCAATTTTTTTGATTATTATTAATCTTGAATAAGAGTCGGCCACCTCCATCTTCCCCAGTGCCCCCCTCCCTGGGCTTATAGCTATCACACAGGTTTGTGAAAGTATGCAGATGAGCCTGAAGCTACCAGCCCAGTGCTCCTTATACTTGGCTTGACACTAACTTGTCCTAGGCTCATTTGCATAAGTTGAACCCAAAGTGTATAAGAATTATCCACCCTGCTGAGGAAAGGTTGGTGTTAAAATCAAGAGTAGAGGTTCAGCTAGATAGAAGGATGATTAATGAAAAGAGGAGAAATGGAGAACTATGAAGACAATGCCGTTGGACCTAACATGGATTTGTTATTGGAAGCCTGTGTTAAAGGAAAGAATCTGAGTTAAAGCTTTGGACACAGAGTAACCCTAAAAATAATGCCTTTCCATTATTTAGTAAATTTTCAGTTTGCCAGTTTGATAGAATAATTGAAATTATATTAGCTAACTGTTTCTTGATTGATTGATTGGTGGGCACGGTCTGTGGGATCTTAGCTCCCCGACTAGGAATTGAACCCATGTCTCCTGCAGTGGAAGCATGGCGTCTTAACCACTGGACCACCAGGGAAGACCCCTGTTCCATTTTTAATGATAAGTTTGGAAATTTGGCTCTGAGTATGTTCCATATTGAATATAGATGTACACAGCATTTCAGAGTAGTTCCAGCAATTACTGGATTGGAAAATAGTGCTAGTAAAATGATTTTAATTCCATCTACTTGTTTAAACAGGTTGCCCTACCTTCCTTATGCAGTGAACTTTACTTTAATTGTGCAACCTTTCATTAATGCACTGGTGAGGATGATAGAAAACAATTCATTGATGTAATTGCAACTAGCCTGTCATACACAACTTGGGAAAGCAGCAAATCCCACAGCATGGGGTCCACATTATGCAACTCGGCTGGCATTTAGATGAGTTCCTTTTCATTGAAAATATATTAACTCTAATCCTTTTAAGAGTATAAGTAATACATGTGTAAATCTACGTTGTGCAAATATACATGTGTTTTCTAACCTCAGTAATTTTAGTTAAGAAGTAAATCTACAGTAGCAATAAGTTTGCCATTTTAGATATTGAGAAGAGCGTAAGGCTCAAGAATAAGGAAGTACTTGAAAGATAATGTTATAGAATTATGTAATATATGGGATTCAGATCTGTGTGAGTTATCTATTTTGCATAAAAGGTACCCCAAGATTTAGCACTTTAAAAAAGCAAACACGTGTTATCTCACAGATTGAGAGTCAGATTAGGAGAGTGGTTTAGCCGTCAGTCTAACTCAGTGTCTCTGCGGAGGTGGCAGTCAAGCTCTTGGCTGGTGCTGTGGTCACCTCCAATCTTGATTAGGAGAATGTGATTCCAAGCTCACTCGCATTGTTTACAGGCATCAGTTTCTTGTCAGCTGTTGACTGGAGACCTATTTTTCTCATTATTTGGACATCTCCGTAGGCTACCTGAGAAAAAAGAAAGCATGAGAGAGAGACAGAGAGTGCAAGAGCATCCAAAATGGGAGCCTGATGCCTCAAACTTTTTACATTCTAACCACAGAGGTAAAATAGCATCATCTCTACCATATTGTTCATTGAAAATGAGTCACTAAGTCCAACCCACATTTAAATGGAGGGGAATCGAGCTATACCTCTTAAAGGCAGAAGCGTCAAGTAATTTGTGGATCTATTGTTTAAACTACCACATGGACTTTGAATTTTAAAGATAGATATGAATTTCCTCCATGTATTTCACATATGAGAAACTCAAGGCCCAGTGAAAAATGATTTGTGCAAAGACGCAGAGACATTTGAGATAGAGCTAACATCCCCCAAGAGCCTGCTCTTTGAAAAGTGTTTTTCTATGTGCATGTTTTCAAACAGATCTCATCTATATAAAAGTCATCAGAGAATACTTAATTTTCTGGATAATTGATACTCTTAAATGACAACATTGGGTCTAATCATGTTAGAAAGGTACATTCTTCCTTCCTGCCTCTTCAAAAATACTATATTGACCACAATTCACCAAGATTCATTGATCATGCAATGTCATCATTAGAAGCATCATTTATATCATATGAGCAAACAGTGATATAGTCCTGGTCTGTTGTTTTCTCCTACACTGATGTTCCAAGACCGTAGTATCAGGGGTGAGTATTAAGACTACAAATGAGGGCTTCCCTGGTGGCGCAGTGGTTGAGAGTCCGCCTGCCGATGCAGGGGACACGGGTTCGTGCCCTGGTCCGGGAGGATCCCAGGTGCTGCGGAGCGGCTGGGCCCGTGAGCCATGGCCGCTGAGCCTGCGCGTCCAGAGCCTGTGCTCCGCAACGGGAGAGGCCACAGCAGTGAGAGGCCCGCGTACCGCAAAAAAAAAAAAAAAAAAAAAAGATTACAAATGTAAGCCTAGGACCAGATCATGAAGGGTCTGATGTGCCATGATAAGAAATATGACATGTTCCCTGAGATCAGTGAGATTTCATGGGTGTGTTTTTGCAGGGAAGTGACATCAAGACTTGCATTTTAACACTATTATTCTGATGAACATATGAAGAAAAGATTAGCAACAAGAAGGGTTAAAGCCAAGGAGATCAGTTAGGAGTCGATTGTAATTGTAGTTAAAATCATGATGGTCTGGGGCTTCCCTGGTGGCTCAGTGGTTGAGAGTCCACCTGCCGATGCAGGGGGCACATGTTCCTGCCCGGTCCGGGAAGATCCCACATGCCACGGAGTGGCTGGGCCCGTGAGCCATGGCCGCTGAGCCTGTGCTCCGCAAGGGGAGAGGCCACAACAGTGAGAGGAAAATGATGGTCTGAACTAACCTAGTAACAATGGGCCTAACAAAAGTGGATTATTTTCAGAGATATTAGGGAGATAGTGGTCCACTTGGTGAAGGAGGGAAAGGATTCCTTCAAGTCTTTGTCTTGGACAATTGATTGGAAGGAGGTATCATTCATTAAGCTAAGGAATTAGAAGAGAGGCATATTTTTAGACAAAATTATCCTACTAGTGAAAAGTGATAAAATACAAAAACACTTATTTGCTTACTTTACCAAGGAGACAATGAAAAGTAAACAAATGCTGTTTTCACAATTAGATAAGCCATACAATCAACATTGATTTTTCTTTGGTCTTATGTTGAAAATAATATTCTGTAGTTTGAACTATTTGAATACTGGATACAATAATAGGCTTGGTTGGGCATGTGTGCATTCCCTCCCTCGGGCTGACAGTTCTTGATGTCTGTGCTGACTGAGACAATTTAGAGGGATGGACTGAATTATTTTCCTATCCACCACTTCTATTTATACAGAATTTACACTTGACTGTAGTGACGCTAATCATGGCAGAACTGATCAAATTCAGCTCCCCTGTTGGTGAACTCAGCCAGTAAGCCATTCACGACTGACAGGCGTTCCTGCTTTCCTTTGCTTCCCCCCCCCAACTCTTAAACACATTGGAATTTATAAGACACCTTCCTTTATGCTCCCACATCTATGTCCGTTAAGAGGAAATGCCAGGGAGGGTTTGTTTGAGCCAGAGCAACAGCTTACATTTAGCTCCCTCCACACTTTCCTCCTCCCTCTGTATAAATACGAGGCCCAGGAGAACTAGGACCGAGCTTCTTGACTTTGTGTGTATCATGGACACTTGTGCTAGTCTTGTGAAGCCTGGGCACTCTGTTCAGAAAAATGATTTTAAGTACATCAAATAAAATATATAGGATTACAAAGCATACCAGTTATATTGAACTGGTTATCAAATTAGTATTTAAAATTTTCCTGATATAGTAATATATATATATATATATATATATATATATATATATACTCATTTCATAATTCATTAAATTAAGAGCTCTAGCAGTGAGTCTAATAACTAATATAATTTCAAAGTAGTAATGTAAATAGCATTTTGAGATATCTATAACAACTGCAATATAATAGGGCAATATCTCTGACTTTTATCTGACAACTGACAGATACTTTAAACTATTCAATACTGTGATTTGTTGACTACATTTGTAATTGAAGGAAATGTTAAATTTCAGTTAGAGTTCAGTGAAAATTAAGAAGCATTTTTTTTCTTTCCCACAACAAGTTCATGGACCCCTGAATTCTGTGGCCACCAGTTTAAAAACCTCTGGTGTAGGACAGTGCTTCTCAAGTTTTAATGTATGTGAGAATTATCTGGAGAGCTTGTTAAAACACAGATTTATGGGTCCCTTCCCAGGAGATGCTGACTTAGAATGTCTGGGGTGGGGACGAAGGGTATACATTTTAAACATCTCTTCAATGTGATTTTCATGTATCAGGTTCCAGAATTATCCTTCAAGAAATAAAAGTTTAAGATATAGAATAATATTTATAAAGACATTGGGATGGGATATAGCTATTTGTAGGTCATTAACCTGTGTCAACATTCCAGCTTTTGTATCCTCTCTATAATAATAATTATTATTTGTTGTTATTATAAAACTGTTATATAGAGAAACTACATATAGGATATTTAGGATATGTATAAATATATTATATATAAATTATTATAGAAATAATGATTATTTGTTGCATCATAATTATTCTGTGAACAATATGATTTTTTAAAAGACAATCTTTAGGATATCTAACAAAATAAAGCATAGCAAGGGGTAGTAATCATAAATGCAATGCAGTGTAGTCCTGTGACATTGAAATCATTTCAGTAATTTTACAGTACATTTGAACTGCAGCACCATTCATCTGCTGATTTTCCATTAACTTTGCTTAAAATCTCTCTGTCCACAAAGAAGCACAAGTGTCAAGTTTCTCCTTCATGCTCAGAGACCTGGCTTGAATCACAATGCTGCAGAAGATAATTGCTATTAATTAAAACATTCCTATCAGGATGTGTTTTGTTTTAATGCATACTGAACATGTTCATAATCTCTGCTGTCTCCATTATTGGAAAAGAAAAATAAGAGAGTACTGTTCTTTGACTCTCCCCGTCTCTCCTGGGGTTTCCCTAGTGTCATTGAACAGCCTTTTTGATTGGCTGGTACCTTAAAAAAAAAAATAGCAGTAGGGGAACAATATTACAACACGTTGCAGAATAGTCTCATTATTGTCAAATTAGATTCACTGACCTTCACTGCCATTTACCAGGAAGAAACAGGCAGCATATCAAGGATGGTTTGCAGTGAATAAATCCACACTAAGTGCCACTCAGCTGTAACTAGCACCCTTATGCTATTTTAACTTGTAGGCTTTTAAACTGATAGCCTATTAATACATAGGCTTATGTGAGTAACATATACAGAAGTCTATGCATGTACTTTTTTTTTTTAATGTTGACCCTTCTTTTTTAATTTTTTAATTTTTATTTTTGGCTATGTTGGGTCTTTGTTTCTGTGCAAGGGCTTTCTCTAGTTGTGGCAAGCGGGGGCCACTCTTCATCGCGGTGCGTGGGCCTCTCACTGTCATGGCCTCTCTTGTTGCGGAGTACAGGCTCCAGACGCACAGGCTCAGTAGTTGTGGCTCACGGGCCTAGTTGCTCCGCGGCATGTGGGATCTTCCCAGACCAAGGCTCGAACCAGTGTCCCCTGCAGTAGCAGGCAGATTCTCAACCACTGCACCACCAGGGAAGCCCTGTTTTTATATTTGAAGTAATTGTACTCCAAGAGACACCTTCCCCCCCCACACACACAATCAGTACTTGTAGGTGAAATCTACAGCAGAAAGAAACCTCAAATCAAAAATTCCCAGTTTTAGGGATTTCTTTCACCAACCTCTCTACCTCTATATTGTGTGACTAATATAAGATCACTCATATTTTCTTTTGCAAAATTTAAAAAATGGCTTTATGAAAAATTAACTACATTGTCTTTATTTATTTATTTTTTTACTTCCCAGCGCTTTTAGGGAATATACATTTGGGAGCCACTGTGGTCTCAGCTGACTGCATCCATCTGAATAACTTAGAGGCTACTAAATACACAAATCCCCTGATTTCTTCCAGATCCAATAAATCACTGTCTTTTCAATACACATTTGAGGTGATACTTTTGTGTACTGGTTTTGAGAACCACTTTGGAGGTTACACAAAAGTCTCAGCTTCCTTTACTGGTAGCACAGTTTGGTTGTAAGTCTGGGCTTCGGATTTCAGTACTTGTCATATTATAAGGTTTATTAAATATTTATTGCATAAATGTATGTGAATATATGAATGACACAAAACTTGCCTACAACACTTCCTGGTAATGTGATCTATGCAAGTTACTTGAAATCAGTTTCCTCATCTGAAAATTGGGAATAATAATAGTACTTTTCTACTTTGGGTTGTAATGATTAAATGGAATAATTTCTGTAAGGTGCTCAGCAAAGAGCTGGACAGCTCTAAGAACTCAATAAATGTTACCTACTGTTACCACTTAAAAAATATTTTGACTTTTATTTTATTTATCAGTAAAATATTAATAGATTAATATCTGTTTATCCTACCTTTAGGAAAACTGCAAGGTTTCATATACAGCAATGGGAATGATAATGCTTTATGAACTGAAATGTACCACAAAAATATATGGTATTAATAAAAAGGAGATGGAAGCTCTGTGTGATATAATTTAATATGAATATGTGCATAAATTATAATAGTTGAATTTAAAAGGACTAAAAATGTAACATGCTGTTGGCCATAGCACATTGTATTTTCCTTTTCATAGGATTTACGGTACTCTAAATCAGAAATTGTTTGTGTCCTACTTCTTCATAGATTCTATGCCTATCAAAGAACATGGCTTTTATTGAAGGTCAGTAAGTAGCCACTGAAGGATGTTTCTGGGGTTTCTGTTTGGCAAGCTTGTAGGAGGCCTTTGTCCTACTGGCAGCCTCTATTCTTCCCTTATTTTGGGAAGCAGGTGCCTCCAACTTTTGGCAGAGGGAGTTTTGACTCTGGAAATCTAATATGGGCTTAATGTACAGAGAACCCAAGAAAGAAAAAAAAAAAAAGAACTTTTGCCGAGATTTATTTTTAGAAAAGAGACAAATGAACTTTAATAATTTCAGTAACCTACTCAGTTAGTTAATATTTTCCACAGTAATGCTGCATAACAAACAATCTCAAAACTTAGTGGCTTGAAATAGCAAAACTTTCATTCCCAATCATATGTCTGTTGATTAGCTGGTCTAGTCGGGGCCTGGTTTCAAGTTGCACATTTTCCCTAAGTGTTTCTCATCCACCTTGAGAGCTGTTCTTCCCATAAGGATGATAGAAGTAAAATATGGGGCCATGGAACATGCAATGCCTCTTAATGCCCGGGGTTAGAATTAGCACACTCTTTTTCCTGCACATATTCTGTTGGCCAGATTCTGTCACAAGGCCAAACCCAGTATTAGTTGGGCAGGGAAGTGCACTCTACCTACATACAGTGAGAGGCAGTGCAAAGTCACTTAACAAAGGGGCATGAATCGCCCCCCCCCACCCTGACCCCCAGGAAGGGACAGGAGACAGCTGGGTGTCAGGAGGGAGGAATTGAGAACAAAAGTGCAAAATCCACAACTGCCAATAGCCTAATTAACGAAGACAAGGGGAGTCAGGAATCTGGAAGTGGGAAATGTGGAATGTGGTTGGCTGAGCTGTGCTTTCTTCACTCTCCTGGAGAGCAAAATGCGTGACCATAAAAACCCACAGGATCACGTGCAGGAAGGTTAGAGACTACAAATACTACATTTGTTCTAAGATTTTTGGGGCCCAAAAAGCTAAAGAAAAGAAGATGAGTTTCTTAATATCAGTGTTAGAATGTTGAAATTTCCCTTTTTACGATTACTTTTAAGAAAAATAAACTTGGTAATAATCTACGTATTTATTATCACTGGTAGGAATGAAATTGTCAAATAGAGCATATTTATACAGTTAAGATATTCCAGGGGTACAGAAAAAATAATTTAAATTATTCATGGTTTGGGAGAAATGATAATTAAGAAGCTACCAGGTGTTAGATGGAAACTTAGTTACTAGTGACAGCTCCCTAAAATATTTATCTGTTGAAGAGATAGCTGTTTTTTGTAGTTCTTACTATGGTGGAGACTAAAAAATAGGCCTATGCCTATTTTCACAAAGTGGTGGTATGTGTTGAAACATGTCATCATGTATCTCCTTTTTCAAATCAATATGTGCTTTTTTCACACCTGGTACTTTCTTCTACAAACTCTAACTTGCCAGGTAACTCTGACTTAGAAAAGATATTTATATACACACATACACATACATATATAATTCATGTGGAATGTGGACAGTGGAGCTCATTCATTCTATTGAGTTTAAAATATATCATTGTTCTTCAAAACATTTTTCTGTGTAGCTAATTATAATGTGGCATTTAGTGTGCTCAGTGGAAATCAGGAACTATAACAATGGATTTGCTTTTTTAAAATAATTTGATCATTAACTGAGACTTGAAGATTGAGTAAGAAGTTAGTTTAGTGAAGAAAGGTTAGAAATAATAGTGCCCCTGCAGTGAGAAGAGTGTAAAGGCCTGAAGCTGAGAGAAACTGGGAGAAATTCAGGATGGCAGGAGTGAAGAGTTGGTGGGATTTGGGGGTAGGTGATGCTGAGTTGTAAGGCTGGACAGGTAGAGAGGCTAAATGATGCATGGCCTTTAAAGTCTTTCATCATCAAAGCTCAGGGAAACTATTGACAGATTTTAAGTACAAGGTGCTGCATGATAAGATTTATGTTTTGTTTTTGTTTTTTTAATCACGTTTTTAAAAGAAGTCTTATGGCAGTATGCAAAATGCTTTGGATGAATTCTGTTTAGATGGATGCCATAGCAATCTGGACAATAGATGACAGGGGTATAGTCTAGGGTAGTACTAGTCGGGTTGCAGAGAAATGAGGACAAGAAAAGCTATTTTAGATATGGAATCACAGTGACTTGTTAAAGTATGTGCTGTGAGGCAAGGGAGAATGCTGAGTGGAAAATAACTCAGCATTCAGCCTAGAGTAGCAAAGGGTTATTAGTGGTCATTCACTGAATGAGGAATCGTAAGAAGGAGATAAGCTCATTTTGACAAAATGACACTTTTAGTTTGGGACTTTTAGGTTTTGAAGTGTCTTTAGACGTTTGAATGGAAGTGTGCATGAGGCAGTTAGATGTATGGGTAAAAGCTCAAAAGAGTGATGTGGGCTAAAGATAGAAATATGGGCACCACTAGTATATGGATAATAATGAAGGCCACAAACATAGATGAGATTGTTCAGGGAGAGAATAGAGAGAATATAGAATAAGAGAAGAGGGTCTAAGTTCCACAGGAAACTATTTAAATTGCAGACGAAGGAAGTCACTTTCAAGGAAGACTGAAAGGAAAGTCCAAAGAGAAATAAGAAAACAAGGATAGTAAGGCAGTAGAGGGCAATATATTCTGTAAACCTGATTAATGACAGCTACCACTTATCTGAGTCCTAGGATGTGCTAAACACTATTTATGCCAACTATGTGGATTGTTTTATTTAATCATCATAGAAATTCTAGAGTATATTAACTCCCTTTTATAGAGGAAACTATGCTTTATACTCTGAAACCATGTATCTTGTCATTCTGGAAAACAGATGCAAATTAGAAAGCTTAAAAATGTTGAATACAATATTTCATTTTCTTTCATATGTGATAGATGAAATATTTATTTTATTTAATCCAGACTTGGTTGTGCTAACCTTCCACAAGGTGGGTACCAACTTATGGAACTGATATTTCAGTTGGAGAAAGTTAGGGTTATGGTCAATATTACTGTCATTATTTTTAAGTGGCAGAGACAACCATTCTTCCTGAACAACCGGCTATGAAGGCCAAGCATGCATGAACAGAGTTTAGTGCCATAATTAAATAAAACTTACATTGAAGGTTATCTCACATGAATTTAATGATATGCATAATTGTTATTCTACTGCATGATAATTATGCATGAATGTAAGCAGCTCTTGTAAATGATGGTAATTTGTAAGAGTTTAGCATAGCCAAACCAAGCACAAACAGAATGAATCTAGCAAAATAATGGGTACTCTCGGGGGATGAGAGGTATGAGGGGAGTCTGTGTTCTTCAGTAGAGTCTCAAAATGAGCTCCTCTTAGAGGAAAAAGGTGGACAAAGAAGGATTGAGGAAGAAAAAGTGAAAGTGTGGAAGAGGAGAAAATTACTGTTAATAGTTGTTATGGGTAGAATTGTGTCCCCCTAAAGAGATATATTAAAGTCCTAATTCCTAATACCTCTGAATGTGACCTTACTTGAAAGTAGGTCATTGCAAATGTAATAAGTTAAAATGAGGTCGTATTGGACAAATAGACAACTAAGCCAATATGAGTAGTGTCCTTATAAAAATACAGTCATGTAAAGACAGCGACACAGAAAGACCATGTGAAGATGGAGGTAGAAAGTAGAGTCATGCTGCCACAAGCCAAGGAATGCCTGGGGCAAGAAGCGGGAAGAATCAAGGAAGGATCCTTTCATAGAATCTTTCATAGGGTCTGGCCCTGCCGACACCTTGATTTTGAAATTCTAGCTTTCAGACCTGAGAGGGTCAGTTTCTGTTTTTCTAAGCCACTCAGTTTGAAGTACTTTATTATGGTAGCACTAGGAAACTAATTCACTAGTTTTGCAAGTTCCATCTCCACCTCTGATTATGGGCAAATTTGGGTATTTTATACATAAACACATATTAATTGCTTTCTGCTTGCCTAGTATTTCTTTAGCTACTGAAGGAAACATTGCTGAACAAGATAAACACAGTCCCTGCCCTGCAAGAGCTTATTGTGTATGACTTTGATGTTCCTATTTCCATGGTACTTCATGTTATACTGGAACAGCTGTTAAATTGTATTGGAATAATTTGTTGCCATGTCTGTCTCCCCAACACAATAGTGAAATCTTAAGGACAGGGGCCTAATAAGTGCTAAAAAAATAAATTCTTACTGAATGGAAAAAAAAATGAATGAATGAATGAATGAATGAATGAATTCCTTTTGGGGGTAAAAGAAAATAGACATTTTATTGTTTAATGATGAAGAAGGGATAATGGAAGGGGGTGTGTGTGTGTGTGTGTGTGTGTGTGTGTGTGTGTACATGTTTTATTTCTTTAAATATAAGAACACCTTGGTATCTCTGACCATTAAGAATAGGACACGTGAAACATCTTCAATGGTATATACTACTGTGCTGCTGTTTCTATCGTCCTGTAAGTTAGCAAAACATTTTTCCTCCTCTTGTAGACTTTGTTGTCTTCGAATATTATAGGATTTTATAAGTTGTTTATTTTCTCATAAAATTTACAACACCTTTTAACTTTTATGACCCATTTCATTTTATGAATCCATAAAAACAATAAATCTTTTTAAAAGAAAAAGAATTCATATAATGATCCTGGTGGTTTGAAAATTCTGTGTGAAGGTATGTGAAGATGATACTTCAAGCAGCTGTTAGAGGTTTTACCAACAGGTAAGGCACGAAAAGATAAATTACCCTTTCCATGTCTCATTTGCATGAATTTGGCAAATCAATAGTAAAGGTAAAATATAATAGGTTAATTGTTATTTATCAATTTGTGGTGTGTTTGATCTATAAATTCTGTTTAAAAAGCAAGTATGTTTTCTTAATCTTTGATGTCTCCTCTTTTCTTCACCTGTCCAGCCCTCTTTCATCTCCAGGACTTTGCAAAGTACATAGTAGATTGTATTTCTTATGATTCCTTCTCCTGTTATCAAGAGAAAATGATGCCATTTCAGATGATTTTCTCTCATATTTATTTTTAAACTGTGAGGGAATTCTGAAAATGATAACAACTTGATTGTTCTTGTACCTCACAAAGATGATACACAAATACACACACCCCTATTAATACTTCCTCCCCTTTTGGGTTATACTAGGTGTGCTGGAGGTACCTGCTTATATGCATATTCCTCTTTGTAGGTTAATTCCCTGAATCCAGTTAGTTTTAGTCTACATTCATTGAAGGGGAAAAATTGGAATAAAGCTGTGTATGCCTAAAGCTGCGACAGAGTTTGGGACCAATTATGCCACTGTAACTTTTCTCTAAGTCAAAGGAATGTTCTTTGGGAATTGTGCTGCCCCCTGGTGATGCACAGAGTAATAGAATAGAACCTTTAAATGAGTTTAATAATATGTATTCTTCATTAATAAAAGCAAATTCTGACACCGAGTCTGCAAAAAACAAAGTAATTCAATAAACAAGAATAAAGACAATTAGCCTGAGATGATTAAGGATGCCACCTCCTCACCACTGCAAATGTGAAGGAACTTTGTGTCACTGCAGTTTCTCCAATTGAGGGTTACTAGTGAGCTCCAAACAGAAGATGAGAGCAACCTTTACAACATTTTTCAAAGTAACAGGATTTTATTTTAGTGGAAGTGATTTTTCTTCTGAGAAGTCTTATATCCTGAAGGAGATTTGCAGTACATAATCCCCAATTTATTTAATTCTGCTTGAGAAGACTTTTTTTTCTTTCTTTCTCAGATGTTTACAGAGAGCTTTTTAGAGTTGTGTACTATGGAAGTTAGAGAGTAGTTTGTGGATTCTTCATTTATTTTAATCTCTGAACTGCATTCTTTGAGTTTTATCCTGTGTGCTTTAGGAATAATAATTCTCATTTGATGTCCCACGGCTGAGTGCTATTTAGAGACTCTCTAGATGATTTTGAACATAGAATTTTAGAACTGGCAGTGACCTTAGAGATCATCTTATCTCTAACTCTTAAATGACTCTAGGTTGTCTAATTCCACATATTGTATTATGGAGAAATCCAATTATTTCATAATTATATTATAATTATTGTTTTAAAAGTGTGCAAGCAACAACAACAACAAACAGGGCTTTTCTGTACCGACTAATTTTTTCCCCAGATATCCCTTACCTTTATCATGTACCTGTATTAGTTTTATCCTATTTTAACCAATGTCCTCTTAACTAGGGATCCTCGGGTTTTGAGGGAGAGTTGGGGTGGAGAAGGGAAGTTTGGCACTATTCTGCAGCTGCAATTCCAAAACTATTGAGAAAGCAAATCTGGGGAAGTTCACAGACTTCACTGCACACACACAATTGGTGTTTGTGCGATGTTAATTAAAAAACATTAAATAGAGTGAATGCCTGCAGTAGTTAGGGACCTCTCTGCAAAAAGCCCCCTAGCTGTTCAGAGATAAATAACGTAGGGGTCCTTGAGAAGTTTAAGTGTTGCTGGCATTGCTGTGGAATTTCACTGCTTCAGAGCCAACACAGTTCTTTATGCAAGTTAAAGTCCCCAGGCAACACTTGGCCCTCAAGTGTGCTGACTTTTCAAAAAGAAGCAGGAATAGTGCATATTTTCAAACGAAGAATCATTACTTAGCTAAGAATTGTTTTTTTGTACTTAGTACCATATGCTTCTAGAGTTCTCTTGTCAACAATTTTTGGAACTCGTGTGTTAGCTATTTATTTAATGTTGAGGTTGAAAACAGGGAGCAACAGAAGGCAGAGAATTGAATAAAAAAGAGCAAAGCAGTTCCCAGTCCGTGACTGTTCAGGATAACTAACAGACATGGTGTGCATTAATGGCCATTAAGGAGCCCAGTCTAAAAATATAACTGGCACTAGAATGAATAATTATTTCTTTACCTCAGCTAAGTTTTTAGGCTGAAAGCTGGAGATATTGGCCAGAGCTAACTCAAGCAATACTATCAAGATGCCAGGATGATGTGAAGCTACGTGAAACTGCAGGCTTCCATCAGACCTCCTTTATGAGAAAGGCAGCAGGAACGGGGCCCCCTAGTGGGGACACACTAGGAAGCACATGTGGGCTACGCCCTTGGGCCATTGGAGAACCAGGGGGAGAACCAGAGTCTTAAAAAAGCAGATTTTCTTTTTAAGTAGCTACATTTAACTCCATTTAACCAGAACTTGAAAAAAAAATAAGATATTGCTCAGGATCTACTGTCCAATTATATAATCGACTGTTTAGCCAAATGTTCTTAAGTACCCATGCCAAGTTTCATGCTATAGTTTTCTTACTGGCCACAGAGCATTATGCTTGGGAATCTTTTCCATAAAGCAGACAGTTTCATGAAGACTTCTATGTAACATGAGGCACTGTGCCATTTGCACATAGCCTGTGAATGGAGAGTCCTATTCTATTTCTGCTTCTGATTAGCTGTTTGATCTTTGTTGAGAACTTTGACTTATCGGTCTCTGTTTTCTCATCTATATGTATAAACTGGACTTGATGTTCTCTAAAGATCTTTGTGGTTCTTACATACTGGTCATTAAAAATAACATGTAGGTTACATGTAAGCTGGGAATTCGGGACAAATTCTAACACTTCAACAACCACTTATCCATTCATCCATTCATCCAATCATTAAATATTTATTGGGTGACTACTATGGGTCAAACACTTGTAAATGCTATAAATATAGCAGTGAACAAAATAGAGCCCTTGCCCTCACAGAGCTTACATTCTAGATAAAGATATAACATGGCGGGTGGTGATAAGTGATATGAAGTGTAATGATTTAGAACAGTGCTACTCAAAGTGCCATATGTAGACCAATGCCGGTCTGTTGCTGCACCACAGGATAAATTAATAAATTGATAACAACTATTTAGAACATTTTATAGAAATGTTCAAAGACAAGTAAGATAGTCCTAGTCAGATCTTAGTGAGGAAGTGAAGCATCATGAAAGACAATATCAGAAAAATGGCAGGGGTTCAAATTGCATCAGGGCCTTGTAGGTCAGGATAAGGACCTTTATTCTGATTGACATGAGAAACTATTGGAGATATGTGAACACAGGAGATAAATGATCTGATTTAAGGGTTAAAAATATAAAAATATTTTATATATGATATACAATAAACTAGATCTAAGGAGACAAGGAGAAAGGCAGGGGCATCAAATGAGAGTCTATTGCAATATTCAGATAGAGACCGCCTTTCATGAAGTAGGGACAGTCAGTCAGGTGGGGCTGATAGAGTGTCAAGTGGAGCCCATAGACATTCTGCAGGTAGAGCTGACCTGATGATGTGTGTGTATGTGTGTGTTTGTGTGTGTGTGTGACTTCGTTAGTGTTTTAAGACAAGAAAGGGGTCAGCTGACTAGATTTTTACCCCAGTAACTGGGTGAAAGGAGAACCATTTATTGAGATAAGAAGATGGAATTGAAGAAAGTTAGAGGGTGGAAGTGGATAAGCCTTTCTAACCCTTTCTAGTTAAAAGAAAAGAAAAGATTTAGTATTAAAAGTAAAAGTGTTAGAGTAGGCTTTCAAGTAAGTGCATGTAGGCTATCACCTATAGCACCTACCATGGACTTCTAGTATAATGAATAACTAGTAATAGTATAACTCTGTCATTCTAAATTTATAGAAGATAATGTGTCCTCAGCATATAAACATTTCAGCTTATTTATTGTACCTTTTTGTTTGACTATAACATACTAATGCTAAATACAAAAAATTCGAAACAAGTATTTGTAGACATCAACTAACTAGTACTATGTTTCTGAATGATAACTACTTATGAAATTGGAACTGATTTTGACTCCTAGCTCTTCCACTAGTTAATTTTCTGGGTATATTATTTAACTTTCTGGGTCTTAGTTTCCTCTTCTGTAAAAAAAAGGGATGATGATTATGATGATGATAATAATAGGTGCTTAATGTGATTGTATGTGGAGTAAATGATAATGTTATATAAAGCACTTAAAATAATTTCTGGTACTACTAATATGCAGATGGAACAGACTATTAATAGTAATAATAATGTATTTCATATTAATAATTTCATAGTAATATACTTTAAAAATAATATTAGAAAAGATAAATTATCAGAAGCAATATTACAAAATTATGTATAATATCAAATGGTATGAACTATAAAACCTAGAGCATATATAGAAACTAGAATGAATATATATGTGTGTGTATATATATATAATATATATAAATACACATGTAGATATAGCTATATACACATACATACACATGCACACTCATCCACACACACACACAATCATATTTCCTATTCAACTCAATTGGAAAATTGGTTTACCATTAGACTTTCCTTTATAGATCACTAGGTAATTCTTTTTTTAAAATTAATTTTTATTCACGTAAAGTTGATTTACAATGTTATGTAAGTTTCTGCTGTACATCAAAGAGAATCAGTTATACACGCACATATATTCACTCTTTTTAAAATTCTTTTCCCATATAAGTCATTACACAGTAATGAGTAGAGTTCCCTGTGCTATACAGTAGGTTCTTATTTTATATATAGTAGTGTGTCTATGTCAATCCCAATCTCCCAATTTATCCCTCCTCCCCTCCCTTCCCCCTTGGTAATCATAAGTTTGTTTTCTTTCTTTTTTAAAAAATTTTTATTGGGGTATAATTGATTAAAAATGTTGTATTAGTTTCAGGTGTGCAGCAAAGTGAATCTGTTATACATATACTTATATCCACTCTTTTTTAGATTCTTTTCCCATATAGGCCATTACAGAGTATTGAGTAGAGTTTCCTGTTCTATACAGTAGGTTCTTATTAGTTATCTATTTTATACATAGTAGTGTGTATGAGTCAATCCGAATCTTCCAATTTATCCCTCCCCCACTGCCTTACCCCTGATAACCATAAGTTTATTTTCTACATCTGTAACTCTATTTCAGTTTTGTAGATAAGTTCATTTGTAGCCTTTGTTTTTTAGATTCCACATATAAGCAATATGATATTTGTCTTTCTCTGTCTGACTTACTTCACTCAGTATGAGAATCTCTAGGTCCATCCATGCTGATGCAAATGGCATTATTTCATTCTTTTTTATGGCTGAATAATATTCTATTGTATATATGTACCACATCTTCTTTATCCATTCCTCTGTTGATGGACACAGGTTGCTTCTATGTGCTGGCTATTGTAAATAGTGCTGCAATGAACATTGGGGTGCATGTATCTTTTTGAATTATGGTTTTCTCTGGATATATGCCCAGGAGTGGGATTGCTGGATCACATGGTAGCTCTATATTTAGTTTTTTCAGGTAACTCTTATAGTAATCTTTAGAATAATATATTTTTCTTTCAGATGATTTAAAATACAATTTCTCAATAGTTTATATTAAAATCAAGATAATGTTTTTATATAAAATGCTAATGTTTTATAAAAGTCCAAGATTATCAAAAGTGTTAATAGTAACTGGAATTAGTATACACATTACCATAAAAGAAATGGCAAAGCATAGAGTAAATACCTTATCTTTTTAAAAATTAAATATATATATATATATATATATCCTTCCTGAAATAAAATTCACTTTTTACATACAAAAATGCTTTATAGAATTTATAAATTTATAAATTACAGATAAACAAAAAAGGAAAATAGGTGTCATCTGGGAATCTTCTAATCAGAGAGAAAACATTTTTATCATATTTTATTTCCTTCCCAATGAATATGTTTATACACATAAGCATATACATGCTCCCATATATTCTTAAAAAGTATCTTTGAAAAATAATTGATTTTACTGAGGGATTTTATTTTATCTTTTTGAAATCATAACAATAAAAATTATACAATTACATGAGACTGTCCCTCAAAAAAGTAATGCATTTTAAAATCAAATTCTATAGTTATTATTTGATTTACATTGGTTTCCTTACAAGGTCTAGTCAGGTGGCAAATACATTTGAAAACTGAACATTTGCAAGGAATATAACAGAGAATCTATTCTCTTTTATCCTGGCAGAAAGTGTCAGTAGAAATCTGAAGTCTGTAATAAAAGATACTTGTTTGTAAAACTTACCCTAAAATACATATTATTTTTGTGTCAGGAATTAAAAATGAATCATGTTCAGAAAAGACATTCTTCAAATTTTAAAACTTTATCAAATTTGTGCTGTACTGTGATAGGATTAAAAATAGTAGTATTTATTCCCATTCCACCTGTATCTCTAAGTAAACAGTAAGTAATTTAGTTTAAATTTTTAATTTATCTTCTAGATAATTTTTTTGTACATGGGAACCTTGCCAGATACGAATATAAATACTTTTATTTTTATAATATAGAGCAATTATGTTTATTTGCACAGGCTCTCAAAAATTCACATTGAACTAAAATGACAATGCAAGTATTAAATGATTTTAAAACTTTAATTCAAGTCTTTTTTTCTTGTTACCAGCCTATTTTATATTATCAAAGGAAATCATAGATTATTCTTTACTTTTAAAATTGAACCTGATGCTATAGAACTCCTGTGGCTTAGTGTTGAATGTGCTGTTTTTGATACCTGTATTACTGAATTGTCTTAGGTAAACTAAGGAACTTGTAACACATTTTGGTATTTATTCCTTTGTTATCATTACCTAAAACTTTTGACAAAACCATAACAAGGAAAAGTTCAAATATGTTACCACTAGGTAGTAAATATTGTATCCTTATATATATATTTTTTTTTTTAAATAAATTTATTTATTTAATTTTTGGCTGTGTTTGGTCTTTGTTCATGTGCGTGGGCTTTCTCTAGTGGCGAGCGGGGGTTACTCTTTGTTGTGGTGTGTGGGCTTCTCATTGCAGTGGCTTCTCTTGTTGCAGAGCACAGGCCCTAGGTGCACAAGCTTCAGTAGTTGTGGCACACGGACTCTAGAGCACAGGCTCAGTAGTTGTGACACACAGGCTTAGTTGCTCCGCGGCATGTGGGATCTTCCTGGACCAGGGCTCTAATCCGTGTCCCCTGCATTGGCAGGCAGAATCTTAACCACTGCACCACCAGGGAAGCCCCCTTATATATATTTTTAAGTATTTCTCTTAAATATAAAAGATATTTCTAAAGTCATGTCCAATAATACTAAAAAAGTTGTTAAACATCACCTTGGTTTTTAGATGTTATGTTGAATGATGTATATTCCATTAGAAAGTTGAAGTTTTACATTCAATTTCTTATTAAAGATATTAACTGCTGCTTCATTATAATAAAACCTCCAAATAGGATATCAGATCTTTTAAAAAACTTTTATGTTATTTTTCCAACTCCATTGAAATATAATGGCATATAATATTGGATAAATTTAAGGTGTACAATGTGTGACTTTTATACACTTATATATTGCAAAGTGATTACCACTATAATGTTAGCTAACACCACCAGCACATCACATGATTATAATTTCTTTTTTGTGGTTAGAACCTTGAAGGTCTATTCTCTTAGGAACTGTCAAGTATGTAATAGAGTATTGTTACTTATAATCATCATGCTGTACATTAGATCCCCAGAATTTATTCATTTTATAACTGGAGATTTGTATCATTTTATCAACATCTCTCCATTTCTCTCACCCCTGAGACCCTGGTAACCAAGACTCTCTGTTTCAGAAAACAATATGGAAATTTCTCAAAAACTTAAAAATAGAACTACCATGTGATCCAGCAATCCGACTTTGGGGTAAATTTCCAAAAGAAATGAAAATAGGATCTCAAAGGATATCAGATCTTTAAATCCAAAGATTAGTGAAACTTTCATGGGAAAACATTCCAAGTTGAATGACTGTCCATGTAGTATCTGATGCCCTGTTAACTAACCCATGAGATCATGGAATGAGTAGGGAAGTTGCTAGTAATATTAGTAGTGCAATGTCTTGGTAATATCTCAAAACTATGGTAACAAATACCTGAAATAAATAAAATGAAAGAAAAAAGTTAAAAACCCACATGTTCAATCATAGAGTAACTAAGTCATCAGGCTTAAATGGAATATATTTTAGTTATCAAAAATATGTCTATTTTGTCTGTGTCAGAACAATTACTCTTTGCCCTCTTTGACAAGTGAATGAGGACCTAGGCAGAGATATGCACAAACCTGGTTGACTGAATAAAATATTTGTAAGGTGTGGTGTTTCTTCAGATGTAGTTGCTACTGGGTATATTAGTAATATCATTTACTACTGTTACAGCCCTCCCAAAAAATTGTTTCTCACAAGTGATGTCCACCTTTTTAAAAATACTTCTAAGGGGAAAAAAAATCCCACAGACTGCCACTTTAATTACAGTGAATGGTAAAGGTTTCACAGTGATAAGCCATTACAAACAGACTGGCCTTTATTACATGCAAAGTGGTGTTTGAAAGCATGATAATCTAGGGAAGAAAGATGGTTGCTAATGTTTACATACTTAGCTCCCACTGGCATTTTACCAGGTTGGAGGTTGGCACTGTCCCTCTTAATCTGAGCCAGTGCATCCAGATTCACAGCAAGACCTCAAGGAGAACCAGATGATGGGGCAGATGGCAGATGACTAATTTGGCAAGTCTTGATGAGTGGAAATTGTTTGCTTTAATTGCTTGTCAAGTCCAGTACCTACATTAAAGTTAAGGACCTAGCACTTCCACAGAAAAGGCAATACCACAAAGTTAATAAGAAGGACTCTTTGTGTGGGGAAAGGGAAGGGGGTGTGAAGAATGACAAAAAGAGCAGGGAGGGAATTATGACAAGATAGTGGTAAGGAGAATATTATTTCATCTAAGAATAGATGACAGAAATGTAATTTCTAAATCTGTAAAGTCTTTCTATTATGTTTTTCAGCTTTCAACATAGGAATTTTTTGAGGTATAATTTAAGAAAAATATAAAATATGTAAAGGCAGAAAAACAATAAAGAACGGGAACTAAAATTTATATTCAAGCAGTTACAAGTCAGTTTTTGATGACCCATATAATGCATTTAAAATAATTTTTAATTATTTTAATTTTACTAAGCTTATCTTTGAAATACTAAATAAACAATACAAGTATAACCTATTATATTGGGAAGACTAGATTAGAGTAGACCACTCACAAAACATATCATTGATGAACAGGAGATAATCATGTGTGATATTTACATCTATCATTTTTTGGTGGTCTTCAGTGATGATCTTTTTTCCCTTTGCAATATAATTTAGCAGTTTAAGCATCTTTGAGGGCATTTAGGGACAGTTATAAGTAAACAATAGAGGTAAAATGCAGCTCAATTAAATTTTAGATGGAGCAGCACATAGCAGTATATATAGCCTATGGACTTGCCTTTCATCAGCCTGTATTATAGAATGCGTATGTCTTCCCTAGCTACAACTCTATTAGTGAAGGTCTATGATGCCAAATGCCCTTTTCATTTGGCTCAAGAATCCTTTATAAAGTGATTTAGTTGATTTCAGCAGATTCCTTTTTTGTCACTTTGGGAGTCAATAAAAGAGTGGTAGAAGATAGAGATTCAGAGAATACACTATAGGGTCACTTATTTTTTTTAAAAAGATACTGATTTTTAGATTGAAAATATTTTATTTACAGTTTTATGTAATGTAAATTATAAACCAAATTTCCTGCTTGATGTTACTTTTTTTCTTTAATACTTTTAGAGTTAATTATATAGAGTGCAAATTTTATAAAATATTAACCGACTTCCATTATTTATCACTTTGTGTGTGATGACATCTGGTACAAATATTTCTAAATCATTGATAGATCTTTTTTAATATTAACATAACAGTACAAATAAAAACAATAAATCTAGAAGTATATTAATGTTATAATGCATGATTACTAAGTGTGGTTCATTCCAGGAATATAAGAATGGTTCAGTATTTGGAACTCATTAATAATTTCAAAATTAGTACACATTTAATTAGCATTAACTGATAGTAAAAAATAACAACATTCAACATTCAAATCTGAAATAAAAACCTGATAAAGCCAGACCCTGGAACATAGAACATAACAAAATATATGCTGAACCAAGGAAAACATTTCTGTAAAGATCAGAACAGAGATAGAATTGACAACTATGCTTATTAATTGAAAAAAATTATCCTAGAAAGTCTAAGTAGTACCAGCCAAAAAAAACCAAACAAAATAAAATAGCATGATTGAAGACTAGATAAATCAAGAACCTCAATGAAGAAAACTAATTAGAAATTACAAGGATTTAGCAATGTAGCCAAGTTTTGAGGGGAGAAAAATACCAGAGTCATCAAGAGTTTTAAAAATATATAATAATAATAAGCAATTCAAAAATGTAACTAAAATTATTCAAAGATGACAAGCATAAAATGCCTAAGAACAAATATATTAAGAATGTCTTATGATTTATATAAAGGGGCATTTTTAACTCTGTTAAACATACAAGCCAATTTGAGTGTGTGTGTGTTTTCATTTACATACAGTAAAGCTGACTTTTTTGGTGTACAGTTCTCTGAGTTTTAACCCATGTATACTATGTAATCACCACCACAGTCAGTATGCAGAAGAATTCTGCCATCTCCTAAATTCCCCTCATGATCTTTCAGTCAAATGCTCTCTCTCAGATACCCATCTTCTGGCAACCACTTATTTGTTGTCCATCCTTTGTAGTTTTGTCCTTCTCCAAAATGTCATGCCAATGGAATCATATAGTATGTAGCTTTTTGAGCCTGCTTCTTTCAGTCAGCATAATGCCTTTGGGAATTTTCCACGTTGCTATAGCAATCATCTGTTCATTTTTATTGCTGACTAGATATTCATGAAATAGATATACTATAGTTTGTTAGCATTCAGCCATTGAAGGACATTTGGGTTGTTTCCAATTTTTGGTGAATTTGAGTGGAGTTCTGATAAACACTCATGTACACATTTTTATGTGAACATAATTTTCATTTATCTAGGGATGTACTTATAAATGGGATTGCTGGATAATTTGATAAGTGTTTAACTTTATAACTTTATATGATGTTGCCACAGTGTGACCTCCTCTAAAACACCCACTGAATGCAACTCATTACTTAGTGTAGAGTAGGTTTTATTTTATTTTTTATCATTTTTTAAAATTTTTATTTTATATTGGAGCACAGTTGATTAGCAATGTTGTGTTAGCTTCAGGTGTACAGCAAAATGATTCAGTTATACATATACATGTATCTATTTTTCAAATTTTTTTCCCATTTAGGTTATTATAGAAAATTGAGCAGCGTTCCCTGTGCTATACAGTAGGTCCTTGTTGTTTATCTATTTTAAATATAGAGTGTGTACATGTCGATCCCAAACTCCCAATCTATTCCTCATCCCCCACCCTTCCCCCCGATAACTATGTTTGTTCTCTAAGTCTGTGAGTCTGTTTCTGTTTTGTACATAAGTTCATTTGCATCATTTTTTTTCTTAGATTCCATATATAAGTGATGTCACACGATATTTGTCTTTCTCTGTCTGACTTCATTTAGTTTGATATTCTCCAGGTCCATCCACGTTGCTGCAAATGGCATTATTTCATTTTTAATGGCTGAGTAATATTCCATTGTATATATGTACCACATCTTCTTTATCCAGTCATTCTTTCAATGGACATTTAGGTAGCTTCCATGTCTTGACTATTGAAAACAGCACTGCAATGGATATTGGGGTGCCTGTATCCTTTCAGACCATGTTTTTCTTTGGCTATATGCCCAGGACTGGGATTGCTAGTTCATATGTTAGCTCTGTTTTTAGTTTCTTAAGGAACCTCCATACTGTTTTCCATAGTGGCTGTACCAATTTACATTCCCAACAGTGTAGAGTAGGTTTTAAATAAGTATTTTAGAAATAAATTCAATCAATCACAGAATTTTCGAGCTGGAAGGAAACATAAAGAAAAGAGAAAATTGGACCCAATGAGAAGAAAATAATTGTCCCAATTTACACAGCTAGAAAATGTTGGAGCAATGGCATCCTGACCTTCACTGCCCTTGCCCAGTGCTCATTCCACATAACTCCAAGTAACAAAGTGACTTGCTCAAGTTCATTCAGCTCTTAGAAATAGGACTAGCATTTGATACTGGCTTAATTATTTCTCCAAGGTCCATTTTATTTATTCAACAGGTATTGACTGAGAGTCTGCTATGTGTCTTCTCTTTAGGTGTTGAGCAGAGAAAGGGCCTCTGACGATGGAGCTTGCATTCTAATGTAGAGACATATAATAAACAAGTAAACAAGCAAGTGTATAATATAATTTCAGATAGCAGTAAAACAAAAATAAAGAAGGCAAAGAAGACAGAGTATGATGAATGGGAACCTGGTATCTATTGTAGATAAGATAGTCAGAGAAGGCTTTTCTGAAAGAGTGACTTTTGAGCAAAGATCTGAATATATGTTCTGCAGGCTATGGTAAGAAGTTTGGATTTTATAATAAATGTGATTAGAAGCCAAGGGTTGTTTTCAGTGATGGAGTGATGTGAATGATTCATGTTTTTAAAAAGATCACTCTGGCCTCTGTGCAAAGAATTAACAGGGGAAGTAGGGAAAGTAAGAAGTTAGTTAAGAGGCTGCTTTCAAAGTCCAGGGTAGATATAGCCTTGGTGGCTTGGATTAAATGGCTATAGTAGAGGAAGTAGCAAATTTGGCCCCATTTCAGCATATATGTTGAACATAGAGCTGCAAAACTTCTTTGTGTAACTATAATAGCACTCAGTAGTCACTGAAAATGTATGCTACTTCTGATATTCTCTTTAATTATTTTATATTTTTAATGATTTTTAAATGCCCAACAATGTACATTAAACTAAAACATATTTATTATGGTAACATTTCTGAAAGAGAAAGTACTTAGTGTTAAATCAGATAAAAAAAATTAGAGATAGAGAACTTTTATCAGGTTACCAAATATTTTTTATGCAGACAGTCCCTGAATGGTGCATACAAAATATATACATAACTTACATACACTGCTTGCTGTTTTCCTTACTATGTGCCATGTACAACTTCATGAGCCCTTACAAAAGGCCTTGGGCATTTTAATCAATATACATTTTTTCATGATACTAGGTCAACAGTAGATGCTAAATAAATAATTATTCATTTCTTAATATCTCACATAGGCATTTGATTTGAAAGTCAGGCAATATTTTGATTTAATTTTTTTCCCCTCTTTTCATCTTAAGTAAGCAAAGGAGTGCTGATTTCCACAGCCGTAAGCGTGGAGGCAATAATTGATTTTTAGTATTAATATGGATATTGCTAATGTTTCTTCTTTGTGCTTCTAACATATTTGCCCCATGAATAAATGAATAATTTTGTTAACCAACCTTTTTATATTACTACAAACTCCTAATTATAGTCTTAATTTTTTACTGAATGAGGATCATGTAGTTCACTCACTGTTGGATGTAAATCTTAAGACTAAAAAGCCCATGTTTGCAACTATAGCTGTATTTGTGATGGAATCAATACCAAATAGAATAATTGGTGATTTTATTAAGGCCTCACGTATAGCTTTACTCCTGGAGTTACAGTTGAAATGAAAACTCTAGGGAGTAGATGTAAATTCAGGATTTCTGAAGCTTGATTATTGTAAGCTTATAGTTTAAGGAGTTTATAATAGTGTTGGCAAAGGGGGCTGAATTGTGTTAAACTTGTTTTGGCTGGTGAAAAAGATTTTTCAATACTGTCTGATAAACAGCTGTGTGAAATCAATGAAACTTGATGGTTTAAGCATTGTCTTGTATACATTGCCTGATTGTAAAATCGATTGACAAATGGAAGTTGTGAGGCATTCAGTGAAGCCTTCATGAAGAGAAATACAAATGATTTTTATGCATCTATCAAAACTAGTTCTTTTAAAATCAAGTCCGTCTTTCAAGATGAAAGTTATGAGGAGTATTATACTCGTTATAGATAGCTTGACTCAAACATAAATATAAAGGAAAGTCTCACTGAGACAAAAATATTCCCTAACTGGAACCATGTATAGTAAAAACTCCAAAAATCAGAATGTTTGGAAAATAGAGTATTCTGATTATTTAGAATTTGTTTACTGTATAATTTTTTGTTGTTACTGAAAGATATTTTTAAATATATTTATTCCAATTTTCTGTTTTCATATGGTATATAAAAATACAGCTGATCATTTATTGAACATGGGTACTTTTCTGAATTGAGGGTTATTTTCTGAATACAAGTTGTAATTGTTTTTATGGCAATTAATATTCTTAAATAACTCATTTGGTTCTTACTATCCTTCAAGGGCAGTATTGTTACCCCATTTGAAAGATGAAGTAGCTAAGGGTTAGAGAGGGAGTCATCTGTCCCTGGGTACACAGTTAACCAAAAGATGGAGACCAGATTAGAATCTGGGTCAGTTCTAATTGTCTTAACAACTCAGCTAAGTTCCTGTGTGTGCAGAACCAGTGGGAAATGCAGATAATTGCTCAAAGATTCTGCGATGTGGAACCTCCTGGACAGGGGTCCTCTTACCCCTCTCTGGGATCTCAGGGGTCCCTATTCTTTGCCAGTTTCTGCAAACACTCAGTGTCTTCCAGAGGCGTGGCTAATCAGTTAACTCAGTCACACCCATTCACTTTATGGGGCACCTACTATACACCAGACTTTAGAGAGAAAGGCATGGTCTCTGCCCTCTAGGAGCTGCAGGCCACCTCACCATGTGACTGGAAACCACACCCCGTCCTTGGCTACCAGCAAGTGAGCACAGATGGGCCACTTACCGAGAGAGCACTACTGAGTCCCATCAGTTGAGAAATTGCAGAATTCAGCAAGAAGTCCTCTGTGAAATGGGCAGTCACCTATTGGTAAAAGTTAAATTATTCACTTTGTTCAAATTTCCTTTAAGCTTTCCACAGAAAAATTGAATTACCCAAAAAATGTGAAACTAAATGCATGCAATAAAAGGTATTTATAAATGTAAAACAAAAAAAACCAAAACTTTCTTGCAAAGCACTATGCTATACAGCTCAGCAGATACAAAATAATGATTAATATATTGCATCTGTCTTCAAAGAGTTTATAGCCTTTGTAGGTCTCTTATATAACAGATTATTGTAATAATAATTAATAACAATTTAATATTATATATTCTTTTCATATATGCAGAATGAGAAGCAAGAAAAATGCATAGGCATTACAGTTATATTGATAGATTTTCTCCCAAAATTTGTTTAAGCTTTTATAGAAAAGGGCAGAATACACTAAATATTTTAGAAATCTTTTCATTTAGATGTTTACATATTGATTTTTATATATTGATATTAAAGTGTGAGTTTTATCTCCGACTGAAAGAAACTTGTACAACATAAATGATACATAAATTGCAATGTGGCATTGTATACATTTTAGAAATGGTGAGCAAGTTTCTTAATCAATGCTTAATTACCCCCATCGGTAGTTGCATTAAAATATAAGCTTGTCCTCCTTGGAATTTAAAATAATTGAAATCTATATTTCATAAACCCATATAATTGTACCTTTTCTCAGCAGACATTTTACAATTTATAAAGCTGCTGTGAGCAATAAAAATAAAGATTGTGGCTCAGGAGTGTTTTTTAGAGTCTGTACAGTTTATTGAAAAAGAAAGTGGGACTTTGATCTTGATGGAGAAGGATCATATACCAGAATCAATTGCTTCTTGTTCTCCTGCTTATGTTGAATATTACTGTACTTATCAATAGAAGTTTATTTTTTTCATAATGATTGTTAGTTTTAGTAATAAGGGAAACTTCCACAGAACCAGTAAAATTTTCAGATGATCAAGAATGATTTGGTAGTTTTATTATGATTGGAATAAATTCAGTTAAACAGCAAGACAGAATAGTTAAAATTACTTAAGGTCAGAAGCATATAACTTAATTTGAATTTAATCCTTCCTACATATAATATTTTAGCAGCCAGGACCAAAATTCACTATTATCTTGATGTTAATGATAATAAACATGATTAATAAACATGTAAACAGGTTTGTTTGAAAATCCTGGTTCCTTTAGCTCATTTCTCAGCCAGTCTCTAGAGTGTGTGCCTCATTCCTGTGCTCCAAGATTGTGGTTCAAGTTTTAACCATCACATCTCCATTCCAGGCAGCAGACTGGAGGAAGATGTGGGGAAGAAAGGAGTCAAAGTTAGGCTCCAACCATGTTTTAAATAAAGTTCTGGGAAAGTGTCATACAACATATTAGAACTTAGTCCCCTGCAAAGTTTACCTCCAAGAGGAGCAGAGAAATGTAATCTTTATTTGGGGTGGCCACAAGCCCAGCTAAAATTGTGCAGTCTGTTACTGTGAAGGAAGAAGAGAGTGGATATTGAGGGTTCTAGAAGTCTTTTTATCCATCCTTATCACTACAAAAAGTACATTCTCAAGGGCAACAAATGAGTTCCAGCATGGTGTATGAGGACTCTGACATTCAGAAGGGAGAATGGGGAGAGTAACTTCAAGGTGATAAACTAATCGAACTCTGGAGTATGGAAGTGATTTTTAATGTTTCTTTAAATGTGAGATTTCAGGTAGAAATAGTCTGAAGATTGTATATCCTAGGGCATCTTTAACAAAGTACCCCAGTCTAGGTGGCTTAAAACAATAATAATTTATTCTTTCAGAGTTCTAGAGGCTAAAAGTCTAGTATAAAGGTGTCAGTAAGGTCAGGCTCCCTCTGAGACTCATGGTAGAATCTTTCCTTGCCTCTTCCTAGCTTCTGGTGTTGGCCATCAATTGCTGGCATCCCTTGGTTTGCAGCTGCATCACTCCCATCTTTGCCTCTGTGGTCACATGGCTTTCCCCCTGTGTCTCTTGATGTTCACAGGGTATTTTGCTCTTAGAAGGACATTGAATATATTGGGTTAGAGCCTATTCTAATGTACTCATCCTACCTTCATTTCATAAACCATATTTCCAAACAAGGTCACATTCACAGGTACCAGGGGTTAGGACTTCAATATATCTCTTAGAAGGACACAATTCCACTTATAAAAGAGTATTTCTAGAAAATATACTGTTTGATGAGGTTTAGAAATCCAGACAAGAAGAATTTGTGTTTTATTTTTGTTTTTATAATGAACTTCCACTATGGTTAGAGGTCTATGTTATTCTTCAGACTTTTAGATCCAGATTTTTGTTATTTTTGATGTGTCAATAGGCAAAAGCAGGCTTTATGGTGGCCCTAATTATTTAGAATATACCAATCTAGATTTTTTTTCCTTTCTGTATTGAAACTTATCCCCTTGAGCACCACATCAAGCCTCATGTCTTCTTTGTCATTCTTGTGGAGATGACACACAAATGTATATTTGACATTACATTACTAAGCTATTTTTCTAGTGTCTTCAGTGTTTACTCCATATATCTTGTCTTAAGTTTGGTGTATACCATGTAACGTACTCAAAGATGTTTCATTCACAATTCATTTTTTTTTAATTTTACACACTTATTACAAGATTCATAATAGAGTTTTTTCAGTTTATTGAAGATTAGAATTGGTACATTAAATGGTAGAGTTGGAGCATTAAATTGTTCAGGTAGCTATGCAAACCATGAGAAGTAATAACTGAAACTGACTTCTGGAAGAAAGGAAATATACATACACACACAACCTAAAAAACACAGATGTGTGTATACTCATGAGCTTATATATAAACATTCAAAATCCACCCCCCAAAGTTGGCAGATTGAGAACATTTGTTAACAGTCTATTTTACCTCAGAACACTAATGAATACACAACGACACAGTTGATATTGATAAAAGTTTATAAATTCAGTACATATTCTCTTTGTAGTGTATGTTTATAAATGTTTCAATCTAAGTTGTTTAATATTTTTATTTTAAAAGGTAGCATTTTTGAGGGATTAAAGCATAAGTTTTAATTCTGTAGAAAATTTACTGACTAAGATCAGATTACTTTGCAATACAAAAATATTTTTAAAATAAAATTGTTACTTTTATCATCTTTCGATTTTGATTTACTTTCATATGTAGAAAAGAGAGTAAATTATAAATTTGAAAGAAAATCCTATTTGAGTGAAATTAAATGTACTTACATGTTTTATATGCCCACAGCAAATGTGAATATTTTAAGTTTATCTCCTTGCTGTATGTTTCTGTGGAACCCATGCTTTCCTACTCTCTGTGGTTAGTACATACATTTTATGAATGTAAATGTATGATGTCACTTATATGTGGAATCTAAAGAAGCTGAACTCATAGAAACAAAGAGAAGAATGGTGGTTACCAGGGACTTGGGGATGAGGAAATGAGGAGATTTTTGTCAAAAAGTACTAACTTCCACTTATAAGATGAACAAGTTTGGGTGTAACATGGTGATTATAGTTAACAATACTGTATTATATACTTGAAAGTTGCTGGGAGAGTAAATCTTAAATGTTCTCACCACACACACACACACACACACACACACACAACAACAACAACAATGGTAATCAGGTGACATGATGGTGATGTTCGCTAATGCTATGGTGGTAATCATTTTACAATATATAAGTGTATCAAAACCACATGCGTACTCCTTAAACTTACATAATGTTATATGTCAATTATAATTCAGTAAAGCTGGAAAAAATAAAAGTGAAGATATTTATGAGTGTTTGGGTTATGGGTCTTAATAACATTCAAAATATTTTAATTCAGGGAATTGGAGTAGATTGTTATGGAAGAGAGTTGAGGGAAATATTGTCATGGTTCATGTCATATAAAGTTTACATAACTTCCCATGTTTCTTCTTGTCTTGGCAGTGTGTGCAGGAACAGAGAATAAGTTGAGCTCTCTCTCTGACCTGGAACAGCAGTACCGAGCCTTGCGCAAATACTATGAGAACTGTGAGGTAGTCATGGGCAACCTGGAGATAACCAGCATCGAGCACAACCGGGACCTCTCTTTTCTGCGGGTAAAGTTGTCTCTTTCTCTTCTTTCTTTGTAAATGCACAGTGGTGTCACAATGCATAAAGACAGACCAGCTTCTTTTACCTGATGGTTATATTCGTCTGCCCTGCCTGGCAGTGTTCATGACTGTAGACATGTAGAAGAGAAGAGATGCCGAGGCACACCCAGGAAAAGAAAAAGAGTACCAATGGCATCATGATTGACACCCTAGTTTAGAACAGTTACTGTTGCCCTAAGATTGATAGAAGATTCTGTCAGGGTGTAGGACATGACTTCTAGCAAGTGTGTCTTTTTCTGAATGGCGGACAAGAGGAAAACTTTAGGCTGTGGTCTAGGAGCATCAGAGGACCAATCAGATAAGAATTGGTAACTTTAGCTAGTAATCTCCTTTTCTGCCCCATTCTGTCACTTTGGAAATTTTAAACTATTTCATATTACCATAATGAGAGTAATACTGTTAACTTTAGAAGAAAAATGACATCTGTTTTTGAAAACCAACAAATTATTTATAGTCATAGGAAATCACAAGTACTTATATAAGTCGATATATGCATGCATATAAACGCACACGTGCATATATGAAGGTACCCAGAGACGAGTCCTTTTACAGACTTGTTTTTGGGTCTCTCATTTATCCTTATTCTGTTAAACCTGTTATTGGCTTAATGCTTACAGTTTCTTAAGTTTTGCTTCATCCGGAACAGGTATAGGAAAATCCGAACTTCAAAGAGACTTTGATGAAGTGAGATGAGGATGCAGTGTTTTGTATAACTAATAATTTATCCTTCATAAAAGAATTAATAAGATTATTTTAAATAATAGCATCCCTAGAATATATTCAATCTTATTTTCAATATTATTTACACACTTCTCAGGAGCACTGTCTTATATAAATAAAGATGTAAATAATGTTTTGTATACTGATACAGTAAACTATTTTGTAGATAGTAAATTAGACAACTATGATAATTTTAATCATTCCATACTTAGATAAGAAGTAAAAAACAGTCATTTTGAAATACTTTGAATGTAATAAAAATGTCTAGAAGTGATAACAACCTCAGAAAATGTACCACCTCAAAATTTAAATAACACTATGAGACATGATATCTGCTTTTAAAATGACTATCATACTAGTATTGATATAGTGAATTTCCATATCAAGGTGTTTCCATATAGTATTGTTTGGTTGATAGAACTCTAATTCTATAAGTTATGTAGCTTGTATTAGCTATGGTGTTTAATTATGACATCTTTGTTTATCAAGAGTAGATAGTAAAAATGTATCTGAAGCCTTGAGTGAGAAGACCTAAAAAGAACTTAGCACTTTTTTTTTTTCTATTTTGGACTACCGTTTCAAGAAATGAACACATACAAGCTATCCTAGAACAACCTCTTCATAGCAGTGCATCTGAGTATTAGTTATTAAAATTTGCTTGCAAGTTTCTAACCTGTCTTCATTATTTTCAGATAGAATTTATTCTTCAAAATCAAAATAAAAACTTGATGGTATATGAGCTGATTTGTAGATTTAGTTAGAAATGCCAAGAAACTCAATGATGTTGTAGAAAAGGAAAAGTAAGAGCTGAATTCTAAAACAGGGGATATAGGTTAAATGGTCTGTTAGAACAGAATAATATGAGAAAATTTAAAAAGGCAATCTAAGATGTTAGTTTTTCTTCTTATTCTTTCCTTGCTTTGTTTGCTCTAGATTTCACTGGCTTAACAAAAAAATAGCATGCGTACTATGACAGTCTTTAAAATAAATAACATAAAATTGTCTTGATTATTACATATTTTATTATTTTATCATTCTTAATTCCTTATGAGGTAACCGAATGATCAAAAAATTGACTTTAGTCAATTTTAATCTTAGAAATATGAAAGTAGCATATAAATCTTTGGGCATCATGGTCTATACTCTTGGGTATTCTACATTTTTAGGAACTATTCTGAAGTAAAAAAAAAAATAAGTTAATAGAATGAACAGATTTGGGAAAGCATAAAATAAGGAGGACCAAGATTTATACTTGGAGCAAGACATGTTATTTCTTTAAAAAAGTAATTATTGGCTCCTAAGAAGCATTTCTAAAAATTCATATAAACTTTGTACTAACTCATGCACATATCTCAATTTTAATGTTTGTTTAATGATAACTATAATAGGTTTTCTTTTTGTTTTTGACTTACTAATAACAGCTTATACTTTGTTCCTTTGGAAAATAATCATTTCTAATAGTGACATATATTCATTTACTCAGCAAATGGTCTTAGCCCAAGGATACAATAGCAAGTAATCTATTGTTCTTGGTTTCAACAATCTTGCAGTCTTGTAGAGGGTTACAGATGTGTAATAAGTAATTACTGTATGTATGAGTGTGTGTGCATATATACATATATATGCACATACAAAATTTTTTAGTTGCCAAGACTGAAATAAGAAGCCAGAATCAGAATGAAGGCATGGTCTTGTGTTAATGGTAAGCGTGGGTGCTGGTCAAAGAAAGGAATGGGTAATTCTGAAGGATTCAGGAAAGATTTCACCAGAAACATGTTTAGATTGAGTCATGAGAAAATGAATAGAGGCTCACAAAGTGAGTGGGTGGGACGGGATTCCAATGGGAGTAATATAAGTTAAGGCTTAGAAAGAAGGCCCTAAGTCAGAGTTAATAAATGTGTACCTAGTGTTATTGCTTTAGATACTGGACACATGCATTCAAATGAATCAAACAGGGTTCTTCCTCTCATGGAACTTATAGTATAGTGTGGATAAAGATAAATTGGGGGATGGAATAAAATATTAAATTGGAGAGATAGAGACCCTTATACTATAGATAAATATTTAGGAAACATCAGCACCCAATGACAAATTAGCATTTGGGGATAAGATGAAATAGTCAAGGGAGATTGACAAGTGTTAGTCCAAGAAGTGGTCCTAGGACAGAACTCTCTGGATTCCCATTCTCTGTTTTTTGGTGAGTCCCTGAAAGTTAGGACTATTAGCTGAAATCTTCATTCTACTGCACTGGATGAGCCATTATTTCTAGCTATACCTTAGAATATGCTAAAAGCTCTCCATTTAATATAAAATATAATTCCTTCTGATAACTACATTATGGTTCATTTGTGTTTTTAGTAGCTTCCTTCCAAAGTACATAATCTGTTCGATATTGACACATTGCAATAAATAGAACCTGTATAAAGGAAATCTAGTTATGTTATATTATTCTATCATTTATGATAAATTTTGAATTGTATGAGTGAATAGTAAATTTTCATTAACTTATCCTACGGATTACATAGCCCTCACATATATTTATAGAACTGTAATTCATTGAGCCACTTTTTATAGAGATGTGCAATTTCCCTTCCTCTAAGAATGACCCATATCTATAAGGTGTTTAGAAAGACATCATAGATAGGGATTTTAAATTTCATTTTGGAATTTATTTCTGTCTTTAAGAAATTAAGAAAGTATTTTTGTTTTAAAAATATTTTCCATCCTTATTTTCGGCTCTACTAGCAAGGTCATAGTGTTTTTTTGTTTTTCGTTTTGTAAGAAACCACTCTAGTTTCTGTGATTCACAAGAGCAGTTTAACCATATACTCTGTTTACCTCTTTTACCATCTGAATAGTCAGTGTCTAGAATGGTGCCTAAAATATAATAGGTTTTCATTAATTCTTTGTTTAATGGACAAATGTGTTATTCTTAATATTTAATAATAATTATAAATCGCTATTTTGTATGTGGTATGTTCCCTAGATAAATATGTGGGACCCTCCTCATGTTATTTCAGTGTGACAGCTCCACAGGTCAGATGTGTGGGCATAAGACACAGGCTGGGTCAATCAGAATCCATTCCCATGAGGATTTGGAATTTTGACTAAGACCATTCAGTTTCTATATTAGTTAGCTTCTTGACCACTTGGGTACCAGAACACAGCTGTTTTTTCCTCATTGTTTGAGTGTCAGAGAGAGCTGTGAAAACAGCAGAATGGAGCCAACACACTGGAACTGACATAGAGACCAGAGAAAGAGATCATTCACCCCAAATTAATAATGAGGAAGCCATTCATTTCCAGGTTCCAGTCTGCTTCTGAAGATTGGTTGCATTACAATAATTGGGTCAATAGGATAACTCTTGGAACTTGATAGTAGCCTTGAAGTGATTTCCTTTTTTTTCCCTTAAACTAGATAGGTTTGTTTTCTTTCACTGATACTAAAATATCTTATCTAGTATATCTCCCAAGATCTCAAGAACAGAGCAGAAGTGGGCCTTTGAAATTGGATTGAAGACGTGCTTATATATAATAAAAAACCCCCAACAACCCTGTAATGTTTTGTAGATACTTTCTTAATCTTTGTTAGATATATTTTATTAAAATACTTTGAAATGTCTTCTTTCAAGATGGTTTTACTATATCAAACTTGATGTTTATCTCTGTATACACCTTTTAACCCAGCTTTGTTGTAACCTCAAGTTTTTATATTTCTTTTTGGGGAAAAAAATCTAGTTAATAGTACTTCAATTTAGACCCCTGAGACACTGTATAGTTGGCTAGAAAAAGGCCCTAAAACTTACTTACTATGTACTTTGTCACCGTAACAAGGTTAAAACTTATAATAGAAAACAGCAAGGCATAAAAATCACAGATTTTGTGCTACTGTCTTACACTTTGTGAACTCTCTAAAACAAGATGAAATATAACAAGTAATGGGAATGAACCATTAGACCTTTTACCCTCATTAAAATTCTTGAGGGTTTCTCTCCTTTGTCATCTCATTGGTCTTCCTTGCTACTGCTGGCATTCAGTAACTCAGAGCTTCTAACAAGATGCCTGACCTGCTAGCTTTTGTACTTTAAATATTTTCTCTGTTTTATATATTCACTTTAAGCAAACAATTTTTAAGTGCCAAATAAGTGTAAAGCAGTGTGATGTATAATGTAGAGTATATATAAGGAATGTTAATACTTATCTTCAACCATTGTTATAACAGGTAATCACTTTTAATCTGTGGCTTGAATTTAGTTGTTTGCAAATTGTTTTGGAAAAAGTGTATGTTAAGAAGAGATGAAGAGATACATTTATTTAGCAGTTGATTCATTGACCTGGAATACTACAGTGCCAGTAATTCATTGGACTTCTGCATGCTGCAGCCTAGAAACCTTAAATCTTAATGATTAAACATGTCTTTTATTACTGAAAAATAAATACAATAAATTGATACATTAAGATATCTTTTCAAAGAGCAGCATTAGTATTCTGTTATTGGTAGCAAAAGGCAATGACTTTGAAAGAGTCAGAAAGTATAGTTTTTTAAAGCAAAAAGCTTTTAAAAGTATCTACTCTCAGGTAATGAATAACACATGTTGCAATGGGACTGCAACAAATTTTGAAAAACAAAGTCTTTTATTGTATATTTGACAGAGCTATAGGGAGTTTTTTGAGTATATAAGAAACAGTGCCATCTAACACTGTCTATTTTTGAAAAATAAAACTTGTGTTATTTCTTTATAGAAATCATATAAATAGTTCATTTTTTCTTTACTAAAGAAAAGTCCTATTCTTAAATTTAAATATTATCTTTGTCTTTTAGTTAATAATATTTTATAATGCTATGGAACTATCATCCTCTTTTATTTTATATATATATATATTATTTTTTTCCATGTATGAGGATGTTGCTTTTTCAACCACTCTCCATAGGACATGAAATTTGCATCATTTTCCCCATGCTGGTAATGGACCTATTATACATTACTTCATTTTCATACTTACGCATAGTTACTCCTCTAAGGACAAATATTTGCAGAAAGGCAGATAAGTTTGCAAATAAGAGACTGCAAGATGCAGACTGGCTCACTGGAACCTAAGACCTTGGCTTCATCAGCATGGTTTTGTTACAGTAAATCAAGGATGATGCTTGGCAATAATGACTTCCAGGTTGCAACAAGCAACCATGTTTTTGCCTATTTCATAGCTGTTTCCAGTAAGAATGAACAACTAGTCATGCTCAATATAAAATCCTGAAATATTTACATTTCAGCCCACTTCTAGCTTCAGGGCCTACCTTTTATTCTCCTCTGGCAGTTCAAAGCAGATGACTAAAATTAAATCCACCAGTGTATGGTGTTTGTATTTGTTTTGTGTTGTTTCAATATCCTACTCACTCACATTGAACTCCGCCTGCGCTAAACTTTCTGCTGTGTAGAATGATTTAGCAAAACCCTGCACTGAAAAATTCATTCTTAAAATAGATAATTTACAAAATACTTTATTTCTTTGGGTTAGAAAATGCTTTCTTAAATAGTTTGCTTAAATAGTAGCTATCGGGAATTCCCTGGTGGTCCAGTGGTTAGGACTCCATGCTTTCACTGCCGAGGGCACAGATTGTATCAGGGAACTTAAATCTGGCAAGCCGCTTGGCGTGGCTATAAAAAAAAAGAAAAAATAATAGCTATCACTGCCTATCCATGTTTGTTTTTAGATCATTAAGTACCAGATATAATGACTTCTTTGAGATTGTGTTGGAAATATTGATTGGAATCAGGATGAGAAAAGTAGTGATATTCTAGAATCATTAAAAATTGGAGAGGAAAACACCATTTAAATTAAATATCTATGGCATAGTAAAGGTGGGTCCACATGTATTATATTCACATTTACCTAAAATATGAGGGCAACATTTTCTAAATCAGCATATGTATTTCAATTGTACACATATTTTAATTGGATTATATAGAAAGGGAGAACAAGCCTGAATTTAAGTTTTCCTGAAGAGCTTTATAAGATAAATAAGTGATATATTTGTAACTCCATTAAATGGTGGACAAATAAGTAAGATTCCTATATCAAGTATTTGTATTCTATAACTATTTTCTCATTTAACAAAATATTGGGTTTTTTTTTTTTCTGTATCCTTACTTGGGACAGAGGGCAAGAGAAAACTATGAAGCACAACATTCAGAATACTTAGAACTAACTAGCATGAGGCTCAAAGAAATTGCACCTTCAAGAAATACATGTCAGCTAAACAAGCAGTGAAATAAGATACGGTGTTATAACTTTTTAATTTCTCTTTCTGTTTGAATTTTGTGTAAAACTACATTTGTGGTAAAATACAACATATTTGCTGTCTTTAGTTGATGAAATCTTAGCTGGGTGAGATAGAGAATACTAAAAATGAAGTTGAGAGAATAGTATTTTAAGATGTTTGTTGGGCCAAAGCAGACATTCTGGGTTAAATGAAATTTTCAAATCTTTGATAGTTTCTGAAAGCTATTTCTAGGACTGTTAAACATACTACATATGCAATTTTATGCGTATATATTTACAGCTGGATCTTAAATTGAAACTTGATTTTGTACTAAATCTAATCATAGAACTTGTATTGCAATTGAAAAAGCTGTGCAATTTACACTTGACCTGGAAAAATATATCTTTTTTTTCTCAGAGGTTAAATACTATTTAATCTGAAAATATACACTGATTCAAAATCCTGATGCTTTTCAGCAGTTCTACATGAAAAATCAAAAGATGAAACGTGTCTATACTCTCTCTTTGGCAGTTATATAAGCATATTTTTAAAACTTTTTTTCTTAATCATTTAAGTGAAATATTAAATAATATATATATTTGACAGTTTTCTCTATATCTTAAAAATATTAAAAACAAACAAATTCCATAGTATCTATTAAAAATGTACATTTAGTAGAAACTGAATATTTGAAGGAGTATGGGGAAAATAGAAATAAGAAATAGAACAGTATAATTTATAATTCTATTACATATACAAATATATGCATATATATTATATATATAAATTAGTGACATACATATACATACATATATATATATAGATGAGCCATTATTTTCTAGGATTGAGTCAAATTAGTGCACTAGCCCTATATAATGTTTCTAAGAGAATATTATTAAAAATGAAACTGTTTAATAAAAGATTTTTTTTAAGTCCATACATTGTAATCTATTTTCCAGGAAGAAAAAATGCCCTTGTTGCAAATATACTTAAATTAAAAATGAATTTATTAAGATGCTGAGCAGATGCAGAGATTTTTAAAATATTTTTTGGGGTTGTGGTATTTAAATTTGGCTTAAATGGTGAGTATAATGAATTTACAGGCTTGTTTCAACCTTAATTAGAGAAAAATGCAAATAACAAACCCATCTAACTCTATGATTCTTAGATAGTCTTTGCTCTGTGGAATTGAGTGTATAAAGGTTATTTCTTCACCTTTTTTATTTATAAGTAGCAAAGACCTTGGTTCAAAGAGAGAGAACAAATGATATTTATGTGAGTTTTAAAAACTAACTAGGAGCGTTTTGGCAGTGGGCTACCTTTTAATTCTAATTTCCAAACACTGGAATATAATCAAATAAAACCTTTTTTTTTTAAATTTATAATTATGTTCATTTTCATTAGCTTTATTTTTCTCCGATTCTTTTTTTTTTTTTTTTTTGCGGTACGCGGGCCTCTCACTGTTGCAGCCTGTCCCGTTGTGGAGCACAGGCTTCGGACACGCAGGCCCAGCAGCCATGGCTCACAGGCCCAGCCACTCCACGTCATGTGGGATCTTCCTGGACTGGGCCACAAACTCGTGTCCCCTGTATTGGCAGGCGGACTCTCAACCACTCCGCCACCAGAGAAGCCCTATTCTCCTTTTGTAAGTGATGAAATGTAGTGACATTTTCAGGACCACACAGCTAAGCCAGAATTTTGACCCAGTTCTTTCACCTCAGAGTTCAGACACTTGCACCTTGCCTTGATACTGCCCACTATTTACCAAAGCTGTTACTTAGAGAGAACAGGTTTTTAGAAAACTTGAAACAAGGGAAATAGATTTTTATAGAAAAAAAGTTTTGTTGTAAATTTCAGAACTAGATTGATTGCGGCAGAAGATGGGCCTTGGGAGAGCCACTGTGGCTGGGGGCCCTGAACAGACCCAGGCTTACTCGGTGCAGGTAGCTGATGGAATGAGGAAAGCCCTACACAAATGTTTTGAGACACATTTATCTACTTCACTATTTAGATTTTATAATAAAAAAATAAGTATTCACTTAGTCAGCACATCTTTATTGACTGCCAATTCTTACTAAGTTGTTGTACTGTGTTTAACAAAGAAGTATAGAACTGTAAGTTAACAGTTCCTAGCCTAAACCTTATAAATGCTGAAAAAGTAGTACAGGTAGTATATGTCACAGACATTCCCAGAATGGACTCTAGTCCCCATAAGATCAAGGACTACATTTTGTCCTTCTTTATGTTCCCAGCACCTAGCACCCTGCCTAGCACACACACAAAAATGCATAAGATAAATAATGGATGATTGAATATTATGTATTTAGATGTGTTTGGGGAAGGTGTCGCGAAAAGACTCATAGAATTGGTTTCCTGTTCCACATATAAGGAGCTTGGAAGTCACCACTCTGTCCTAACAACAAATAAAAACGCTGAAGAGACTGAAAAATCAACAACTCTTCAGGGGCACCCAGTCATAGGGGAGCCTCCATAGTACTGTGGGATTTACATCCAGAAGTTCAATGAATTTCCACAGTAAATGTGGGAGAAAAAATCCCCTTAGGCTTCTGGCAGAGAGAGGGGAAAAGGAACTATTTTGAAATACATGTCATTCTTCTTAAAAGGCCTGCCCTCAGGGGAAATTAGTTAACTAGAGCCTAACCTGCTAGGTATTATCAGAGCCTTATTGACCCGGGGAAGGGAAATACCCAACTCCACCCCACTCTAGCCATCCTGTCCCACCAAAAAGGGGAGATAAAAAACAGAAAAACACTTGTGGAGTTCACAGTTCAGAGGCATAGGCTCACTAAAAGACAGATCTAATCATAGGACTATAGAACACTTCCTGTCTCCTCACCACATTACTAAAGGCCTACTTACACCATCTCCTTTTATATATCTAACACACCATGTCTGACTATCAAGAAAAAATTCCAAGACATACCAAAAGGCAAAAAACACATTTTGAAGATGCAGAACAAGCATCAGAACCAGACATGGCAAATATTATAAGACCAGGAGTTTAAAACAACTGTGATTAATACGCTATGTGCTCTAGTACATAAAGTAGACAGAATGCAACAAGAGATGGTCACAGTAAGCAGAGAGATGGAAATATTAAGAAAGAACCAGGGACTTCCCTGGTGGTCCAGTGGATAAGACTCTGCGTTCCCAATGCAAGGGGCCTGGGTTTGATCCCTGGTCAGGGAACTAGATCCCAAGTGCATGCTGCAGCTAAGAGTTCACATACCACAACTAAGAGTCTGCATGTCGCAACTGAGTACACATGCAGCAACTAAAGATCCCGCGGGTCGCAACTAAAACCTGGACAGCCAAAATAAATAAATAAATAAAATAAAATAAATCAATATTAAAAAAATGAAAGAAGCAAAAAGAGATGCTAGAGATCAACAAACATCAAACAAACAAACAAAAAAACAATGTGACTGAACTGAAGATTGCCTTTGATGGGCTTATTAGTAGACTGGACATGGCTGAGGAAACAATCTCTGAGTTAGAGGATACATCAGCAGAATCCTCAAAGACTGAAAAGCAAGGAGAGCAAAGACTGAAAAAACAGAACAAACTATCCAAGGACTGTGAGACAGCTATATGATTCCAACTGCATGACATTTTGGAAAAGGCAAAACTGTGGAGATAATAAATAAATCAGTGGTTGCTAGTGCAACCAGGAGAGGTAGGGAGAGATGAAAAGGCAGATCACAGGGGATTTTGAGGACAGTGGAAACACTCTGTATGATACTATAATGATGAGTATTGTACTTTATATACTTTTATATACTTTTATAATTATGTCATTATATCTTTGTCCAAACACATGGAATATGAAACACCAACAGTCACCCTAAGGTAAATTATGGACTTTGGAAGATTATGTGGGATGATGTAGGTTCATCCTTGGTTTAAAAAAAAGAAAAAAAAAAACATTCTGTGAGTAATATTGATAGTGGAGGAAGTTATGCATGTGTGGAGGCAAGGGACATATAAGAAATCTCTGTCTCCTGCTCATTTTTGTTGTAAACCTAAACTTCAGACAGAAAATAGTACATAGAGTCTTTTAAAAAATTCGTAGAGGAAATAAAACTTGTTAGTTGTGAAAAAATAATAAGAGTTATAAAGAGTTATAAAAGAACAGAGAAAATGGAGAAGGAATTCTAGATGTACTTTCACTTGGAAAGTTTCCTCCATTTTTTTATTCAGTATACAAATGTGGAGGTTAAAAAAGACAAAAAGAAGAATTATTTTGTGCATATGGGAAAGAGTTGAGATGCAACAGAAATGTGGAGGTGGTAGGACATAAAGGTAGGAAAGGAAGACCAGGACCAAATTGTGGTGAGCCTTTAAGACAAGACAAGTTGGGGCTTCTCTGGTGGCGCAGTGGTCGAGAGTCTGCCTGCCTATGCAGGGGACACGGGTTCGTGTCCCGGGCCGGGAAGATCCCACATGCTGTGGAGCGGCTGGACCCCTGAGCCATGGCCGCTGAGCCTGCGCATCTGGAGCCTGTGCTCCGCAACGAGAGAGACCACAACAGTGATAGGCCCGTGAAGGCAAGACCAGTTATTAACGTGAAAATATTATTTGGGGAACTCAATCTTGTGGCAGTATGAAGTTATTTCGATATCTGAAGTTTTGATTATTAGGTTGATGAGAGCCTGGAACCAGTTGGTTGCTGTGACAGTTGAAAGCATGGGATACAGTCAATAATCATTGTAAAAATAGATTTAATAGGACTTAATGACTAACTGAATATAGAGGTTGTGGGTGAGAAGTATACAAAAAGACTCTGAGATCTCAAATTTAGGTACTTAGGCAAATGTATTGTCCTGGATGTAACAGGGACAAAGGAAGGAGAGCCAGTTGTTGCCAAAGATATCTGGTGGCAGCTTTCTTGAATTTCTATCAGTTTTTCAGGAAGACTTTCTCAAGGAAAATGTGCTTTGCATCCCAACTAAGGTACACTGTCAGGACTCAGTCAAAAGTTGGCTAGGAGAATAGCCAGAGAATGGAAGTGTTAGTAAAGCATTTATCAAGAAAACTTTCATTTGCAAAGGCTAGGTGACTGCTGCATTTATCTCAAACTCTGCAATTAGGTTCAGCAAATAAGAAGTTAAGCTCACCAAATGATTAGTTGTACTTACGTCTTTGGGGACAATAACCCAGTTGTTAAGCGCTTGGCTTAACCTTGTGTTTGTTGAATGTAATTATAACACATTTAGAATCAAGATGGGAAGCTGCATTTTTATTTCAGGAACTAATTTGAAAGCATTCCTGGTGACAAAATTCACAGATAACTCTGCTCTGGAAAAGTCCCATTTTGATTTTTCTTCTTATCAGTTAAAGGACAATCAGATGTCAATGGAGTGTGACTTAGTTGGGCATTTTGTCCTCAGTTCTTACTATGTTTCAGTGAGACAGTTGCAACAGCATCTGCTTTATTATTCCCCATGAAGCAGGATGTAGGGAAGGTGTGATCACTCATGGGGTCAGCAATCAAATGTCCTTCCTAAGGAAGGAGAGGGAACAAGTTAACTAACGTGTGATGCAAATAGAGAGGAATATGGTAAAAGGAAAGAAGTTGTGTTCTTTACAAAGGGATAGACTATATTAAAAAGCTTAGAAGAAAAGAGGAGTAAGCAATAAATAAAAGTCTGGAGACAGGGTGGATTTTGGTGAGCTGAGAGGAAGCCAGAAGTACAGGAATATACTAGTAAGTAAAGCATGTGTTAACTGGACTCCACTGTGCTTTACAAATTGCTTAGATTTTTAATATTTTGAGTGGGAGAGCTTCACCTTAAAAAACATTGACTCCTCTATTCAAGATTTATAAGGCACCTTTTGCCTTGGTATCTTCGTGTTTATGCACAATGTGTCTTTTTAATTGAATGATTCTCACTGCCCCTGTGAAGTAGCAGGACACTTACGTTTTACTGATGAGAGCACTGAGGCACAGAAAGGTTAACTGACTTGCTCAGTTCATGCATCAGTAGCTGACAGACCTTAAACTCAGAACATTCTGAAGAGAATCACTTAAGAACTCATAACAAAGTTTACCTTTATAGATAATTAAGCCCCATTAATGTCTTCTACATTTTCATTATAGAACTCATACTATATCTGTGGCTAACTGGAAAGGAAACTTTGAAACGAATTGTCACAATATGTTCTCCAACAAAAATAGATCTAGTCTTTATGATATTTAATTGTTTAACCATGTCATGTGTATTAGTGCCCTCCCTCACTATACATGAAAGAAAAAATAATAAAAAAGTACGTATCCTGCTAGCATAAATACTGCTAATAGGATAGTCTAATTCACTGGTCAGTAAGCTGCTCAGCACAGATTCGACAACTTTTTTTAAACTGCATTTGGACTATTATGTTCAGATAAAGGCCCTAAGTTTAAGGATATAATTGACTGGCTTAGACTGTGTCTATAATAGGCATTTGGGACAGTATGTTTCCAGAAAGCCATGCCTCAAAAGTAACAGTTGAAAGAAGTGGGTGTGTTGACCCTGGTGAGGAAAGGATGAAAGGAAAACATGGTAATTGTTTTCAGAAATTTGAAGGGCTCTCATAGAAAAGGGAGTGGCTTAGTTTTGAGTTGTTCCCGAAGATAGAATTAGGCAGAAGTTAAAAGGAGACAGATTTTAGATTAAAATAAAAATTTTGCTAACAATTAGAGCATTCTAACAATATAATGGGGTGCCTTGTTAGATGGGGAAAATAGACAGAACTCTTAATTGAACACCTTGTATTTTCCAGGCACTGGGCCATTGGTACCATCCAGCAGCAAAAAAAGAGAAGATGAATTTAAAGAGCCTGGCACATTGTAGGCACCCACTGAATGTTATTTAATTCTCTTATCTTCCCTGAGTGTTTCTTACTTTATATTCATGATAATACAATGACATTGCCATTATTATCAACATTTTGCAGAGAAGGACAGAGTCTGTCAAAGTCAAACACAGCAAAAAAGGGGATGTAGCCAAGAAATGAATCCAGATCTCTGTCTCCAAATCTCACATCCATTCAACTGTAAAACGCTGTCTCCATCATAAAATTCTGCCTTTTCCACGGAGGATACTCAGTCAAGATTGATCAGGAAAGGAGAGACACGGTTTTGTGCATTGGGTAGGAAGTTGGTAGAAAACATGTAGGCCTTTTTTTTTTTTTTTTTTGAATCTTCCATTTTCTTGGAGAGTGATGCTACTTCCCCAGAAGATACTCTGTGCTGTTCAATTATACTTTAACTTCTCAAAAGGCAGATAGTAACATTTCTAACCTTCCAGTGATAGAGTTAGTGCAAGGTGTTTGTGCATAGCTGATGCGATTCTAGAATCATAGCTTTATCTAAAATCATCTTCTGATTTTCCTTTATAATTTATTTATTTTTACTTAGGTTCCAGCCATCAGGGGTTTGAAGAGTGTTATAGTATGGTGTAGAAAATACTAGCATGGTCCCTGAACACACTAAGCTTTCTTTAAAATTTCATTCCTTTGGTTTTAAATGCTTTTCACTTCTCGGAGTCTTTATTAAAATGCTAAGATGCTTGGGTGGTTTGTCTTGGAAGGGTTAAAACTTATTAGCCACCATCTCAGCTATCGATTTCATCTTGACTAGAGTTAGTTCACATTTCATGGATCATTCTTAACTAGCAGTTTTCCTGGTTGAATTATGTCTCAAAAAGCATCTAGATCTACCCGCTGAGCTGCTTTTGGGTACCCTCCATGTAAGTCTCATGTCACTCTTGCTCTTGCTGTGCCTTTATTCTTTCCTGCTTAAAACTTATATATTCATGATTCACTTTTGCCACAGTGCTTATTTCAAACAGTTAATGGACAAACAGAAAACCTAGGTTCTAAACTCTCTAATGGTGTAATCCAGTGCAAATTATTTAACTCTCTGAGTTTCGTATTTCTCTTTTGTAAAATGAAAATATTAGATTAAGACAGTATTTTACAACTATAGTCAATATTAAAATGTCTTCATAATTTTTGTCCTACCCACCTGAAACTGTACTCTTACTTTCTTTTAATTTTTTATTGAATCATTTTTCTACATAAATAAATATATTTTAAAATTAAGTTAAATATTACTACTAAAAATGAAACTCCAATATCTTCAACAAAAATGTAAAATAATAAAACATTAATGCAAAGAAAAAACATGACTAACAAAGGCTCAGAGCCTGAGGATTTTTTTTTTCTCTCCTTTAGGGAAAGACAATAGCCAAGAGTTAGAGATTTGTTAAAGATACAGAGACACCACACTGGGACTTTCTCTTTGACGTAATCAGAAGGAAGAATTTTCACACAATGTGATTCAGTGTTATTTAATGGACTCTGTGTACCTGAAATTATCTTGTTTACCACCTTTTGGGAAACATTGGACTCAAATGCACATGGTCTCTAAGCTTAGAGAGAGCATGATCTGGCAAACTAATTTATAACGAGGAGCCAACAAGGGAGTGAATTTTCTCATATTAGATTTTACCCATGGACTTTAAGTTTACGGGATTCTACTGGAGGTGATAATTTGGGGCCAGTGGCATTACCAGAAGTCATCTAAATTGTATTTCTTAGGGAATTTCTAATGGAGTACTCTAGTTCCAAGGTATTTTGAGAAATATTATCTTTTTGGAACACAAAGGATTTTGGTGTCTGATAAATTCTACTCATTTGATCTTGAACAAATTCCTTAACCTTTTTATCCTCAGTTTCTTGCAATAAGAATGACAAAATCCACAGGGGGGACAAATGCAGTGCCAAAATGTAGAGAATCTACCATACTGCCTGGCATATAACAGAATTTCAAAAATATAATTCTTTACCCAACTTTGAAGTCAAATTTTTCTAGCAAAGTGCAGTTCCCCTTGATTTCTGCTTTTTAAATATCTTATCATATAGAATGTCAAACTGCTTTAGTGTGACATTAGATATGCCTTATACTGTTGTTGTTAAGTTTATGGGCTCCAGAGTCAATAGCATGGTTTGAGCCCTCATTTATGGGCCCATTGAACTTGGGCAAAATATTTAACTTCATCTGAAAAATGAAATTTAATAGCACCTATCTTTTGGGTTGTAATGAGTTTTAAATTAGTTAATACAAGCAAAGAGTTAAGAACATTAGCAGTCATATATTGAGCACTCCAAAATGTTTAATGATTAAGATCTCTAATGATGTTTTATAAAGTAAAATAATTTTTAGAGAAAAAATATTTCCAAGAAATATTTCATTGACTTATTATCTTTCTAGTGGACAAACAAAAATTGCTTTAAAATTAAAATATAAGAACATTAAAAAGCACAAAGAAAAGAAAAGAAAAGGAAAGAATCCCTAAACAAGCTCTTTACTGAGTTAGCACTGCATACCAATCTTTGGTATGCAGGCATGGAATATAAAAATGTTAATATTCATATGTTTTCAATTGGTATTTTCACTAAGATTAAAAAAACATTGATTCTGACTTCCAGTGGTTACGACTGTGCTTCCACTGCAGGGGGCACAGGTTGGATTCCTGGTTATGGAACTAAGTTCCCGTATGCTGTGCTGCATGGCCAAAAGAATAAGTAAGTAAGTAAGTAAGTAAGTAAGTAAGTAAGTAAGTAAATAAATAAATAAACAAACAAACAAAATGAGAATGTTTAAACAAACAAACCAAAAAAACCTCAGCTTTCCTTTAAAAAAATTTTGATTCACCATTCTCTTAAACTCTATGTATATATTCTTAAATAAAACAAGGCAATCATTTAATTAGACCCTTTAATCTTTTGAATTATAACAAATAGAATACTGATATGATCACTATTTTGCTTAAATTTGGTTACATTGTTAACCAAAAACTGTTGTTCTCCAAATGAAGTTAATATTTAGCATTCCTCATACATTTCTATTCTCTTTATATAGTCTATTTTATATATATATATATATACATATATATATATATATATATATGTATATATATAATTCTAATAAGAAATCACATATATTATTTGGTAAATTCTCATTTACCATGTTATTTTGTAAAGAATTCTAGAGTATGGATTGTTGATAGATAATTTTCAGCATACTAACCTTGACATATTTAATTTTTCTCTGATATTTTTAAAGCAAAATAGCCAAGAAATATAGTTAATGCTCAGGTTTCTTTGTAATTCAAGTCTCCAACTTTCCTGTTCAATAAGCACATTTTTTATATTTTTGTCATTAGAGAAAAGATAAAAGGACAGATAGATGGAAGAAAGAATTGAGAGAAAAAATACGAGGTGAAATGGAAAAGAAAAAAAGGGAAGGAAAAGGGGAAGGAAAAATGGAAAAAACATGGGAAGGGAAGTGAAGATAGGCAGGCCGGTCAATAGAGGCCCCCCACATGATTTTCCATGGTGCCTTTGAAAGAGCGGAGATAACGGCAATCATGATCCAGCAGGCTATGTCATGCTGCTCTTTACCCAGAGTGACTCTACTTTTACCTGTCTTATGTATTAGAGTTTTCTAAATAAGGTTTTATTTGAAAAGGGGGTCTCTGCAGTTAAAGTTTGAAAACTTCTAAGGTCTTTGTCAGCAGCTCGAGTTGTGCTCTTTGTTGGCTCGACATCGGGGAAATAGTGGGGAAACTCTTCTCCAGCAATCCACTACAGCATCCACCAGTGTCAAGGGAGATAGATATGCACAGGTCTCAGTTGTGCACCTCGGTAGACAAATAGAACCTGAAGACACTGTCAGCTCTACTGGTCTTCAGCAATAAGTGTTAGAGAATGTGCAAATTCTCTCTGTTTCTTTGAAAACTCCAGAAGCCAGAAAGCAAATTGCCCACATATGAAGTTATCTTGGATCTTTTCTTCCTGGAGAAGAGCCTGATGAGGAGAGAAAAGATGAAAAGACTGGATGTCAGCATCTTTATTTTCCTTGAGCAAAGCAGGATTACATAATTCTGGAGGTTGATGGTCAGACAAGCTCTGGGAATCAGTCTGTCCCTTTGATTAAGACTAGTAGCTTGATGTTTTTTATACTACTAAAATATGAAACTATAAGTATGTCTTACTTTATATGTGTTTCCCAGCCTTAAGAATATCATAGGATAATGAGGAAGAACATATATATTTACTCCTTGTTTAAAACATGTTTAATAAAGTAAAATTTCAACCCTCATGGCAGAGGACATGTTTCATCCAGTATACGATTCTGTCACCTTTAGGGATGAAAATGTAAATCAAAGTTTACATCAAACAAAACCAAAATCAACCAAAGTCAAAAATATTCTTGGGCTCCCCTGGTGGTGCAGTGGTTGAGAGTCTGCCTACAGATGTAGGGGACGCGGGTTCATGCCCTGGTCTGGGAAGATTCGGCATGCCGCGGAGCGGCTAGGCCTGTGAGCCATGGCTGCTGAGCCTGCGTGTCTGGAGCCTGTGCTCCGCAGTGGGAGAGGCCACAACAGTGAGAGGCCCGTGTACCGCATAAAAAAAAACTAAAAATCTTTATTCTTTACTGTTTTCTCAGGTTATTAAAATAATGGAAAATTTTCATTTTTAATCTTATCTCAAACATAGATCATTATGAATCTACAGTGCTAAGCAGTTATTCTCTATACATGCTTCTATATGCATGTGTGTATATATATATATATATATATATATATATATATATATATATATATATATATATATATATATTTTTTTTTTTTGCAGTACGTGGGCCTCTCACTGTTGTGGCCTCCCCCTTTGTGGAGCACAGGCTCCGGACACGCAGGCTCAGCGGCTATGGCTCACAGGCCCAGCCGCTCCATGGCATGTGGGATCCTCCCAGACCGGGGCACGACCCCATGTCCCCTGCATCGGCAGACGGACTCTCAACCACTGAGGCACGAGGGAAGCCCTGCATGTATTATATTTTTATAACAAACAGCTAATGGTGAAATCCAAGTGAATGGTGAAGTAGAATAATTTATTTTATTACTTGAACATGTATACAGCAGTACTGATAAATTGTATTGCTTATTTTCAAAGTTAGTAAAAACATACCACATGGACACATACCCAAATTAGGTTGATTTTGAACAATATATCCTGCTATGTTCCAGACACTGTGTTAGGTGGTAGGATTACCAAGATGAACAGAAGTTCTTTGAACTTGAGACCTCACAGTGCAAGGAGGGAAACAGAAACCAATTAAGTTGTTATAATGTGATATGATACTAACTGTATAGAGGTGTTAATGAAGTGCCTCGGAAGCATGAAATAGGGCTAGGAAAGATCCACAAATCTGACTGTGGATAATAAGTGATAGTATAGTCCTCCATATATTGCATTTCTAGATCAAAGGAAATCACTCTTTAACTGTTTTTGATTAGCTAATTCCTTACCAATTCTTAAGAACCACCCAATGCTGGAAAATGAACCATGACTTGCCTTTAAGCATAATTATCCAGCTCTTTTTTGTGTTGTACAGAGAGAGCAACATGTACTCTTTAAAAATATAAAATTTATTCACAAATGGCACTGAATTTATAATAGTCCATAAGTCTTTACCTTTTGCAAAGTTTCCCCTTTAAATCATGTAATTATTATTTTCAAATAGAAATGTCTTTTTAACTTAAGAAGTAGAAGAGATGCATTGAAAAAAAAAAGAACATCAAGTTGTGAAACATAGGAAAAGTAGTCTTCCCTCCCTCTATGTAACAACCACTTTATTCCTTATGCAACTCAGAAATACCTTTCAACTTTGGTGTATATCCACTCAGAATTATTTTTATCTTTTTATTACAAAAGAGAGAAGCCTGTTGGTCACAATCCAGATACGCCAGAATTTTAAAATATGCACAGAATTTTGAAGACTTATTAAAAAATAATATAAAATATATCATTAATAATTTTATATCAGTTGCATATTTAAGAGATAATTTTGATATATTGTATTAAAATCATATATATTATTAAAATTAATTTTACCTGTTTCTTTTTACTTATTTAAATGTAGTTAGGAGAAAATTTTAAATTTCATATGCAGCTTGGAGTTTTGACTCACATTACATTCATTGGACAATGCTGGTCTAGAAGGAGAAGAAATTCTTCTCAATATGAGTGCCCTTTCAGCTTACCTGAAAGTGAAGAATAGAGTAATGAACTTCTGAGGCAAAAGTAACAGAGTGTGTAAAGCTTGAAGGCAGGAAGAAAGATAGGCAATTTCAAATAACTGAAAGGAATTGAGTATTTAGTGTGGCTAAAGTTTCTGGAAGAGAAGCGGACTGACAAGTTCTATGTATCATATATTGAAATAAATAGGTGGATGGATGGGTGAATAAATGGATGGATGGGTGGGTGGGTGAATGGGCTGGCAGATGGATGAATGGATAGAGAGACAGAGACAGGGGGACAGACATAACATTGCTGTGTGAAATATAGAAGTAGAGAGAAGCAAAAGTTGAAGCAGAAATAATGGTTAATTTGTTGCAGAAGTCTAAGCAGGAGATAATAATGGCTTGGATAATGGAAGATATTATCACTTTGAAAGGAGTGAAATGATTTGAAACATGGTTGGAAGATAGAATTAATAGTATTTGCTGTAGAGTGTAGATGTTGAGGATGAAGACAAAGATCGAAGAGCAACCTTGTAGAAGAGGTTCCATTGACACTGAGTTGGAATTGATGGCAGCGATAGTTCAGTTTAGGAATTGTTATATTTGGGATACCAGTAGAGCTTTCAAAGTGAGATATTATATCAAATTGGTTTTTGTATTATTACTTATGATGTTTAAATCATGTTTGTATAATGCCTAATAGTATGCCCTCTGCACATGCTTAGTAAGTGTTTATTAATTGTCTAGAGAAGCACATGATATTTTAGAATGAACATATATAACATGAGAAAAAAGAGGACAAATTCTCCCTTTGAAAAATAATCCTTTTTGTTATTGACCAAATGATTCCTGAAGATGAAAATGACCAAAAAAATTAAAATTAACACCAATGTTGTTTTTAAGCTATCAACACCTAATAGTCAAAGAGATAAAATGGCTAAAAGTTAGTTTAATTTATTGAAATCCAAAATGATTTAATTTTAGAAGCAAATTGATTGGATATTTAATCAGCACAAATAAGAAACTGAAAAATCAATAGAAAAATGAATTATAAAAAAGTAAAGCAGAGATAGATAAAATAAAAAATTAAGAAAATGACCAGTGGTAAAGAGCAAATATACATTTTTAGAGGAAGACAGAATTCATAACATTAATTGATCTAACCAGATCTTTTTCTGTTTTCAAAATCTGCTCTGTTTTCTCTAAGAAGGCAAGAAATAAGGGAAAGTTCAGAGTGCACAGTTCTATATATGTAATTAATTTGAGAAGGAAATTATCATAACCTGGAAAAACTACAGTGGAAATAATACCGTGAGAAGACAGAGAAACTTGTGACTGAGAAAAGGTAAATCTAGCCCCCAAGTAAAAGGATGGAGATGGAAACCATGGAAGTTGTGGTGGAGTAAAGCATGCAAGGTCACTGGATAAGCTTCTGGGAGGAGAGGAAGCACTTTACAATCTTTTTATGATTGTTGCAAACGTATTTATGAAAAACTATCTAAGAATGATTTTTAAGGGAATAAAATAAATGGAGATACATGGGCAGTGATCAGTGTTTAGGGGTCTGTTATGAAGAATTTCTGATTTAACTAACCTTCATTTGCCATATATTATTTTCAGTTCCAGATGATAGGAGTATTTTTAACTTTTTATTTTTTAATTTAAATTCTTATAGCTTTGGGATCATTACAATATTGTTTCCCTAGTTATAGATTGGTTATTTGTTGTGGTATGCATATTTCATTGATCGTTTCATACAGCCTAATACTTTGTCCCTCAAGAAACTTGGAAATCTTTGACCCAAAAAGAAAAGAGTGGAAGAGAGACAGAGACAGCTTTACTATAAAGTTGTTATTCAACTTTATAGTAAAGAACGTTTTGTCTTTTCTATCTTAAAAGTAATTTGAATATAAAATTATGTTTTTATCTTGATCCAAAAGCATAATACATTTCAGAGTAACATGTAAGTTTATTCTTAAATTGTTTCATTCAGTAATTGTATTTTGAGTGCCTACTATGTGTCACACACTGGGATGTACTTTAAAAAAAAGTATTTTGTGCATTGCATATCTGTTTATTAATGCCATTAGTGCAAGCTTATCAGTTAGCTCTCCATATTTGTTTCGTATGTGGAAAAATGCTGATTTCCTTTACTGACTCACCAAGCAAGCCCCGGTCCCTTGGCTCTACCCAAATCTAGATAAACAAATAGTCATTAAAATCTGACTAACTCATACATCTCATACACAACAACACTAAAATGTCAGCAGGTTTTGAAATAAGATGATTAGCAATGCAAATTTATCTACTTACCTGTGGCTTGCAATAAGCAGAATAAACAAAAACATAAATCTCAGGAGAAGAGCAGCCCTCCAGAATTTTGCTTTAATGATGCTAAAGGACTCAGGACCTAGTTATTTAAATTCTTAAAAGGTTCTTTGCATTTAACCGGACTTTTTTTTTTTTTTCCTAGAAACACCGTCCCCACACTCACTCAAGCAGAATGATTGCTTCCTCCTTTCCTTCTCACTGGTCCCAGTATCTCCTTCTTTTGTTTCATTTATCATACCATATTGCAATTGTGTGTTTACTTGGCCATTCCCTTGATGTTCAGGATGGTGATATGTGACTTATCTATTTGTGTATCCTGCACCTAAGCATCATGCATAGCGCATAGTGGGCATTTGTGGTTTGTAAAATTGATTTATTCTAATTGTGTAAAAAGAGCACTCCTATAAACATTTATACGAGCTGTAAGAATGTAAACTATCAGTGAGAATGACAGAATTAAGGCTGAATCATCCCACCAATTTATAACACCAATGAAAAATAATATTTTTCCATATAAGATACAGTGATAAGGGAGAATAATTTGGCTTCAAAAATTATAGCGACATCTTGAGCTCAGTACTAAGGATGTAAAACTTTCTAGCTCTCTTTCCGCTCACCCACTTTTACCTTACCCTCCACTTTTAGATGCTCTTTTCTTTTGCAGTAAATGCTGATATCTATAATTGAGGTTAAGATAAGGTCCATTGATATAACAAATCATTAGCTGAAAACAGCCATCCTGCCAATTGATCTATTGCAGGCTTTCTTTTTATCCCGGGGCTCAAAAAAAAAAAAAAAGAGAGAGAGAGAGAGAGAGAGAGAAAGAAAACAGCACCAACAACAGTATTCTAACACTTAATACTTAGTAATGACTGTAAGACTATTGATGTACAATCCCTTGCCAGCAGTTCACTTTAATATGGAAATAATCATCCAATCTCAACTGAACAGCTGTTTTAAAGCTATAGCATATCTAGCATTCAACTTCTCACCTGCATGCATAAATTTGATAGAGGTGGTTATCTGTGTGGTCAATGTTATCTTTAAAATAGAATTAGCAGGCTTCAGATATCTCAATAACTGTAGATAGCCCTTCTAATCCTCACTAGCCCCTATAGCTATGACAAAAATAAATAAATAAAGGAGGAGGGGATTAAAAGAACGTAATTAGATAAAGTCATCTTGGGAGAAAAAGAAATCCCTAAATAAAGCTAAATAGAGCTGACTTCTGAAATGAACCAGTAGGACTATAAATTGGCATTGTCCTAGAGCCAAGTTAAAGCTTTCAGATGAGGTAGCACTAGTAAGAAAGCAAGGCCATTTTGTGTTTGTTTGTTTTTTTTTAATACTGCTTTGTGTTGAACTTAGATTTTTTTTTAATTTAATTTTATTTTTTGGCTGCGTTGGGTCTTACTGCACGTGGGCTTTCTCTAGTTGCAGTGAGTGGTGGCTTCTCTTGTTGTGGAGCATGGGCTCTAGGTGCGAAGGCTTCAGTAGTTGCAGCATATGGGCTCAGTAGTTGTGGCTCACGAGGTCTAGAGCGCAGGCTCGGTAGTTGTGGCGCATGGGCTTAGTTGCTCTACGGCATGTGGGATCTTCCCAGACCAGAGAAGGATCCCGTGTCCCCTGCATTGGCAGGCTGATTCTTAACCACTGTGCCACCAGGGAAGTCCCAAGGCCAATGTGTTTTTATACCTCAAGAGAAATGATCATTTCTATCTGTGCCTGTTACATGTGGATTAGAGATGTGTCATTAATTGTGTCTTGTTACCAAGGCCATCAAAGTAAAGCTATAGCGAGGCATGTATGGACTGTTGTAGTTCAAGAGACACATTGATCACAATGCACTGTAGCTATCATAAACAGAAGATGGTTGTTACTTTACTACTTAAGAGAAGGTCTTGATAGATACTTTTTTTTCTTATAAATTTTCTAGTAACTACAGAACACGTGACACTATTTAAAGTATACATTATATTCTTATATAATATAAGAATATAAGAATTCCTCAAGAGGAATTTCATGACTCAGAATTTCTTTGAGCAGTAACCCCTTCACATACATAGCCGAATACTTCTAAGTATGTGCAGGCAGTTAAATGGGTAGTATAGTACCTAGTAGAAAATGGTTTCCCATCCCATCCCCAGTTTTTCTGCTATTTCATGTATCATTTCTGGATAAACCTAAGTCATTAATTTGAACCATTTGTAGAGTACCAATCTTATAATACTGTGCTTTATCTAAACTCAAAGACAAATTTTCTTATATAAATACTAACATTCAGCCTATTTTATTTGAACATCTTCTAAATATATCTTCACATCACATTATAAAACAACATTTTACAATATTCCTAAGAGTCTGGAAGGGAAAATAAAGTTTTATTTTTTCAAAGCACTGACAGTTCTTTAAAAACCAATGTCCCACTTCCAATTACCTTTTAAACAATCCACTCTCATCAAAGTGGAGGTTTCCTTTCATGTCTGTCAAAGACTGAACTGCCAGAGTCTGAGCCTGAACTGCATACTTTTATAATCCAACACATTGACCAACCTACATAAACATTGAGCTTCCCATTGGTGTTTCTTAAAGAAACTAGAGGACAAAAGGCAGATTTTTTTCTCAGATCTGGCCTCACTGCCTTTCCCCCTATAAATTGTCCGTATGCAAAATCTTTCTTTTCAAACAGGAAGAAGAGTCATTGCAACAGATCCTAAGTCAGTGATTCAGCTCAAGGGTCACCTCATAGAGATAGTGCATGCCTTCTTAAGTTGAAGTGACATCCTTTTCCTCTTTCCCTTGTGCAGCATTCTGTGTCTTCTACCAAAACAATAATCAAATTATAACTGTTGATTCTTCTCCTTGTCTTTATACCCCAACTCCGGTCTCTAAACTGTGATTTTCTTGTGGGAACATTTGTCTTTCACCCCTGTATTCCCAGTGCTCAGCACATGCCTTAACAGTAGGCACTAAATAAACTTTTTAAATTACTTCATCAAGTTGTGTCTAAATGGGATTCAGTTGCCCAAAACTCAACCATAATAACATCTTGTATACTGGCTTATATTTTTCCCTTAATCATTAACTTAATAGACAGAGGAGCAAATAGATATTAGACATAATATTAATGGAGAATTGGGAATAGGATCAATGTAGGAGAGAGGTTGGCAAAATGATAGATTGTTTTGAATAGCAAAGTATTCAAGATTCCAGTTAAATAGAATCCTGCAAATGCGCACTGTTTGACTCTCCAATTTATCTAAGCATCTTCATCCCACATTTTCTCATCATTCTCCGGCCTATTAGTTGCCCTAATTTTCCAAGGGCGAAGCAGATTATTCAAGCCAGAGATTTATTTTACGTAATGCTGAAATTATGAGCAGGCAACTAAGCAATAATAAAATGTTTAATGTGAAAAGGTCACTGTATTTTACAGAACTAATGAAATGTGTACTATGTGAGTTTCAATGGCTTACTCATACAAATAAACTTTAAGAAATCTGAAACCTAGAGTAATTCACCAGTTTTGCTTTACTTTGAAGAACAAAATAGTCCTTTAAGCTTTGTTTTCATCACTGAGATAACAACACATGCTTCCTAATAAATAACATACAAAATATTTAACATTTTCACCAAATTCTCTGAGGCTGTCCTATAGTTACTATGGCATTTTCTTTTCTTTCTTTTCTTTTCCTCTTTTTTTTGTTGTTGCTTTTTTTTGTATGTTTGTTTCCTATCTCAACTTAAGCTTATAACTTGACTTGCATAAACGTTACACTGTTATCAGTTTACTAAAGTTTTAAAATCTAGGATTTTCCTATCACTATTGTCTCAGATTTTGCCTCCTCCATACTACTTTGCTAACTGACCTCTTAAACCTCCTTTTGTCAATTCATACCTAAACCTAAAGTTCTCTCTCTGAAGCACAATCCTCATTTTCCTTTCCTAAATTTTTTTTTTTCAAAATCACAACATCATTTGCAGCTGGAGTCATCTTTTTTCTTTCTCCTTGCGTGTTTCCAATTTTGTCAAAATATTAAGACATGTAGAAAATAGCTCTGGGTTCTCATGAAATTCTGCCCATTGTATATCAACCTTACTTCCTTTTGAGAAATTTAGTCATAAATTCTCTGCATTCTGGCACATTGATTCAAATTAAAACTTCATTAATATTTGAGTCACAAGCCTTTTTCTCCTTTCTTTGATTTGTATCACAAAACAATTAATATTCTGTTACTTTTTATATCTTTCTAGCACTTACTTCCAAAACATTTATACAACTTGTATATTTTCTCTAGGGTTTTATGCAAACTTTGGGGATTTTATTAGAATCTAAGAACTTTCTGAAATGTACCCATCAAAAGTTATCACCTCCATTATGGATTCTTTAGAAATGGATCCCAAGAGAAAGCTCGGCATATAACAAATCATCCAGGAACAAATTTAATAAAATCAATTTAGTAAGTAGGGGAGTAACACACAAGAATTGTTTTGATAACTGCATGTCTCTGGGGCTTAGAGTAACACAAAGCCAAATGCCAATTTCTTTCAATACCTTAAAAAATAGCTCAAATTAGAACTCAGGAAATGCCACACAATTGTTTTTTCTCAGACCAATTCTTTTTTTAATAAATTTATTTATTTTTATTTATTTATTTTTGGCTGTGTTGGGCCTTCGTTGGTACGCACAGGCTTTCTCTAGTTGCGGCGAGCAGGGGCTACTCTTTGTTGCAGTGCGCGGGCTTTTCTTTGCAGTGGCTTCTCTCATTGTGGAGCATGGGCTCTAGGCACGTGGCCTTCAGTAGTTGTGGCACGTGGGCTCAGTAGTTGTGGCTCACGGGCTCTAGAGCACAGGCTCAGTAGTTGTGGCGCACGGGCTTCGTTGCTCCGTGACATGTGGGATCTTCCAGGACCAGGGATCAAACCCATGTCCACTGCATTGGCAGGTGGATTCTCAACCACTGTGCCACCAGGGAAGCCCCAGACCAAGTCTTATAATGCAGCAATCAAGGCAACGTATGCAGTGAGGTGTTGGGAGTGCTTCTGGGCAAAGGTAGGGTTTCTTCCCCCAATAACATTACTTTAGATGTTTACATGCAAAAGAAACAAGATGCTTTTCAGAATCTTAGAAATTGTGCTGGAGTGTTTCATATATACCTTTAAGCCCTGTTTTATGACTTGTTTAATGAAAGTAAACTACATTCCATGCATTTTTCATAACCATTTAAATTTAGTGATTAGTCTTTGTGATATATATGACTATAATCTCACTAATATAGAGAGTTTTATTTATGGACTAAGGTGTCTTATTTTTAAAATACTAATTTGTAATTGGAACAAGTTTTCTCACTACTATGTAACAGTGCAATAACTTACATAGTTTCTTTCTCTGGAAATACATATACTACATTTCTTTCCTGATGTATCAGATAATTAAAGTATCTATTTTTTCTCCAGTGATCACTAATAGCCACTCATTTCTTACATAAAAGTAATCAAATGGCATGATAATAAGAGCAAATACTTATATATTTCTAATGCTATACTGACTTCTAAACGTATGACACAGTTCTAAGCTCTTTACATATATTAATTCACATAATCATGACACTAACACTACATGGTAAGAATTAGCAATTTCCCAATTTTACAGAGGAGAGACTGAAAAGGTTTTGTGACTTGACTGAGATTTCATAGCTTATTAATGGCAAAGCCAAGAGTCAAACCCAGGCAGAGTGGCTTCATTGTCTTTACTTTTAACTTTTTTGCTGTTATCCTCTCCAATATAAATTTTTTTGTGGAGACATACTTCTCTCACACCACTGGGTTACAGATGCAAGATGCCCATGGATTTGGTTAGGATATTCTGAGTTCCATTTCTAGTTTCTTTTCCCCACAAACTTGATGAACATTTATTCTCTCATCTTTCCCATGTATAATCAAAGGACAGTGATAATATCCACCTCATAAAGTTTTCATGAAGTTTCAATGACTTTCTATATATCAAAGTACTTAGTGCAGTGGTAAGTACTTAATAAGTGAAATCCAAAGTGTTATGTCTTTATTTTATTATTACATGCGACCTTTCTTGGACAGTTTCCTGTTGGGTTGCAGCTTCCTCTGAGAGGATCTGTTCTAAAATTATGGTGCCTACTTTCTGGAACAAAATGAAGTATGGAGGGATTTTTCATGTGGAAGAAGATAAGAGAAAGCCTACCTGACTCCATAGTTGCTCACACTGAGCTGAACAAACACGTTATGTAAACTAGAATTTGTCTTAATAGAGTTTACTTTTGTTTCTCAAATGAATAATTTTATTGTACACCAATATCTTAAAAATCATGTCCACTAAAAAGAAAACTTCATTCAACATATATAACCTATTTGATTATGCAGTAAACATGTGTAACTTACAATGTTAGTCATGGAGAGATACAGTAGTAAGCACATCAGATTGATATTAGTTAAATCTCTATATACTTAAATGTATTTTAAAATTCTCTTCCTGTAAACAATATAGTTTCTCTTAGCCTCATGAATTGTTACTTCATGATCTATTAAGAGGCACATAGGTCAGAAAAATTGGAATGGCTCTTACCTCTTCAATTCCTCGCCTCACCTGCTTTTGTTGACGTGAACTTGATTATTAACACAAGAAAGTTATAAACACTGGTATAATTCCAGTCTCCAGGGGGCAGAAAGTCTTTCTTTTTTAAGTCTCTAAAGTTTAATTTCTGAGTACTGAGCAAGAGCATTATTAAATAAATCAATGCAATAGCTAATATATAAATAAGACTTTAATTTTATGTGAAATGTCTCTCTGTCCTTGTTCTACAACTCAGCTATGAAGAATTCTCTAACAATGTTAAAATTGAAATATTTAACATATTTTTCACAAAATATGTAAAAATTATATACACATAGTGATATAATCAGACAGTTTTAGGGAAAAAAGAATTGTTTCCCATTGGACATCACTAATAACTCTCCGCTTGTGACCTAGAGTCATAATCATTTTTCCAAGGTTATAGAGGTTCCTTTAATGAAATGGAACTGAAAAGGACATCACGTGTGGGACATTCATATAGTTAGAAAAAAGAACACTGAGAAGGTTGAGGCTTTGCTTGCCAATGTGCTTTTATTAAAGAGTGAGACCAATGTCCTGAGTGCTGAGTTAATCAATTAGTAAGTTTTACTTCACTTCATTAACTTTTGGAATATGCTTTAATTTTTTTCTTATTATAAAAAATATCAAGTTTATTTTAAAAACATAAGCAAAAAAAGACAAAAATCATTTAAAAATCATGTAATCTGCTGATCTAAAATTAGCCACTGCTAACTTTTTTTTTTCTTTTTCTATGCATATACAAATAGACAAGGTAATATTTTGGAATTTTAACCAATTTTTGGTGCAATATTTTCCTAAACTCCTTGTCCATTCCACATTTCAGCTAATCTAATGGTTCTCAACCTGGAACAATATCTCACCCTACAAGCGGCATGTAAAAACGTGTAGAAGCATTTAGTGGTGGTCGAAAGACAGTTGCTACAACATGGCAAGTAAATCCATCACACATAAATTCCTGTTAATTCCTTCAAATTCCATTAGATGAATCTCTAAGAAAAAGTCAGTGAAGTGGGGATGTGGGTAACTGCCTAATCATCTGAGATTTTAGTGTTTCTTCCTGGTAGAATAAGGGCGCAAAATGAAACTTAAGTTTAGGTTAATGTATCGATAACTACAGTTTTTTGCAAAAAATGAAGTTATATGTCTTCTGTAATTGAGTTTTGGGAAGAGACATGTACCTGTCACATCAGACTTAATCTCTCTCTCTACATCTTCTTTACCTCTTTCCAACCCTTCTGCTTCCTCCTCCTTTCTCACTCCCAAAAGAAATGCAATTATTCTTTATATTCTGTTTTTCCTTCTTTTAGACATTTAATATTTTAGACACAGATGTCTTTGTTAGTTTTGGGGAAAGTTTTAGTTATGAACTCACACTGGGAACTGAGTAGCTGCTTTTAAAGTTAGCTTAAATAATCATATCAAGAAGGTGGGTGTGACCAAAACTATATAAGATAGACATAGAATTGATTGGGGGGGGTTGGTCAGAGAAAAGAAACATTGCCCATACAGTCACATTAGTTTAATTTTAACAGCTGGAGAAAATCATCAACAATTGTGGAGAGAAGGAACAGAGGAAACAAACAAAATCCCAAGAGGCAGTGTTCCCTTATAATAAACCATTGTTTTATTATCAATCATTTGAGATGCTGGAAAAGACATTGTGCTTTCATGGGAACATTTTTGCAAAACATGTGGGGGGAACAGATACCTAAGGATTTAAATCAGAATCTCTGGGTGGAATGGCCTGTGTATCAGTATTTTGTTTTGTGTTTAAGATACAAATATTATTACAGTGTACATCCAATATTGGGAACCGGGGAGCAAACATGTCTGGGTGACCACTCAGGTAAAGTCCTTCAAGGACAGAGCAAGAAAGTCAGTTTTCAGGAGTCTGGGGAATGTGGACCAGCTTCCAGATTGGACGCTTCTATAGGCTAGTCCAGCTTGAACTCACTGCCACTAAAGCTCCATGTTACTACAGAGGCTGTTTAACACTGGAAACCTAGGAAAAATTAGAGCAGTGGAAGTTTCTAGCTTAGGTGTAAGGAATAAAAATATTATTAAAATTGTTGCAAGTGAAAAAGGTTTCAAGAAATATAGTACAAGTAAATAACTGATGTAATGACAGTGATTACAAATAATGGGATTAATATTTTCATGATATTTCTTTTATATTACATCATATTTTGTTTAAGTTTCTTGATGGGTAGTATCTTTAATACTCTTAGAGAAGATTTCATAGTTTATTTTCAGAGGAGTAAATTAGGGTGCCACCACTTCTGGATTGAGCATGTTTTGACCAGCCATGTGTTCTAATGATGTCATTCATCTGATGCACATTTCCAAGAGACTGACAGGTGCAAATCGAGCTAACATATCTGACCAGGATGGACAGAGGCTCAGGGATCACACTTTATTGTGGGGATACTTAAGGCCTTATAGAAGTTTTATAAGCAGACCTCCAACTAGGTTGATCTAAGTGACTTGTTCTTTTCAAGGAAACAGATTTCAGAACAATTAAAATACTCAGTAGTCACAAGCTACACAGGATTCAGCTCTTATGTAATGTGGATGAAACAAACAGACAAAAACTAAAGAAGATATTCCCCAAACTTTAAAATGTTCAATTTATCCAGGAAGACTAAAATCTAATACTAACCACCAGTGTAAAAGTTTTTTAAACATTTGTTGGAAACTTTTCTTCCCCAAAGTGTAAAGTGAAATCCCCAGACGTCCATCTCATCAGTATAATTTAACTTCATAATTTCAAATTCATATAATTTACATTTTATGAGGTCACTCAGAAAAGTAGGGCTATTTTAATAACATAAAATGTGAAATCAAGTTGACATTCTTATACCCTCTTTTTTTCATATTTATTGAGGTATAATTGACAAGTCATTTGTATATTCTTATATTAGTTTCTAATTTATTTTTATATTCATTTTTCTTTGCCAACAGTTGGCAAAATTAATATTCATTTGCATTGGTAGTAGCAAATGGTAACTGGTTTTATTATTATTATTATTATATAATTCTATTTTCAATGAAAGGGTTTCAGGACTTGAAAGAATAGTTGAGTTTTGTTTTTTGGCTTTTGCTTCAGTTTCCTTAACTGAATCACTAGTAGTATGTAAAATAGTATGTACAAAATTGCTCTGATTGCTCATGATTATTATAAAAGTCAGATAAAAGCATCCGAACTTAAATAATACTATACTATTATCAGAGCATTGCCTCTTACATGTTTAGAACCAAATTGATTAGACCATGTACCAATCCTATGCAGTCCCTTGCATTTAAGTGAATAGTGGCAATAAATAATTTTACTACTTTTGATTTTTTTTAATGTAATGAAGACCTGCAAAAGCTTTCTAATCAACCACACATCTACATTTAAAATTAAGTAACAGATTTATTAGGATATGCTTTATTCTTTTTGTTTTCTTAAAAATCAGTTAACTTGGTACCACAAATGCTGTTGGCATCTTGTTATTTAACATAATATTTGGTATACAACTCATTATTTTCTTTCGATTTTAAACCCAGATGTGTACTATATATATATATATATATATATATATATATATGAATACTGTTTATTCATTGGTCTAAGCACCAGATGTTTGTTAATTAAGTACTTACTATCTATAAAGTGTGAGGTATGCTATTAGACATTGAGTTACAGCAGTGACCAAAAATGGCCAAATATCTGCTCACAGGAAGCTCAAATTCTAGGATATGATGAGGGGAACCAGAAAATACAGAAACAAATACCGATACGTGAACAGGAAATATTTTTGCAGCCAGAATTGCTAGGTAAAGAATTAAAATGGAAGTGATAGGGGTTTAATGGGTCTAGATAATGAGATTATGGGGTCAGGAAAGGGCTCTGGGAAAAGGTGACATTTAAGATTCAACCTGAATGACTAGAAGAAGCCAGCTGCTTGAAGATCAGAAGAACACTCCACGCAGAGTGGTGTTACTTAACGTAACAACTCTTATGAAAGCCCCAAACCAGGTGAAGCTTGGCTGTAGAATTGTAGAGGTAGGCAAGGACAAAATTGATTTGTATGTGGATTTTATGACACGAATGATAGAAAACCTTAGGATATCATAACAGGAAAGAAAAATAATTGGAGATGAGTGGACCGAAGAGGGGCAGGAGGGGAGCAAGGAGATCACCGCAGTAGTTGAGGAGAGGGATGGTGGTGACTCAGATGCATGAAATTATAATTATGAAAGAAATCTGTTCAAACATGTGTGGGACAACAGAAACACATTTGTAGAATGTTCTATGAAATCCCCCTCTACTACTTTACTGTCACTGACTTATTTGTTATTTTCCCTCTTACATATCTAGAGCTTGGGTCAAATGAATAATTTAATAAATGTATACTTAGAAGCATAGTTTTAAAAAAACCTTGAGAAGTTTAAGCAATTTAAAAAAATAGTCATTTCAGTTTTCTCATATGTAAAATGAGGGTCTTATATTATTAGATGACCTCCAAGGTTATCTTCTGCTCTATTCACAGACAAGGGCAATAAAAGTTTAAAAACAAGACAGAGAAAGATCTGTGAAGCATGGAGGAGTCAGAGAAGGCTTTCTGAAAAAGTGAGATTATTTGAACTTTAAAATGCTTGGACGAACCGGAATTTTTTTTTGTTTGTTTATGAAATAAAATACAGAAAATAAGCCTCTTCATCAACCTTCCTGTTACCTCTTTCTAACCAAACCTATCAGGAAAAAAAAAAACAACAACAAAAAGAACAGTTTTATTATCTTGACCTTCTGATCCCATAAATTGTTTTATTAGGTGGTTTGTTAAAGTCACTTAGGCTTGGGTTATTCATTTTGTCTAGAGAAAGGATGCACTCATTAATTTTAGGAAAATGAAGACCTCATTTGAAAATAGCATACTGTATACATCATGATTACTACAAAGGAGAAAATCTTTTAAAGCCAAATCCATATTCTGGTTTGGCTGACAGCTAAAGAAACTGGTTTTGAAGTGTGGAACAGTTTGCTTGCTCAGAAATTCTTCGAGGGGGTTGCTCTACTACTCTAAAAAGTTTTTTGGATATCAGACACACGAACTGACTGCATCACTGTCAAATTGTTAGGGAGCCCACAAAATACCATCTTCCTAAAAGATAATCTATAAATTATTAAAAAGTTGAATAATTTTATTTTTGCAATATTAATTGCATTATTTTCAAATTTAGAATTCAAAAAGTTCTAAGATGTTTTTTTCTCTACCACACTGTATTTTCTGGACCTAGACTTTTTTATTGGCTCTACAATCACCAAACTATTTTCTTATCATTAATTCTTAATCAGTATGTGCTAGCAATGACTGAATTTCTTGTATTGCTTTATTCAACGTACACCCTTCAGTGAAAGCTTGTAATTTGTAGAAATTAAATATTTGTTTCTGTACTTTGTTGAACATAATAGCAATGATATATTTGTTATTCTTCCAGTAATAAGTTTAAACTGGAAGTTTCCTTTTAGACTTTTTACATAGCAAGTATCACACAAAATAGACATATTTGAATGATATTCAAAGTGTGTGGTATAAATTCACTAAACTCAGTGAAAAATATTTTTAAATTATTCTTAACAATTTTCAAGGACTTTGTATTTTAAAAATCATGTTTAAATATTCTTAGATAGATGTATTTCCCTGAAAGGAGATTCCACAGGAAAGACGGGAGCTATAAAAAAGAGGATAGCCATGGATTATTTTCCCCAGAAGCTTTTTTGACAATTTTAGTTCTTTTCTGGAAGTTGTTCTAAGACTATGAGAAAAGAAAAGTCAATATATTTTCAAATAAATATGATTGCTTAAAAATAAAGGAATGCGATGAGCTATTTTGTAATCAATCTGCTAATAATTCAGTTATTCAAATATATTTCTGCTAGTTATTTAGGTAATTCCTATGAACTGTGTACCTTTCATACTTTAGAAGTCAAAGTTCCTGATCATAACCACCATGTGTGTTTCCTTGCTGGCAGTGTTTTTTCTTGAAGTGGAACTGTGCTAGCCAGAGAGAAGCAGGTGATTGAACCCTGAGACTCTTAGCCATCCCTCAGGGAATTGTCAGCCAGGATTTGAATCTCATTTCTGACATTCAGTCGTTCTGTGACATTTGCAAGTTTGCTGCACGTCCAAGTCCCGGTTCCTTCATATGGCGATTTTGTGTGATTATCAGGATTCTTGTGATAGTTAGTACCTAGGATGGGATAGAGATGAATATATCCTTTATACAGTTCAACCCTCCTTCCACAATAGTTTGTTTAGTACTACTAGTTAATCTTTAAAATCCATACCTTCCTTTGATAAACATAATCATTCCAGTCTTCCTTTAATTTTATTTATTTATTTAATTTTAGTTTAGTTTTTTTTTTTTTTTTTTTTTTAATTTATTGGCCGTGCCATGTGGCATGTGGGAACTTTGTTCCCTGACCAGGGATCAAACCCATGACCCCTGCATTGGAAGCATGGAGTCTTAACCACTGGACCGCCAGGGAAGTCCCTCCTTTAATGTGATTTATAATTTCATTCATGTCCTACTATAAAATAAGATGACACCTGTAATAGAAAGCTTCTATTTATTAAAGAGTTCAAAGACTACACAGTTCAATAATCTTTTGATGTTGTTACATGATTTGTCCTCTATATATTAAAGCTTCAGGGTTTAGTCTCCTTGATGGCCTTTTCCCACCAGCTTCTAACTAGACGAAGAAATCTCCACTTGTTTCTGGCTCAGAGAAGAGATAGCAGATGTGTAGCAAAACAAGAATAAATAAAGAGTATTAGTAAGAACAATAATCCCAAATAATGAGTTTTGAGCCCTTCGTGCCATGCACTGTGCCTAGCACTTTATACACATTATTTCAATTGACCCTCATAACAGCTCCATGAAGTGAGTATTATGACTATTCCTATTTAACAGAAGAAGAAACTGAAGTTTAGAGATGTTAAATAAATTGCCCAAGGTCACTAGTAAATGGTAAAGCTAGGATTCTAACCATTTCCTGCTTTTAAAAATGCATCTATAACATCTTCCTTAAAAAATGTAGACTCTTGTTAGAATTTAGCTCTTAGAAATATTTAGTGCAGCAAACATGTTTTATAGATGAGGAAAGTTAATGCAAGTGTCCAGACAGATCTAAGACTAGGAACCTTGCCTCCTGGCCTCCTGTTTAGAACTCTTTTCAGTAGAGTGTAAATTTTCACTTCTCAAGCTGTTTGGACTGTGTAGAGTGCTGAGCTGCTGGAAGTGTCACAGAGAAACCCAGCAGGGTGAGGACTGTGAATAGATTTTATTAATTCACCAAACATTTGTTAAGCACTTGCTACGTGCCAGGAACCATGATGGTGTGGTATGGAAACAAAGACTGATGACAAAATTATAGCTATAAAATGTAGTTTAGAAATTGGTGACATTAGAAATGTTATTATAAGTTATATTCATTAGCGTGCATAAATTTATATATACAGTCTACTCATGGCAGTAAATTTATTTGTATTTCTGGGTTTATTTGCTTTGTAGAAATGTTCTTTAGTTTCTAAGCAACATAGGAAAAAATGTTGCAGACATTAAATACATTGAAGTGTATTTCAGTGATGGCTTTTAGAGGTTTTTGTGTATGCCTTAAAACCATAGGCAATCTTGCTTATAGACATGTTTTGCGTGCAGAAGGCTCATAGCAATTGACAGATGAGCTCTTTAAGGTACCATTGCTTAGTATCACTGATGAACGTTCCCTCGTAGATAATGTCTTTCCTGGAGGATACACGTTGATACAATTAGTTGAGACAAATGTTAGGGGTTAGGGGTAATGTCTCTGGTAGGCTATATTTGAGACTGTTGGAAACCTCCAGGTAGTCTTATCTAGAATGTTGAACAATTTGTTTGGCTCTTGGAGTCCAGGAGTTTTATCTTTGGAAAAGGTATTCTTCTACCCATGTACGTTGCCTCGGGTTTAAAGAACCTCCTCAAATGATTTCCATGTATCATCTGGCCATGATATCTCTTATCAATATTTCTGGATTTGGAAGAGAAGGGTGAGTGGTCGCTTTAACTTTTTAGCGTTGTCCCAACTTTCTGTCCCTACCTGTTTGAAGGCAGTGCAATAATGCTAATAACAGCTGTATTTATTGGCATAGTATTATATCTTAGACACTGTTCTAAATATTTTACATGTATAAGTACCCTTGGTTATCATATGTTTATAAGGAAGGTACAACTATTATTTTCCACATAATAAGTGCTCAATAAGTATTAGATAATGATATTGGGGCTTTGGGGAACTTAAACTCATTTTTATTACTGTAGGTGTAAAATATATATGTCCATGGATATACATATATATCATACATTGTACATATATTAATATATACTTATTACAATTATCTACTTGTCTGTTTGCAGAGAGAGAAAGGAACAAGACTGGAATGAAAAAAAAGAATAAAACTATTAATAGTGGTTATGTACTTTTTTTTCCTTTTCTTTATTTGCCAGATTTTGTGCACTGAAGATGTATGCTTTTATTACTAGAGAACTAAAAGCTGTTGCATTTTGTAAAGCACAATAGCATCATTCAGTTTACCCTTTTTTTGGGCTATCTTAGTAACCATTGAAACAGCAAGGTGACAAACTAAAAGATGTTAAAAATTCTTGCACACAAACATGTGGCCTTGCATTATGAATAGGTTAGAAATAAGAGCCCTCTCTATGTCTCTATTCAGTTAAGTGACACCTCCTTATGCTGCCATAGCCCCAAAGGCCTATCTGCCTCACTACACTGATCACATCATGTTACAGTCACCTCTACATTTTTTTTCTCCCTCAGTAGACCAGGATATTCTGAAGGACTGGAAATGTCTTTGGTTATCTCTGTTTTTGGTTTAATACCTGGAACATAGTAGGTGCTCGATAACTGTTTTCAATTCAGAAATGTTCAAGAAATAGAGAGGAGGTCCCTCTTTTTCCTTCCAAAGTTCCTAGTGGTGGAAAACTCTTTGGAATTGATTCATTCTCACCCAGAACAGCCTTCCTTCCTCAACATTCATTCAGTCCTTTCAACAACATGGCTTGCATACTCCTGGGGTTGACAACCACTTCCCTGAGAGAATCCATTCTATTATTGCCCACCTATATTTATTGGAAAGGTTGTCTTTCCAGGGAGTTGAAAAGTTTTCTAGTTAGATACAGAACAGTGGGGAGAAGATTGAGTTTGGGGGGAGGGGGAGAGATGCATCTTCCTATTGTGAAGGAGGAACTTGCTGAACAAATGGTGAAGGTATGATAGTATTTTTAAAGGATGTTAACATAATAAATTTCCTAAGAAGAGGGAGTCTCAGCTCTTAAAGTTCCCAGTTTATTTTTAATATATTTATATTACTTTATAGTTTTTCCTATGAAGATGACCTACAACTGTCAAAAATAAATATGTAAAAAAGATGACCTACGCTCAGTTGTCTATTTCTCTGCTCTTCAGTCAGATGTCAGCCTCCAGACACTAGTGCCAACATGAAAGGGTCAGGAGTGAGCAGAAAGAGGTTGAGTATATGCCTGATTGTCATCTATTATCAAAAAGCTTTTATTTATCACCCATTTATATTCAGTGCTGAACAGGATGAGCTGTATAAATACAGCTAATATTTTATTTCTGAGATTTCACAAAGCAAGACAACACACATGTAGGAATACTTAAGGTAAAAATATACAACCTTTCATTAATGTAACATCCTGACCTATGTAATTTCAAATATATCTTATTTGATAATTTTTAAACTTCTAGAAGGTAGAAAAGAAAATACAGGCAGGATGTACCCAATATTTAGTTTGGATGTTGAGACTGATGATATAACATATTCACCAAGAGGTGCATTTTATTAAGGAAAATGAAACAAACAGATGGTAAAGGGTAGGTATTATAGGTCGAAAAAGATAAAGATGGGGTAAAGGAAGATAAATGTTTATTCTGTATACACTACATGCTCATTCATATGTCTTATAACCTACTGGATTGCACAGCATTTCTGCAGTTTTAAAAATGAGGAACATGAAACTCAGGTTTTAAATAAATTACCCAAGTCATATGATTTGTAAGTGGGGAAGCAGTAGTCACACTTAAGATTTCATGAGTTCAGATATCATGCTCTTTCTACCATCTTTCCACCCAATTAGAGAGGATAGTTTAAAAAAAAAAAAGAAAGTTTACATTTGCAATCTGGAAAATATAAACATTTTTTAATATATTTCAAAACCAAATGTGACTTTTTCATTATTTATTATTTTTACATTCTGTGGGTACTTATTTTCTCATTTAACACATTTGTGAATTAAGTTAGATGTATTATCTCCATCTATCAAGTGAGGATATTTGACCACACCCATATATATTGTGTAAGTGGCAGAGCCAAAATTTAAACCTAGGTATATCTAATTTCAAAATCACTGTGATTTTCACTACTATTTTCTAACTCAATGTATTTACCCATGGACAATCAAGAGTTGGTTCTTCATTCCTTCAGAAGTATTTCTTCAGTAAAATTCACAATAATATAGGCAATAGTGTTTTCTCTAGATTGTAATTTTCTTTATTTGAGAATCTGGAGAAGAGGGAAATTGCCCTTATCCTATGAAAGTAAGTTTTTTCCTCTTGCAGATTGTCAGCCTATAGCTACGTGTTACCCACTGTAGATTTCTCGTGGCTCTCAGATGCACTCTATGGGTTAGCTCATTTAATTCATTCTTATAAGTGGATAACTTTATTGCCTTTTTGTTTCAGTGCTCTGAATTCCCTGTAATTTGTTGAGTTGTCCGATAGAAGGGGATAAAGTGGAGTAAAGTAATAATCTTCTCATGGAAGTCATTTGTCTTCCTATTTATCTTTCCTTATATGTGTGTACAATCGACTCTCAATTATTTGCATGGATGAAGAGGGAGCATCGTACCATGGATAATCCAAAAGTCATTTACAGAAGATTTACCTTCATGATTATCTTTTGTGTAGGTGATATTCTCTACATACACTTCAACTGCACTCATGAGGGAAATGAAGACCTATAAGTGTGCTCAGTGTCAAAGAACAGCCAAGTTATAGTGGAATTTTTTTCCTGCAAATGATTCATATAGAGAAAAATAGAGAATTCAATATATAAAGTCACTCTATAAGGATACATATTATCCTATTTGGAGTACCATCTTGAAAATCAGAATTTGGATTAAACTGTAGTCTCTTGACTCCTTTCTAAGTATAGATCTGTCAGTACTGAGACATGAATGAAAATCTGTATATATTTGTTTAAAGGAATTTCCATAATTCATTACTTATGGGATTATAATTTATTTTGTCAACCTGTTTTGCCAGTTTGTCTGGCTATGTTTGCTTGTAATAAATCCAAAATGCCTTTTAGTGTGGGCAGTCTTTTGCATAGTCCCTTTTACATTCCATCTTACATCTTGACTATTTTACTATTTCTGTGTTGATGGTGCCTTCCAATTTAATGTCATTTTCAAATTTCACTTGTGTGTTGTTTATGCCACTTTGAATGTCAGTAATGAAAATACTGAAACTCAGGACCTAAATCAACTTTAGTGGCAGCTCACTCCTCCCCCCAACTCTGTCTCTGACCATTTATCATTATTCCTTGTTTACAGCTCTTTAAATGGTTTTCAAACCATCTGAGAATAATCATCTCCAAGACAATTTGAATTAATATTACAAGTCAGAGCTTATGAAACATTGAATTAAATACTTTATGAAAATCCAAATATATTACTTGTACTGCATTCCCTTTACCCATTAATTTTCTAATTCTATCAGAAAAAACAATCAAGTTTGTCTGTAATGATTTGTTCTCTATATATCCATACTGCTCATTTATTACTCATGGGCCTTCCCTTTTTCCATGTACAGATGCTTTATCTTAATGGCTTCTATTAGTAAAAACAAATGATACTATGTTACTTCTTGTATGGTCAGTCATAGAAGTGTTAGACTTGTTCATTTGTTCATCAGTAGGTGTTGAGGACTTACTCATATATGTGTTCCCAATGTAAATCTTCATGTGACAAATGAGCACACTTAAAGCTGACTGACACATATTTGGTTGGTCAAGAACAGAGAAGTCTTCTCCATTTTTCTACTATATGACACTAATTCTAATATATATTTATAACTACATGCATATATATATATATATATATATATATATAATTTAATTGTAGTTTTCACTCTTTTATTATGTTACTACTTTTCCCTAGGACACTGCTTCATACATATTTCCCTAACAATTTAGTGACACCAGCATGATTCAGAATCTTCCAAAAAGCACTCCAAGAAAGTGGTCCCTTTCAGACTTTTAAGACTGAATGTAGTATGAATCCAGTTTATGAAAAATAGCTATTCTTATAGAAAGTCAGAAATATTTTGAAAAACTGCAGCTATTTTCTTTCATAATGATTGCCTTTAATAAAAAAGAGCTCTGTTCTAATAGCCACGTATGCCATTTTACTATGCCAAAATATGCAAATGCTCTCATAAAGTATTATTTTATAGTCATTTTTATTTCTCAGTTTCTTTGCTCAGAATCTGAATTTATTACCTTAATTTTAACATAATTTGAACAATATTGCCACATTTAACAAGCAAATAAAAATCTCCTTGAATGTTCTCCTTCTCTCTTAAAAATTAAACATGCAAGATATTTTAAGAGAAGTATGTATTTTATACAAATGTGAGTTAAGTGAATTAATTGTTACATATATAATTTAAGTATAGAGCCCAAAATTGTAAACATCTGCTTTTCTACATAAATGTGAAGATGGTCTTATTACACGATAGAATTCTCTCCCTTTCAGATCACTGGATTTACAGCGGTTCATCCAATAGAATGTCACTTATTGAAAAATTATTTCATAAATGTGAAAAATCACTTTGATTTTATCTTCTAGGCATTCATTCTTTAATATTATAATTGTTCTTTGGAACCTTTGAAATGCAGTTGCACAGCCAATTCTTGGCTATAGTTGAAGTCGCATAAGTAAATGACAAAATATCTTTTTAAGCCTAATGAGGGCTGAAGTTTGCCAGGTAAAATGCTTCATAATTGTTTGATGGTTGCTGCCGGTAGGAATTAATGTCACATGGAATCTCAGAGCTGACAACCCCTTAAATACATACATATATTCTTAATTTTTCACTGGTAATATAATGTTGCATTCAGCTTTGATCACACAAGGAATGCACATGTTTATAGATTCAGCTGCAGTCAATGACCATTTGAAAAGAATTATCTAAAATGATACATCCTGTTTCATTAGAAGCAGAAGAAGTAGGAAAATTGTGTGGCTTTTGGAAGAGCCTCTCTGTAAGGAATAGCATCATTTTATTTTATTTTTTTAACATCTTTATTGGAGTATAATTGCTTTACACTGGTGTGTTAGTTTCTGCTGCATAACAAAGTGAATCAGTTATACATATACATATGTTCCCATATCTCTTCCCTCTTGCATCTCCCTCCCTCCCAAGGAATAGCATCATTTTAATCAGGAAATTTGTTTGGGCTGAAGCACAGGAGGAGCTCTCATTGGCATGCTTACCATAACACCAGTCAGAAGGTAAAAGGAGTATTGTGATTTTGCTGGACATCCTCTGATTTGTGCCCTTGAGATAGTGTGATGATGTTATATGATCAGTCCCATACTGTCATCAGAAAAAGCTTTTTTATTTTTATTGGGTTTTGTTTCATTTTTTAAAATTAATGCCCAATGGTTCATGCTCTTTCTCCTTTTTGTATGGCATGCAAGCGTTATAGAAGTTTCCAGAGCAGTCTAAAAAAGCATTACCCAGTAATTCATCTCTAAGATGCATACCTAAAAAGACATATGCATCACAAGACATATATATATATATATATATATATATATATATATATATATATACACTAACTTATACAAATGGAGTCATAATATACATATTGCTTTATAATTTATTTTTTTCACATCTACTCTGCTCCTTTTCACTATTTCATTTTCCCTTGCGTGAAAAGCATAACTTATTTAACCACATATTATTGATTGAGTTTTATGTTCTTTCCTTTTTACAATTAAATATAATGTTATAATAAATATTCATGTATGTATATGAATATACTAAATGCATACACACAAACATAATTTCCTGGAAGCAGAAATATTAGGTCAAGAATTTGAAAATCTCATTATTAAGAGACACTGCCAAATTCCACCTTCCAAAAAGTATATCTATTTTTATACCCTTTATGTTTGCCAGCAATAGCCATTATTATTTTTATTCTTAACCACTTTTTTATATATATTTTAAAGAGCCAATGGCCTCACTAATACGATTGGCATATCTAATGAATTAACTAGCGCAGCCTAAAGAACCAAGATGCATCCTACCAAAACTGTCAGTTAGGTTCCTAGGAAAGCAACTGAGGTGTTTATGCCTTTAATAATTGAGTTTGTGCTGTATAGAATTTGCTGAATGACCAACTCTGTTTTATTTCCCGTTATAACAATTCCCATCGTCTCTTAACAACCTCCATTGCAGAAAGTTAATTGTAAGAATATGAACGAACTTATATGGTACTATTATTAAACATAAAACAAATAAACATCATCTCAGAGACTTCAGGTTAGGCAATATGTCTTTTTACTTGCTGAATACCTTATTACAAAGTATTATATATGTCAGAGCAAAAGTTTACACATATGATCATAACATTTTTCCTCCCCTCTCACAACTAGGTTCAGATTTCCTGAGTCTTGTTTCCTTGATAATACAAAATAAAAATAATGTAATCTAACCTAATCTAAATTAATCTATGTATGTATATATGTATATGTATATGTAAGGTAAGCAAAAGCTAGTTTCTGTGTGTGTGTGTATGTGTGTATGTATATATGTACAATTTTTTGGATAATGGAAGCTAATTCCAGACCAATAGATATGAATCTTAAGATTATATAGTAGACTGATTGTTCTAAATTCTGTAGACTTATAAAACTATAATCACTCTCTATTCAACTCATCAGTCATAAAGAGTGCCAGCTCCTCACATAATGGGAATTTAACACAGAGCTGGTACCCTTCAACTTAAAGAAAATAGGCAAGAGGGCTTCCCTGGTGGCGCAGTGGTTGAGAGTCCGCCTGCCAATGCAGGGGACATGGGTTCGTGCCCCAGTGCGGGAAGATCCCACATGCCGTGGAGCAGCTAGGCCCGTGAACCATGGCCGCTGAGCCTGCGTGTCCGGAGCCTGTGCTCCGCAAAGGGAGAGGCCACAACAGTGAGAGGCCCGCGTACTGCAAAAAAAAAAAAAAAAAAGAAAAAAAAAGAAAAGAAAATAGGCAAGAAAGAATAATACATTTTAGGAGGTGGCTTAATAAATCTTTTAAGGTTAAGGTTTATAATATAATTGTTTTTCAAGTATGTAATGGTTATTTGGTCTTAGTTTTGCCATGCATTATGAATGTGTTTCTAGTGAAGATCATGATTTTTATTTTAATTTACATGTTTTGCCTCTTAAAACCACCATAGCCTCAGAGTTCACCTAACTGAAGATCTGCTAGTAAAAGGTCATTCTTTACATTCAAAAGTTATCTGAAGGTTTACATTGCAAGTTCTTATGAATTTATTTTTAACATTGCTATTTAATTTGTGAAATTATTCATAGCCTCTCCACTGGTTCCCTCCCTATCACCTCTAAAATGACAAAATGATGAAATATACTGTTTGGGAAACATCTCATCCAACATGTTTTGAAGCATCCTCTTATATTGATTATTATTTCTAAATGTTTGTAAATGTTATTTTGCTGAAGCAAATAAAAAGGGAGGTGGTGAGGAAGGCAGGAGTCTGTTGTCAGAATGATCAACCAAACTGCATTCAACATGCCGGTTATGGGAGATGGAACACAACTGAGCATCTTGTGAGTAATGATTTTTTAGACTGCTCTGGAAACTTCTATAATGTATACATAAGTTAAATTTTAGTAGACAATGACAATTTTTCCCCAAACTTCTTGTACTAATATGTATTTACCAACATAATCATTCCCATTTTTCCATATCTTTGTAACTTGATTTTGCATGTCACTTCAATTTTAGACAGTATATTAGGTGTGTAGTGGTATCTCATTGTGCTTTTACTTTGCATTTCTCTGGTTTTAATTAGGTTGTACATGTTTGCATATGTTTAAGGACCATTTTTATCTCTTGCACATTTTTTATTGGATGGGTCCTCTTTTCCTTATTGAACTATAAAATTAATTTAAATAATTTGACTACAAGCCCTTTATAGGTTACATGTGTTGCAAGTATATTTCCTTTCAGTGGCTTGCATTTTCACTCCCTTAAACTGTCTTCTGATGAACAAACATTTTGAAAGTGTGCATGTTAATCTTATTTCTTAAAAACAGTTTTTCCACAAGCCATTCTTCAATGGCAATTTGGCTTCTGTGCCCTTTGCACATAGGGGTTTCTTTGTCCAAAAATAACCTGGTTCTTGACCTCACTTTTCCCTTATACTCCATCAATCCGTGAACTATCTTCGTTCTCTCCAAAATCTTAGTTTTTCCTTCCATTTACTTCATTAAAAAACTATATTTCAACTAGATCACTTATATTATATTCTAATTATTTGTTTACATTTATGCCTCCCTAACTAAACCACAAAGTAACTTGTGGGCAAGAAATATCATCTCATTCATTTTCTGATATGTAGCCTAGTGTAGTTATTAGTTAATGCTTAAAAACAGGCACTTAATGAACATTGTTGGATCAAATTATATCAAATTTATCTTCTTTGTCATACGGTAAAATCAAATAGGATAAAGCATCTGTCTTATTCATTTTTATCTCTTTTATAATCTACCACTGTACTTTTTACATGAAAGATACTTGTCAAATACGTAATGAGTTGTCTAAAAAGTTGAAGTGATTAAAAGTCTGAAATACAGCAGATATTTTAAAATAACTAATGTTTTGTTAATCCCAAATGTAAACTATGACTTGAGTTAGGTTAATATGGATTAATTGGATATAGCCCTTCAGAAATAGTTTTAAATATTTTAAATAGATTAGATACCAGATTCATCATTAATAAACCAATTTATATATATATATATATATATATATATATATATATATATATATATACACACACAACATTTTCATTCTTTCTGTTTCTTTAGTCATTCTAAATTATGATTTTGCTTAAATATATTAATAGATAGAATCAATTTAAAACTCTGTAGTTAAAATTATGAGCAAATTAAGACATGTGCCTAGCTGCCAGATTCTAACTAGATATTATCATAAATGTGACATTCGAAGAAATCAAAATGTCTGAAACTTTAGTTTTTGGCCAAAACAGATTTATTTGTGCCCTTTTCCACTTTGAAGTGAAGTTTCATATATAATCTTGGTAGTAAACTTCAAATATAGATGAGATCACATTGAAAATATCTTCTTACTGAACCCCATGACTGCTACATCATTATTTTGTCCTTGAATTCAGTTAACTCTGATAGACAAGATATAAAACCCAATAAATAATGTATTTCTCTACATAAAGAAATTTATAAACTATATAATTGTTTAAAAATAGACAACTCAATTTCTTCTGTTATTTTTATTCATAACTAAAATTATATGATTAATTTCTATGATTTTTTTCTGAATTATTGGCTCTGAGATATACCATCCAAGTTGAGATATACTACTCATAGAGATGAAGTCTAATATACAGTTCACTTCAGGTGACCCTGCCAATTCTGAGAAATGCTTAAGACTATTTAATAAAAATGTCTAACATAATTAATTCAATGGTTGTATAATTTTATTCTATTTTTAATCCAAGTTATACTGTGCTGTTAGAATACATGCATTCAGTATTATATTCCAGTGTCCCAAGACAGTTACTGTATGAAGTCCTTAATAGCCTACACCAGTTAAAGCATTCTTACAAAATAAATATGGTTTGTCTTGTGAATGAGAATTGGATTAACAAAAGCCCCTAATTAGTACTTCTTTTTAAAAATGCCTATCAGAGAACTTTCTAAGGCATACTTTAATACTTTAAGTGCTTTAATTTTAATAAAAAATCTTAACATTTTTAATGCTTTTTTAAAATATATGTGAAGAGAGTAATAGATATATTATAGTGAAAAGAGCCCTTCAATTAAAACTAAGGCTTGGGTTTGAATCTTAGTTCTACTACAATTTAGCTATGAACTTGAACAAGTTAACATGGTCTTAAGATATGGTGGGATACCTCTAGAAATGTGCCAGTGAATTTCAAACAAGGTTTAGAGGATTATTTGATGAAAAGAAGGGAAACTAAAGCATTAGGGGGATGGTCAGGCTAAATCCAGAATTCTCAAATCGGACAGTCCTCTGGAATCACCTGTGAGCTGCTTAAAAAATACAAATTCCTCCAAGGAACCACTAAATCAGCGTCTGAGAGAGAATATGAACTTGAGAAACATTAACACCAAATGGATCCTAAAATATCCCTTCCAAATCTAATGCCTTTAGATTCTATGAATACTAATCACCTTGTTAAATGGAGGTTAATTTTTACCTCCCCAGGTTGTTGGTATGTTGACAAAGTATCTAGTAACTCATTAATAGCTATGTAGATGTAGATGTACGTCTTTTTAGCATTAACTCAACTTCTAAATATATACCCGTTAACTTAATTATGTGATTAAATTCTATTTCCCCTAATAAACAGATGCTCCATGAAAATAAGTGCTTTCTTTTTCCTCATCTTTGGATCTTGGATCTCTGGTGCCTAGCCCAATATTGGCCCTTAGAGGCACTTATTAAATATCTCTTCTCTTGTGTAGCTGAATGAATAAATCAGGCAGGGCATCAAAAGCTAGGAATAGGGACTAAAACTGCATAGCAGTCGGAGTTTATGAAAAGCTCTGCAGTTTATTATAATGAGTTTTGACTAGCAGATCTAAAACAATTCTGCAATATTCTAATAGTGTGAACAAATTCTTACTGCCAAGCACTTTTGCTTGCTTTGGCAAGCATACATCCTTCTTCAGGGAACTCATTCCACAAGAACTGTCTCTTCTACACTCAGAGTTCTACACTTTCCCATAGCAGATGGAGCAGTCAGCAAGAAAATACAGTGTAGATTCAGAATGATTAAATTTTGAGAATTTGTGAATTTACAGTTTGAATATGAAGAATTATCATCATTCTAATAAAGGTCCTATCACCTGGCTTGCCACTGTGATATCTAGAGCAGGATAACTTGGACTGTTTCAATAAATTAATACAAAATTCACCTAAGGCAAGCATCATAAAAGTAGAAATAACAGTATCCTCTTAATCCCAGGTGAGGATGATGTTATCCATCTAATTTAGCAGATTTAGGCTGGAGTTGCCACTCTATACTCATTCACTCATTGTACTTAAGTCTAAATGCAAACATTTAGAAGTTACTATGTAGAAAAATACTACAGACAGCACAAAATTTGGAGGCAGAACAAATTTGTATTCAAACCTTGTTATTCTGCTAGCTGTGTGACATAGGCAGGCTATTTAATTTCCTTGCACCTCAGTTCCATCTTCTGTAAAACTGGAATAACAATACTGACTTCATGAATTGGAATAACAATACTGACTTCATGATGTTGTTGGGAGGATTGACTATAACAATGGACAAAGAGCCACTGTCATGGATGGCACATAGTAAGCACCCAGTAGGTGCCTATTGTCTTCATTAACACAATTCAACCAAGTGAAATGACTTACCGACACTAGAAAGGTAGATGTGCCTTTCCAACTATGAATCATTTAGGAAAAGACTATTTAGCCATGTCATAATTATTTCAAATGTCATATGTTTCATCATAATAACCTTTGAACAACAGCAAATTGCTTTCATGATAAAAGCCAAAAAAGAAAAATGACACACTTTGTGAGTCTATTGTTAAAGTATTCTTTCTCATGAATAAATATTTAGATTGAACATTATCTAAAATTACACTAATGCAGTAGTTTATAGCTTTTAATGATTTCAACAGTGATGGAAGATTATTGTCTTTTGTACTCAAAAACTGCATTAATGAAGCTGCTACCACCTGATTATGCAAATGTTCATGAAAAACTTGAGACTGCATTATCTTGTAAATGTATTATCTCTTTGATTAGTGTCTATGGCCACTTCTTTTAGAACCCGTTTCTGTTTATTGCTCTTTGAATGTAGTATCCCAGAAATCAATGAATACTGATTTAAACGGTGTTTCAGACTTTTTTATTTTTTTAGTTCTTCTGTTTGCTTTGATTGGAGCTTTGATTGTTTCACGTCCATACAAAGGTCACCAGTAGCTTAGAAATACAGGTATGGATTAATTCATAGAGATTTGCCTTCAACAAATATTTTTTATATCAAGTGCTTTTATACGGGCCAAAAAGTGATCAACATGATAGACAAAGTTACAGATTACCCAGGAAACTATATCTAACAGGTCCCTTGTTCCACATCTCTTCAGTGGTATACAGATAAGTTGAGGTAAAAGACATGCCCAAGATACACAGTTTATTAGTGTCAGAGTCAAATCATCATACTGAATTCTTGTCACTGTTACTTTGTCTATCATCTCATCAAAACCAGAAATAAATGTAATTTTGTGAGGAAATTTTTAAAAACAATAATAATGAAAATAATTTGAATATAACAGTTCATATTACAGAAAAATGGAAAATTTCAGCTATTCTTACATTATTAAAAATAAGAGTGAAATAGCAATCTTATTCTTAAATCTGAGAAAAGAATTATGCTTTATTACAGAGTAAGACTACCAAATATAAGACTGTTGACATGATTGAATTACAAGGGAAGAAAACCCTCAAATTCAATTTAAAAATTAAAGATATTTAAGGAAAGAAACCATAGGCAAACCAAAGGTCATGAAGATTTCCTCCTATATTTTCTTCTAAATGTTTTATAGCTTGAGTTGTTACATTTATGTCTTTGGTCCATTTTGAATTACATTTTTTCTGTATATTCTGAGGTAGGAGTCTAGCTTCATTCTTTCAAATGTAGATATACAGTTGTCCTTTTGTCCTTTGTTAGAAAGACTGTTTTTTTCCCCCATTGAACTGTCTTGGCACCCTGGTCAAAAAATCAATTAACCATAAGTATATGGGTTTATTTCTAGATTCAACTCACTTCCATTGATCCATATGTCTATAATTTTATGCCAGTACCACACTGTAGCTTTTGGTTATGTTATGAAAACTAGAAGTATGAGTCTTCCAACTTTGTGATTTTTTTAAAGATTGCTCTGGCTATTCTGGGTCCCTTGAATTTCTATATGAATTTTAACATCAGCTTCTCAATTTCTCCAAGAAAGCCATTTGGGATTTTGATAAGGTTTGAATAGAGTCTATAGATCAATTTGAGAAGTATTTCTGTCTTAACAATATTAAATCTTCCCATTCAAGAACATGAGGTATCTTTTTATTTATTTAGATCTTCAGCTTTTTTCAACAGTAAATTATAGTTTAATTTTCAGTGTAGAACTCCTAAACTTCCCTTAAATAATTTACTCCTAAGTAATTCTTTTTGATGCTATTGTAAATGCAATTGTTTTTGTAATTTCATTTTTTGATTTTTCATTGCTTGTGAAAGAAATACAGTTTATTTTGGTATATTTTCTTGTGCCCTTCAATCTTGCTGAACTTATTTATTAGTTTCAATAGTTGTGTGTGTATGTATGTGTGCATATTACTTGGGGTTCTCTATATGCAAAATCATATCATCTGCAAATAGAGATTGTTTTCTTTTTCATTTCAAGTCTGAATGTCTTTTTTTTTATTATTATTGGAGTATAGTTGCTTTACAATGTGTTAGTTTCTGCTGTACAACAAAGTGAATCAGTTATACATATACAGTACATATATCCACTCTTTTTTAGATTTCCTTCCCTTTTAGGTCACTAAAGAGCATTGAGTAGAGTTCCCTGTGCTATACAGTAGGTTCTCATTAGTTATCTATTTTATATATAGTAGTGTATATATATTAATCCCAATCTTCCAATTCATCCCACCCCCTCTTCCCCCCTTGGTAACCATAAGTTTGTTTTCTAATCTGTGACTTTATTTCTGCTTTGCAAATAAGTTCATCTGAATCATTTTTCTAGATTTCACATATAAGCAAGATTATATGACATTTGTCTTTCTCTTTCTGACTTACTTCACTCTGTATGACAATCTCTAGGTCCATCCATGTCACTGCAAATGACATTATTTCATTCCTTTCTATGGGTGAGTAATATTCCATTGTGTATATATATATATATATATATATATATATATATATATATATATATATATATATATATATATATATATATACCACATCTTCTTTATCCATTCCTCTGTTGATGGACATTTCCATGTCCTGACTCTTATAAATAGTACTGTAAGGAAAATTGGGGTGCATGCATCTTTTTGACTTATGGTTTTCTCCAGATATATGCCCAGGAGTGGGATTGCTGGGTCATATGGTAGCTCTATTTTTAGAACCTGCATACTGTTCTCCACAGTGGCTGTACCAGTTTACATTCCCACCAACAGTGTAGGAGGGTTCCCTTTTCTCCACACCTTCTCTAGCATTTATCATTTGTAGATTTTTTGATGATGGCCATTCTGACCAGTGTAAGGTGATAGATACCTCATTGTAGTTTTGATTTGCATTTCTCTAATAATTAGTGATGTTGAACATCTTTTCATGTGTCTTTTGCCCATCTGTATGTCTTCTTTGGAGAAATGTCTATTTAGGTCTTCTGCCCGTTTTTTGATTGAGTTGTTTGCTTTTTTGATATTGAGCTGCATGAGCTGTTTATATATTTTGGAGATTAATCACTTGTCAGTTGCTTCATTTGAAAATATTTCTTCCATTCTGAGGGTTGTCTTTTCATTTTGTTTGTGGTTGCCTTTTGCTAAAGCTGAAGGAATCAAGCTCCCTGGCTTCAGACTATACTACAAAGCTACAGCAATCAAAACAGTATGGTACTGGCACAAAAACAAAAATATAGATCAATGGAACAGGATAGAGAGTCCAGAGATAAACCCACACACTTGTGGCCACCTAATCTATGACAAAGGAGACAAGAATATACAATGGAGAAAAGACAGTCTCTTCAGTAAGTGGTGCTGGGAAAATTGGACAGCTACATGTAAAAGAATGAAATTAGAACACTCCCTTAACACCATAAACAAACAAACAAGCAAAAAAACCTCAAAATGGATTAAAGACCTAAATTTAAGGCTGGATACTATAAAATTATCAGAGGAAAACATAGGCAGAACACTCCTTGACATAAGTCAAAGCAAGATCTTTTTTGGTCGACTGCCTAGAGTAATGAAAATAAAAGCAAAAATAAACAAATAGGACCTAATTAAACTGAATATCTTTGTAAGAAACCTCATTTGTCTGATTACAATCTATTGTACAGTATTTAATAAAAGTGGTAAGTGTGGACCTATTTGACTTATTCCTGATTGTACAGTGAAACCATTCACATTTTCATCATTAACTATGAAGTTTGCTGTGGGTTTTTCATAGAAGGCCTTTTCAGGTTGAGTTAGTTCTATTGTAATCCTAGTTTATTTAGCATTTTTATCATAACAGGGTGTTTGATTTTGTCAAATACTTTTTCTGCATCAATTGAGTTGATCATATGGTTTTTGCCTTTTTTTCTATTAATGTGATATATTACATTCATTGATTTTTGAATGTTAAACTGACCTTGTGTTTCTGGGATCAATTACACTTGGTTATGATTTATAATCCTATTTATAGATGTCTGGATTTAGCTTGCTAATATTTTGTTAAGTATTTTTGCATCTATATTCAAGGGGTATTGGGCTGTAGTTTTTCTTGTGATATCTCATTTTGTTAATATTGGCCTCAAAAATAGCTGGGAAGTGTTCTCTCCTTGTTGATATTTTGGAAGCATTTGTGAATAATTATCATTAATTCTTCTGTGATAGTTGGTAGAATTATCAATGAAGCCAGCTGGGTCTGGACTTTTCTTTGTGGGAACATTTTAAATTACTTAATCAATCTTTTGTTATAGGTCTATTCAGAGTTTTTAATTTCTTCATAAGTCAGTTTCAGTAATTAGAGTCTTTCTAAGGCTTTGTCATTTCCATCTAAGTTCAATAACTGTGAGCATATAGATCATTGTTGATACAATTCCCTTACATTAATTTTTGTTTCTGTAAGATTGGTACTACTACCTACTCTTTTTTTTTTTTTTCTAGATTTTAGTAATTTGAGTCTTCTCTGTTTATCTTGGTCAGTTTAGCTAAATATTTGTCAATTTGTTGATCTTATCAAAGAACCAACTTTTGGTTTTGTTGATTTTCTCTATTGTTTTTCTATTCTCTATTTTATGTATTTCCATTCTTTATTGTTTCCTTCTTCCTGCTTGCTGTGGGTTTAGTATTTTTCTAGTTTCTTAAGGTGGAAAGTTAGGTCATTGACTTGATAACTTTATTTTTTTACTATAGGTGTTCACAGTATAAATTTCTCTGAGCACTGCTTCAGTTGAACCTCTAGTTTCAGTATTTTGTGTTTTTGTTTTTACTCATCTCAAGGTATTTTCTAAATTCCTTTGTAATTTCTTCTTCTTTGAACAACTGGTTATTTAAGAGTGTGTTATTAATGCACACATATTTGTGAATTTCCCAAATGTCCTTTTATTATTGATTGCTAATTTCATTCCATTGTGGTCAGAAAGCATATTTTGTATGATTTCAATCTTATTAAATTTATTGAGGCTTGTGTGTGGTCTATCTTGTAAAATGTTTCATTTGCACTTAAAAGGAAGCTGTATTCTGCTGCTCTTGTGTGAAATGTTTTGTAGATGTATAAGCCTAGTTTTTCTTTGTTTTTTTCGTGTTGTTCTATTTCCTTGTTGATCTTCTGCTAGTTCTATCTATCATTGAAAGTAGAGTATTAATGTTTCCAACTATTATTGTTGAATTGTGTTTTTTTTTCTCTCTGACCTTCAGAGGGCTCTTCTTGGCTGTATCAGCCAGGCCCCTCTTTCAATCTTCTAAGCTTCTGGATGTTCTGCTGTTTTGCTTGTATCAGAGTTACCAGCCTCCTTTTCATTGCTCTCTACAAAGATTACCATTGTTTTCAATGATAGCCTTAGGCATGGAGTAAGTTCTCCATTCTTTTTCCAAAGGCAGAACTACAGAGCTCTTTATACTAAAGACCTGCCTTTTCTCTGTGCAGAAGCTCTCTGTCACCGCATAGGTGCTGGGTGCAGGAATCCTCTTTTCCAGGAGCTAACTCTGCCCTCTGAGAGGTCAATGAGGGTAGGCTGCCAGGTCCTAGTCTCAACTTGACCTCCCTGTCATGGAACCTCTGCCCTAGGGGCGAGGGCAATCTGGGTCCCAGTATTCTCAGCTTACTGCACATGGGGAAAATTTGTGTCCTATCATTGGGGGCTGGGTGGGACAAAGAGAGACTTGGTTATTTTGGCTAAGGCTGCCTGAAGCAGAGCCTTTGCAACTTGGAACAGGGTTTGTGGGATTGGAGGATGAGAATGCCAGTAGTCTGCCCCTCTGAGGATACAACTGTAACCCCAGACTGGGAGCTGGGAGGAGAGGGACCTGAACATACTTCCAGTAGAACTTCCAAAACAAACAGCTGGCACACAGGCAATGAAGCCACTCAAATTCCATAGACCCTCTCTATTCTATTAGAGATTAGGTAGATTTTCTTGAATGAATTATTCTCCATTTTCTCTATGTCCTTAGGACATTTCTCTATGTCCAGACATTTTAAATGATTGTGTGTGTGTATGTTTTAATGATTTTCACCAGTTGTATTATATTGTTGTTTTGCTGGGGGAGAAGGTCTGCAGAGCTCCTTACTCTATCATTCTTGAAGTCCCACCCCCTACAGGATTGTAGAATAATTTTTTAATATTTTGTTTTTCACTCAAAAATTGGTTTCTTTGCCAGTGCATGCAAAATAAATGAACAGTCTTTGTTTTAACATATAACTGCAGTACAATTTATTAATTTTAGTGAAGAATTATATGCTTATTGATAGATTGTATGGGACAGATGTTAAATATCCCATAAGCAGGCAGTATCTCAGAACTCTAAGTCTTATTGTTGATATTTCAAGATTTGGAGAACTTAGAAAATAATTTAATTAATGAAACTTTAACTCTACTGCTATTACCCATCTTTTTTCTTTTTCTCTTTGTAATTATCCATTATGATGTAGTGGTAAGAATATCTGATTAGAATTAGGGAACCTGAGATTGATCCCAGTTCTTCCTCTCATGAGCTTTTGACCTTTGGACAGTTCTTTTGCTTGGCTTTACTTGCTTTCTGTAAAATCAGTAGCTCACCTAAATGATCCTAAAGCTCCATTTGGTTCTGTACTGATTCTAAGATCATGGTTCTATTTTTTCATTTCCTACATCCTTAAGTCCATACAGTTGGACTTCATTCTTAGTTACCCTCTTACTGCTAATTTCTCCAATGTGAATCCACAATGCAAAAAAAAAAAAAAAAAAAAAAAGGTTTCTTGGGCCTCATTTTTTCCTCGACATTTCTGTAGCTTGATAATATTGATCTACCCTAATTAAAAAAAAATTATTTCTTTCTTTATTTTGACTGCATTGGGTCTGCATTGTTGCATACCAGCTTTCTCTATTTGTGGCACATGGGGACTACTCTTTGTTGCAGTGCGTGGCCTTCTCATTGCAGTGACTTCTCTTGTTGCAGAGCACGGGCTCTAGGCATGAGGGCTTCAGTAGTTGTGGCATATGGGCTCAGTAGTTGTGGCTCACGGACTCTAGAGTGCAGGCTCAGTAGTTGTGGCGCATGGGCTTAGTTGCTCCGCAGCATGTGGGATCTTCCCAGACCAGGGATTGAACCTGTGACCCCTGCATTGGCAGGCAGATTCTTAACCACTGTGCCACCAGGGAGGTCCTACTATAATTTTTGAAACTGTGTCATAGAGAGTTTCAATGACTTTTCAGTGATCATGGAAAAAGTCACATAAATGAAATTATGACATGAGTTTCTGAATACTAGAATTTTTCTATTGAAACAAAATGCCTAAGGCAAATTGACACTTTGCTGTATTTCACCTGGGTACTCTCTTGGAAATGAAGAAGCTAAATATAGTGGAATCCAGTAATGCTAGAGCAGATCAAATATGTTTCTCAAAATTTTTTTGACCCATCTGTGTATTCACTTGTTCAGATTTTTGCTCAATGGTTACTGTAACCACAGAGTATTGTGATGAGAATCAGAAAATATTAAAATGACTTTTTTCTTCATTGGAATAATTCCCTTCCTGGATAACTCTCAAGGGCATTAGATTCTTCCTAGTACATATATTAAGATTGACGGACTGTACATTAAGGGTGTATCACATCACTGAGGTTATGATATTTTTAGCTGGAAATCTGAGATCCTCATATGTGATATTCCAAATCCACACATTCATTGTTAATCTCCTAGAGAATGACACATGCATACTTTTCCCCCTTGTATATCAAGCCAAAACTGTTTTCGTTTTTCCTAGGTAAGGCTGTTGAGGCCGAGGTTTGTTGAGTGGCTATGAAAAGCCACTAAGTCACCCTACTTCCTAGAAAACCCTCTTCATATATATATTCTTTTTTTAAATTAATTTTTATTGGAGTATAGTTGCTTTCTGATGTTGTATTAGCTTCTACTGCACAGCAAAATGAATCAGCCATACATATACATATATCCCCCTCCCTTTTGGATTTCCCTCCCATTTAGGATGCCACAGTGCATTAAGTGTAGTTCCCTGTACTATATGGTATGTTCCTATCAGTTGTCTATTTTATACAAAGCATTAATAGTGTATATGTGTCAATCCCAGCCTCCCAATTCCTCCCACCCCACCCTTTCCCCCTTGGTATCCATATGTTTGTTCTTTATGTTGTGTCTCTATTTCTGCTTTGCAAATAAGGTCATCTATACCATTTTTCTAGATTCCACATATATATTCTTTTGGAGGAGTTTAGGGCCCAAGTCAGAGCCAACCAAAGGTATTCAAATTTACTCTCAGTGCTCCATATAGAGTAAGAGTCTTTTAAGACCTAATCAAATGAGTAATAGTGGCTACTTTCTTCTCAAATATATTTTTCTGGCTTTTGTTAAGGTAGAGAGAAATCTGTTCAGCAGTCACAAAGTGACTAGTCATTAGAGTTCTTTTTCTGGCATAATGTTTAACTCAAATTGAGGGAAAATTGCCTAACATTCCTTGGAGACCAATTGCTTCCAACCAGACTGGTTATTAAATAATTCCAATTCAGACCTATGATTGTTACATGCACCTTCATACTCAATTCACTGAGACCAAGCATGTTTTTATCTCAACTAAGCATTAAATTCTGTAAATTAGTCTGGTTCTATAGGGTTGGGTAATAGTTCTTATAAAGTGCCTACATTCTGCTCCCTGACTTACACTGATGAGCAGTGAATACTTTCACTCATTTTGACCTTGACATCCCAGAGGGATCTTAGTGATACATAATCTGTTTAAGTCATTATAGACATTTTCACACAGTTTCCACTTTCTCACAGCTTGCCAGATATTTCCAATTGCCCTTTAAGCACAAATTTGACACTGAATTAGATAATTATATAGAAATGAAAACAGTAATCTGTCTTTGAAAAGTAAAGTAATCTGGATATTAATCTAGATGTTTATAAACCTGCTTGATTAATTTATGGGAATATGCCACAACAAATATATTAGATCATTGTAAATAATATTGATTACACTAAGTATGAAGAAATAAAATCACTTTCATTTCTATTAGGTTTAACCAATGAAATTGCTCTTTTTTGTAGGCAGTTTTATAAGGTTCACTCTAATATCTTGAAAGATTTAGACATACAAAGTGAAATTCATTAGCTTACAAAGGAAAACATTGTTAATGAAATTAACCCCTAACGCTCACACACTGGGTATTTAAAATATTCATTCACCAAATTTACATAATTTTCTATCCATCTTAGTCATTAGTGGCAAAGTACTTTCCAGAGAGGGTCTGTCTTAGCACATCTCTTTAAATATACTCAGCAAATAGATACTTTTATCTGAAGTCTTGGTAAGGAACCACCTTCTATTGTTTTGTCTAAAAGGGGGGATTAGTAAAACCATCGAGGTGATTGAGTGAACTGTCTTCTCACATGTCAAATGAAAAAGGTAGAACAAATTAAAAGAAAAAAGAGGTACTAGGTAGGGGGAACCTATAGTTTAAAAAAGAGTTAGACACGTTATTCAATCACAATGTTTATGTAACTTCTTTGGATCTGGATTAAAACAAACAGTTAATAGCAATCACAAAAAAAAATCAGGGAAATTTCAGTACTAACAGAATATTTGTTAAGAAATTATAGCTCCTTTTTTGTTCTTTTAAATCTCAACTCCCCTGCTTGTTCTAGTACTTCTCTCTTGCCTTTACCAAATCACTTTGTGTTCAAATCCTGCCTGTGTGTCAAGCCCTATTTCAAATGGTAACTTCTCTACAGAGTGTTCTTTTGTTTTCAAGTTTGTAGAAGTAAATACATATATATAACACACTTTCATACTTTTATACTGTCTTAGCATATGGTTACCTGTTTATATGCTGTATTTTACAAACAAGAAGCTCACTGGAATAAGATGTGGACCTTATTCTTTTTTGAAACCCACAGAACCTAGACTCATGCATTATTTTAATGAACACTTTAATACTGGTTGTGTGGAAGTTTATTGTTTTGTTTTGGTTGAAAACGTTGCTGGAGAATCTCATTTTAGTCAGGTAGCTAAAAATGCATATATGTCAGTATAGTCAATGCATAAAAAATAGAACCTACACAAAGTGCAAAGAGGGAAAGAAGAAGGAAGTCTCATTCTGCCAATGTAGAACCCAGAAGGTCTAGTGGAATATTTCAGCAGGATTTTGTAGAAGAGATGGGCTTTTTTAAATCTTTAAACTTTTTCTTCTTATCCATCCTTAAGCATCCACCAAGGTCCCTTTTTTATTACACCAACCTCATGATGTTAGTCCCTCATTGTAGCATCTCCCATCGACTATAGGACAGCGTCAAAATTATTTAACATGGCACACACATATTTAGCACATGGCCCATATTTTAAACTTAATTTAATACCGTTAATACCCAATATAATTCAGTTATATCTAATGGCTTACAATGTGCTAGACTTCTTTCTGTGCTGTACCTCATGGCATTGTATATATTTTCTGTTGTTTTGTTTAGCCTCAGCACCCCTGTCCTTCAGGGGAATTATTGCTAATCCTTCTAATTCTTTTTTAAACGTTTTGTCATACAGCATCCATCAGAAATACACAGCTCAGCACAGACGTAGTAGCCTGACCCCACCTGCCTCTGTATTTAGGGACGCTCCCTACCATGGCCCTCTCTTAAGCCAAGATTTCTTTGACCTTCTTGTTCTTCAGGCAGGGAGGTTTTTTGTTGTTTTTGTTGTTCTTACTGCATCTTGTACATATCTCTTATTATAGTTAGTGATTTAACTTTGCCAAGTTTTACTTATCTTGTCTGTAAAATGCAGAGAGTAAACCAGAATAAGCTCTAAAGTCACCTCCAGTTTAATGTTCTTTAATAGCCACTGCTCCTGAGAAAGGCCATTCAAGTGCCATTCAAAGCAGTAGTACCTAATAGATGGGATTCTCTGACAAGTCATAATCATGCCAAAACTGACACTAATCTCTGAATTAATCCTTAGCTCCTATGACTATGCAAGAATAATGTATATAAATTCTCCAAGTTGGTTTCTACCTTTAACCTATTTATGGCTTTTCTTTTTTTTTTTGGTTAAGTTGGTTGATTTTATTAGGATTTGTTTTAATTTTGTTTGTTTTGCCATTTATGAATTTTTAATTATTATATTCTCAATTCTGTAATTTTTCCTCCTATGGTTGCTGAGTTTAATACTGTGCTTTAGGTGGTGATAAAATCTCAGGACTGTAAAAATATGCATTTACATTTTTTTTCTAGTATTTAAATGCTTTCTTTTTTTATATACCACATTATAACATCTGAAATGTATTTATGTTTAACTAGTGAAGTAGGAATCATGACTTTTCCCCAAAGGGCTAGCAAGTTATCCCAAAGTTATTTATCAAATATCCCATCTGTTCCTCAAATATTTAAAATAACATATTCTGTGGGCCTATTTATCCTTTTATTAGTAGTAATTCCTTTAAATTGTTATTCTAAATCATATGTTTTGATTCTGATGGAAAACATCATTCTTACACTAATTTTTTACTCTTTTTGAAGGTAAATGGGAATAAGTTATTATGCTTGATATCAAGCTTCCTGATTTGGATGGAAAAATAAATTCCATTTTTGCCTAGTGTATCAAAGGCATATTATTCATCTTCTGCTATTAAATAGGTCTCCTGTATGTGCATGTGAGTACTTCCATTGTATTAGACAATTTGCTAAACAATTTATAAACTTTTATCTCATTTAATCTTCACAATAGCTCTGCAGGTGGGTACTATATTCCTGTGTTTTATGTATGAGGACACTGACACTTATGATAGTTAACTAAGTTGACTAGGTAGCGAGTAAATGGTGGAAACCACATCATACACAGGCTGGTTTGGTTCCAAAGCCAATGTCCACTTAAACATTTCCCTTATTTCTTTTTTATCAACCTGATCTAGGATTCTTACAATTATACAGGACAGTTGATTCCATCTGAAACACTGAATTTCCTTACTTAAAGAATTGAGAAGACCAGCAGAAAGGAAGGGAAAGCTAGAGGGAGACTATAGTCAGCAGAGTTAAGACTTCATTTACTCTAGTATATTTGGTCTCACTTTCAAATTTATTGACATATAAATATAGATCTGTAGAAAAACAGTCATTTCTACACCCTCTTCAACTAATGAACACATAAGCTTTTGAGAAAAGACAGATTATGTTTTTATACTCTTCATATAAGAACAAAATCAAAATTTGTAATATGGGGGCTTCCCTGGTGGTGCAGTGGTTGAGAGTCCGCCTGCCGATGCAGGGGACACGGGTTTGTGCCCCCGTCTGGGAAGATCCCACATGCCACAGAGCGGCTGGGCCCGTGAGCCATGGCCGCTGAGCCTGCGCGTCCGGAGTCTGTGCTCCGCAGAGGGAGAGGCCACAACAGTGAGAGGCCCACATACCGCAAAAAAAAAAAAAAAAAAATCTGTAATGTGAAACCAGAAAGGATTCTGTTTCTCATAATGAGCATATCTAAAGTGAAGAATACTAATTAACAACTTTGATAGATTGGATTCTCTTTAACAGTATCAAGGGAACTTAATGTTCAGGGCTCATTTTTCAGGTCCACTTAATTTCCAGCCATACCTACTCCCAACACTCCCAAATTTCTTCCGCGATGACTAATTTTAGGGATTGTTGTGATGGATATTGAAATGGGTGTTGAAGTGTAATGAATATTGAAAAGCACAAATCATGGCCTATAAAAAATACAATTTTTGTTTCCCACTGTCTGTTTAACATTTATTTGGTGGCATTGTCTCCTGGCTCTGGATGGGAATTTGGCCAGAGTACCCATGACTTTTCTGTTCGCTCTGAGATACTTAGCAATTATGCAGTCACCTTTAAGTGACTGTCTCCGTTAAGAGTGTCTATCCCAAGATATTCATCAATACTTTAATATTCATTCAAAGGTAAAATTTCCCCTCCCTCTCTGCCAGTTAAGACCACTGTTTGACAGCCACTGTCTTCCAGAAAGGGAATGTGGTGGCTTCTTTCTCTTTTTACTCGCTCTGCCTCCACGGCTTGCTTACTACAGCTTTTGACCCTCTAGGACTGGCACTTGAGAGGGAAGAAGGGAAAGTGGAAACATGAAAGTTTCTCCTTGGGGATGGCATGAGCCCTGCGAGCAGGCACATCTCTATGCTGTGCTCTTCGGTATTCATATCATTAGGTTCCCCTCCATTAGGAACTCTCTTGATGCTAGGGATGCTTCCCAATCGATGGGCTATCCAATCTTTCCAACCTTTGTTTTGGTGGCCCACTCCACCCAATCTCCTGCTCATGAGAATCATTCTCCCTCCCAAGTTGTCCTCTGGAACAGGACTTGGAATGGCTTCAGGCCTCTCCTTTATGTCCTATATGGCCAGTGTCTGGTCCAGGGAAAGCATTCCTACAGAAGCAGAATGTAGAATGGTAGTTGCCAGGGGCTGGAGGGAGGGGGAAATGGAGAGATGTTGGTCATGGGATACAAGTTTCAGTTATGCAAGATTAATATGTTCTGGAGATGTACAACAACCTGAATATAGTTAACAATACTGTATTGTGTACTTTAAATTTGCTAAGAGAGTAAATATTAACTGTTCTCAGCACACATACACACACACACACACACACACACACACAAGAAAACTATATGAGGTGATGGATATATGAATTAGCTTGATTGTAGTGATTATTTCACAGTGTATATCAAATCATCAGTTGTAAACCTTAAACAATATATAATTTCTAATTGTCAATTAGACTTCAGTAAAGCTGGAATAAAGGGGGAACATGAGATTTGGGATCTCTGTTTTCCAAACTGAACCTAAGTCTGACTTTCTTGCCAAAATTATTATTATTATTTTATCTATGTATTATTTTATAGTACTCTGATATCATGGTATTTGAATAATTATTAAACATATAATACAAGAAGGGCATCATGATTATAATAATAATAGATAATAATATTTAAAACACTAATAAAATTTAGACCAGTGTAAAACTTAACCTTGCACATAAAGAGGAAATGGTGAGTGAAAGAAAATAAAAGTCCATGGGAGAAGGAAGAGGGTAGAAGTGGGGAAAGGTGACCACAGTATAGTTTAAGATAAGGTTGATTTTGTGTTCAGATTTTCTTTAAGTTCAGTGTAATATCTTTCTAAATCCTGGGCTTCTGTGATTACTGAAGGAAGGTATTTTTGTTGCCAATGCAGGAATTCAGTAGTTTTCCATTGGAGCTACTGTGAGAAATGATATCGTGTAGATAGTAAAAGCAACATCAGTTTTAAGTATTTTATAAAAATTGTTGAAAATATTATTTAAATGTATTTTTAGGAGCCTTAAAAAATAAAACTTTAGTGAATACTATGTGACTTATGCTATTTAAATAAAGCCTCTAGGTTGATAACAGTTTGCTCACATGCTTCACTTTTAATCCTTACATCTACAGCTCTTTTATACATTTAGTACTGAGAGCACTTATAGGAATTACTTGAAGAGCAATTTAAAGAAATTACTTTAAAATTCTTAAAGAAATTAAATGATTTGTATGTCAATATGGAATCAGAAGCAGAACAAAGAAATAAAATACTAGCCTCTGGCACAACCCAAATATTGCCTTTCAAAGCTTAGAAGACCTCTCTTTTAATTCTGAGTAGGAGGTATAGGCATTCTTTCTATAAACATGTCTGTAGATTTGGGGGATGGAAAAGAGCAAACATAGACTCCTTATGGCAGTGCCTTTGTTCTCTGGGAGAGAGGTTGCTATTCCAGTTACAGTATTGATTTGCTACAGAAAGGCTGTTCTTTTACATTTCCTAGCTGTCTATTATGGAAGCTTGCAGATGTACCTTCTCTTGTTGTTATTAAGTCAAAAATACCCACTATATGGAGGTGGGTGGTAGTGGTAGTAATGGTTATTTTTGCCTGAATTATTTAAAGTTCTCATGTTTAAAGCAACAGAAAACAAATATGGGGTTCTTAGTTATCAGAGTGAAAAAAAAAAAAAGGCCCAAAGTGAATGAGAAAGATACAGTATTTCTAATCACCCTTATCATAATTGCGGTACATTTATTTTCCATACTACCTCAGATAATTAAGGCAGTAATAATTTTACAGTGAAACTCGGTGAAATTAGTTCCCACTCAATTGTTTACTCCAGAAGTAATATCAACAGAGCAGTATTAATGTTATTTTAAATATCTTACCTTTTTAAAAAAATTTTTTAATATGATAGTATATTGAATGCTGTACCAAAATAGATCATTTAAGTTCTAAAGAGGGAAAAATATCAAATCAGGAGGACTATTGTGTGTGGGCAAGCGGTGTTAACAAAGCATTCCATCACTTTTGTCACTGTGCATGTCTGTAAACATGGGAGTGTGTGTGAAATTTTTCTTATTCACAAAGAAAGCTAAAATAAAGTGATTATATTAGACACATTCAGATGTGTGCATTGCAGAAAGCGGTTATGTATATAGAAATCTCCCTAGATGCCCTGAATCTAAACTTTGTGCCAGGAAGGGAGATGTGAGAGCTAGAGTTATTCAGGTAAAGGAACCTTTACCTTTACCTTGATTCAGAAAGCAAATAGAGCACACACTACAAAATGCAGAGGGGTTGGTGGGGGGGAAAGACAGCATAAAAACCATGAGGAAAAAAATTTTAAGATTTAAATACTTGAAACCTGTTACTTTATAGTAATCTATTGTCAAAAGCCTTCCTATTTTTCTCAAAAGGTGACCCTAGCTCATTTTTCTCCCCTGTTCCCTTCTAGTACTGTATTTTTCACTGTTCTTATCTGTAAGTTTTCTCAACCTTTTACCTAAATTACCACTAGTGGAAAAATAAAACACATATTTTCTATTAATGAGTCAGTAAGTGATATGTGTAGATTCAGAAAGTAGTAGATAACATATCCCACTGTTCTAATTTGCAAATCGATGGACTAGTTCTGTATGAAGGCCGCACATGTTTCCCTGACTCACTATAGTCACCTGAGGACAAAGACCATTTGAGAACAGATAATACCTTCTATCTAGCCATTTTGCCTTATAAAGAGCTTCCAATGAAGATAACAATTACAATTTTAAAAAATAATCTAAAATTCCAAAAATCAATTGGTATTCTTATAATTTATCTCATCACATAAACATATATCATTTTTTTTCTGGCAATTTTAAATCCTGAGAGGTAGACAGAAAAAAATGACAATTTAAGTTCAGATGTTGTTTTATCCTTGCTTACAGCTTAGTTATTCTCACTGTAGAAACAATACAAGTAAGCATGATCCTCTGGTCTTCCAACTCATAGCAGACTAGAACATACAAATATACAATTGACTACCAGAGTCAGGCATGCATACATGTAGCAACAATAACAACAAATAATAGGGGAAACAAAGCTACAAAAAATCAAGCTGAAAAAAAAAATCAAAAGTAGCTCTGTAGAGGTGCAATTATTTTTTGTAGGAGTAAAAAGTTTAACAAACATCAATAGCCCTTAAATATATTACATATTGTGTGTTTGATGTTCCCAAAGATGAATTTAATAGAGATGACATAATTATGGTTTGTAGTCTGTACTTAAGAAATACTGGCAATAAAGAAAGGTTTCTAACCCAAATTCAAAACCAAGGGTATTAGTTCTCTACTGTTACATAACAAATTACCATAAACTTAGCAATTTAAAACACCTTATGGTTTCTTTTTGGACATGAGTCTGGGTACAGTTTAGCTTGGTCTTCTGCTCAGGTCCTCAAGATGTCTGCTTGGATTTCAGTCTCAAATCAGGCTCTGGGTTCTCTTCCAAGCCTCACTGATTGTTGGCAGAATTTAGTTCCTTGTGGTTGTAGGACTGAAGTCCTCATTTTCTTGCATGCTACTGCCTAGGGACTGCACTCAGTACTTAGAGGTCACCCTTAGATTCTTGTCACATAGCCCCATCCATAGGCCATTCACAACGTGGTCATTTGCTTCTCAAGGAATGTAGAACATTTCTCTTTGACTTTAATCTCTCTATCCTCCTTAAGGGCTCATCTGATTAGGTTGTGCCCACCCATCCTAATCTCTATTTTGATTAATTCAGAATCAACTGATTAAGGACTTTACTTACATTTGCAAAATTTCTTCTGTTATATGAAGTAACATAATTATGGAGTTATATCTCATCATATTCAAGTCCTGTTCATAGTCAAGGAGAGGGGCTTATGCAGAGTGTGTACACAAAGAGGTGAAAATCTTAGGGCCATCTTAGAATTTTGCCTACCATACAAGTTTTACATCTTAAAAGAATGGGTTTCACATAGCAGCATTACTCACAATAATCAAAATGTGACAGCAACCCATGTATCAATTGACAGATGAGCAGATAAAGAGAATATATATACATTCAATGAAATATTAGTCAGCCTTTAAAAGGAAGGAAATTCTGACTTATGCAACAACATGGATAAAACTTGAGTACATTATGCTAAGTGAAATAAGCCAGTAACAAAAAGACAAATATTGTATCATTCCATTTGTATGATATACTAGAGGAGTCCAATTCACAGAGACAGAAAGTACAATGATGGTTGTCAGGGGCTGGGGAGAGAGAGGGATGGGAAGTTGTCATTTAACTGGTTTAGAGTTTCAATTTTGCAAGATGAAAAGAGTTCTGCAGATTTTTTGTATAGCAATGTGAATATACTTAACACTGCTGTCCTATATGCTTGAAAATGATTAAGATGGTAAATTAGGTGTTATGTGTATTAATTAAAAAAAAAAAGCAGCAGAAGCTTCAGTATCTAGAAAATTCAGAGATTCAGCAGTTCTCTCTTTTTGTTCTACATTATCTGCCAAACACACACACACACACACACACACACACACACACACACACACACACACAAGCAATAAAAGGAGTCATCGATAGTCATCCAGGGAGGCATTGTGAAGACTGTAGTTCTTGACTTAGTTCTTAAAATAGTTTGTGGACACTTAGAAAAAAAGAACAAACAAGACAAACTTGCTAAGAAATGGTATTGTACAGGAGAGTTAGTTGATGGCCAGAGGAGTTATATAGAAAGAAGGTGGATGTCTTCAAAGAAAGTTAAGGTAGGGCTTCCCTGGTGGCTCAGTTGTTGAGAGTCCACCTGCCGATGCAGGGGACATGGGTTTGTGCCCCAGTCCGGGAAGATCCCACATGCTGTGGAGTGGCTGGGCCCGTGAGCCATGGCCGCTGAGCCTGCGCCTCCAGAGCCTGTGCTCTGCCACGGGAGAGGCCACAACGGTGAGAGGTCCGTGTACCACAAAAAAAAAAAAAAAAAAAAAAAAAGAAAATTAAGGTAAACATGTAAAAGCATTAAATTTAGCAATTTTCAAATCGTAAATTGAAGAAAATTAATTTTAGTCTATAGTTTGTGAAGAAATATTGAAAACGATATAATGTATTTTGTGATGTTGTTGTCTAGGAGTCATTGCCACATGCCGTAGGTTATACATTTGTGGAGGAAATGGAATGTGGCTGAAGAATGTGTAGTTAATAAGTTCATAATTATCATCTGTTTTCCTTATAAAAAGTTGTTTTACTGTCACCTACAGGATGCAAAACAGTTATTTTTATTCAAGGAGTCTGTTGCACTAAAGAATCAATTATTGATATTGAATCATTTGTATGATTGAAACTAAAGCAAAGGATGAGTCTTAATTTATCTTGTCATCGTTCTCTGTCTTAGCCCAGTGCCTTGTACATAGTGATTGCTCGATAAAGTGTTGTGCTGCTGAATGTAAATGTCCTCCCTTGAAATTTGTGTCTCTAAACTTTGTATCTTTAATTCAGGTAAACAGCAGAAAATGATGCTCAGTTCTTGCCAGAGATTATAACCTCTCACAATTCTCTTCAAGGAATTCCTGCTGATAGTTACATTCAATTTAGAATAGTTTTAATGAAATTGACACTTTACAAAAAATAAAATAGAATTTTTATTAAAAGAGCATACATATTATTTGGAAAAAGAAAACTTAAATCTCCAAGATTTTAGGGAGAATCTTCCAGCCATTTAAAGATACCTCAACTCTTTTGTGCCATTTTTTATACATCCACTGACAATCAACACAATTTTGGGTTGGTTGCTCTTTAGGAGTTGAGCCTTCTCTTTTTAACTAGAGTCCAAGAATTTTCCATTTGAGGGCCCAATCATGGTTATATTTTACTGGCTGACCTGCAAGTGTCTGCTCTATTGAAACTTTACAATATCTGGTTATGTTTTCCAGTCCCTCCCTTAGTACAACTAAGTTATATGTTGAGTTATTTCCCTAGTAAACACATATTCATACCTGGAAAAGGTGAAGGCCATCATATATCTACATTCTGCTTAAACCCAGTGGCAATTAAACTTAAATGCAGATATGGCAGTTCTTTCTCCCATTCGTTTCCAGAGAGATCTAAGTTTTGAGAGGTTTGACATTTGTACGTTATGAGTGTGTGTATGTGTGTGTGTGGGGGTACTTAATTAATAAGAATATAAAATGATAACATAAAATTACGTTCAGGGCCTTGCAAGGGGTCTGTGCAAATGAGGGGCCCTGAAGCTTATCTTTTATTTTGCTTTATGATAAATCCACCTCTGCTTGTTTCTATGGCCCGATAGTGACTCCTGAAGTTTGATTGTGATAGAAGTATAAGGTCTTTTCTTCTTCAGGATACACCTTGTTCTTGTCTAAATCCTCTTCTCAACTAGATTTTTCCCTCTCTACCTCACTTGCCTAGTTGTGGCATTCAGTTTAATATAATACAGAATTGGAATAATTTAATTTCCCCTCTGCTTTTACTATAACTTTCTGGCTCATACGTTGATAGACAAGTTGATTCACATCTGAGTTTCAAATAGGTTAATTTCCAAAGAATTATTTTAAATTTAACACAAACTTTCATATATTTGAATGTCATTCATATATACTCTATCTACATACATGTACAAAATGAGGAAATATAGTTGATAATCAAATACCTAAATATTTTACTTATTTCTTATATTATCTTTAAAAATCAAGAAAAAGATCTCATAAATTCTGAGTGTACTATTTTCCTTATTTAATAAAGGATATAACATATAACCATTCAGCATGAGATCAATAAAGTATTTTAAGTATCTGAATAATTTATAAATATTTAATATATTGACATTTGCCATAAATTTATCCAAGGATTCACAGTCTGGTCACTCCATTCTATACCAAGAAAGTAATTTGTTTGTTTGTTTGTTTTTTGCGGTACGTGGGCCTCTCACTGTTGTGGCCTCTCCCGTTGTGGAGCACACGCTCCGGACGCACAGGCTCAGTGGCCAGGGCTCACGGGCCTAGCCACTCCGCGGCATGTGGGATATTCCCGGACTGGGGCACAAACCCATGTCCCCTGCATCGGCAGGCGGACTCTCAACCACTGCACCACCAGGGAAGCCCAAAAGTAATATTTTTGTCCAATAATTTCAATTCATTTTATCTGTTCCTCTATGAGAACTTCTCATGCTCTGATGTCTCTTGCTTCCCATCACACTGAACCCTTACCCACATTTTGGAAGCAAGTGAGATAAAAGCTTGTTTCTTATATTAAAAAAAAACATGATTATAAGCATACACCTATCTGGTTTACTTCAGTTTTTAATTAATAGCAAAAGCTAGTGTATTTGGGTCAGAAAAGCTAGGAATAATGTCATTTATTTGTAAATGTTTTGTGGCTAGAATAGATTATAGAATATCTTGATTTGTCAACAAGGCCAATTTGGAGTCAAGGATCTTAACAGGATGTAGTGAAGTTCCTCAAATATAGATTGTTTATAAATAGAAGCTGTTTGTTCAATAAATTCTGAGAATAATCTACCCAAACAACTGTGTGTTAATATATTAGTGTATTTCATGTGGAGTCTCGTGTCATTTTCATATTTTTCACAATTGCTATATTCTATGTAATTACTTTGTGTCGGGGGCATTTTTCCAATATTTTATTTTTCTATGTGTATTTTTTTTTCCTTAAGTAATCTAACAAATGTGAAAAAATATTTTTCTATAACCTCCTTTTAATTATTAAAAGCAATCAAAGATTATATGTAGGAATGGAAGTTTGACATAGAAAATTTTGAATTTTCCTTTTAGTTAAGGTGATATTTTCTTTAAAAAATGTCTTCTTTAAATATACATCCAATAGCTGCTGCTTTAAGAAAAAGAAGGAATATGTACTGAAAATTGATGCAGCTATTTTTTAATCATATAATTCAGAGTCAAAGGTAGAGAGAGGTTTGATGATGAGGGAATGCATAGAGCTGTTAAGGCCAAGTCATCTGTATAAAGCCTACAAGTGAGCAGAACCTATTGGATTAAAGGTAAATTTGTTGGGTCATTCTTCCTGAGTCTCCTTGGTAGGGAATATGAATGTGAGAGAATTTTTTAGGAAAACCCTGTAAAATGTTATGTTTCTTGAGGACAGATCCCATACTTGATTGAGTGACCTGTGTAGTAATGGCCCTTAAAAGAGTGACTTCCTTGTCCTGTATCCACATTGCTCTTCATAACCAAAGTTCATAAAAGGCCCATCCCCACTGACCTCCTCCCCCTTTCATCACTCTGCATTTACTCTCCAACTCTATAAACTATAACGTCTGCTTTAATCACATCAATAAAATATCCTTTTCTTTCTTGTAACTATTTCCTTTCCTGTTGCAAAGCTATTGGGCATTTCTTTGGGCATTGTCTTCCTTGACCTCCCTTGTGGAAATTTACATTGTTTTTAAAATTTTCTGTTTAGTTTTTTATTTTTCTCACTATATAATATATACTTCTTGAATTAAAATTATGAAATATGCAAAAATCCATAAAGAAATTTATATAATACATTTGCAATTTTACTACTTAGAAAAAATTAATTGATGTAGCTCTGTTTCACACGTGTGTGCATGCACACACACACACACACAGAAACACACACACAAAATTGAGTCAAAAGATATATTTGAAGAAGCTTGCTGATTTTCTAAATTAAGCTTTACACTACAAACATTTTCTCATGTCATTAAAACACTGAATTAGAACACCAACAATGATTGCATAATATTCCAGTCTATGGATGTAGCCTTGTTTAACATTTTACCTTTTTTTAGATTAAGAATATTTCAAAATTTCACAATTACCAATCATGTTGGGGAAATGTCCTTGGATATAAAGCTGTACCCAATGTTGAATATTTCCTAAGAGAGATTTGACAGAGTGTAATAATGAAAGCAAAAAGTATCACCTTTTTAAAATGTCTTGAGACCTAAAGCTAATTTGTTTTCCAGGGAGTTGCTGAAATTTATGCTAGGACTGTGGTAATGTCCATTTTATTGCTCACTTGATAATTTTTTTTCCAATTCAATAAAAACCTGATACTGGTTCTATTTTGCATTTGTTTAGGGTATTTGATATAGAGTGAAATCTACCTAATTACCTCAAAAACATTTTTTTAACATTTTCTTTCTAATGGATTATTTTTTCTTTAATCATTCATGATTTTTCTTAATATCTGTGGAATTGCAAAGTTCCCTCCTGGATTATGGTAACTCCTGGGGGTCTTATCTTTATAGTCTAACTCCTTTATTCCCTTTAATTAGTTAATTTTACTGTATTGTCTCATCATCTCACATGGGGTTTTCTTCCTCTGTATCTTGCAAAACATGTAGAAATATTCCATCAAAAGTACCAACACAAAAGATTATATGTGCAGCACACTTGATGTACACACCCCATTAAGAGATTTACATTGTTTTTGCCTGACTTGGCAAAATGCAGGTCCATTGAGAATCCTGCATTATTATGCTGTTTACTTTTTATTCAGAGGATTTAGGAGGTTAGGAAGATAGGTATCTATATGTATTTTAACAAAGTTATTTAAGAGCTATAGTTAATAATAATTTTTCTAAAACTATTTTCATTTTTCTTCTCACACTTAAATCTTACAAAGTTGAGGAAATAATGCATATTTTATCATAAAAAGTTAATTGAACATAATATAACAATGATTTAGTCTAACAAAAATGTATTTAATTCAGGGTAATTGCAAAAGGAGAGTTACTCTTTCAAACTTTTCCAAGTCTTAAAAGATGAAGCAAAATCATTGGTGCCATCAGTGTTCGCATTTAAATAATCAGAATGCAGTACCTGAATAGTTACTGTATTACCAGATTAACAGAAATTCTAGCTGATTGAAAATCATAATTCTCCAGGTAATTACTTTCCTGTTGGACTACCCGAAAGCTCCTTCGAATGCACAATAAATGTCTCTGACCCAACTGTACTAGGTAAACCTACAGTGGATTGACATACTTTTCATCCTTTAACACCTAGACAAGTGGTCTAATAAAATAAAGGGCCTTCATCCCTTTAAGCACACTGATGCATTTGGTCACACACAAGTGGACGTGGGAGTGAATTTGACTACTGTGTTTAGAGAGCTGAGTGAGAAGAATATAATCTGCAAGAGATGGAGAGATGTGGGTTGGATGGAGAGGATAAACCAGAAAAATGGCAGGGATGGAGACAAAGAAAGGAGCTGGTGAGAAGGCTGGAGATCTGCTCAGATGGAAGTGGGCAGGGAAAAGAATCTCTGCTGGAGAGGTTAACAGACAACCTCAAAGAACACGATTATTTGTAGTCAGTATCGAATGATGTGTCCTTTGCCTATAAGTGTTTTACCTCTGTGTGTGGATTTAAAATAATTAATTAATATATTTCTATGTGGATACTTGTGATACATAGCTTTACACACACATTTTTACAAATAGTCATTGAGCCCTTGTATGCATAAGTATATATATGATATATTTAAATATGCATCGGATAGAGGTATATTGCTTGTTCTATTTTTAACTGTATCATTTAAAATATATATTTATAGGGAATTCCCAGACGGTCCAGTGGTTAGGAGTCCATTCTTTCATGGCTGAGGGTGCAGGTTCAATCCCTGGTCCAGGAACTAAGATCCCATGAACTGCTCAGAGCGGCCAACAACAACAAATATAATATATATATTTATTTTCAAGTCAATATACTCACTAAATAGTCTCAGTTTTCTTTACTGGACCCTTACTTATTTTCTACATATTGAAGTATTTTAGAGGTATTTTTTTTTCCTATTAATACACAGTATCAACCTAGGTAATCTCTTCAAGTCACATGGTTTTAAGTACATATCAGAACCATGGTCCAAACCACAGGTGCTAATCTGTTTCCAGCTGCAACTCTTAAAGTCCTGACTTTACACAACCATCTATATGGTTAAGACAGTTGAAATAAGTTACATAGTGTCATCACTCCACTACCTAATACTCCAATATTCCCATTGACTTATAGTAAAATCAAATTTTGTACCCTTTTGTAAAATAATGAAATCCTACAGAATTTCATTCTGCACATCTTTCTGACACCATCTCTCTCACCTTCCTTAAACATGTTGCTCCAGCTACATGGCACTCTTTCTATTCCTGCCTTAGGGACTTTGTAACAGCTAGTTTTTCTGAAATGTTTCTTCAATTTTATATGCATGGTTTTTCTCGTCAATTTAGGCTCACCTTAAATGTCATCTCTTAAAGAGTCCTCTCATGAGCATCCGATAAAATACAATTCTCTCCACGCATCAATCTCATATCACTTTCTTTTAATTATCTGTAGAGAACCTATCACCATTTGCTATTTATTTCTTTATGGATGTTTACTATCTGATCATTCTAAACTCTGTGAAAACAGGGACAATGTCTGTCTTAGAATCATCTCATATCAAGCATTCTATAAATGTTTGTTTCCAGAATTACTATTGTGGAGAGTCTTTATGCATGGGTAGATAGCAGGATGAGAAGATTCATGCCTTTTCCATTCTTTTTTTTTAAAATAAATTTATTTATTTATTTTTGGCTACGTTGGGTCTTTGTTGCCGCACACGGGCTTTCCCTAGTTGTGGGGACTACAACTAGAGACTACTTTAGTTGTAGTAGTCTTGCAGGGACTACTTTTCCTTGTGATGCACAGGCTTCTCGTTGCAGAGCACGGACTCTAGCTGTGCCGGCTTCAGTAGTTGTGGTACATGGGCTTAGATGCTCCCCGATACGTGGGATCTTCCTGGACCAGGGATTGAACCCGTGTCCCCTGCATTGGCAGGCAGATTCTTAACCACTGCGCCACCAGGGAAATCCCCTTTTTCCATTCTTGAAAAATCCTATTAGTTTTATGAAAATACATCCTGTACTTTATCCTGTCCAAATCCACTTTAGATGAGTCACTGTGACAAAAGGGAATAATTTGGAACTTTTGGTTTGATTAATCAATTTATACTTATTTATTATTCAAAGTAAATACATATTTGAGTTACTGCTGGAAAAGTATAGGTGGATTTTGATTAGAGGTAGGGAATTAAAAAGTATTTTTTATTTTACTTCAAGACAACACTATGAAATATGTAGTTAAAATTCAATGTAAATTTTCTCTTTCCTTTAACTCATGTTCATTTCTGGAGAAGAATTGCTGTTATATGAAACAGAGGAACAGAAAAAAATCATTTTTGTATGAATTTTTTTTTGCACTTAGTTCTTTGTGCTTATAGTAGGCTTCCAAACTGGGAAAGGTAAATAGCTTATAATCGGTATATACTAAAGTATATGAACTCCTGAGAATATGCAGAATTCTGCAAGGTTAGACAAAGGAAACCTGTACATCTTTGGAGCATTAATTTACCTTGAACGTTTGTGGGGAAAACAGTATTTTCCCTTGAAAGCAGGCAAATAGAAAATGTTACATGATTCCTTTAAGACAAAATATCACTCTCTGAAGAAATTTGTCTATTAGATCTTACATATTTGTGTTATGATCTGCACACCCGTGGCTGTGGAATTTGCATCTCCTTTACAGTGGCAAATAGACAATTTGGTAGAAAAATATAAAAATCACTGACCTGTGATACAAAATTATTTTTATCCTAGAATTTCATTTTAATTGATGAATATGAAGATAAATGATAAATAAATTGATACTGTTGCCAGGTATTACTAAATGTATGAAAGGGAATTTATGTAGGAGTGGGAAGTCTCAGATCTAGACCAACTTACACTATTTATTTATTTCAAAACTGCACACATTTAAATGATAAACAGCAAAATGCTCCCTCACCACTTTTGTTATTGTAGTGGCTTTAGGGTCAGAAAACTGAACTCCCAGCATCCTACCATTTACTGTGTAGCAAACTTGGTTAATGGCATTCACCTCTTTGGGCCTCAATTCCCTCATCTTTAAAGGGAAGGGTTAGTTTGTATTCATAGGTCTCTTGCAACACTGACCTGCTGTGATTCTGTTTCCTTTTGCTTTTTCATTATGTCTCATTAAAAGTAGGTTTCTCCATTTTTAGACTTCCCATATCTCTATTCAAAACCACCTGTTTCAGGTCCTCTTCTCTATTTCCTGAAAAATGCCTGAAAAATGTTAATGTGGTTTGGGTATCCTACCTTTATTCATATATCCAAATTATCTTCTTCTGAGACAAACTATAGATGGTAAGAATTGTGATAGCTGGGATCAGAGAATCCCAGGATACCACTGAATCCACGATTATTCATTCCATAGAATATACTGATGAACAGAATAGAAGAGCTTGATATCTCAATTCTTGTGGTTAGTAACGTAGCCACAAAGACTCATCTCTTCCAGAGATACACTACTCATTTGTAAATGACAGAGGCAATGTGAAGTTCCTTTGGAAGCTAAGAGCTGATTGTCACTCTTAGTTATTTTCAGCATACTACTTTGATTGTAAAAGCTATCTTTGGACACAGTAGTGGCTCATCTCTAGGGACAGCGGAGAGAAGCTTTTTGTGTTCATCTATCAGCCCTAACTCTTACTGACCGAAAGGTTCAGTCACATTTCCAGAGATTATCTACTCTTACTTAACCCTGAGGCCAAAACATCAGTCGTAGCTGGGATCTTCTGAAGACGCTTTTTGCGGAATGGAATTTGAAAAGTGAATGAGAGTCATATTACCACACTATATTAAAAGATCAATTTGATTGTTATATAGTATATTTAACCATCAAATGGGAATCCAAGTCCCAGAGGTTAAGCTGAGGAAACATAATTAATTATAAATAATTTTATGTGAGAGTCACCTAACATAATTAATTAAAGAAACATTATAGAGAGAATAAATCATTTCAAGCATTTGATGGCTATTATGTTACTATTATCACGTGATTGGTAACAAAGTGAGGAAGGCTTATTATTAGGTCTTTGACCCCATTCCTGCCAGATACTGATGGTTCTGAATTCCTATCTGTTTCGGGATGTCCTGTCAATCATTGTAGCTTCCCACCAAAACAGCAGGTAACAATTGGTATTGAGAAGAAAGAAAAAAAAAAAAAAAAAAAAAGAAAACTTTCCCCAGATTCAATTGGGGTCATCTATGTTTTCTTTTTCTATTATTAGGAGCTGGGGATATGAATTTCCCTCAACCACAAGGGTATCAGTTTTGTGGAATGTGGGAATAAAATACTCCTGGTAGCATTAACAAACAATAAATATTGCATTCTTTTGAAGTATTGAATACTACCATCAAAAGTTATATGATTAGGGGTTCAAAATTTATATAGTCTTCAAGAATATGTGGGAGAGAATTTCCAAAAGCCAGTTGATGTTAAATTTCATTGTGATTGGGCTTCTCTGGTAGCGCAATTGTTGAGAATCTGCCTGCTAATGCAGGGGACACGGGTTCGAGCTCTGGTCTGGGAGGATCCCGCATGCCGCAGAGCAACTAGGCCTGTGGGCCACAGCTACTGAGCCTGCGCGTCTGGAGCCTGTGCTCCGCAACAGAGGACGCGATAGTGAGAGGCCCGCTCACCGCGATGAAGAGTGGCCCCCACTTGCCACAACTAGAGAAAGCCCTCACACAGAAACAAAGACATAACACAGCCATAAATAAATAAATAAATTTTAAAAATTAAAAAAAAGGACTACTTAAAAAAATAATTCTTGGGCTTCCCTGGTGGCGCAGTGGTTGAGAGTCCGCCTGGCGATGCAGGGGACATGGGTTCGTGCCCCGGTCCGGGAAGATCCCACATGCCGCGGAGCGGCTGGGCCTGTGAGCCATGGCTGCTGAGCCTGCATGTCCGGAGCCTGTGCTCTGCAATGGGAGAGTCCACAACAGTGAGAGGCCCACGTACCGCAAAAAAAAAAAAAAAAAAAAAAAAAAAAAAAAAAAATTCTTTGTGATATAGCAGCGCTCCTGGAAGAAATGGAAGAACACTTTTCAGAAGCTGTTAGATATAATAATTCATTGTGAAAGAAATATAGTAATTCTGGTACTGTTTAAAAGAGGAAGTGTTAAGTAGACTAGTAAAAACTCAATACTTCAACTGAAAGGAGGCAAAAAAATCAGCATTGAAAATAGGGATTTGGTTTTCTATAGGTATATTCTATATAGAGAATAAAATAAACATGTTGGTTTTATACCTTGAATAATGCCAAGAGTTCAAACGGGCTACAGGTGATTATACAATTTAAATTTTATTTTCATGTGGTAATTTTTATATATGATTAAAATTTCATATATTTTAAAAGACTGTAGTACAGTTATATGTATTTTACAGATCTCTTAAATAAAAAGGTATAATAGAAAGACATACTATTGGGAGTGAGCACTGCCATGTAGTGCTAACTTGGGCACTAATGAAACTTATATTCCTAGAAAATGCATATGAAGTACTTAGACTAAAAAATAATAAAATAAAATCTTTTCCAGATCAAATATTTTATGAGAAATTATAGTGCCTGATAATTATGAATTTTGCATGACATGTTTTCCAAAGAACAGAAAGAAAAATTACCTTTAAGCTGATAATAGGGAATAATGAAACTATTTAATATTTAATGAGTGATCACATTATGCTAGGCACTGTGCTAACTGCTTTATGTTAAATTTTTCCCTTTATCCTTCCAGTAACTTTACAAGATAGATACTGCTGTTATTTTATAGATGCAAAATAGGCTTAGGAAGATTAAATGACTTGTTCAAGGTCACACAGTAAGTGTTGGAGCAGGGTTTGACTCAAGGTTCAGGCTCTTAATCTCTACACTCCTGCTTTTAACATGAGTACTAGGAAGTCTATTTACAAGAGATGAAAACAGTAGGAATTTTAACAGCATATAAATAATTAAAATCAATATAAGATTCTTATCTACAATGTATTAATAATTTGGAGTGAGAGTCTCAAGTTATTCCAGCTAACATTCTATTTAAAATCCTGACGTGTTAATCTTGATTGCATTTTGATGCCTTTTGAACTTTAATATCTGTCAGTAGACCAAGTTTTATTTGATATAAAGAACAGACTACTTCTGTGTTCTACACAGAGATTCTCATTCATTAATGGTTAAACTTTGTTATTTCCATAACAATTGAAAAACAAATGGCAGTACTAATAGAGTTTGTCAGAGGTTGAGAGATTATATTTGACCTGAGGCAAAATAAACAATGTACCCCTGTGAAAGCGTGAGTCTTTTTTCAGTTTAAAAATATCAAATTATGGTTAAGGACTTTGAAAGTCACAGGATTGTAGCCAAAGTAATTGTTACTTAAGCAAGGACTTAATGATTTTCCAGTCTATCTCAAGTCAGCGGTAACTTGTTTGTCATTATTTTCCAAATATATTGTTACTAATAATCTGAAATGGCTTTTGGAAGTTGGCAGGACCCATATGGCTTTTCTAAAGAGGCAAGTTTCTGCATATGAGACCATCATACTCAATAGATTTTCCTCCGCCCCATAGCAAAGGAAACTAAGCTGAGACCACCAGTTATTTTATTGAAATAGGCCTTGCTTGTACAGTGAATTCCACTTTTCTTTCATAGCTCATAATGTTACTCCAAAGTTATCTAAGAAAGATTAAGTGCTCATAAAATATGGACTAAACAGCAACTGGGTTTGGTTGCCACATACATGCAGAAAGTGATTGCAGTGATAAGCCATGTGGATGCCAAGTGTTTTGGAGTCATTAAAACTGTGTTCCAATTAGTTCTAAAGTTTATTTGGGCTAAAGTAAATCTTTAACCAAGGAGAGAGATCCATTTTCACACAGAAACCTTCTTAAGGGACTGAAATCTCGAAGAATGATAATGGGCAGTTAAAGGAAAACATATTTAATGGTAGCTGGACAAGTCAAAAGGATAGATTGCACATTGCCATGGTTATACAGTCAGTATGTGATTTTATTTTATGTTCACAATCCTCAAAGCTTCAGAGTTTCTGTGAAAGTTTAGTTTGAATTATTTATAAAATAATCCATGAGGGCCGTATTTCAAATAGTATCTAATATAGTTTAAATAATTTTACTGTAAATTATGGAAAATTTTAATTTCTGAAACAAAAAAAATCAGTATTTAAAAACAATGATCCTGCAAAGTTTTATCGTGTTATGTAGATTTGCAGTTCTTTATCATAGAAGCAAAATGAAAATCATTTAAAACTTGTCTATAAAGCCAATTTATTTCTTCGACCAACACCAACTTGAGCACTTATCCATTCTGAATTTGAAATCAAAATGCTTTGAATACAGCTTATGAGCCTCTTTGTTTTGGGGGGAAAAGAACCACTAAAGCAAACTGAAGAGAAAGAGGAGATAATAGAGCTTGGAAGCAACCTTTTGGCAAAGAGGAACAAGAGCAGTGGAATAATTTAATTGCTCATCAGCTAATTATACGGTATTATAATGTTAATGTGTCTTCATCATGACAATGTAATAGGTATAGATTGAAGCATATGAAAAAGAAAGTGTTGATGCAGTAATTATAAGTAAAAGTGGAGCTATTAGCGTAATTATAACGCTTCATTGGATAATTAACATATTGTTCAATTTGAAATGAGGAACAGTGAAAAAGTTAAATATTGAAGGACATGCCTTTGACACTCCAGAGATGTTTTTGAGCCTTTGCAGAGAAGAGGGTATTCCATGTTGATATGGTTATTTCCTGATTCCCTTTTCCATGATTTATTATTTTTCATCATCTATGCTACTAAAGAACACAGTAATTTGAGTGTGAGATGCTACTGGTGGTTAATTTTTTTATGTAATATGATCCATTTTGCTGCTCTTTCTTTTGCAGTTTTGTCTCATTTTGTATTCCCTTGGTCATTAAATAAGCTAAAAACTTTAAAAATTAAACTAGCCCAAAATGAAATAATGTATGTGGACAATTCTATAAACTGAAGATGGTGATAATTATTTTTTGACATACCTGAGCAGTTTCTTCTGAGACGTTTGGGAAATTTCCTTGTATTTCAATACCAATGGGTAACCTGAGTTTTTTTTCAAAATCTCAATAGCTCAGAAATATCCATTTACTGTAAAGCCCTTTGAAAGGATTATAAAGAATAACAGCAACAAGTAAACACTGACGATGAGTGGTAGGCAGCTACAATTATGTGACCTGTTTGCTAATTTTCTTTTAATAATAATAGCTCAGTGACCATCTATATGCAACACTGTTCTGAATATATTATGTATATTAACACATTCAATGTCTACCTTATTTCTTTTTTTATCCATACATTTTACAGAAGTGATAGCTACCATAGCAGAGGTTAAGGAACTTGGCTGAGATCACTTATCTCTTAGTAGTAGAACTGGGATTTGAACCCAAGTGACTGGTATCAGACTTTGTCGACCCTACAGTACTACTCCCAGATCTCAATTCAGGGGCTTGTTAGAAGACTTATGAAAAGTTTCCATATTCAGATTAGAACAGGGTAGTTAAGCAAGATTTAAAGAGCTGATAGTGAAGGATAAATAGAGTCTGTGTAGGTAGAGAAGGAGGCAATTAAATATGCAAAAGTTGAACATGACAAAGAGAGATCAATTTGGTTGCAGTGGAAGGTCATGAAGAGGAGCCCCAGGAGAAACAAACAAACAAAATAAACAGAAACTACAGACTTAGATTAGAGCCTAATCATAAACAGCCTAAAGGCCAAAATGAGAAGACACAGAGAAGCTCATTAACTTATCCTACTCAATGTGTATGGATTTCCCAAATGCCTATGATCAACACATATACGTTACCATTGCTAGGTATGGAGATGGATGTAGGGCAGTTAGTAGAGGAACTAGAGGTAGTGATCCCCTAATACTTTGTTTGCAAAATAACAAAAAAGGGCTAAATTTCTGAGACCATAATTACTGCTGAAATTTTATTTTGTTATTTTGAGATAGCAGGCTGCAAATCCATCAATATTAACACTTTCACATATTCCTTACAAAAAGCTGTATTTTTGAATTCCGTTCTTATAAATGTTCACATCAGATTGGGTTAAGGGGTAAATACACCATGTAATTGAGAAAAATAGACAAGCAATTTTTATTTCTATTAAAATGTATTTATAAAACTGTCATGGACTTTGAAGGTGTCTACTTTCTTATTTTAATGTTCTATTTACCATCTTAAAATTTAGAAAAAAAGGTGAACAATAAGACAAATTAGTTAACTTAAATCTGGTAGACTGTGTACTAACAGTTTCCACAGAATAATTCTATCAGAGGTGTAAAATTGTTGGGCATGTTTTGTTGTTTAGGATGCAGCTAAAAACACAATCCAGAGCCTATGCTTGAAATGACATGGATTCTTTCTTTTAGGGGATTTGTGGGTTGGCATCTCTGTAGTAGAAGGAGAACAGGCCCTGGAATCAGAATGATCCCAGGAACTGACTCAGTTAACCTCTCTGAACCTTATTTTCCCTATTAGGAGAGAGGTACTAATAATTTCTATCTTGCAAGGTTCTTGAGAAATTAAAAATACGTATAAAATGGTTATCACAGAAGCTGGCACATGTTCATTGTTCAGTTAAAACTGGCTAAGATTATTGCTATTCAGTCTGAGAGAGTTACTGAACAATGCTTAGTACTATTTAATAAGAAGTTCTGAAAAGTTTAAAACAAATCCATGAAATTATGTTGTGACTTTCTTTTAAAGTAATAATTATAGTTCTCAATCTGTAGTGAAAGAGGTACTAAGCATTATAAAAGCAAAATATAGTCATGGAAAGCATCCTCTGTTCAAGACCCTTCGCGAAGAGTGGAGAATTATAGTTGTCAGAGGTTAGCTACGAAGGGAACTAATGCTAGTTCTAACTCTTCAAAAAAGATTTTATTTGTAATAATTCCAAGCTAATGAGTATAAGTTAGTATCCTTCACAGCAAAGTTACAGTCCACATAAAACACACACACACAGACACACACACACGTGACTTATAGAACACATCACATTACAATTACTCATGTATTATCCCACAAACATATACTGAACACTCACTAATTTCCTGTGCTAGGTGTTTCCTTTGCTCAACTGTGAATATCATGAAAAGCAGAGGTTATTTCTCTCATTTTTACACCCTACAAAATCTAGCAGAGCATACTTGAAATGTAATAAGTACATAATACATATTTACCAAATACATAAGCAAATAAATGAACTTTTACTTTGGAGATAAAGTCGGTTTTAAGAAAGATGGTGATCATTTAAATTCATTGTGATTTACAAAACACCAATTTGCCAGAAGCTTTGTTACTTTCTCTAAACAAAATTTGTATCACGATAGTAACAATGAACAGTCATACATACATTTATATTTTGCCTAATTTTACTTTCCCCCACTTCCTTTGACCATTTCCTAGAAGAAATGTACATGGACAGTGAAATAAGGAAAAAGATTGAGAAAGAACTTTTGGTCTTTTTTTAAATAACTGAGAACACAGCATATTCTTCTGTGGCTTTCATTTTTTATTTCAATCCAGCACTTAGCTGAGCAGTATTACCCACAAATATAAAAAAAAAAAAAAAGTTGACCTTTTTCTCTATAAGTTTAACATCATGGTTTCTTGATATGGTGAAACTGGCAGGAACCTTAATAATCCAATTGTTCTCTTAGTTAGAGAGGAAGAAAAATAGCCAGAAAAGTATTTCTTCTTTTCCTTATGAAGAAGAAAAAAAAGGGAAGGGACTGCATGAGGAACTCATAATAGTTTTGAGAACTGGAACATTTAAACTGGAAGAAAAAGAAAAGTCTCAGGTAGAGGTATTTTTGACCCCTTATTCTCTTGGTTTTAGTCACATGCTTTGCTGACAGCTCTGGGGGCCTGAACCCTGGGACCCTGTTAAAGGTAGGGCTTATCTGTAAAAAGCCTAAATTTAAAGAATTGTTAGACTTTTTATCACTTACTCTAATTAATCACCAAACAACTAATCAATAAGATTTACTTGTAGTTTTTCTCTTCTTATATTTTTTATGAAGAAAAATAATTCCTACCAAATCAGAAATTCAAATATAATAGATCATAATCTAGGATAATGAATTTTATGTTGTGCTCATAAAAGGAAACATAAAAATTTTCTCAACATTTTTTAAGGTGTCATGAATTTCTGCATATGTGAAGGAAAAGCTATCCCCAAATATTGTTAACCCCAATAGTGTATTTCATCACTATTTTGAAAATCATATATTGCATATGATGAGTACTTTAAATATATACATGATTAAAGAACAGTAATTTCCTATAAAATAATGAAATACAAAGAAATGCAACAGCTTAAGGTTTCCAAAATCCCTGAGATTTTGAGTCATTCTCCTATTGTGGTGATCTTTGTGCCAGTGTTTTGGGAAAGATTTGATCTCATTTCCTGGTGCCCATCTAAACTTTGTCGTTTGGACTAGATGTTTTTATCCAGGTCAGAATTTCAAGAGGTTGTATCAGTTCTATGAGATTTACCATGTTCCATGGAAAAGTTTACCATTTCCACAGAATCAATCTGCATGTAAGAAGTTTATGTCAAAATATGAAGACCTAGTTGTCACAGAGAGAATGCTAATTGTTATCCAGATATTAAGCCTGTGACATTTTTCTGTATTCTTCTGCCAAGGAAAGCCCAATGTGTCTCCTTTCATGCTGGTGGGACATAAACGGAGGTACAAACTCTGAATATAATTAGCAGTGGAATTAGTTAATCATTATTTTGCATTAATTAAGTAATTTTGTATAGTTTGGAATATATTTATAATACATTTACACAAGTCATTTAAAATAAAAGATTTGGGGCTTCCCTGGTGGCGTAGTGGTTGAGAGTCCGCCTGCCGATGCAGAGGACGCGGGTTCGTGCCCTGGTTCGGGAAGATCCCACATGCCGTGGAGCAGCTGGGCCCGTGAGCCATGGCTGCTGAGCCTGCGCGTCCGGAGCCTGTGCTCCGCAATGGGAGAGGCCACAACAGTGAGAGCCCCGCGTACTGAAAAAAAAAAAAAAAAAAAAAAAAAGTTTTGGTGGTGTTTTTGAGAGGCTATAATTACAATTTCTTGTTAATTTTCATCCTTTTGCTGCCTTCATTAGGTCAGGGCCTCCTTTCACATCTACAGTCTCTCAGGTAAGTTCATTCTCATCTCCCATACATGTTCATTCTCTGATGTGGCAGGACTCCATGTTGTTCATAGGACTTGGAAACTTGAAGACAGAAAAGTTCCAAATTTCGTACCAACCTTTACCTCTGCATTTTGCTAATCTTTCCCCAAATGAAACAGAACGTTTTATTTAAACAACATGAAACCTAAAACAATAACAGCAAAAAACAAACACAAAAGACATACAAGAAAACTCTCAATATTGATACTGATCAATAGCTGATTGAAACGACTGTGAGTGAAAGTGAAAAGGAAAGGCGTGATAGTTAAGTTTCTCTACTGTACCCTGTTTCCTCTGCCTGGAAATAGCCCCCATAGTTATCTTGATCATTTCTACCATGTGGCTATAATATAACTGCATCTCTAGTATTTATTTTTTAGTTCAGGGTAGTTTAGATGCACAATAGGAATTTCTTTGTCCCTTATCCCCAGACTTATAGAGAATTGTAAACTTCAATCAAGGGGTAGTAGCTCATATTTTTAAAGGGATCTAAACTTTTATGTTATATAAGGATAACATAAGAAAATGTATTTTTCCGTGATCTGTACTATTTCTCTAGTGTCTTTCAGGGTCTGGTTTAATGCTGTGTATATAAGCTTTGCTAACATGCTTCCAAAACAAAGTGAGGTTAAAAAAATGTAATCTCCTTCCTCACTAGGGAAAACTATAGCTTTCCTATTATCTCTAACTAGACAAGGAATTGAACTAAGATTTGGATTTAGTAGGGCTTTTTTGGTTTTCTTTTCTTTTCTTTTTGAATCAAATTGTGATTGGGGACATTCTCACAGTTTAGGAGAAGCCTTGAAAAGGAATTATTGGAAACTGTAGGCTAACTTTCTTCTCAACATGTACTTGAAGTAGATAGTGATGAGTTTAATATAGGGACCTCATCCTGTATAAGTTTTGTCTGATTTTTGACTGATATGAAGATTTAGCATATTAATTCATCATTGATATAAAATATATACAAATTTTACTTAAGTAATAAATGAGGAATTGGGAATACATCCATAAAATGTTCACCCCTATGTGCCCTAGTTAGGGTACATATGTACAATCACTAAGAAATTGAAAGCATACTAGTAATCAAACTTCTTTTTAGATCAGTTCAATTTGTCAGCTTTTTATTATATGCCTGTTTGGGTCAGGTACTCTCCTAGGAAATGGGGATAAGATGAACTTTTACATTTACTTATCCAGTGAAGCATTTATTCTATTTACTGAGCATATACTTACATGCCAGGTACTACTAGTTTCTGAAGAGACAGTGGTCAGCAAAACAATGTTTTTGCCCTCAAGCAGCTTATGTTCTAATGAGGAGAAAGTACAATGACACATACCTGCTCTCAAAGAGTTTATGGTCTCGTAGTGCAGACTGTCAAATATACAAACAGAAACAATACAATGTGATATGGGCAATAAGTGAAATGCATTCATATCATTACAAGGCAGGGAGAAAAGTTTGGTCTTATCTGGAGACATCAGAAAAGGATTTGTAAGGTGATAAACCTTGAATGGGTCCTAAAGGATGGGTATTTTTCAGGTGTAGGGAGTTAGTTGTGAGGAGGTATCTTAGAGAGAAGGACAGATTGATGCAAAGCCATGGCCTTGTAATGCAACATAGTATGTGCAAGCAACACAAGCCATTTGACATTAATGCACATTAAGTGGGGGTCGGGTGGGACAGCAGAACCAGGTAAGAACATTTACATAGGAAGAATCAAATTATCCTAAGAAGTATGGACTTTATTCTGTAGTTACAGGGAAACCATTCATGGTTTTAAAAAAAAGATGAATGTGGTCAGGTTTGAATTTTAGAAAAATCACTTCTTAGCAGTGTATCTCAAAGACGAGAATTGATCTAATTTATATCCTCTGTTATTAAAACTAGTAGCATCTGAATTAACATTTAGATAATGCCTTTACCTAAACTAGATATTTTTCTACTGCTTGTCAGTGGGAAGTTATAAGATAGGAAAAATGTCAAGCAACCTAGTTTTTAAGGTGTTATTTCTTAAAAACTTAAGCACAAAACTGAATTTTGAAAATGTAAAAATTCACTTTGTTCAAGTAAAATTGTCCTTTTGGCTGAGCATTTTTTTTTTTTATCAGATTCGTATCTATTTCTTAGTGTCAAATGAGGGTAAAATCAATGGGTCTTTCCAAGTTATTTATGTTCATATAAGTTCAGTCTTGATTGTGAAATAAGAGAAAAAGGGTCTCTAACATCTTGACTATGTTAATAAAAGTGTTAGCATTTGATGAACTGAAATGTTTTCCCAAAATGTTTTCATCTATTAATCTCAATACCTAATTTAACTTTATTTACTTTTAAATTTATATACTCCCATTATATACTCCTCCAAATAAACATTTGCCTATAGTCTTACTCACTTAACTTCTTTCTGAAGTAAGGTATAAGTAAATGAAATATTTTGGTTTCATTTCCCCATCAATCATTATTTCTAAAAAAACAGCTTTCACTTAGTTAGCTGAGAATCTTAGCCATTTACTCCTTTCTTATCCCTTGTAGGATAAGAATATAGAGAAAACTATAAAAATGTCAGTTAATGGAGCCATATTTACTTACTAAATATTTTTTCTTTATATTTTGTCCATAAGAAAAGCCTAATATACAAAAGCAGACTTAATTGTCTGCCTTACTCCTGAGCCATCATAGAGTAGAAAAAAACAGAATAAAAGCAAATATAGATAAAGGTAGATAAAATGCATAATGGATATTTCCTACAGAGAAGTCTCTCTGGAGGTGTATGTAAAAGTGAGAAGAAAGAGAGATTAATAGCCTGACACAAATAGCTTCTTTAATATGTGGATAATTATCTTTATTATGTGTATAACAAGTGGGAATCATACTATCCTCAAAGTAGGTAAATAACATGTTTGCTCATAACAACTACTGATTTTGAGACAAGACATAAGAATTTTTTTTTTTTTACATTTCATTAAATCTGCAATTGTTTAAAGGGCTTTGTTTTCTTCTATAGATAAATGATGGTAAACAATGATTCATAATTGATTTTGATTTACTGAGATTTCTTTTTACAATTTTTGTGGCTTTGAGTACTCTCCTTATGTTATTTCATTGCAGAATCTTCACAACCTCATTTGTTATTAATATCCCCATTTTACGTGTGAGTAAACTCAGGCTCAGAGATGTTAAATAATTTACCAAAGAGCAAATAGCTAATAAGAGGCAGAGATGGTATTAAACCAAACTAAAGTCTCTATGACCTTAGAAACTTTATTTTTAACTGCTACCTAATATGGCTTCCATGTTACTGTTTTAGGTTATTACTGCTGGTAATACTCATACGGTAAATGTTATGATACAAGTTATTTTTTAAATAATTAATTTATAAATGCTAAGAGCCATATTGTAAATATTGCGTAATGTTCTTGTGTTTGAATATAAATCTTAAAGTTTACGCTTTTAATATTTTAACATGTAGGCTCTTTGAAAAATGAATAAGGCATTTTGTTCATGTTTGTCATCAATTTTAATACTCTGACTCGATATTGTTTTGGTTGCCTTGAGTTGCATTACTAAATTTAATAAAATATTATTTAATAATGCAAATGATTGGCTGCATACCCAGCTTCTCTGAGATCCCAAGGGTCCTCCACTACCTTCATTAGAGAAGTAATCTTGATATCACTAATTTATTTTTTTTAATTAGCCATCTAAAAATGTACAAAGAATAAGTAAAAGATTTGAGAATAGAAACCAGGCCCCTAATATTACCGTACATTTCCAACTAGACTTAAATGAAACATTTTTATACTTTTATGAGCACCATTTCTCCCTACCATTTGTTTGGTGTTTAAACTGTTATAGAGTCACCAAATGACCATACTCAAAGTTCATCCCTCAGTATCCTTTCCCATTTTCTTATCATCTCTCAAATGGATGAAAGTATTCACTCTTTCTCTGAGGGTTGTGGTTGTTTTTATGTCAGCTGTCCTTCCTCCTTTTCTTCTTTGTTACTCTTTTATTTTTCAGAAAAATAAAACACACTGAACTTTCCTCCTCTCTTATTACACTTTCAGTCCCGTATACATATTTCTCCCTGGCATTCTTATTACAAGAACCACTTTCTAGCACATCTACTTCCTTACCTCTAAACTCATCAAGAATCAGCTCCATATAGAAATCTGTGGGAAGAGAGATAGCAACAATGTCCCCACACCACATCATATGCTACTAAAGTACTTTGTTTCCTATCCATTTTTCATTTAAATAAAAAAATATGATTCTTTCTATTTTCTAAGTATCATGTCTACATCTAAAATATTCTATCTGGTAGAAAACTCAAATTTAAACACATCCTTATAAAAAGTGGCAAAGGTACTGTAATAAACTGGTCTCTGTTCATGTTTGTTTGAATATACAGCTCTGAAGCTATGCATTTTGTAGTATCTAATGCTGATTTCAAACATATGTTGGTCTATTGTCAATTTTTATTAAACTAGCTTGCTAAAGTGTTCTCTTAAAGTTATGCCACTACTGAATTTACATATTTTTGTTTCTAGTTTTTAAAATAATCTATCAAAATAAACAGTCTCAGTGCTAAAGTTAGAAAAAAAATTACTGCCTTGCAATTTTCAGTTATCTCTTCTTTTCAAACTTTCAGTAAATGTGGGATAAAATAAGTTTTGTACATTAACAAGTAGTTCAAAGAGGCTGGAATTCTATAATCATAATCAGCAGAATCCATATATGGCATTTCCATATTGCTTCCTAACATCTTGAGTTTATTAGTGGGAAATTTAATTTGTGCTAATCAGCCTGAGGCACAAGGAGTGAAAAATTAACTTGATGCATATATTTGATGTTTTTTAGTAGTTCTCAGTTTTGTGCTATAACGACAACATGGCAACCCAGAATAAACACATAGATCTACAGTGTCACTTCTGATTACCACATTACTGTAAATAGCTGTAACTTGCTGAAAAACCAGCCACAATTCATTATCTTCCTGGTATTATCTGAGAAGGCATGCATCAACACTGCATAATAAATGGCATGTTTGAAAATTCCAAACTTTCATTAATGGCCTGAATCTTGGTTTAGAGTCTGTTTTCTAAAATGATGTTTAGAGATATTAATACACTTAAGAATGTTCTTGTTCAGGCTCAAAGGAGGCACCAAAAGACAGAAAAGCTCCTTTCTCTTCAGACTCTCTCTTAATTCCTACTCTATATTCACTAGGGATTGCTGAAACAGGAAACAGGTTAGTGACTGGGAAAATTGCCATAATAATCTTCATCACCACTTCTGTTTCCTTCTTTGAGTCTTCTCTGCCATATGATTTAAAATAAAGTATCAGAGAATAACCTTTTTGAGACGTACACTTAACCATCATCTTTTCTAAAGAACAGGGATCTCAAAATATGGTCCATAAATATGGTGACCTTTTAACATTTTTTTTCCAAACTGAGACACTTCTGAAAGTAAAAGTAGTCACTCAATAATTACAGCATGACAACAGGTGTAAATTAAGGTTCTTTCAACATACCCAGAGATCTGGTCATCTTGCCATGGACTGCCCTACAAGAGAATCATTTAGTGTGATTGCTCACAAATCTGGATTCTTGGAGCTCAACTACTGAATCAGAATCTCTGGGTTTTTAGCCTGGGGATATGTATTTTTTGGAAGCTTTCCAGATGGTTCTTAAAGGTACTAAAATAATAGTAGTCACATATAATGATTGCCATATACCAGGCACTCTTCTAATATTTCATATATGCTACTCCTTTAATACTCACGACCACTACCATAGAATGATGTATGAATCATTCAACTATAAAAAGTCACATTCCTCAGAAATGTGGCTACTTGGACATATTTGGATGATTAATTCAAAGATTTACCTTTTACCTAGACTTTTGGCACCTTGAAGGACACAGCTATAATTTAATAATCTGTAATACTGGAAAGGAATTAAAAACTTGAGATGAAAGGCTTTAATGAAAAAGCAACATTTTAGCTTGTTCTTAAAATCAGAGAGTTTGGTGGGCAAAGAATGAGGCTAAAAGAATAAGATGGACATGATCACACAATCATTAAAAAAATATCTATCGTGTCTGAGAAAAGTGGGACAGTTCATGTGGCAGGAGCTGGTGGCTGGTAAGAGCACCACTTGTAGAAAGGTAGCATTTGGTTTTAAATATGAAAGGATTACAATGCTGTTATGTATATCTTCCCATTTTTTTTCTCCCATATCTTCTCAGTGCTTAAAATTTTGTGGCTGCTGGCCAGATATCAAACTGCCTCCTGCTGTAACTCTTTCCTAATGGTTTTGCCCCCTGGAACCTGCTTTGCTTACAGTTGTAATCAGAAATACAAGAGAGCTAATATCCCTAAGGAACAGCCCTCAACCAAATTTGGTAGATTAATACCCCATTTCCCTCACCCACTGTGCTAAGTAACTCATATTCTAAATATGATAATGCTAAATAACTCAATAACTCATAGGCCCCCAGAAAGTCCTAGTAGGCTTCAACAAAAGTAACTTGATTGATAAATCCCACTTGGTCACTGCTTTCTTATCCCTCTTTTGTTTTCCCATTCCCCTACCCTTCTTTCCTGAGATGACTTCATCAAAAAATTGTGCTTGAATCCTTGATTTAGAGTCAGCTTCTGGAAGAACCCAAACAAAGACAACATTGTCTCCTGAAAAAGATAATTTGGATTTTATCTAGTTCCTTACTAAAAAAGACAACTAGCCACTAAAGAAATTTTTAGCTAGAAGATTGATATACTTCATATTGCAGCAAGAACACCAGCACCTAGAAGATGGAGAGACTAGAGAACAGAGAGAGTGGTAGTGAATTGACAAGCTAGTTAGAAGGCAGTTGCAGGATTATGTTACAAGGTGCTTGGACAAAGGTAGTAAAATAAGAAAGGGAGAAACAGGAAGCTGCTTTTGAAGTAGCCTTGATAGGATTAAATGATTTAATGTATATGGGGTGAAGAGGGAAATCATTTATATCAAATAATGAACAAATCAAAGCTCTGAGTTTGGTGATCTGGGTAGGTAGTATCCAGGGATACTACTACAGCCACAATGAAAGTTGTTCTCTGTACAAGCCCAATAAGTACTATTTACATGAAATAGTCACAGCTTAGTATACATGAATGGCATCACTTGATAGTACAATATACAACCTGCAAAATAATATAGGACAGAGAAATGCAGATTAAGGTAGGGAATATAAGAAGCAAATGAGAATGCTTGTTGGAGAAGAAATTGTAGAATTTAATTTAAAAATTTTTTCACATCATTTCAGATGTGATACAGATTAAACACTATATTATCCTGAGCATTAAATACATAGGTGAGCTTAAGAAAATGTTTAGACACATCGACATGAAACCTCAGAAGTATGAGTACAAATAAAATACAAGATTAGAAGTAAACTTTGGAAGACTCTACGAGAGGTGAATGCATCTGAATCAAGCCAGCATTCTTGTCTTTTAAAATCTATAACCTAGATTTGCAAACTGTAGAAAGCATGATATCATGAATATTTAGAATTCATGTCTTTGTACGTACTGATTGCCATAGTAAGGTAGGCCTCCAATATAATCTTGAATTATTTTTTTTTTAAATGTGACTCCTAGAAAATCTTATACAGATTTCAAAACATTTGTAATTTAAACAGTAGACATTAGTTATATTTGGGTGTTATTCAAAACTGCTACTAAATGTGAATGTGGAAAGCTGCCAGTAAGATCTTATTCTAGAATGTCCCACTCCCACCTACTTACTTTTTGCAATAAAATTTCACATTTAGACATAAATTCCTTTTGGTTAAGTCTGATTGGCCTCGTATTAAAGTGAATGCTCTTGGGGACTTCCCTGGCGGTCCAGTGGTTAAGACTTCACCTACCAATGCAGGAGGTGTGAGTGTCATCCTTGGTTGGGGAGCTAAGATCTCACAGGCTTCACGGACAAAAAGCCAAAACAATAAAACAGAAGCTATATTGTGACACATTCAATAAAGACTTTAAAAATTGCCCACATCAAAAAAATCTTTAAAAAAAAGTGAATGCTCTTAAAAGTGGTCACTTCCTTAAATCAAGTGTTGAAAAGAAAGTGTATAGAATTTGAGTGTGTTGTGATATTAAAGGGGAGAAAAGGGGAGAAAGGGCACAAATTGGGGAGATTGATGAAACTAAAAGGAACCATTTCCCAGTTTTGCCGATGCCATCACTGCATGTTGCCTTTTAACTTTACGATGCAATATTTCTTAAAGTAGTGGTGACCACCCTTGAAACCAGCTGAATTCCCCTGCCTAGAATGGAAAACAAAACAAAAATAGTTTCCATAATTTATTAAAACCAACTGTGTAGGCTTTTTGTCCAATTTCCATTGCATCATTTATGAGACAATTTGTCTTTCTGAAATTTAAAAGTTAGGGTTCTTTTCACAAAATATAGAAGGATGAAATCATAATTAACTTTCTGGTCCTTAACCATTGTCAAGCAGGGATATTTACAAGAAGGTAAAGCTGAGTATGACAATTTAACTTCCTTTAACATAGCGAGTTGGTTAGGTTGTGGACATATTTGTGAAGAGTTTGGCTTAGCCATTTCCTTAGTTCAAGGGGTTTGGAGAATTACAGAAATCAGAGGCACTAATTTGTCAGTCCTCTGGTGTGTCACAAGATTGTACTTGTCTTACTGATCTGACAGGGCATCACAGAACCCACAGAACTTGAAACTAAAAAAGAAATCAGGGACACTGCTGATTAGTTGAAGGAATTATTGGTATTCACAGAGCAATTCCAGAGTTGCTGTCTGCTAGTTGCTAGAGAGCAAGTATCAATTTCCCTCATTTCCTATTGCTGAACTTTCCTGAGCTCCGTGCAATCACAAGTTTTGAAGAAATGCAGAGATTTCCTAGATTTTGATGGCTGCAGGTTGTGCATTGAGTCCCTGTCCCTGTGTCCCTTCAAGGACAATATTCAGGATGCTCCACAGTTGTGGAAGTTTCTGCTCAAACCACATGACTCAGATGCAAGAAAAATGAAAAATGAAGTAAGAGAGAGAAAGGAAATAAAGACAGAGCTGCAAAGTGACCTATGTTCAGAAAGAAACAGAATCATTGCAATCCTAAGGACAATTATGCAAATCCCAGATCTATCCAGATTTTTCTGGTTAAGGGACCGAATTCTGGATGTATATCTGTAACTATCACCACGCAAGTATATTCTCTATTCAGGCAACTGATTAAATGGAAACTGAGTGATCAAGCATAATGGAAAGCAAAGCCAAAGAGTTAGAATTTATATACCAAAACTCACTCCTTGTTCTCAAAAATTCTCCAGACCTCTAAGTATCCATAATCTCACTGATTTGCAAAATTGATCAATGATGAATGACATGTTTGTATCTGTTAACTTTGCCTAAAAAATATATTTAACTTTTTTTTTGATCTCTCTTGTATGTGTGAAAGTATATAATTAAATAGATAAAGGGCTCAACTCTCCCACTTCTATAAAATTAAAAACAAAACCCAAAACCTAATAAGACTTCTGAATTTTTGATCATGTGACATACCACTAAAAACCCTGAAGACTGTTATTGTATCAGTGGGTATATGCATTAATATATAACAACAGAAATTATATATAATCTTACCAACATTGTGCTTTCCATGGCTAAATTTAATGAGTGCTTAAAATGTTTGTTTACAATTAACCTCAACTTACACACGAAAAAACCAGAGGTTCAGAATATCAACTAGTGCAGATATTACCTCCCATTTTAGATGAATAAACTAGACATAATACCTGCACTACATACCTAATGTTGGTGTGCCTTAAATGGAACGTTGCTATATGGCACAACAATTTGTAAAAACAAATATTAGGGATTATATTTAGTGTCAATTATTTTTTGTTAGTATCAATTAAATATTCTAGCATTACTAACCATGTTATTTTTTATGAATATGTAATTTTTTATTTTATTTTATTTATTATTTTTTTTTGCGGTATGCGGGCCTCTCACTGTTGTGGCCTCTCCTGTTGCGGAGCACAGGCTCCGGACGCGCAGGCTCAGCAGCCATGGCTCACGGGCCCAGCCGCTCCGCGGCATGTGGGATCCTCCCGGACCAGGGCACGAGCCCGTCTCCCCTGCATCGGCAGGTGGACTCTCAACCACTGCACCACCAGGGAAGCCCTGAAAATGTAATTTTGCTTCATCATTTTAATGAACATATCTTTCTTTACCTTGTTGAAAAATTAGTTTAGAAAATGCTAGGAAGATTTGTTTATGGTTTTATTTGTGTTGAAACACAGGTTATGCTTGAAAATCATTCTTCAAGAGACTACCTGAGACTGTGCAATTGAACTGAATTTCAGCCATTGACATATGTTGCTTCTAGGAAGGGTTAATGCAAGCATATAACTCAAACAACAATATTGAAAAATATATGATTCAATAATCTGAGAAGAGGATAATATTCAGTTTGGAAGGAACATATCCATCACTTAGGACCATGTACACAGTGTCACTGATTTTTAGTAATTATCACCATGAACGATTTGATACAATTTAAATAGTGTGTTTACAATAATTTAATATTAATGTGACCACTAACAAAAGAGTAGGCTTAAAATTTGTTTTTCCATGTTAAAAATTTGTCCATCAGCTCATTAAATATACTTTCCAGAAATTTTTATAAGGGGTCTGATATCTGTGTATAAAATATCATACAGTGGAGGTCAAAGATGAATATTCTGTTTATTATTTTAAATAAAAATATCAAGACAACTTTCATTATGTAAACTTCACTATCAGAACCCATTAAGATGACTGGAAACTTATGTTTGTGACATCTTCATTCAGATATGTTTTATGTTGATTCATTTGCTCACATTCATTCATGCTCTTATTCAATAAACATTTATTGAGCATGTATTATGGCTATTTTTAAAGGCCTATTTTTTTGCATGTTCTTAATTTTTTTATCACCACATTTTCCCTTAAGACTATTGATTATTCTAGCTTACATATCCATTTAGCATTAATATTAATAATAGTATTTATATAGTGTTATATAGTTTTCAAAGCCTTTATACTTCCACTATTTATTTTGATTCCAGTTGAATTGGAATTAAGATTGAGAAAGGTAGAAATGTTTGCTCCAAGTTACACAGAAAGTGGCAAATTATTTTCTAGGGTGGCATTTCAAAATAGTATAGTTCTAATTGTGTTTTGACTAAAAGAAGAGTTTCTGTGAATTTTGGCACATGGACTTAACTTAGGGATTCTTCTGTAGATGACCCATGATCTGTCCTAAAAATAGAGAGGAATATTAATATATATATTCAGCTGGAATATTTTTCTCATGTAAGCTTTGATTGCTTAAGTTGAGAAGTTCTTGATAAACTAACTTTGACATATGATGTAATTAATGCAACAGGAATAAAGTTGAATGATTTTGCATCAATGAGACAAAAAATCTTACAGGTTCAAATGAACTGTTCACATTTTCTAGTGATATAATAGACAAAGGAAGTTATCTGCCTTTATCAGGAGTGTACTTGGAGGATCAGCATTTTAAAAAACAATTTCTCTTCGGACAAGATTTTCTACTTCTCTTTTAAATGCAGACACACACAAAGCAATATGACTGAAACCATTTTTCTGGCTTTATTTCTTGGCTGTTGAACAAAAAGCAATACTTTAAAATATGCTATGCTGATACTCAGGTAGTACTCTGTAAATTAAGTTACTATCTGAGCACCTTTCAGGTGCCTTTTCATAATTGGTGTAGTATTAAAAATGAGTGATATAATTTCTTAAGTGCACCAATTAATCCAAATGCCCATATTTTCCTCTATAAATACTATTCATTCTTCAAGAATTTTATCATGCATTGCTTTGTGCCAGTATGTCTATTGTAATAGCTTTAATATGGACAAATTAGATGCCATTTATTAGTTACCTATTATATCTTTACATAAATGTTACATGTTGGCCTTAGAATAACTCTTTAAAGAAAATATCAATAGCCCTTCATTATAATGAAGACAGCTCAGGGAATCTTAACAATTAGTTTAATATCACATAGCAATTTAAACCTACATTGTCCTGGATCCAACAAGGTCTTTGGTTACTGTCACACCTTGATCTTTCTGCACATATTGATATTCATATTACACTGGATTCCAACTAAAATCGTGTTCTTTAGAGGGCAGATCTTAGGGCTGGTGTTAGGCCAGTAAATCCTTTTTGTCTGAATGCTTGACTCTTTTCCCTTTTTATGTGGTTGAATATGTCACTTGATTTATCCACAGATATTCATGCCAACTCATAAAGAGAGTTAGAGGTGAGTAGGAAGTGATAGGTGTTGTTGGAATGTCAGTAAAAGTAAAAGAAAAAAATGATTTTGGAGACAGAAACACAACCTTTTTGATCTAGATCCTTTTGAATGTCAAAATGATTTACGAGAAATTTGGCAAGGGATTCTAAAAAATAAGAAGATCTAAGGAACAACTTGAGCCCCCTTTCTGTTTTAGGACTTGTATGTAGACATAAGTCATGGTTAAATAAAGGATTTTCTTTGAGTTCATTGGTTATTATGATTGATTTTCTGGGAGTCTCATAAATAAGGGAGATGATATTACTGGAAATAATGTTAAATATAAAGTTAAAGTTCTCTTTGCTTTTAGGATACTTTGCAAAAAGTTATTTTGAAGAAACATAACCTATTTTGTAAATGAAAATAGTTAAATCAGAAGAGGGGAAAGAGTGTAGAAGGAAAGAGCCAGATATAGAACCTGAGACTATTCTGTTTAGAATCTCTTTGCAGGTGTTTCATTTAGGTTAAAATAATATGTTCACGAAAAAAGAATGAAATATTCTGTGTCCACCTATGCCTGATTATGCAGTTTGAAATACAAAGAGTTAAATTGTCTCACACCTAAAATATGTGTATATGTGAGAGACAAAGGGAGAAAAGATGAGGAAAAAAGAGAAGGGAAAACTATCTAATTAGAATTTTAGGGATGAAAGACAAGTGACCACTATTTGTGCTATAAGGGGAGTCACTTGTTTTATTTGATTGCTTTCCAGAAATTATAATTGATGTGCTTCACCTAAAAATAAACAAACAAACAGAATTTTCGGGTCTGGTTTTGTTGTATATTTTGTATTTCTGCCCTAAAAATCATCACAAACACATCTTCATTCTCTAAGCATTGTTAAGAACCTATATGCTTCTGTCCTAATACAGGTGTCACTGCTATTCAGATACCTGTGGCGTGATTTGATTTAATTGACTTCTTATCAAAGTAATAGTATGTTTTTTCTTTCTTTCAAAAAAAAAGTGGGAATTTGAAGACATTTTACAATGATATTATGCATTTCAGTAAATTTTGTGTGCTTGTTTATTTTACTACGTTTAATTAATAAACAGAGAATGAAAGATTAATTGCATTATTTTATCATTTTAGAGTCTTTTATTGATTTGTCTATTAATTTTTGAATTAGCTCTTATAAACCCTTTTATTAAACTGATCTTTAACAGACTGTTTTCTGTACTTGAGCCATCCCCATCTGTCATTTAAAGGTTCTTGGCTAGTGCATTTTTAAGAGATTAATGTCTGGAACTATTGTCTCATCCATGTGTATGTGAGAAAGAAAGAGGGGGAAAGAAAAAGAATAATCCATCCAAGAAGATGATGAATCATAGAATTTTGGAACTGGGAAAGATATTAGTTATTATATTTCAAAATGAAATACAATGGACTAAAATATTAAGTAGTAAAAGAATTTCGAGGTTTAGAACTTATGCTGAGATATGAATATAGCTCATCCAATGAGCATAAAACCTTGAGTTGTATGATGGCCCATATCCAGGCTAGAGATCTCCAGAGTAAACAGTCCTTCCATAATTTTACATTTTCCTCTGTCCTGCCTAGGCAGCTATTCCATGACAGAAATTTTCTTGTGAAAATCCCTAAGCTCTAAGTTATGTGTGAATGAGAAAATAAGTAAATAAATAGTAAAATAATAATGTAAAAAATTAAAAGGTCTCAAACTTCTATATCTCTGCATTGTTACCCCTCCATCAACATGGCCCCACTAATATCCATATCAAGTAATTTTTAAGAACTCTCATCTAATTGTATAAATTTACACGAAGGTGAGAATATGTTAGCACAGGCAGAATTTGGCTTTCAAAAGAATGTGTTGTTAATCTGGAGAAATGAATTATTTCTTAGGTGACCATTTCAGTCATATAAATTTTGAGACAGGATAATACAAAATAAACAAAACACCCATTTGATCTTCCCTCAAATAATACCATTTAGAAGGTCATGTTTGAATGCCATTGGAATTATCTATTGAGGCCTAGGCATCATTCAAATAATTATACACATACGTATGAGACAATATTTCCAGATATTTATGTCTTAAAAATATACTACTCAAGAAACTTCAAATGATAAGCAGGGATTGTTCAAGTACGGAAAATAGTCTGTTAAAGATCAGTTTAATGAAAGGCTTTATAAGAAAAGTTAATTAAAAATTTAGTAGTCAACTCTACTCAATGCTCTGTGGTGACCTAAATGGGAAGGAAATCTAAAAAAAGAGGGTATATATGTATATGTATAACTGATTCACTTTTCTGTATAGCAGAAACTAACACAAAATTGTAAAGCAACTATACTTTAATAAAGATTAATAAAAAAATTAATAGTCAAGTAGGGCTTCCCTGGTAGTGCAGTGGTTGAGAGTTCGCCTGCCGATGCAGGGGACATGGGTTCGTGCCCTGGTCTGGGAGGATCCCACATGCCACAGAGCAGCTGGACCCATGAGCCATGGCCGCTGAGCCTGCGCGTCCGGAGCCTGTGCTCCACAACGGGAGAGGCCACAACAGTGAGAGGCCCGCGTACCGCAAAAAAAAAAAAAAAAAAAAATAATAATAATAATAATAATAATTAATAGGTCAATAAACACCTCTACAATGATAAAAACCAATACAATTGTTATTTTATTCTCTTTTTGTTAATTAAATATATGCACAAAACAAACACATGCAAAAATTTACTAAAATATATACTATTAATGTTAAGTTTCTGCTATTTCCAACTTTTCCTCTTCTGAAGGACTAAATAAAAACGTTATTAGTCTTGTAAGGAGATTCAGTTAAGTCAAATCACTATTAAGTAAGAACTCCAAGGTGTAGTGATTTTTTCCATCATATTTCTAGGTTAAAATTATAAAAAGGTGGAATTAGAAAAGTAATCATCTCTTAGGAATGAGAGATTTCTAAAACATTTGAGAAAATGTCATATAATTATGGTGACCATATTCTAAAACTAGACACATAGAGTGGGAATCAAAATATATGGAATCTGTGTGGTCCATGGTACCCATGAATACATTATGATTTCAGAAAAACAAAAAAAATCTAGTAGTATGAAATGTGAATTAAAACAGATACCTAAGTTTTCAGTCATAAGTCATAGAATAATTCTTGATTAGACAATAAAACTGCACCAAAATGGAAACTTGAAAAAAGACATTGCTTCTGTGACACCAACTGCATGTTGAATGAATGTAAATAAATAACAAGTGGAAGACAAAGATCAACAAAATAACAACAGAGACAGTAGGTAGAAAGTTGTGTTGAAAGAAATTGGTGGCACTGAAAAATGTTGTTAGTTTTAGTTACTTGAATTATAAGAAGCTATTTGAATTATAAGAACCTTGAGGATCTTGGGGTTACAGATAGAGACAACATTTTGGTAAAGTCTTCTGGTTTTGATTTGCATGAATATAAGTAATGGGAAGAGTAAAGCTATATACTTATAGATGTATAAATTAACCTGGCTTAATTATGAAAACTGTGTTGAAAATCTTAAGAAACATTAGAAAAATTTAATAAAGACATGTTTTCCTTATAAAATGACTTAAGATTTACTGAGTCTGGGAATTCAAACAATAAGAAGTCTGGTAATTCCCAGGAGTCACTCTCTCAAGTAATAAACAAATATTTATGAACCTCTACTGCATGATAGGTTTTAAGATAGTCTTAGGATATTGAAGTTAGTATTTTTCGTACAGGGAAAAGACAGACAAAATGTAGGATTATTGACTAGTTCAAACTTCTACTGAACTTTGAAAAAAATCTTACTCCCCAAATAAGCAGAACTCCTTTGCTTTAATACACAACAAAACAAAACAAAACAAAGCAAAGCACTTTATCTTAAACCCCAAGCAGCAAGCATGTGTCTCATGCTCTGTGGGTATATCTGTACAATAAGGATACTGTGGATGACAATATTCATTTATTAGATAACATAGAATTTTCTTCATGAGGACATGTGAGAATCACTTTTCTGTTGTCAGAAATTATGCTTTCCTGAACAAAGAGATGATTCTTTATAGTTTAAAATTACCTTATGAATTATATATGTGATTAAGTTACCTTTTTGCATTGATGGCTAGAACACTTAGCATTAAACATGGGCTGTATGTCTAGCTTATTTTTAACTTCAGAATAAGAGATTTATCCCTGACCCCACATCATATTATTCTTAGGAAGAAAGGTAAGACTAGAACTGATGAATATGGCCCCAGAAGGTATGGAATTAACATATCTAATCATGCTCAAGGAGTTCCATGAACCTTCTGAAACTACATGTAAATTTCACTGAGTACAAGAATCTCTCTATGTCTCATATATACATGTATGTAGATTGTAATAGCTTCTCAAAGTGATCTATGAATTCAACAAAAATTAGGAAACAATGAAATAAACTTTAAGACCTAGGTCCCTAACATATCGCTTAAGGTCTTCATATATTAGGTTACTATTAATACATTAAGATAGAATATTTTCTCAGTATAGAATCCTTAGGTCATATTTGGTGAGTGACACAATGTTTTGATGTCATTAAGTTGTCTCAAAGTCAAAGATAATTGGAAAATGGAGCACTCCAGAAGATCTGCAATGGGAACAGGATAGCTACTTAGACCTATGTATACTTTATCTCAGAGTAAAGCCAAAAATGAGAGAGTTATTCAACGCGTAAAATCCCATGTTTGGGACTAGAGACTCTGGGTCTTTGGTCACCATATTCCTTAAGTATTTATTGAAACATCTCTCATATCACTTGTTGTTCTTCCTGGGTCAGTGGTAAATCCTTCACAGCAACTTGTAGGTTAGCCATGTTTCTTTTAACCATAAATTTTATTTTCCATTCAAGGTTCTTGACTCAAGCTAAATACAATGTTAGTTAGTCTCCCATATTATTATCCTCTTTAGTGAACCATGCAGAAGAATGCCACTAACCTTCTTCTACGTTGAAAAATCCTCTTCTTCAGTTTAAATGATATATCACAAGTAAAAGTCTCTAATATTCATTAGCAACCAGTAGTAATAGTTATTACTAAAACTCCAGAGGAAATATTTGTACTTGGACAAATTATTTTTTTTTAATTAATTAATTATTTTTTGGCTGTGTTGGGTCTTCTTTGCTGTGCACAGGCTTTCTCTAGTTGCGGCGAGCGGGGGCTACTCTTCGTTGTGGTGCGTGGGCTTCTCATTGTGGTGGCTATTCTTGTTGCAGAGCACAGGCTCTAGGCACTGGGCTTCAGTAGTTGTGGCACGTGGGCTCAGTAGTAATGACTCGCAGGCTCTAGAGCACAGGCTCAGTAGTTGTGGTGCACAGGCTTAGTTGCTCTGCAGCATGTGGGATCCTCCCGCACCAGGGCTCAGACTCATGTCTCCTGCATTGGCAGGCGGATTCTTATCCACTGCGCCACCAGGAAAGTCTGGACAGATTCTTTTGAGATAGATTCACTGTGGGCCAGAGTGGAGGCACCATCATGCAGATTTTTATTTGGGATTTATTATTTAATATGTAATAGTCATTTCCAGGTGCTAAGAGTCTTGGCTGATGTGTAAAACTTCATGAAATTCTTCTTGAAAATACCTGATACACAGTAGATATAGGATAAATATTAATTTACATGTTTGTCAACATTGTTTGCTGGAAAACGCATGACCTTTGCATTCAGAACTGAATTAAAATTCATCTTACTTTGCATAGTATCTCTAAATGACGTATTTAACTTCTCTAAGCCTTTTCTCATTTATCAAATGGGCATAATGTCTACCTTTGAGCTTGTTTATGGATTACTATAGACAGATATGTAGCACTGACTCAGAGTTGTCATTCTTGTTACTATTATAAAGTTCGAGAGGCATGGAAAACATCAATGAGGAGTGACCATCCTCTTTACATTTTTTAATGATAATAAAGTCCCTAAAATTATTAAATACCCAGTTTATCTGAAATTTGGTTTATTTTGGGGGAAAAAAAGAACCCAAACAAGTTTAAAGGCAGTCTTTCAATATTATGTAAGGAACTTAACATGTGTGGTCTTACAGGTACTATGCAGGTAATAAAATGTATTTTCTTGGACTGTAGATCATTCTTAAATAATTCTTTGGGGAAATATATATTATTTCTATTCTTAACAAATAAGTGGTATGGAGCATAGTGGAAAGAGTATAAAATATTATTTATAAAACATAAAACTACCCATTTTGCATGAGCTTCTTTGAGCCACACACACAGGCACCATCCCAGTATAACTGGGATCTTTCCACAGGCCACCAAAGATGCTAGAATGGAAAAGATTGAGAACTACTGTGGAATAAAATACAATGAAACAAATTTTCCATGAAAAATGAGCCAAATCCTTATTTTCTTGTAAATAAGAATATGTGGTTTACACTGCTGTGTAAAAATCTTATTAACTGAAAATATAAATCACAGGCCTTATTTTTCTAGGAGTCTTTCATCATGCGTATGAAAGACAGACTTTCCTACCCCATCTCTAATCTTCAAATCAGACAAAAACCTATTTACTTAAAATAATTTAAAATCTGATTTAGAGGACAAAAATTAAACCATGTTAACTCATATTTGATACTAGATTTTTTAAATTTGTGTGATATGCTATTAGATTACTCTTCATAAATTTAACAAAAACAAAAGCACTGCATGTGAATATGTTCCAGAATGATCAAATCTAAGAGTTTTTAATGTGAACTTATTTCCCTGTAATTAATAGTGGTTATCTCTAATTGTTTCCTGTTTCCTTCTACTTTATTCTTTTAAATTTTTTGATAGTTTTTTCACTTTGATTTGAGTCAGCTTTTCATTGGTTATTATGGATTTAGTTCTGCTTCCCACTGGTTATTGAGCTTTTCCTATGCTAAGCCTGTTTCTGTCTGATTATCCGAGGGTTCCCCTGATGTGAACTTGATGAAAACCAAGCAGGGGTCATATAAATTGAAAAACAAAAAAAACAGTTTAAAAAAATCTCAGGCCATTGTTGAAAGAACTGTTTAGCCACTACAGACATTTACATTGTATTTTCTCTAATATATTATTCATTCCTGGCAGCCAATGTATCTGGTAGCAATGCATTTTATTTATTTATTTATTTACTTCTTACTTACCTATAAGATGAAAAACTAATTCAGAAGTTCTAGGTCTTAAAAATCTAAACATAGATATTCACTTTTATTTAGGAAATACTCTATTTTGGTTAAAAGTAAGTTAGAGGCAGTCGACTGCTTAAAAATGTGTTGTGTTGTCATTAGATATGTGGAATTTAGAAGGATTATCTCACATCCCTGTGACCTTGCATTCCAGAACTATTCAAGGCCAGGGAAACCAAGGTCAAAGAGCCTCAAGTAATGGCACTTGAAAGGTTATCTGGAGAGCAGGGGAATCATCCTCCCTTTGGAAATGTTAGGTACTGGAGTGGAGATAGGGAGAGAGCTGGAATGAGTTTAAGATTGATGGTTATGGGCACTACCCTCATTTGAGTTGTTGCATTGAGAGATATTCAGGGAGCTTCAAATTATGTGGGGAAGACAGATGCAGATAATTACAAAGAACTTTGAACAGTATTACTATCATGTGCCAAAAGATAAATGAGGGGACTCTTGAGTATGAACTCTAGGAAAGGGATAGACCTAGGGGCAATTCAGGAACAAAGTTGTGAGTGGAAGATGTGTGTAAGAGTTGGTCATTCATCTGATTTTATAAAACCTTTCTTGCTTGCCTTTACATCCCTGGTATGGGTTCAGACTGTATCACAAGGGCAATGGACAGTCATTGGAGACATAAAGCAAGAAACAGATTTGCATTTCAGAAAAATATCTCTCTTAGCTGTGGACTGAAAGAGGAAGGAAAATATTTAAAAGGGGAGAACAAGTTATAAGGTACAAGCTAGATATCAATAGAGAGTGGAGAATAAAATATTGTGATCATTTATTTATTCAACTTTTATTCATGATTTATTAACAGACAGTCACATGTTTAAGAATTAAATTCCATATTGATTGTGTATTTATGAATTGAGTTTACTATTGATTATGTAATTCAAAGCAAAAAGAATAGTTGTAGAGTATGGGATTTATTTAGTGAGACAAAAAGACTATGTCTCCATGTTGAAATGAGATGTGTGTGTGAGAGGCAGTAGAGAATGACGGTAGGAGTATGAACTCTAGAGCTGTACTGCTTGTGTTTTATTCTTGGGTTTGCCACTAACTAGTAGTGTGTTCTTGGAAAAATTACTTACCTCTTCTGTGACTTAGTTTCTCATTAGCCAAATGATAATAATAACAGTACTTACTGAAGTTGTTTAAAAAATTAAATGAACTAATGCACATTGAATGCTCAAACTTTATAAGACCATATCAGTTGGTTTGTAAAAATGATATCCATTATTATTAATCAAGCAAGAAGTTTCCTTTAACAATATCATTCACATGTGGCACATATTATAAGAAATGAAGGATTAGTTTTGAAAATGAATAACTGTTTTTAGATTAATCAAGAAATAATAAGGATCATATATGTTAAGTCCCTTATATACTGAGAATATTTTATAAATTTCTGAAGTGACTGGAAAAAGTACCATACTCATATGTCGTTTTTTATTATTTTTTTAGTTTTTATTTTTTTTTGCGGTACGCGGGCCTCTCACTGTTGTGGCCTCTCCCGTTGCGGAGCACAGGCTCCGGATGCGCAGGCTCAGCGGCCATGGCTCATGGGCCCAGCTGCTCTGCGGCATGTGGGATCCTCCTGGATCTGGGGCACGAGCCCGTGTCCCCTGCATCGGCAGGCGGACTCTCAACCACTGTGCCACCAGGGAAGCCCTCATATGTCATTTAATTAGACATGTTCTCTAATCTTAACAATGCAAAGTAAATAATAATAAATGCTTATTTTATGAAGAATTTTAAAAGGTAATATATTTAAAGTCTAAAATACATCAAGAAAATACATCAAGACACAAGGAATGTACACTAGTGGAAAAAAAGGTTTTGACTATTGTCTAGAAGTGTCAGTGGATGAGACACTGAGGAACTAGTTCCACTAAGGAAGCAGAATGTGCAAAGGTATGGAAAGAAAAATGTCAATATAATTTGTGCCTGAGTTTGAAAGATAAAACAGATAATTTTCAATATTTATTATTAGGAAAATATATATCTTCACATCTGTCTCCTTTGTTTGTAATTTTTATAATTACGGATTATATTTTAATCAGGAAAAATAATAAAAAATAAAGATAGAAAGTCTTTTCTATGACCCTTGAGCTGAGTGTTACATTTCCTCAAGTAATTTCTGTCACCTTTGAATTGTTCTGAACTGCACACACCACAATTTTCATACTCTTTACATTCTCTGGGGTGGAAGAAAGCTCGTAGTTCAGAGCTTCTAATTTAGTGAGACCAAATACTTTTTTTTTTTTTTTTTTTTTTTCTCAGTTCTTAGTTTTATTAATTATTAAAGGAAAATATATATCCAAGACATCACTGTAAATAAATATTTTAGAATATGTCTGGCTTTTCCTGTACAGTGAAAACATTTTTTTTTTTTTTTTTTTTTTGCTTTATCACAAATTTAATCAGTTATATGTATACATATGTTCCCATATCCCCTCCCTTTTGCGTCTCCCTCCCATCCTCCCTATCCCACCCCTCCAGGCGGTCACAAAGCACCGAGCTGATCTCCCTGTGCTATGCGGCTGCTTCCCACTAGCTATCTACCTTACGTTTGGTAGTGTATATATGTCCATGCCGCTCTTTCACTTTGTCACAGCTTACCCTTCCCCCTCCCCATATCCTCAAGTCCATTCTCTAGTAGGTCTGTGTCTTTATTCCTGTCTTACCCCTATGTTCTTCATGACCTTTTTTTTTCTTAAATTCCATATATATGTGTCAGCATACAGTATTTGTCTTTCTCTTTCTGACTTACTTCACTCTGTATGACAGACTCTAGGTCCATCCACCTCATTACAAATAGTTCAATTTCATTTCTTTTTATGGCTGAGTAATATTCCATTGTATGTATGTGCCACATCTTCTTTACCCATTCATCCGATGATGGACACTTAGGTTGTTTCCATCTCCGGGCTATTGTAAATAGGGCTGCTATGAACATTTTGGTACATGTCTCTTTTTGAATTATGGTTTTCTCAGGGTATATGCCCAGTAGTGGGATTGCAGGGTCATATGGTAGTTCTATTTGTAGTTTTTTAAGGAACCTCCATACCGTTCTCCATAGTGGCTGTACCAATTCACATTCCCACCAGCAGTGCAAGAGTGTTCCCTTTTTTCCACACCCTCTCCAGCATTTATTGTTTCTAGATTTTTTGATGATGGCCATTCTGACTGGTGTGAGATGATATCTCATTGTAGTTTTGATTTGCATTTCTCTAATGAGTAAAGATGTTGAGCATCCTTTCATGTGTTTGTTGGCAGTCTGTATATCTTCTGTGGAGAAATGTCTATTTAGGTCTTCTGCCCATTTTTGGATTGGGTTGTTTGTTTTTTTGTTATTGAGCTGCATGAGCTGCTTATAAAATTTGGAGATTAATCCTTTGTCAGTTGCTTCATTTGCAAATATTTTCTCCCATTCTGAGGGTTGTCTTTTGGTCTTGTTTATAGTTTCCTTTGCTGTGCAAAAGCTTTTAAGTTTCATTAGGTCCCATGTGTTTATTTTTGTCTTTATTTCCATTTCTCTAGGAGGTGGGTCAAAAAGGATCTTGCTGTGATTTATGTCATAGAGTGTTCTGCCTATGTTGTCCTCTAAGAGTTTGATAGTGTCTGGCCTTACATTTAGGTCTTTAATCCATTTTGAGCTTATTTTTGTGTATGGTGTTAGGGAGTGATCGAATCTCATACTTTTACATGTCCCTGTCCAGTTTTCCCAACACCACTTATTGAAGAGACTGTCCTTTCTCCACTGTACATTCCTGCCTCCTTTATCAAAGATAAGGTGACCATATGTCCGTGGGTTTATCTCTGGGCTTTCTGTCCTGTTCCATTGATCTATCTTTCTGTTTTTGTGCCAGTACCATACTGTCTTGATTACTGCAGCTTTGTAGTATAGTCTGAAGTCAGGGAGCCTGATTCCTCCAGCTCCATTTTTCGTTCTCAAGATTGCTTTGGCTATTCGGAGTCTTTTGTGTTTCCATACAAATTGTGAAATTTTTTGTTCTAGTTCTGTGAAAAATGCCAGTGGTATTTTGATAGGGATTGCATTGAATCTGTAGATTGCTTTGGGTAGTAGAGTCATTTTCACAATGTTGATTCTTCCAATCCAAGAACATGGTACATCTCTCCATCTATTTGTATCATCTTTAATTTCTTTCATCAGTGTCTTATAATTTTCTGCATACAGGTCTTTTGTCTCCTTAGGTAGGTTTATTCCTAGATATTTTATTCTTTTTGTTGCAATGGTAAATGGGAGTGTTTCCTTGATTTCACTTTCAGATTTTTCATCATTAGTATATAGGAATGCCAGAGATTTCTGTGCATTAATTTTGTATCCTGCAACTTTACCAAATTCATTGATTAGCTCTAGTAGTTTTCTGGTAGCATCTTTAGGATTCTCTATGTATAGTATCATGTCATCTGCAAACAGTGACAGCTTTACTTCTTCTTTTCCAATTTGGATTCCTTTTATTTGCTTTTCTTCTCTGATTGCTGTGGCTAAAACTTCCAAAACTATGTTGAATAAGAGTGGTGAGAGTGGGCAACCTTGTCTTGTTCCTGATCTTAGTGGAAATGGTTTCAGTTTTTCACCATTGAGGACGATGCTGGCTGTGGGTTTGTCATATATGGCCTTTATTATGTTGAGGAAAGTTCCCTCTATGCCTACTTTCTGCAGGGTTTTTATCATGAATGGGTGTTGAATTTTGTCGAAAGCTTTCTCTGCATCTATTGAGATGATCATATGGTTTTTCTCCTTCAATTTGTTAATATGGTGTATCACGTTGATTGATTTGCGTATATTGAAGAATCCTTGCATTCCTGGGATAAACCCCACTTGATCATGGTGTATGATCCTTTTAATGTGCTGTTGGATTCTGTTTGCTAGTATTTTGTTGAGGATTTTTGCATCTATGTTCATCAGTGATATTGGCCTGTAGTTTTCTTTCTTTGTGACATCCTTGTCTGGTTTTGGTATCAAGGTGATGGTGGCCTCGTAGAATGAGTTTGGGAGTGTTCCTCCCTCTGCTATATTTTGGAAGAGTTTGAGAAGGATAGGCGTTAGCTCTTCTCTAAATGCTTGATAGAATTCGCCTGTGAAGCCATCTGGTCCTGGGCTTTTGTTTGTTGGAAGATTTTTTATCACAGTTTCAATTTCAGTGCTTGTGATTGGTCTGTTCATATCTTCTATTTCTTCCTGATTCAGTCTTGGCAGGTTGTGCATTTCTAAGAATTTGTCCATTTCTTCCAGGTTGTCCATTTTATTGGCATAGAGTTGCTTGTAGTAATCTCTCACGATCTTTTGTATTTCTGCAGTGTCAGTTGTTACTTCTCCTTTTTCATTTCTAATTCTATTGATTTGAGTCTTCTCCCTTTTTTTCTTGATGAGTCTGGCTAATGGTTTATCAATTTTGTTTATCTTCTCAAAGAACCAGCTTTTAGTTTTATTGATCTTTGCTATTGTTTCCTTCATTTCTTTTTCATTTATTTCTGATCTGATTTTTATGATTTCTTTCCTTCTGCTAACTTTGGGATGTTTTTGTTCTTCTTTCTCTAATTGCTTTAGGTGCAAGGTTAGGTTGTTTAGTCGAGATATTTCCTGTTTCTTAAGGTGGGATTGTATTGCTATAAACTTCCCTCTTAGAACTGCTTTTGCTGCATCCCATAGGTTTTGGGTCGTCGTGTCTCCATTGTCATTTGTTTCTAGGTATTTTTTTATTTCCTCTTTGATTTCTTCAGTGATCACTTCGTTATTAGGTAATGTATTGTTTAGCCTCCATGTGTTTGTATTTTTTATAGCTCTTTTCCTGTAATTGATATCTAGTCTCATAGCATTGTGGTCGGAAAAGATACTTGATACAATTTCAATTTTCTTAAATTTACCAAGGCTTGATTTGTGACCCAAGATATGATCTATCCTGGAGAATGTTCCATGAGCACTTGAGAAAAATGTGTATTCTGTTGTTTTTGGATGGAATGTCCTATAAATATCAATTAAGTCCATCTTGTTTAATGTATCATTTAAAGCTTGTGTTTCCTTATTTATTTTCATTTTGGATGATCTGTCCATTGGTGAAAGTGGGGTGTTAAAGTCCCCTACTATGATTGTGTTACTGTCGATTTCTCCTTTTATGGCTGTTAGTGTTTGCCTTATGTATTGAGGTGCTCCTATGTTGGGTGCATAAATATTTACAATTGTTATATCTTCTTCTTGGATCGATCCCTTGATCATTATGTAGTGTCCTTCTTTGTCTCTTCTAGTAGTCTTTATTTTAAAGTCTATTTTGTCTGATATGAGAATTGCTACTCCAGCTTTCTTTTGGTTTCCATTTGCATGGAATATCTTTTTCCATCCCCTTACTTTCAGTCTGTATGTGTCTCTAGGTCTGAAGTGGGTCTCTTGTAGACAGCATATATATGGGTCTTGTTTTTGTATCCATTCAGCCAATCTGTGTCTTTTGGTGGGAGCGTTTAGTCCATTTACATTTAAGGTAATTATCGATATGTATGTTCCTATTCCCATTTTCTTAATTGTTTTGGGTTCGTTATTGTAGGTCTTTTCCTTCTGTTGTGTTTCTTGCCTAGAGAAGTTCCTTTAGCATTTGTTGTAAAGCTGGTTTGGTGGTGCTGAACTCTCTCAGCTTTTGCTTGTCTGTAAAGGTTTTAATTTCTCCATCAAATCTGAATGAGATCCTTGCTGGGTAGAGTAATCTTGGTTGCAGGTTTTTCTCCTTCATCACTTTAATTATGTCCTGCCACTCCCTTCTGGCTTGTAGAGTTTCTGCTGAGAGATCAGCTGTTATCCTGATGGGGATTCCCTTGCGTGTTATTTGTTGTTTTTGCCTTGCTGCTTTTAATATGATTTCTTTGTGTTTAATTTTTGACAGTTTGATTAATATGTGTCTTGGCGTATTTCTCCTTGGATTTATTCTGTATGGGACTCTCTGTGCTTCTTGGACTTGATTAACTATTTCCTTTCCCATATTAGGGAAGTTTTCAACTATAATCTCTTCAAATATTTTCTCAGTCCCTTTCTTTTTCTCTTCTTCTTCTGGAACCCCTATAATTCGAATGTTGGTGCGTTTAATGTTGTCCCAGAGGTCTCTGATATTGTCCTCTGTTCTTTTCATTCTTTTTTCTTTATTTTGCTCTGCATTAGTTATTTCCACTATTTTATCTTCCACCTCACTTATCCGTTCTTCTGCCTCAGTTATTCTGCTATTGATCCCATCTAGAGTATTTTTCATTTCATTTATTGTGTTTTTAATCGATGCTTGATTCATCTTTAGTTCTACTAGGTCCTTGTTAACTGTTTCTTGCATTTTGTCTATTCTATTTCCAAGATTTTGGATCATCTTTACTATCATTATTCTGAATTCTTTTTCAGATAGACTGCCTATTACCTCTTCATTTGTTAGGTCTGGTGGGTTTTTATCTTGCTCCTTCTCCTGCTGTGTGTTTTTCTGTCTTCTCATTTTGCTTATGTTACTGTGTTTGGGGTCTCCTTTTTGCCAGCTGCAGGTTCGTAGTTCCTGTTGTTTTTGGTGTCTGTCCCCAGTGGCTAAGGTTGGTTTAGTGGGTTGTGTAGGCTTCCTGGTCGAGGGGACTAGTGCCTGTGTTCTGGTGGATGAGGCTGGATCTTGTCTTTCTGGTGGGCAGGTCCACGTCTGGTGGTGTGTTTTGGGGTGAGACCAAATACTTTTCAAGAAACAATGCCCAGTTTAATCAATGTAATCATACTCTAAAGATACTATATGTCTAAATAATTGTCATTGACCCTCTGTTTACAATAGCATAAAATATACATTTTCTTATTTTTTATGGCCTCTATATACAGATCTCTGCACTGCATCTTAAACAATATAAATTTACTTGTGCAATTTCAAGTTATTTTTTACATAGCCTGTTTCTATTTGAAGACGGGTATCTACACAAATACTTTTATTTTAAAGCAAGTTGTTTTGAACTTCATTCCAAGCAGGTAGGAGTAGATTCTGAAATGGATTTGTACTTAAAACTTGAGCAGCACTAGCGGGCGCCACTATAATAATAGTTTTATGATGTGTTACATGAAAACCCAAGCTCGTTAAAATCAGTGTAGCAGGAATGGCTGCGTGCATATTCAGTGTTTTGCTGTAAGGGACCATTTTGAGGGTTTTAAACATTTCCTTGGTGTTATAGTTTGTTTGTGGGAGATGATGAAAACCTAGTTTCACAAAAGGAGCTTTTATATGGGTGAAAACTTCAAAAAGAATAGTATTTTGTATAAAAGCAAATCTACTTATTCAGTTTCTAAATGCCCTTTGCTATTATTGAATGCATTTGTTTCTGAAAAGATTTATTTGCGTCCATCACTTGATGCTTCCTCTCTCAAAAGCCAAATCACATTTGTTATTTAAACATATATAATATATACACAAATATATTCTACAAAATAAAACATATCTACACTTGCCTTGATCTAGGGGAGTAGAAAAGCTTCAGAATTAGAGCCATGAATTCTATCTATTGTAATATTGTCCTTAACTAAGGATTGGAATTGCATCTTTTTTATTTTCCTAGTGAATTCTCAGTAAAGAATTCAGCAGTCTGTTTATAGGGAGAGTCATTTCTCAAGATTGAATTATGTGGTTGATGACCCAATGTTAATAAGGTTCCTTGTCCTTTTAGTTTTCTTTCTAGAAATTGGGGATAATGAATTTAGTGAAGAACCAAATGAAATAATGTCTCCTCCATAAAGCCTCCTTGATTCTTCAATTTTTAAACACTCATTTTATTCCTAACAACTGTCCCTTTTGATTGACTAAAGCTACTTAGAGACTAATTCATCTCCTTTAAGAGAAATATGTCAGGATCTTTAGATTCAGCAATTCTTATCCTCAGGTTCAAGCTTCTTTCTTGCTATTGCCTGAACCACATTTTTCATCTTCATTCCTAGAGATATGCTCTTGACCTAGCTGTCTTACCCCCATTGATATGACCTCTTCTAGGTCCTCAATCATTTGCTGTATTCAACTGCCTACCTAAGTTTTCAGTGAAGTTTATACTATTTTGAGAGATGCAAACATGAACAAGCAAGCTTTTGCAGATTTTCTGTTCACTTTTTTAAGAGAGGTCCTGTATCAGAGACATAACATATTAGTTCTCATACCCATAATTTTAAAATAAACCTGCCTGATGTTTTCACTCAGAATTTAGAAGGGACAGTAGGTGAGAAGGGACTATAGATCCATTAATACATATAATTTCTGTCACAGGGAAATTTGGAATGATGAAAATATTTCAATTATGAAAAAGGGGCAAATAACTTTACTTAGTCTTTAACATTTTTGCCTTGATAAAATGAAAGAGTATTTTAAATTTCTCTCTACCTTTAATCCAACCTCTCACACATACTTCTGTTGAGGTGACTCAAGAAAGTGGAAATTCAAGGATGGCATAGATATTTTACATTCTGCATCTCTCTTTCATGAGCCCCAAACCTTAATACCACCAAAATAATGTAATATGTCATGTTTTATCATATTTCTATGTCATGGCAAATTCTCTTATCATGGAAAAGTCCTACATAATAAACTTTCATAAAGCAATTTACATATCAGCTCTGAGAAGTTTTCCTCAGTAGTTACAGATTGTCTCTTTGACTTCCAAAGTACTTAGTATATATCTCTAATCAAATATGATTAACATTATTTGCTTTTGTGTCTGATTCACCAACTAGACAGTGAATCACCTGGCAAAAGAACATATTTGCTTTCTTTTTATACTTCATAATTTCTTTATCTTCCTCCAACATGTATTGTGAAGTAAGTCCTCACAACATATTTGTTGAATTAATCAATAGCATTCTTATCATAAAATGAAAATTTTCCTTTAAAAATAATTTCTTCCTTTTGTATTAGCAACTATCTCTTGTTATCTTTCATCATGTGATTGATGAAATAAATATTTCAACAAACACGTATTTAATGTCAGCAATGTACCAAACCAGACTTCTACTAGACTAAGAATATTAATATAGTGCCATTTCCAAAGGTGATCTATTGGTTCTTACCATGATTTGTTTAATTAGGACATACAGGTCTCCTCAAAAATCTTGTCTACTTATTTTGGGAAGACCCCAGAGATGTGTTACATAGGCTATATATGATAACAGTATTCTATAATCTTCCCCTCTGACCTTTTCTTGTTAATGTTGGCTGTTCTTAAAGCCACTTACAAATGGCATCTCACACCTGCTATTTTGGCCAGCATTCACAGCGACAATGCTGAGTCTGGATCAAAAGAATTTTTTTCTCCAGTGTTCCTAAAGGTAGAAATTCTGAAGTTCACTGGCATGAAGTCCAAGTTGTTTTTCATGTAGAAATAAGGAAAATGCTCTTCCCCACCCTCAGTATCTTGTTTAGTTATTATATTCATTTCCTAGGGCCACTGTAACAAAGCAACACAAACTGAGTGGGTTAAAAATAACATAAATTTATTTTCTCATGGCTCTGGAGGCCAGAAGTCTGAAATCAAGGTGTTGGCAGGCCGTAGTTCTATGAAAGGCTCTAGGGGAGGCTCTTTCTTTGTCTCTTCTGGCTTCTGGTGTTTTTAGGAATCCTTGGAGTACCTTGGCTTACAGAGCCATCACTCCAATCTCTGCCTCCATCTTTACATGGTCTTCTCTGTGTGACTGTGTCTCTGTGTCCAAATTTCCCTCTTCTTATAAGAATGCCAGTCATACTGAATTTAGGGCCCATTCTAATCCAGTGTGACCTCGTCTTAATTTTATTATATCTGCAAAAATTCTGTTACCAAATGCCACATTGATAGGCTTCTGTGGGAATGAATTTGGGGGGGGTGAATTATTTAAGCCTCAGTACACTTACCAGGCTCTAAAATTACAACCAGTGTACTTGCCCAGGCCCAAGCATTAGAGTGGCTTATGATACACCCTTCCACTTTGTTCCTCAAACTCTTTTCCAGGTCTATATGCCTGGGCCTGACCTAGTCATCACTGTATTCCTTAGCCATTCTCAAAGATATACAGTCTTCTCCTGGAGAGTTAAAATAATAATAATTAATAATAATACTTTTCTTTTCCTGCAAATGGACATATCTACTGAGTATTCTCAGACCCATGGAATCCTATCTAGATTTGAGATGCCTGCTATAGTACTGTTTTCTGAGAATTAAAAGGTAAATAATACCTAATCCCTGTACTCAAGGGAGACATAGTCTGGTAAGGGAGGCAGAGAGTTATAAGCAATGTGATAAATGCTGTAACAGAGAAGTCTCAGGATACTCCAGGAAACCACAGGGAGGCATTTAAGCCTGCGCAGGTCAATTCTGTTCTGGCTTGGTCAGAAAAGAGGCCAGAGATATCTGGGACTTCACCTTGAAGAGCATTCCATGGCAGGTAAAATTTAGCCTGTAGGCAAGGAAAATTTAGTAAGGATTTTGAAAAGAGAGTGAATGGATACAATGGAATGATTATTCTGGTGTCTGATGGACAGGGGAATTACAATGTGAATATGACCAGAGGAAGGAGGGGAATATTCCATAGACAAAAAGGTGTTATACTGTTTAAAGAAGTCTAGTGGGGGCAGAAGTGGATGAGAGGATAAGGATTTCAAAAACATTAGGAGCAACAGAATGTCAAACAATGGAGATAAGAAAATATCTCAGTAAAACTCTCAAATTTCAGTTTCAGGCTGTTATTTACATGATGAAGCCACTCACTGGGACAGAAAATAAAGGCGGGAGCATAAATTGGGGAGAATGATGAGCTCAACTCATTGCTACATCTTCAGGTTTAATTCTAACCCTAAACATAACCCAGTAATCTTATTTAAGTAATACTCTACCAACTTTCAACTCCTTAATGTCAATGAAAATAGACTGTTTTGAAAATGGTTTTAATTTGGCAGCTCTATTAGTTTCCTGTTGGCTGTTAAAACAGAGAACCACAACTTGGTGGCTTAAAAACAACAAACATTCTCCCATAACTCTGGATGCCAGAAGACCCAAATCAAGGTATCACTCCCTCTGGAGGAGAATCCTTTCTTGTGACTTCCAGCATCCTGTACTCCAGGTGTCCCTTGGCTTATGGCTGCATAACTCCAACCTCTGCGTCTATCTTCTCATGATTCTCTCCTCTATGTGTTTCAAATATCTCTCTGATTTTCTCTTATAGAGACTCTTGTCTTTGGATTTAGGGCCTGCCTGGATTATCCAGGATGACCTCATCTTGACATCCTTAATTTAATTACATCTGCAAAGATCCTTTCCAAATAAGGTTACATTTACAGGTTCTGGGTGGACATATCTTTTGGGAGAGCCACTGTTCAACACACTACAGTAGCTACAATAAAAAAAAAGTTTTAATCGTGTTTTATTTTGATGAACATGTAACTACAATTTCTACTCAGGAAAACTTTTAAGTTTTTTTGTTTCATAGATGCTCTCTTCCAAATCTCTAAGAAGAACCATGGTCAGTATAGACCTACTCATGTGAGCTCTGTCCCCAAGGACTAAGACAAATGTCATGCCACGCATGGATCTTGTTCTCTGAGTAAGTGGGAACAGCTGCTGATTTACGTGGTTGTGACTGAATGACTGAATAGATGCATTCTTAGGGACAAATACAGATCTTTGAATGCCGCCAGTTTCCTAATTTTCTCATTGGAAATGATTCTTTTCACCCTCTTGACAACTTTAATGTTCACCCCCTATGAAAGTTCTAATATTATAGATGGCACTAAATATACTCCTATGAAATTAATCCAATTTAGCCAGCAGAATCTAAGAGACTGTCATTTTATAGTATGTGGTTTCATGAATAGAGTACAGTGTCATGAACTGTTAGAATGAATGTTGTCACTGCCTTTTCACTTTTGAGTCTTGTAAATACAGTGACTGCATGTGCAGGGCTTTCTGAATTTTCATATTCATTTATTCAGTAATTCAACAAACCTGTATTAAACACCTACTATGAAGTCCTCAAAAATACATTTTATTCATCTTCATATCCTCAGGACTGCTCTAATGGAAATCAGAACACATTTGAACAATGAATAATTGCTTCAGTGAATAAATAAATCTTGCCTATGTAATATGGGAATACCAAAATAAATGACACTCAAACTCAAAGTGCTCCTTTTAGCATAACTTTTAATATACCATAATTTGCATTTTATAACTTTTAAAGAACTTTTTAGAAACTGGCAGAACAAAACAATGCTGATTAAAGAATAAATTAATACAATTAAATTTAGTACTATTCTTGTTTATGTAGTTGTAAAAATGAAGTTCAATAATTCAAATATATTTCAAACATAATAATATTAACTTGATAAGTTTTTGAAAATAAGATAGATGAATGTTTATGTTTGTCATTCATTTATTCATTCATCTATCTATTCATTCATCAAATATTTTCTGACTCTCCAATGTATATAAGGTCCTTTTCCAGTAGTTCTGGTTATCATTGTGTTGTGAAATAGTTTGTGTTTTAGGAATAATTCCATTTTTCTTGATTAAGGAAGGCTTTTGGCTTAGTTTAATAATGGCATTTAAATTAAAACGAAAACTTGGAAGTGTTGTCTAACTATTCTTAATATCGGATAACTATAAAATTGGTCAAGTGGCTATTTTTAGTAATTATGTCCTCTATTGACATCTTTATCTGCGTGACTTCAAATTATCACAGATGTGAACATAAAAGTAATTTGTTTACAATTTAGTGCTTAGAGATTACATAAGTATAAATTATGACTATGAGGAATATTGATTTTAACAAGGCTTCTATTTGTGTCCAATAATGTAAATTAGTTAGCAAATTAGGAAAATATTTCTGGAAGCAAGAAATATGGGATAACTAGAACTAAATTCTTTTTAATGCAGCAGATTATTCCCTTTATAGATTAAAAAAAAGTTTAAAATTGATATTGGAGTATTTCCTTTGATATGTAATTATATTCAGTTATGAATTTTAAGAAGGTGGTTTACCATAAGAACTGAGAGGATATAATCATTTTATGATATAGTAATGAACAATAGAGTAAGAGTTAAAGAACTCATATAGATTAATATTACTTTGCCGTTTTGGATAGTTTTAAGATAGAGTAGCATATAGTACAAATATCTTCCTGATTGAATTTTAAAAGACTGTTTTTTTCTTTTGCAGTCAGAAAAAGGGATCTGAATTCCAGCAGGAGTAATCAAACAGATTTATTGCCAGTTCAGCCACATTTTTATTAACTTCTCTCTTCATATCAAGTTTTTAAGGATTAAATTACTTAATACAAATAATATACTCAAACAGGATCTAGTACATTAAAAGCAAACAAAAAAATGTTAGTTGCTTACTACTTATTACCATTACCATTATTACTATTAGCAGCTGTAGTAGTATAACCATATTTCAGCAAATTCGATACAGGGCTTCCTTATCATCAGCTTTAGCATGAGTCCCATTCTCCGTGAGGTTACTATGTGGAGGAATGTACAGATTAGAATTGATTAAATACAGCATTACTTTAATGAATACATTTGTAATGGAATTCTACTTTTCTCCTCTAAACTGGCAAGATACATAAGACTGGAGACTTACTAGCATAAGATAGTTTTTGCTTTGCCAGTCAATCCAGAGAAATAGGATACACTGAACATGATATGAAACCTGGCATGTTGATGTCACAAACTACATGTCAGAGACCAACCAGTGCTCTATAAAGGCATTTATTTGACTACATTTTGAGTTTTGGGATTTTATTTTTTCTTTTAATTTTCAGGTTAAATGTGATGTTCTTTGGCAGTATCAAGTCAAAATTTTCAAAATAATGTATGAAGATCACAAATCTCCCTAATAATTTTTGGGGGTTGGATTGTTTTTCTAAGTGTATTTATAATAGGAGTCATGCTATTTGGAATTCTCAGTGCTGTTAGATTGACTATAACTAGAAAAGTAATTATCTACATGAACGTTATTTCATGTTTTAGAACTTTGAGGTGAACCTTAATTTGAGATTCATAAATTTAGAATCTTTTTACAATTTAGCATTATATGGAGAAGAGGCATTTTGTAAAAAGCTTTATAGGTATAATTTAGTGATACAGATAAAACTTTTAAAATCTATTTATATTCAAAATGTTCAATTCTCTGTTTCCTAGGATGGGGTATAGTTAGAAAGATTCTGGGATTTACAACCTTCTAAATACCTCCAAGGACGATTTTATCACAACACATTCAGGTACTATTCGCTGTGGTGTCATTGGTTAGGTGATAATTTTTGATCATTTATTTTACAACTTGAATCAGTTTATAATGCCTGTACAGGTTTAAAATAGGTTAATATTTTTCTTTTTTTTTTTTCAGAGAGAGTTCATAGTTTTATAGGAACACTTCTTTTCTATCTTAACATGTAATTTTTAGGTTATCTGTAACATATGACAACAAATAAAAATATATATAACATAAAATTTAGATCAGTAATCTGTAAATCTTTCATGCTTATGAGCTACTTTTATATAATTTACTACTTAAATTCATCAGGTGTTATTGCTATCCAATAAGGAGCTTTTCTGAACTTCATATGGTATTCCTACAGTTACTTTCACTTGCAGGCTTACGTATCTGCTGCTATCATGGTTTAGAACATTCTCTCAAAATTCCTTCTCTGACTAATTAGCACACAACTTAGCTGTCACCTCCTCTAGGAAGACTTCCTTGATTTTCCAAGGCACCTCTATGTATTTCCCCATACTCAACCACTATTAGAGCCATTATATCACATTCTAATTTCCTTTGACAGATCTTGATTATACAGATTCTGTCTTATAACTCATGCTTAGAACTTTGCAGTAATGTCCAATAAACATGTATATGAGTGTTGAAATGAATGGTTTTAGTGCCTAGTTCTCTGTTACTGTGGTCTATAAGATGGTACTTTAGATGTTCCAGGTCTGCCCTCTGGAGGTCATGGCTACAAGGTTTCAAATTCTGCTTTATAACTAACTCCGGGTACCCAGGATGACTTTGACTCAGATGTTCAAAAGAATTTCATGCCTTGCAAATCTTTTTCTTTTTTTTTTAATGTTAAACTAAAAGAATGATATATATTTATGCCTCCAGTGTGGTGTATTTTTGGAGTAGAAAGCAACAGATTCTTCTGTAGTTGATAATTTAATATGTACCTATGGAAGTTAATTCAATCATAGAGCCAATTTTGAGATAGAGTATATTAGAGAAACAACAACAAGGCAATATGCAAATGAAACACTAAGCAAGAATCTATGAGAAGTAGGGAAAAGGATAATTAGTGAAAAGATATTCCAGACTTCTACTTTGCTGAAATAAGTAAATGTGAATTGCGTTAAATAATTCAATCTTAAGGGGGAAAAGTATATGGGTGGGATATCAACCAAGCTCAAAAGGGAATGGTCTTAGAATACAAGTCAAATTTTAATACAGATTTCGGAGGGTGTAGTAGCATTTAAGAAAATGTTAAATGATTAACACCTTTCTGGAGAGTGATATATAAAAGGTCTTTCTCCAGCCCATGACTCATTTGGTCTGGCTAAGGCAGGTGTTAGGAATTTACCTCAAGAGTTTCATGTTGCTTTCCTTTTAATCAAGTGCCAGAAAATGGAAATCTCAAAGTCTTGGGATAAATCAGTCAAATATTAAAAATAAAAAAAATGTAGAAGGCTAACTTGGAAATAGTTCCATAGAAATTAGTTGGTAGGATTGTTGAAAACCCAATTGGCAGGAATAGGGAATCATTTAGAGATGAGAGAGAATTTTATGGCTCAAGATTTAAAGAACTTCAAATATCAGTAGGCATCAGGATGCATAGGATGTGTAGTGTGGTTCAAGCTAATATATTTACTCACTTCAGGAGAGGCAAAAATGAGATTTATATCTACAATTTTACAGTTATCTTATTTTGTGATGGATGGCGTATTTCTATAAGTATATCACAGTTTGAGGGACAAGGAGTCAATTTGGTAACCCCAAATACTACCTGAAAGGTGAAGATTCAAAATCTGCTGTCTATGAATGTATAGAAAATGTGAATAATTTCCCTTTAGTATCCTTTCTTAGCTCTACAAATGTCTCTTTGTTATATAGTTTCCATTTTCCAAAGTGTATTTACTGTAACAGTACTACTACAGTTTGTTTGTATCTGGATTACTAAGCAATACGATGAATAATTTTACCCCTAGTGGTCATACCACTAGTATAAGTTAACATTTATCAAAAGCACTTATAGAAGACTTACAGTGCATCACTACCTGCTTTACATAGATTATCTCATTTAATTTTCACAATGACCCTAAGATGTAGACTTTCATTTTCATTTACATTGAGGGGACTGAGGCTCAGAGAGTATGTACAACCTACCAGTTACCTGGCCAGTGAGTAGAGGACTTGCAATAAGAATCCTAGTCTTTTTTTGGCTCTGAACCATGTATATTGGACCTGTTTGCCCTATTGTGAAAGCTTTCTGGGCTGGGCTGTGCAAGAGGAAAATTAATCTTCTGGTCTTTCACATTCAGTGCTTTGAATGTATAAAACTAAATTATCAATCTTTGTAATTTATGACAGTTTGTGGTTAAGTTATTTTGATGCTAATTTGACTTGATTTGTTAAGAATTGACCTAGATGTAACAAAGAATCCCTCCCTCTTCCTTGTCTCCATCTTCCTTCAGCTCCTCTGATAAGATAATAAGCCTAGAAACAAAGTGAGGGGAATAAGAAATCAAGTATCATAAATCTGCTAAGCATTATGGTTCATTGATTCTAATCTTCTTATTCATCACGAATTATACCTGAATTAAAAATAGAAAGACAATAAAAATACCAGTCACTGTTCACCAATGAACCAAGAATTTAAGTATCTGTTTGCTGAGATTTAAGCAATTTGATAGAAGTAAGATATGGATTTAGTCATTACTGGTTTTCACAGAATAATGGTAAAGATGCATGCTTGGATTGAATTTTAAAGTGAAAAAAATACAATGTCAATGGTACCTTGAATTTTTCATCTTTTAGTTTTTTGGATCATTTCAATTAAGTTTCATTGGATTCCTTGAACATTTTATGTAACATGTTTTGGACTTCTTTGATCCATGCTTCTAATTTCTCTCTCCTTTTATGGGATTACCATTCTCCTAGCTAATCAACATAGAAATGATATCTTTATTTACTCTTCCTTGCCTTTTCACTGTCCCTCTACTGCACATCCAATTAATTACCTTCAAAAAAATCTCACCTTTTAAGGTCTTCCCCCTCCTTCTCATTCTTGCTCTTACTGCTCTTTCATGAATCTTTATGCTTCATGCCTGGATTCCTGTTTTGGTTTGTAAACTGTCTCTCTTTTTCTGAAAATATATTCTGCAAATCCTGAATTCATTGTTCCTAAAATTATTGTTTTTTGATGTCACTTCCTTTCTCGTATCCCTACACTGATTCATCATGAATAGCATGATGATAAGGCCCAACTTTATTTAGGGCTATGTTTATTCAAAGTCCTCCACAATACACCTCAGACCTACTTTTCCAGCTCTATGTCTTGCCAATATTTTATGGTTGAATTCCATTACTTACATATTTTTTTCAATTAAAAATTTTCTAGACTTGTTTTAGTGCTTAACCACTGGTGGTTAACAATAACAATCATGATTATTGTTATTTTTTAAATAACAATGACTTGTGAATGTATATGAGAAAAATATTTATTAATTTTATAAATTTAATAAATTTTTATACAAATATTTTTATTTCCTCCCTAGCCCTTCATTTTCTTTCTTTTTATAATTTTTTTCTTGTTTCTAAAGGCATCATTATTATTTGGAAGGAAGAATTGAATTTAAGTAGTAAATAAGGTTTATGTCGAGTATACATTTAACTTCTCAATTAAAACGATGTATTTAATTGTCTTTCTCACATAGTGAATTATTTATTCCAAAGCATGGTTTTATTTATGGAATATCAGTTTTTGTTATTGCTTCAGTGATATGTCATTCTCCCTTAAATTTTTTAAATTAGTTAAATCAATTCATTTTTTATTATCTTTAATTTTTATCACAAAAATGCATGATAGTGGTAAAAAAAATATATGTAAGAATATAGAGGAAAAGGTGACCATTTACTTTTCCTTTCTTATCAATCCCATTCCTCTCTCCACTTAGGACTTTAATTTTAGATTTTAACATTTGCATTAGTACTCATTTTGATAATCAAAAGTTTTGTTTCTTCTTTTTCAAAATTATATATTTGTATTTTTTCTGGAAGATGGACTTTATTACCTAACTAAAAGAGAATTGTCCAACAATGTCCTTTTTTGTTATCCTTTTTGTATATTATTTTGTCTAGAATTAGGATTTGGAGTTCAAAATCCTTTCCAGGTTTTGATAATATTGTTCATTTATCTTTTAGCATCTGATATAGCACTGAGAAATTTGATAGCAATCATAAACATGTTCCTTTAACAGTAACAGTACAATAGTGCTAAAGATATGGGCTTTAGAGTTAGTCTGCTTTTGTTCAAATTCCATTTTCACAACTTTTTTGCTTACGACTTTGCTCAAATCAATTAGTTTCCTTGTTTTCAGTTTCTTCATCTGTAAAATAGAGTGATATGTTGATACTGTAATCATTACATTAGATTAAGTATTGTACTACTTAGTACAATGCAATATACACAGTAATTTCTATAAATATTAGGTGGCGTGTTACTTTTTATTGTAGTTATGATTGTTTTCTTTAAGCCTTTAATTTTTTCCTTACATTTAGTGTTCTGTAAGTTAATTTTGTTAAATCTAACTGTAGCTCCTTTTTCTTGCATTCCATACAAGGTGAGTTGTGGCAATAAGACTCAAACACACAAACAAAACTCATGTTTTTCAGATTCTTTTGGGAGGTCTGCTAGTAATTAAGGGTCTATTCTCTGTGTCTGTTTTGTTCATATGGTTCTATTTCCTTGTTCTATCATATTGAGTTATGGGGGAATACTTCAGCTCAGTCTTTCCAATCACTATTTGCTTTGCAGTCACACCTTTGTTATTTATTTACTTATTTGTTTGACATTCAGCTAGTCAACTGAGATTTTTGTTTTGACAATATTTTTTTTAAATTTCTGAGGCTTCTATTTTTTCCTTCATAACAAAATTTATTGCTTTATGTAAATGTAACATTCTCTTGCCTCTCCCCAAGCTATTTACTATGTTTATTTTAAACTTTCCTTTATTTGTATCATTATCCCTATTTCTCTTATTGTCAGTTCTGTTTCTAGGTTGTCTGTCTTAGAAAGGTTGCTGTTTTCAAATATTTGCCATGCTGTCTTTTCATTTTATTTTTAGAATGTATTTTTGTTATGATTTGCCATGGGGTTTCAGCTTATCCCGGGACAAGCTTGGCTTTTGTCTTCTGCTCATCACAAGTATATAAGTCTGGGAACAGAGTGATAATAGTGAGGCTATCTGTCACTGGCTTCAAATAGAGTATAGTTAATCCCTCTGAAGAAACCTCTTGTACTAATCTATGTTCCTTGTATAAACTGCTCCATGCTGTAGCAAACTTGAACCTATGCTCTCTTATGCATGCAGTTTAGCTTCTGGCTTCCTTTGGTCTCTTACTAGAGTTGATTCCAACTGTTTTAAGCTTCTAGAAACTTTTGGTATTTTTGTTTTGTCAATATCAGTCTTATATTTATGTATTTCTCTTATATTTATGTATTTATCTTAGCATCTTTTTTTTTTTTGGTCATATAATGGGAGCTGAGAGTGGAACAGAGGAGACCATTGTGCCCTTCTAACTATCTTGATACAGCATTATTCTTGATCACACTTATTTTCTTTCACTAGCATCAATATAACAGTCAAGTCTGTGCATTGCCTTAGAAATGATCTATAAATGACACCAAGATTATGTGTCAAATTTCAAGGTACTACCAAGTATGCATTATTTAATGGTAACACTGCAAACATGAGGCTAAATTCCCCTTACTTCTTTATTGGAGCTTTTAAGTTCATTTCTTTCTGAGGCTGGATATGGAGAGTCTGTTTCCTCCTAACATATTGATAATTCTTAGATGAAGCAATTTGTACATGTTAGTTTGAATGCTTCATAAAGTTTCTTTCATAACAAAAGAAGAGATGCTATTTAATCTTGTCATAGTTTTTCTTCTTGCCATCACTTTGGAGTTTATTCTGCTGAGCTGAGATCTGTCAGGGCAGGATAAACAAATCAATTTTATTATTTTTTTTAAATGTGGTTCTCATTTAAGTCACACTGTACATAACACATCTTCCTGTCGTAATGAGCTGTTAAGGATTGCACTAATAGCAGTTTAGTAGTTGCAGCTAAGGATTTCTCTACCAATAAATATAGTTTTCTTGGCTATTAGGCAGAAATTCTTTCATAGCTTCTTAGCAAAAGTGGCACTGATTAATGGCCATGAAAAATAAATCTTGTTCTCAGGAAATTAACATAACAACCTATGAGACAATTCAAATCTAAGGCAGAAAATATAGGATTCTAATATATTTGTGAAAGATATAGTAATCTCCGGACATATGAGCAATGAAAAGAAATAATTGAACATGAATAAATTAAAAAGTTTAGGGGTACATCCTATTTCTATGAAGTGAAGCAATGATCCTTTCCTTCAACAATTACTACCCATATCTAGAATTTAAAATAATAGCCTAATACAACTGTTGCTAACAGAAATAAGTTAACAACTCTTTAAAGCTGGTAGATATAAATTTTTAAATTGATATTCAAAAACCTAAATTTTAAAAAGAATCAAATATTATAGGGCACACTTAAAGTAAATGTTGTATGTTAAATGTATTTAAAGAAAAAAAAACTAACAAGCCATCTTCAAAGTTTATATATTTGAAATAATGTTTATTTTCTACCAGAACAAAATATAAAAATGAGAGATGCCGAAATATTCTCTCTGCCTTCAGTGTGAATTGTTGCTCATTGTTAGATATATATATATATATTTGTTTGTTTGTTTGTTTGTTTGTTTTCTTTGCATTTAGGGCAGACATACAGTTTTGTTTTTTTGTTTAGGGTTAATACTGTATAATGTTTATCTCCTTGTAGTTTTACATACATAAGTGTATGTTATAAAATATATATGTATATGTAATTCTATTTATTTATAAATTTTGGTAGATTTCTTTTTCTGATCTGTTAACTATATTGTCGTGATTGCATGAACTATTCTTAACTTAGAATTTAAGTCAATTTAAAATTCAGCTTTAGAAGGATTCTCAGTGTCCTTATCTTAAATGGTAACATTCACTCTCTCTTGCTCATGGACTCTTAATTCAGAAGTAGTTTTGCTTCTGACCGTGTTATCTGCCATGGTGTGTTTACTAAAGAGGGAAAATATAATTTCTCCTTCTTCCTTCTCTCAAGCCCACACCTGGCCTTCACTGTTTTTACTACCAGACCCACTTCCTTGACTATCACTAGCAGAAATCTGCTGAAGTAGCAGCCAATTAATATTACAAAAATATTCCTGAGCTTGGAGAATATTCATTTGGCACAGGAAAAATTGTGTGATTTTTAACTCCTCATTTATCTAAGGTCAATATTTTGTAGCTGGACGTTTAAATTAACATTAGTGTAATAACTCCTGATCAGTGTGCTATGAAGGTCAGTCTTAGCATTCAAACATTGTCAAAGATAACATTGACAGATATCAAATAACGTCTATCTGATACGTTCCTTCTTTCTTCTGAAATGAAAGATAAATGATATGTTAATTTTATTTATTTTAAAAAATGAGGTTTTGAAGTGTTCTTTTTTAGAGAAACAGTGTCAAGATTAGAAACTGTAACAATGTCTTTTAGAAAGGAATTATGAAAACCCTCAAATGTTCTATTAGTTTCTTATAATATAACTAGAGGTAACATATAACAAATTTATTTTTCATAGGGTCATAGTAAATAGTGGTTTAATATTAAGAGATACATTTTTTTAATGAGACAGAAATGAGTCATTGACCTGTTCCTGACCGTCAAACTAAACTTGCTAAAGAAAGATTCTATGTGACTAGAAAAATGGTACAGATGATTTGCAAAACAGAAATAGAGACACAGAAGTAGAGAACAAACATATGGACACCAAGGGGGGAAAGAGAGTGGGTGGGATGAATTGGGAGATTGGGATTGACATATATACACTATTGATACTATGTATAAAATAGATAACTAATGAGAACTTGCTGTATAGCTCAGGAAACTCAGTTTTCTGTGGTAACCTAAATGGGGAGGAAATCTAAAAAAGAGGGGATATATGTATATGTATAGCTGATTCACTTTGCTGTACAGTAGAAACTAACATATTATAAGCAACTATACACCAAAAAAATTTAGTTATAAAAAAAAGCATGTATACATATGTATAACTGAATCACTTTGCTGTACAGCAGAAATTAACACAACATTGTAAATCAACTATACTTCAATGAAATAAATTTTTAAAAAAGAAAGATTCTATAGTAAGATACACATGTAAGATGGTTCTAGCTCTAAAATATTACATTTAAAAAAAAAGGAATTTCAAACACAAAAAGAAATGATAGGTAGTTGCAGAATAAATTGAAGCAAAATAATCCACTTATAGTCACAATTATTTTAGTGTGTAAATCAACATGATTACTTCACAAAGCAGCAAACATTGGGAGTTTCTGTGCATATGCTGTTTTATAAGGATTTAATCCCATTCTCTTGATTCTTCTTCTGTATTCAGTTGTTTAACTTCATGACAATGTATTAACGTTACTCTTAGTTTGAGGCATCTTCAGCTAATTGAAATTAAATATAGCTCAGGAGTCTTAACTATCCAGGGGCATTCTAGCCTTATTCAGGAGACCACTGGTGAGTTTTAAAAACATAGGGAAAAAAGAGGATATTTTGTGTAACCATCTGACCAAAAGAAGATGCATTACTGTGTTTTACGTACCATGATGAAAGAGTGTGAATTCTAAAAAAAACAAAAATGAGAGCTGGTAGAAAATTGATTTATGTTAAAGATTTTAAAGCTAATTAATTACAATTACTTATTTTATCATGAGATCAATTGCTAATATATTCTGTCATTTAATTAAGGCAGTCAATAAAATCAGGTAAACGGGAGGCATAGAGTTATATGAGAAAACTAATTTTCCTATGTAGTAAAGTCTGCTGTAGGTCAGAAAAGAATAAACTATCAGTTATTAAATGCACAAAAAATCTAATTGTTTCTTTTGAAAGATTTATGCTAGTTTAATTAAAATAAAAATACACTAAGAAATAAAAATAATTAAAAAGGGATATGACTAAACATTTCCCTTGTAAAATATTTTTGTTAAATGCTTAAATATTAACTTGAAGAATAATTTTTTGTTATTTTTGTCCCTCATCAAGAGAAGAAAAATAGTCATAAATACAATCATAGTAGTGATTTATACTGCTTTCTTTGTGAATAACTAGAAAGATTACATACTACATCACAATATTATAGGTAATGTAATTATATCTCGTTTCATCCTCACAACCAACTGCAGGGTATGGCTGTGCAATTATTTTCAAAAAATTACACAGTTTAACTTCTAATTGTTTATAAATGGAGAGGTATTAAAGAAACCATTAACATCTGTTACAGAGAACTCACTTCAAAGGACTAGTGTTATTTCATATCCTAAGCAAGAAAACGGTCTTCTCTTATATTAAAAATGTAATTATTTATTTAACAATGTCTATACTGATTTCAGATCATAAGTGATTTCTGACGGAAAGCATGTTTTCAACTTTTAGGTATATTTGGACTTCACACATTTCATTCTACCTAAGTCACGCATTTGTGTGTGTGTATGTGTGTGTGTGTGTGTGTGTGTGTGTGCACATGTGTATAATAATCTCAAGATTAGTATGATGTATGAGGGCAATCAATAATGTTTAGATTTTTAAGGTGGAAGTGGAAGGATGAATATATTTAATATTATCAATTTTATGTTATATTGAGCATCAAACAAAATAATACAGGTAGAGCAGCAACATGTTTTTTCCTGACACTCAACAAATATATTCACTTACATTTGGTCTTCAACAGGAGAAAGTGAGAGATTGAGAGAGAGAAAGAGGAGTGTGAGAAGGAGAGAAGGAACAGATAGCTAATCTATGACAAATCATTTATATGTGTACATGAAGAGAGTGAGATTGAGAAAACTACTGATGAATTAAGATTAAATCAACATATAATGTAATTTTGACTAAAGTTGTCACTCTACCAATGGAATAGAATCTTTTAAGAAGTGTTTGATATTAATGTTCATAAATATCTTTGATAGATAGAATTTATCATTTAATACAGATATATAGATGCCACTTAACTTGTGTCTACAACATCAACATATTTCACTATAGTATTTGTCATTAAAATTATATTTTATGTTAATTAAACTGTTGAATTATAATGTTACTATGAATTATACTGTCACTTATTAAGATTATTTTGCTTATTTTAGAGATTATGTTTGTATAAACATATATTCAATATTTGTACTAAATATAATTATTTCTCCAGTATGAAGTCTTCTAAAAGTGACTTAACATACACACAAATATGTTCATATGCATGTGAGTACACACTCAACACCACTACCACCACCACCATCACACATGTGGATGTTATGGACCCCCAAGAAATTATAAAATGCTTACTTGACTTATTGTATGAATGGTTCCTGACATATCTCACTTTTAATTGATCTTCTTTCTGTAATACATTGACCTGAATATTTGAAAAGGGAAAGTTTGGGACAATCCAATAGGATATGTTAGTCTAGATTCTTCACATTGGGTCCAATATATGCATATTGTTTTATTCCATCAAGAAATATGCCATATTTTCATGTCAAGACATAAATGTAAGCATGCCTTTATACAGCCAACTAATCGAAAAATAATTTCCAGACATAAATAATTCTGCCAAACCTTAGAGAGCAAATCCTCACTAGAACTTACATATTTGCAAATTGGTTGAAGACTGCTCACTGCTGTTCTGTTAGCTCACTTTGATTTTAAAATTTAGCAGTTTGCCATATATTTACCAAGATATGTGTATCTCCTTTTGTAAACTTTTGCAGACATTGTTAATTTCAATACATTTGATTGTTTGGATTTTTTTTTTTTGAGAAGTCAGAGTATTAGATTTTGGATAGGTTCCTTGTTTCTTTATGATCCATTACATCTTTGATAGATTGAAGGACAAAGGCACTCATCTAAATTTGCAATTGATGAAGCAAATAAGAAATTCACATGCAAGAATCTAGACATATTGGCCCATACTCTTTCCCCTTGTCTCTTCAGTTGGTCAGACTGCAAGTTGCAGACCTTCCATTTCTGTTTCTGCCATCTTCTCTTGCTTCATGGCAAAAGGCAGTCCAGGGAGGTATCCAAACTTTTAGCTTTCATAAGTGTTGTTTGGTTCTTAGCTGAGAGTGATTGTCTATGTCACAAATACAGTGAAAACATCCATTTGATCTTTTCTAACATCTGGAATTCATCTTTGTTTTATTAAGGCATTTATGTTTTATATAGTAATTGACTAAAATTGAACATGTATGATCATATAGGTGGCTTCAAAGAGACCGTTCTCTTATTCATTGGCAAATAAATAGAAATTATTAATGAGTGAACCAACCATGTGGAGCTCCTTTTGCTATACAAACAACTTGTACTGCAAAATGAGGAGATGAACCAGAGGCCTAAATATTCAGGAATCATTCATAAAAGATTGTTGTCTAGGAAGCATTTTTTTCAAAACCCACAGTCTTAAACAAATATTTTTAATGTTTCCTTTTTACTGAGCAAGTATGCTCATAGCTTGGGGAAAACCTTAATTAGACTTTAAAGTGGGTGCCTTCAATTTCTAATGGTATTCCTCTGGTTAAATATATTATGGTAATATCTCTCCTATAGGCATAACCAGAAAAAAATAGGTAACTTGTTATAAATAATCTACCATCTTTCACTCTTAAATCAGGGAAGGAGAATCTAATTTTTTCATTAAATTTTGAATACTACTCAATACAGGAATGTATTCTGTTATCAGTAGTTACTAGAGGCTGATGAATAACAAAACAAGTATAATATCTAAACTTAATTGGAGGTTTTTGCCACATGAAAAAAAATAAGAATAAACCAAATTTTAACTTTTTACAAAGATAATGGAATCTTGCATAGAAATGACAAAAATGATAAAATTCTACCAAAAGAACCTATGTGGTATGATTATTTAAAATTATTTTCAGAATATTAGGCAGAAATCATGATGCTAATTAGTGTCTACCTTGACAGTCCCCCAAGTTAAAAATGAATGTTTTCTGTGAAGATAACATATCTATTAGGACAAGAAGGCAAATATCATATTGAATCTGGTGTACACTGTGTAACATAATAGACTCAAATAAGAATTCTTTAAGATACTATTCTCCTAGGCACCTGTTGACTTAAGTGGACCACTCTGGATATCAAATGTCTTTTTCTCTTCCTTCATTACGAATTTATTCTACAATATTTACTGAATCCCTGGTGTATATATGTGTCATCCTGGATAGGATATAGGAGTACACAGTACAAAGACATTTCTCATAGCCTGGTTTTGGCTGCCGGGAAGTCTTGCTGGGTGAAGTCACATTGCAACTGAGACCTGAAGGAATTATACTTTACATAGAGGGGCTTAAGATTGTTTGAAAAATCAGGGGGATTAGGTGTGGTATCTGAGACACAGGCAGTAATGTGCAGGGCCTAGGGAAAGTACAACATGTTTAGTAACTATCAGGAATTCAGTATTTCTGCATAATTATAAGGTATAATTTTTTTTTCAGTTTATTAACTTTGTTTATTTCAAATTTTGTAATTGACAGAATAATAATGTCCAATCATAATTATTGAAATCTAAGTAGTTTAATGATTCATATTTGTCATAAGGGTACTATTCTTTGCAATTATCTATAGTGTATTAGCAAAACAGAAACAAATCCAACCAATGTCATCTATCTTTCAGAGGACTGAAATTGGGACTAGTAGTTAGATTTTTCTGTTCACTTTCTGCACCCATTTTCCTATTAGCAAACACAATTTATCTATTCCCACAATACTTCACTCTATGCAATGTAGATCAATCCATCAGCCACTCCCATTAATCTCTCATCAATCTTGGAAAGATTATCAGCACTAGATAAGAGATGGTTTTTAATATAGTCTTATTTGGAGAATATCTATGATAAGATATTTTTCTCCCAGAATTACCTGGATAGACGGTTACGCAAATCCTCTCATTTGCAGCTTGCTTCCAAATAAATATAGTGCAAAAAATGAACAAAAACTTTTGCGTCCTTCCCAGATTTCAGACTTGAAATATTTCAGAGTGTATCAATAACTCTTTTCGCAAGAGGCATACAGTTTTTAGAAATGAGGATAAAAAGGCAAAAGCCTTAAAAGCAATGTTGAGGAGCCTGAATTTTAATTGTATAGACAATAGGAAGCCACTGAGAGATTTTAGGGAAATTTGCACTTAAATGTTATTGTAATCATCAAAGTTCATTCAGATTTAGATATATATTTTAAAATATCTGAGACAGTTAACTCAGGATTTCCTATAGAGAGCAGACAATTTGAATGAGAAATCAAACAATGGAAAAATTGTATTTTACTTAAACATTATTAAACAAAGCTAATTACAAAATATTTTAATTCTAGTCTGACAGTAAACGCCCTAGAAAATAACAAGAAGTTAATGAATTGCTTCAATAGGGTGTCTAAGGGAGATGACTCCCTGAATCCTCTTCTCAGAGTTTCTGTTCTGGGTTCCATGTTGCACACTGTTCTCTGTTGGAATGATGGCTCTGGTCCATGAGAGTCTTTAATACTCACATCAGAAAATTGTCAGAATGTCAAGGCCTTTATAGCTTGAAGTTCAGTCATATTAGACTCTACTGTTTTGGGTATCTGTGTTCATGTTTTTGTTCACAGCTTCATGAAATATTAGGAATTTAGTGTATTCTTTGCAAAATGACTCCCATTTGTTTCCTAGGAATGCCTTCTCTGTTAATTATGCTGTTTTTGCTGTTGCTCACTCTGGTTGAATTCTATTCCTCTCTTCAGTGTGATGTCTAAGACTTTCTTTGGACTGTGCTTTGAATTAAACAGTTTTATAGATGCAATTCATGTCTAAAAGATGATAGCTTCTAAACTGACCTGTTATACATACTTGTTCAGAATCCTTGTTTGGGGGAAAATAACTATTATTTGGTGAAAGAATGTAAGCAAAAATGAATTCCAAAGATACGAAGGAGTTAAATATACAAATCAAATCCTATACATACTACTAGAAGAAAATATAAATAAATATTTAAGGATTTTCAGATAGTAAGGTGTTTCTAAATATGAAAATAGTGTACGGTATAAGAAAATGTATATGCGTGACTGTATAAAATTTTATAGTTATGTGCCTGAAACATAAGTGTTATGATAACATAATGTATTGGAAGAATACCTCTAATAATGATAAAAAACAAAGTTTTATATTCTTTTTTTTTTTCTTTTGCGGTACGTGGGCCTCTCCCTGTTGTGGCCTCTCCTGTTGCGGAGCACAGGCTCCGGACGCGCAGGCTCAGCGGCCATGGCTCACGGGCCCAGCAGCTCCGCGGTATATGGGATCTTCCCAGACTGGGGCACGAACCTGTGTCCCCTGCCTCGGCAGGTGGACTCTCAACCACTGCGCCACCAGGGAAGCCCAAGTTTTATATTCTTAATTACACAGCACACTGAATCTGATTTTTTTTTCAAAGAAACACTGGTATGCAAATAGATCTATTTCTCAAAGGGACCTGCTTTTTCTTTCTTTTTTTTTTTTTTTTTACAGAAACGATCTTAAACACCTTAATTAATCAATTCTGACTGTCCCTGTATAGTATATGGCTAATTGGGGATAATGGAAATTATTTACTAGTTTAATAATCATGTTTTATATTTCATATGATTTATTAGGAAAAGAAATCTTATCTAAGAAATACATAATGGTAATCTTAGGAAGCCTGTGTAGTCATAGGTGATGACTTTGTTCTCCTCCCTCTCTTCCTTCTGTCCTTTCTTCTTTATAAATTAGATTATTGGATGTTTTGGGTTTCATCCAAAACTTGTTTTCTGGAGTGAGTGCTCATCTGCACTCACAATTATTGCAGGGTTAATTGTGTTTATTCACTGACACACAGCTGAGCAGAGAAAATTATTATTTGATCTATTACTGATCCTATCTTCCTTTCGAACGCCTGCCTATTGGGTTTCAGGTAAAGATTGTTGATTATTAGCTCAGGTTAAAGCTTTTGATTGCCTTCTTGTTTGGTTTGGTTTGGTTTGTTAATTAAACTGGAAGAAAGCAAAACATTCACATTAGATAATGCTTACTTTGGGGCCCATAATGTCTTCATCCCTCTCCTCTACCACAGCTTGTGGTGTCTGGTACATTGCGTGAGGGAAATTTGAATGACTTCACGGAGGCAGAGTGAAGGGTGTATGCAGTGTCCACAATATCCTCCAGGTCCTCACTCCTTCTGCCTTATAAAGTGAGGAATGATGGGTCTAAGTCCATGGGAATGTTTGGTCAGATCCTGGTCTTGAGCTGTCTGAGGATGTTTTTCATTGATTTGCGCCTCTGATGATCTCATGGGTTTCTCTTTCTTTCCATGTATCAGATGGATAGATACATACATACACACATACATACATACATACACACATATATATACACACACACACACACACACACACACACATACATACATACATGCTTTTTTTTTTTTTTTCTGGTTGGGTATCCCAGGCCCCTTCCTTCTTTCTTGGCCTTTCATCTGTCACTGACTGTATACACTGCTGGGATTTTGCAACATTCTACCTAGTTCCCTGGCTCAGGTGTGCCACTGAAAACCTCTGAAGGTATGCATATGTGTGGAGGGGAGAAAGAGATGGTCATACTGTGGCTTGCTGAGTCTCTGTTCAATTTGTGATCAATGTAGGAAAACACTGTAATGCAAACTAGACCCCCTCTCTATTCAGCTAGTCTGGATGTACCCCTTCTGTTTTCCTAACCTGCTAAGATTCTGCACATTGTCATGCCTCGTCATTCCCCCCACACCAACAGAGTCTCCTTTTAGAGCCTCAATGCAGCCTTTCAAGTTAATTCTCTGTCAAGTCAAGCCTGTCAACTTAATTTTCACTTTGCCGTCCATTCTACTCCTCCCCAGCACAGCCACTCGCTCAGCTCATCACCTAGAGAAGACATCTAGGCACCACCAGGCATACGTGTTCATGCTTCTCTTCAATGCCTCTGATTTTCCCTTTATCCAATTTCCTTTCCATTCATTTTGCTCTGTTCTCTTTCTTATTCAGGCTATGGGATAAACCTTAATGGCCAATTAAATGATCTTTTCTGTATCATGTGGGACAAGAGTAATTAAAGGTTGATACAACAGCCTTTCTTTCTCAAGTTTGTTTCTAAGTCTGTTATCTTGCAAAAACAATATCTGTACATATCTCCTTTCTGAGACAATACGTCTGTTCATTTCAGAAGCAACAAAACATTTAAGGAGGGTATTTAAACACAGTGTTGTAACATTTAGGGTTATACTATTCCTATTACTTTGCAATCTGAATGCACACCTTTAATATTGCTGAACGACCAGATTTATTTTGTTGTTGTTCTGTTTTATTTGTATTTTAGGCCTCTCATCACATTTCTGTTTTAAAATGGTAAAGCCTTGGTGGTTGGTCAAATACAGTAAAAAAGAGGTTTTTTAAAAATAATTTTAATTGTTTAAGTTTTATCCACAGCATTCATTGCCACCTGCAGTTGTGTATTTTAATTGTTTATGGTGTATAATATGAGTTTATTAGTATTCTATCTCCAGTTCTGAAACATTTTTTGGAACAATCACAACAAAAACATTCAATAGATATTGGTTGAGGAAATGGGGATATGAAATCAACAACAAAAGTCCTACTATGTCAGCTATAGACATCACTAGAATTGAATTTTAATGACCTATTTTAAAATACTATTGAGTATTAACAATGCATTTGTTATATACTGAATTTTAAAAACAATTAAAATTTCTATATGCTAGAATTTGCATTGCAAATGAATTGTGCCCATTGAAGGTTTACTATATAATCAAAATAATATTTCTATTTAAAGTATTTTTAGTATAATGTTAAGAACAATTTTCAGTTACCTAGGTTTACTAACTTCTAACCTGGCATGCCTATGGAGTCACTACCTTATTCTCATTAGTTACTTATGTTTCTATCTTCTAAATTTTGCAACATCTGACATTCTCAAGAGAGGTTGGTCCAAGATACCATTGCATGTCCCAGGATGAACTTTTCACTTGAGCACCCAAGAAACAGAAAGAGTGAGAGTGTTCTAAATATATTTGTAAGTGTCCTGCCCACTTCAAATAACATGGGTGTAACAAGCTGAGTATGTTAAATTTAACAAATTGCTAGAAGTTGAATTGTTCTAAATTGGGAACTGCCTAAATAGTGTTTTTTTAAATGTATTATTATTATTGTTGTTGTTATTGTCTTCACAATCTGGTACAATGCTACACACATAGTAAGCACTCAGAAAAATCTTGTGGAATCTTGTAGAAAATGCAGTTATTTTCAGATAGTCTGAAGGTTAAGGTAACCTTCTGGGAACATTTATAGTGTTTTGTTAAAAAGAGGTAGGATGACTGCAGTATTCACAAATACATTGAAGTTGCAGGAACTCCTACAGCCCTAACTATGTTAATCCCACAGACATTTTTATGGCTTTTTATTATAATAATGCAATATAAATTTCTAAAGTGTTATACAATTCACTGCCCACACAAAAATCCACTTTCACATTTCCTGAGTAGACATCTATTCAAATGCCTAAAAATTGTTTACTGCCTGGCAGGTTCATGATTGGAAATGGTCTGATAAATCCTTTCTCTTATTTTGTAAATAATTTTTTAGAGGGTTTAATGAGTATTAATACAATATGGTATCTATTTTTCTCTAAATTAAATATACTTATTTTCAGGGATTATCTTTACTTTGGGTATTACTTTTATTGATGTTACTAATTTTTGTTTTAAATATGGTAGTAAATACAAGCTAAGAGATGAATGATTCTCTTTTTTTTTTTTTTTTTTTTTTTTTTTTTTGCGGTACACGGGCCTCTCACCGTTGTGGCCTCACCCGTTGCGGACCACAGGCTCCGGACGCGCAGGCTCAGCGGCCATGGCTCACGGGCCCAGCCGCTCCGCGGCATGTGGGATCTTCCCGGACCGGGGCACGAACCCGTGTCCCCTGCATCAGCAGGCGGACTCTCAACCACTGCGCCACCGGGGAAGCCCGAATGATTCTCTTTTGACCTAATTTCATACACCAAATTCCTACGAATAAAATGAAGAGGAACTCTGTTTCTGAAGAAGACATTCAAATAAAACATGAGTGGAGTTAGACAAGTGAATGCCGTGCTCTTTTAATATCATATTATTAACTGTATTTACTGAAGACTCATTTTCATGCATAAAGTAGGGAATGTCATCAAACTGCTCCTCTACCAGGATAATCAATATGCTTCATGGCATAGCAAATCACCTACTGGGTAATCGCAACTTTTGGCCCCTACTAACAGCTGAAAAGTGGATGCTTAATATAAGATGGTAGTCTTGGTAGAAGAATTTCAATGCATGGCATAATTGAAGGAGGGGATAAGAAAATGTTTTTTTTTCCTTACTATTTTAAATTGAATAAAAAGAAAATTATACATGTATAAGAATATATTTTAGGAATATTATGAATGAACAAATAGAATTGGCACATTGGATGAATCTAATGAAACAATGACAGTATTATTTGGTACAATTGAGGATTTTGTTGGTTCTTACAAGAAAAATGTAATAAAGACTTAGAGATACTTTAACCATGTAAACTTCTTCCTGTAGACCCATTCTAATTAAAGTAGGTCATCTGGTAAATATTCGTCTTGCCTTGCTGTGATTTTCATCATTCAAAAAGCAGAAAAGGGACCTTTAGAGATTTCTCTTATGGATATAGTTCTATTCATAAAAGAAGATATGAATGAAGATACAGTGTAAAAAGGAGCATTGGAAAATATGGCCATCTTACAGTTTGTATTAGTGAGAGAACACTGGCTGAATTCATGCATGGATTTTTATTTTAAAAAAGTAGATTTCAAACAGGGCAGATCAGCTTTATACATGATCATAGTGACATGGTTTTGTATGATGCACTTTGAGGTAGCTAGGATATTTATCCCTATTTTATAGATGAGGAGAGTGAGGCTTAGAGAGAAACCAACTTGTTCAAGATTAGAAAACTAGTGAGTGGTGTGAACCAGAATTTAAGTAATGATAGTTTGAACTCTCACGTAAACCCTATACCTTTATTTATTTACTTTTATTGAAGTATAGTTGACATACAATATTATATTCATTTCAGGTGTACAATGTAGTGATTCAACATTTATACACATTAAGAATTTATCACCAAAATAAATGTAATAACCAATTGTCAACATACAAATTTATTACAATATTATTGACTATATCTCCTGTGTTGTACTTTACATTCCATGACATATATTTTATAACTGAAAGTTTGTACCCCTTAATCTTCTTCATCCCTTTTGCTCATGTTTCCTCCCTCTCTGTCCACCATCAGTCTCTTTTCTGTATCTATGGTTCTGTTTCAGTTTTGTTTTGTTTGTTCATTTGTTTTGTTTTTTAGATTTCACATCTAAAATCATAGTTTCATCCTTCTCTAACTTATTTCACTTAGTATAATACCAAGTCCATCCATGTTGTAGTAAATGACAAGATGTTGTTTTCTTTCGTATTGCTGAGTAATATTCCATTGTATATATATGCATATACATATATAATGTGCATATAAGTATACATATCATACATGCATAATGTATATATATGTATCATATATGATGTGGTGTATAAACTACATCTTCTTTATTCATTCATCAATGAATAAGTTGCTTCTATATCTTGGTTATTGTAAATAATACTGCAGTGAACATAAGGGTGTGTATATCCTTTTGGACTAGTGTCTTTTTTTCTTCAGATAAATACCCAGAAGTAGAATTGCCTGATTATATGGTAGTTCTATAATTTTTTGAGGAATTTTATACCATTTTCCATAGTGCCTACCCCAATTTATATTCCCACCAACAGTGGATGAGGGTTCCCTTTTCTCTATATCCTCACCGACACTTGTTATTTGTTGTCTTTTTGATAATAGCCATTCTGACAGGTGTGAAGTGATAGCTCATTGTGGTTTTGATTTGCATTTCCATGATGATTAGTGATGTTGAGAATCTTTTCATGTGCCTATTGGCCATCTGTATATCTTCCTTGGAAAAATGTTTGTTCAGGTCCTCTACCCATTTTTTAGCTGAATTGTTTGTGGTTTGTTTGTTTGTTGATATTGAGTTGTGTGAGTTTTTATATAGTTTAGATATTAACCCCTGATCAGAATATTGTTAGGTTGCTTTTTCATTTTGTTGATGGTTTCCTTTGCTGTGCAAAAGCTTTTTAGTTTGATATAGTTCCATTTGTTTATTTGTGCTTTTGTTACCCTTGCCTGAGGAGACAAATCCAAAAAATTATTGCTAAGACCAATATCAAAGAGTGTACTACCTATGTTTTTTTCTAGGAGTTTTATGGTTTCAGGTCTTACTTTTAAGTCTTTAATCCATTTTGAGTTTATTTTTTGTATATGGTATAAGAAAGTGGTCCAGTTTCTTTTCTTTCTTTCTTTTCTTTTCTTTTTTTTTTTTGCGTGTAGCTGTCCAGTTTTCCCAACATTATTTATTGAAGAGAGTCTTTTTTTCTATTGTAAATTCTTGGCCCCTTTGTCATAAATTAATTGACCATATAATTGTGGGTTTATTTCTGGGCTCTCAATTCTGTTCTTTTGATCTATGTGTCTGTTAAAACCTGTGCCTATAATAACAATAACTCTGAATATTAATTTATTGTAAGCTCATAGGTAACTGGTATTAATAGTGAAAATGTTTGTACTCTAAAAAATCTTTTTCTTCTGCCTGATGGATTATTTTTCTTTACTCATGTCTAATGATAAAAAGTCCTAATTAATATTTGCAAAGAAAATTAAAATAGTTACATTGTTATTTTTCATATCAAACAGATTTTGAAGGTTATGCATGCCAGAAATGTGTAATATCACTAAAAATACTCCATTGAAAAAATGAAAGTATGTCCCTCAAAATTCTGAACTTACATGGATTCTAACCTGGTTAAGTTATTTTAAGTAAAATCTCCTTTTTAAATGCCCAAGATATTAAACACTTCACTTGTTTTTATTCTTTTAAAGTTTAGTTTAGTTTTGGTTGAACGCATTATAAATCATTTGAGATTTTAAGATGTTTAAATGGTTGGCAATATACTTTGTAACTATCAATTGTGAGGTATTGGAAATGAGAAATGAGTGTATGTTTTTTACCTCTGCCGATCTCATCCTCTGTACCTTAGTGATATAAAAATATGTAAGAAAAATTAGGTAATAAAAACGTGTAAAACATGAGAAAGACAGCCTTCATCTACGTTGATCTCATGGTGATATGAAAAACTAGAAGCAATTCAGTTCATCTGAATCTAGTTGTTATTACTACAGTTGACCCTTGAACAATGTGGAGTTAGGGACACCAATCCTCCAGAAAGTTGAAAATCCTAGTACAACTTAGCCTTTTGTACCCCTGTTCCACTGTATTCACAGTTCTGCATCCTCAGATTCAACCAACTGAGGAACATGTAGTACTACAGTATTTACTATTGAAAAAAAAAGACCCACATATAAATGGACCCATACAGTTTAAACTTCTGTTGTTTAAGGGACAATTGTATATGTTTTTTCAAAGATCTCACTTTACCTACTAAAGCATTTAGCCATGTAATCTCTTGATAATTAGGACAAAATAATCATGAGCGATAGATTTATTCATATTTATGGCTGGAACTAGTATCTTGCATTAGTATTTATATTTTTTATTTTTTTTATATTTCAGAAAATATTGAGATTGTTTGTCTTTGCTTAGTTAAAATACCTGTTTAAATTTAAAATATCTTTTGCTTTTAATTTCACCATCATCTGTGTGATTATTAAGTAAGGTTTACTTGATCCAGAATCAGTTATTTTAAATGTTTAGCTGTAGTTAGTGAATATTTTCAGAGATAAAACAGCCAACAGTAACATAACCTTAATGTGTGCCAGGCAGAATTCTAGGTGCTCTCAAATGTTATACCATTGGGGCTTCCCTGGTGGCGCAGTGGTTGAGAGTTCCCCTGCCGATGCAGGGGACACGGGTTCGTGCCCCGGTCTGGGAGGATCCCACATGCCGCGGAGCGGCTGGCCCCATGAGCCATGGACGTTGAGCCTGCGCGTCTGGAGCCTGTGCTCCGCAACGGGAGAGTCCACAACAGTGAGAGGCCCACGTATAGCAAACAAACAAACAAAAAAAAAGTTATATCATTTAATCCTAACAACCCTATGCTTTAAATATTCTTGTTATTCCAACTTTGCTAATAGAAAATTGAGCTGGGGAGTGTCAAACTCAGGAAATCTGGTCCTAGAGTCCATGTTCTTGACCAACAGGCTATACCATGTCTCAAGCATGAAATTAAAATTATTTAACTTGAATGTGAAAGCAGTTTTGGTGTAATGTTTCCTCTAACACTGTACTTTTAGTTCAACATAATCTCGGTTGCAGTGAGTGTAATAAATCATAAATTTAGTAAAAACTGCTTGGTAGATAATGAGGTCTAATTTTGATTCTAACAATAATTAGCTATATGATCTTGAATAAATAATTTATCCTCTCCAGATCCAATGTATTCATGTACACAATAAAGGCTTTTGTCAGTGTCTTTGTTTCCTAGGGCTGCTGTAACAAAGTACCACAAACTGAGTGGCTTTAAGCAACAGAAATTTAATCTCTCACAGATCTGGAAGCTAGAAGTCTAAAATCAAGGAATCAGCAGGGTTGGTTCCTTCTGGGTGCTCTGAGGAAGAAACTGTCCCATGCTTCTCTCCCAGCTTCTGGTGGTTGCTGGCATTCTTGGTGTTTCTTGGCTGGTAGACAATTCGCCCCAATCTCTGCCTTTATCTTCATATGGTTTTCTCCCAGTATGTCTTTTTTTCCCTTTTTATAAGGACTCAAGTCATTGGATTAGGAACTCTTCTGACCTAATTACATCTGCAAAGACCCTATTTCTAAATAAGTTCACAGTTTGTGGTTCTGGGGGGACATGAATTTTGGGAGGACTCTATTCAACCCAGTACAGACAAGATGATTTCAAAGATCCCTCAGTTACAACATTTTAAAATATGATGATTTTAGAGCTTGGTTGTTAAGACTGGACTTAAGATTTAGGATTACTTCATTATTTTTAGGAGATTTTAGTTTAGATTTGGATGTCTTGGAAAAGAAGTGATAAGTTCTTAGGCATTATTTACTTCTATTTGAGATTTTTTAAACTTCAAGTATGATATTTTGTAAAATATACTGATGTAATAAATTATTATTATTTAAATTAATTATATTTTCCCCTTTCCTCCTTCTAATACACAAGAGGCACTAGCTTCATGGGACTAGAGCTGTTATTTTGCTGATAGAATTTAGAAAATTTAGTACTTAATAATTTATTCCATTCACATCCACTGTGAACTTTTTGTCACCTGTGAACCTGTTACTGCTGGCTGGTTTGTTCAGTGAGGGAGTCTGTGAAGTTGTTCTGCTGGACTGCTCTAGAAAGTAATTTTAGACATATTCCCATGTTTATGTTTGAGTTCACTGTACTTACCAGGCAGTATTACAAATACTGAAAATCTGGTGATCTAACAGTGATATAAGAGTAAAGAAATAAATCATTTTGCTATGAATTTCTTTTCTTTCTTTTCTTCCTTTTCTCCCTCCTTCTTTCTTTCCTTTTTTCCTATCCCTCTATCCTCCCTCTGTCTCTTTCCTCCTTCCTTCCTCATTTCACTCTTTTTCACTCTTTTTTTCTTTTTCTTTCTTTCTTTCTTTTTTTTTTTTTTTTTTTTTTTGCAGTACGTGGGCCTCTCACTGTTGTGGCCTCTCCCGTTGTGGAGCACAGGCTCCGGACGTGCAGGCTCAGCGGCCATGGCTCATGGGCCCAGCTGCTCCGCGGCATGTGGGATCTTCCCAGACCGGGGCATGAACCCGTGTCCCCTGCATCGGCAAGCGGACTCTCAACCACTGTGCCACCAGGGAAGCCCCTCATTTCACTCTTTATCACATTCAGACAATTATCACTATCATTGTCAGTACACAAATCTAGGATTTGTAAAATAATACATATTTTGGATTAACATAAATTTTCTCACAATTGCTGAGAGTCTTTTTTGCCAAAATTAAAATATTATCAGTAAGCATATTAGTATGCTTGGATTATGATACAATTTTTTCTATGTTTTCTGAAATATAACTATGTTACATTTTTAATGAAAACAATAACACCTTAAGGATTACATGATAAATTTTGAACATGACTTGAGGTTGTTTTGTCCAATAATATAGAAATAGCTGTACATTATTCTTTATTTTTTTTGACTAACATTCATTGAGTGCCTTCTTTTTCCTATTGAAGTGCTCAACATTGGGGACACAGTGTTGAATTCAAATAATACTTTCTGCCTTCAATAAATCATATTCTGGTTAAAGACACGGGCACCTAAATACATGACAGCCTCAGGCATAAGGGTCATACTACATCTGTTACTCACCAAGAGGGAATCTTAATTTTTTTTACTGAACATTTGAAAATGGCTCACTATAACATCATGAATTATGACTTTGGGACACCACATATGCTTTTTTAAGGGTACTTTCTTTCATTTGTGATTATTTTTTTATTATAACAATTTGAATTATAGATCAGTAACATATCACTGGTCCTCATAATAGGAAATAGGATAGTAAACATTTTATATATTATTATTAACATAAAAAATGCTATTGATAACTTCTACAGTATTCATTTTTCTAACAGATCTTGTTCTTGATTCCTTGAAATACTTTTAAATAAATGAAGCAATTAGTTGACTATACATGACTATATTCTCTAGTGCTTGGACTTACAAGTTTAAGTAACCTACAATTCTAATACTTGAATCAAATGTCAATATTTTATTTTCTTAGTCATTATTTCTAAACATAACATGTGTACTCAGTAACTTTATAGATTGGTATATAGTACAAAATAATCTAATTTTGTTTATCTTCAGTATATGCCTTTATTCTCAGTGCTGTGTGCTGGGTATATCATGGAGCTAGTTTTTAAATGCATGACAAAATAAGCCAGCAATAAAGAAATGTCCATTGGATACTGATTGAATAAACTCTATAGCTATGCAAAGATTCTACTAAAAATGCAATTTTACTTTTCACCCAAGCCTGTCTTCCTCTCAGTAACTAGAACGACCATCTACTCAATTTATCGTTTCAGAAATATCAGGGTCATACATTCCTTCACTCTTCCCTCTCCTTTATCTACCATCATCACGATAGCCTTCATCCTAAATGTCTCTCACACCACCCCATTTCTCTCTATTCCCACTGCTTCTGCCTTCATCTTGTACCTCTGCCATCTCATTTAGATTCCCAGGAGAAGTTTCTATCTTCAAAAGAGAATCTGATATTTAAACATAGATAGTCAATAAGGACTGCTGAAATGATTCTTTAATAGATACAAAACTGTATCCTATAATAAAACCATAATGCTTGGAATCATCGTTTTTTACAGAGCAGAAATCAACGATATCTTTCCTGGACAAAGCTATTTGCATTTCTGTGGACAGGAATCATTTGCACTTACATTAGCTCTCCAAAAGTTAACTTAGATCTCTACAAAGTGGCAAAATAGCCCAGCCAAGAATAAAGGCACAGAGCCTTATAGAATCAAATAAGCTGGAAGGCTCCTGTAGGAATGTCCTGCATTTGATTGAAGGATCTCTCAGTATTCTTTTTGTCCAAAGTTCATCACAATTTTTACTGACAGTGGCTTGTAAGTCCCTCTTTCCTGTCCCCATGTCTCCATCCTCTCCATTTGGCAGATCCTTTTTTTCTGTTCTCCAGACATCCTGCCTGGAGTTTGACTCCCAAACAGTCTTGCTCTCCATAATTTCAGGGATCTCAAATTTAGTTTCCCTTTTTCTTGGAACTTTCTTTCCTTTACTACTACTACTATTTATTATTTATTTGTTTGTTTGTTTTTTACCTTTTCCTGTAGGTCTCTGTTTAAAAGGTAACTTCCTCATGGCAGCTTTATGAAATTCTGGCTTCCTTAGGTCTTCTTTGGTATGTTCTTATAATATCCAGGACACCCCCTTAGTAACACTAATTGTTACTAACTTGTACCACCCATTAGTCTGAAAATTATAGAAGAGCAGGAACTGTCTCTCTTTTTTTTTTTTTTTTTTTTTTTTTTTTTTGCAGTACGTGGTCCTCTCGCTGCTGTGGCCTCTCCCGTTGAGGAGCGCAGGCTCCAGATGCACGGGCTCAGCCACCATGGCTCACGGGCCCAGCCGCTCTGTGGCATGTGGGATCTTCCCAGACCGGGCACGAACTCATGTCCCCTACATCGGCAGGCGGACTCTCAACCACTGCGCCACCAGGGAATCCCAGGGACTGTCTCTTTTTATCCCGAATCTCTATCTAGGCATATAGAAGGCACTCAATATGCATTTATTTAGTGAACTCGTTTAAGAAATATTTATTTTATATATTTTTCATCTTTAAAGGTTTGCATTTCTTCGTTGTTTCCCCAACACTGTTTTAGCATTTTCAAAATTAATAATGATAATTAGTGGTCTTTTGCCCCCTGATTATATCATCAATAGTAACCATATATTATGGTTTATTTTATACATTAATTTATTTCTAAGTGCAGTACAAATCTAGCTAACTAGTTTAATTTATAAAGTTTGGAAGAGAGAATGATTAGTTCTGCTCTGGTGTGTCACAAAAGTGTCATGGAAGTGAAATGAGTGTTTCAAGTACAGCAGGATGTACAGGAGGCTATTCCACACTGAAGGCAGAGAGAGAACAAGAGCAAACCATGGAGGCATGATATGTTGGGGAAGACAAAATAGTTTGTGTCATTACAGCACAGCGAGCATTTAAGATAGAGGCCAGAGGCCTCTTAAAGAGTCCAAAGAGTTTGGACTTAAAACTGTAAACAAAGGCAAGACACTAAAGAGTTTTAAGTAGGTTTGGATTTTAGAAATTCACTCTGGTAGAATGTAGGACAGCAGTTTCCAAGGTGTGCTTCACTGCAAGGTCATCTGTTGGATTCTGGCTCTTTATATATCTTTTTATCTAATAAAATGTAAAAAAAACAAAGTAAGCTTTCCTAACGTGTGATTGACACTGGTGTGCTTCCTTAGTCTGTATGCTGGTCCAACGTCCCATATAAAGCACTTAACGCCATGAGGTCTTAAAGAAGAATAGGGGTCCCTTCATGCAGAGGGGTGGGCAGTGGTGCCCTCCCTCAGGCATCACTTCACTTTCAGTGTATGACTAGGGATTGCAGATTGTGTTCCTGGTTAAGTGGTTTTACAGATAATATTATTGAGTTTTAACTAAACTAACACTTCACAAATTAAAAAGTTCTTTCAAGAGGCTTGAGATGAAGAGAAACGGTAATATAAGTACAAATGGGGTAAAAAAAAAAAGCAGTGCTGACACACATATACTCCTAGGTGTTCTTCAACTGCACTGCAAGGTTAAAAAAACACTGATGAGCTAATCAAGTCTGACAAGAAAACAGCAAGAAATTCATATGATTAAGAAGACTGTATGAAATATGGATCTCCATATACTATCTTTAATGATGAACTTTGACCTACTTAAAATGAGTCTTGAGACATAAGCTAATAATAGTATGTGGCCTTCAACATTTGCATGGCATTTTTACCATATATATTTTAAAGATTTAATTAATTTATTTATTTTTGCCTGCGTTGGGTCTTGGTTGCTGTGCATGGGCTTTCTCTAGTTGCGGCGAGAGGGGGCAGCTCTTCGTTGCGGTGCGCGGGCTTCTCATTGCGGCAGCTTCTCTTGTTGTGAGGCACGGGCTCTAGGTGCACCAGCTTCAGTAGTTGTGGAACGTGGGCTCAGTAGTTGAGGCCCACGGGCTTAGTTGCTCCACAGCATGTGGGATCCAAGTGGACCATGGCTCGAACCCGTGTCCCCTGCATTGGCAGGAGGATTCTTAACCTCTGTGCCACCAGGGAAGTCCTGCTTGGCCTTTTTAAACAAAGCATCTATAATAAGACAAAACAGAATTTTTTTTTCCTGGAAATGTTTAAAGTTTCACAATATCAAATTTAATGTTTCAGAAATGACACTAAAATTAGTGGTGAATGTTTACAAGTTTTTCTGAGATTTCTTATTATATTAGTAAAGTAGCAATAAATGTATATAATGTATAAATAACAACATATACACATATTAGGGAGGCATGCTCAAAAACCTCTTCACTATGATAGATTTGTGTGATTTTTAGATAGTTGAACATTGTTTATTAAATGGACCAAGGGGACAATTACAAAGGGAAGGAACCTCACTGTAATATTTTTTCTTAAGTGTTTGAGAGCAATTTGTATCCTTTGATCTATTTATGGGTCAATATATTCAGCCATGAAATTCATAAAAAATTTACTCACTGAAAGCAAACTTAATAAATAAGTGAAATAGCAAAAAGTTATGAACCACATATTTTATATCCAAGCTTTTATTTATTAGGAGATGAATTGATTTAGTCACATGTAGTGGGTGGTTGATGAAAAATTGCTGTTGTTTTCTCAGGCTATTTCAATGACTTAGGTTTTCTCTGCTGATATATTCATCTAAGAGGAATTTATTTACGATTGCCAAGTTAAACAAGTCTACTAGCACATGGGAAAGCATGAACTTAAATGATATTGGAAGAGGGAATTCCCTGATGGTCCAGTGGTTAGGGCTCCAGGCTTCCACAGCAGGGGCACGGGTTCAATCCCTGGTCAGGGAACTAAGATCCTGCATGTCCCGTGGTGTGGACAATACATATATACATACATAAATAAATAAATAAATAAATAAATAAATAAATAATATGTATTGGAAGAGACAGTCCTATTTAAGTTAGCATTTGTTAATGAAGGAATGAATTAGCTCCTAAAAAGTGATCGTCCATCTAAATTCAATCAAGATTAGACAAGTTCTAAACTAGAGAAGATAAAATTTATAATATAAAACTGAAGATCATCAAATTCTGTTTTTTTTTTTTTACTAGTTCACTATTGCATTTCTTCACAACCTTCATTCATACCACACTCAGTCAATCTTAACCGGTAAAAAAACTCTGTCTCCAGGTTCCCACAAACCTGACCACATTGCATTTATTGTCATTCATGTTTTATCTCATTTACTAGAAAGTAAATTTCCTTGAGGGCGAGGGTCACATATGCTTTCTTATGTTTTAGCTTCCAAGTAGGCTAAGATTTTATACCATACGTGCTCAACAGAGGTATTGTGAATTAGAAATAAAATGGTTTGTTGCTAAAATATTGGATTCTCTATAGTAGAGGTCTTGTCAGGAATATTATGAGTTATTATAACTATTATTTATATTTATGCTACTGTACTGTGAACTCTATACAACTTTTTTTAAGAGAACGAGAAATATAATTTGTTTTGATATTCATAAATTTCTATATACTTCCAAACATATGTATATGTATATGTTTGGAAGTATATAGAAAATATATATATTTATATATTATATATATATATATATATTTTATATATATATATATATATATATATATATATATATATATATATATATATATATATTTCTATATGCCTCCAAAAGGACAAGAATTTTGGAATTTCCAGTGGTCCACTGCATTCACCACCAAAGGAGAGTGATCAAACTATTAAATCAGAACAGTGTGGCCGCACATATGCTTTGTATATTGTTCTTTTGTTGACAAAAGTTATTTTGCAAAATCAATTGAAAAGAAAAAGTGTATTGAAATAACTAGATCTTTTGGATATTGAAAACTCATACTGAGATATAGTAATGTCGAAAAAATAATTGCAAGAGTACATTTTTTACTTAGCACAAATTCCATTTACCCATACCTCTGAATGAATTATTTGATATTTGTTAAAGAAAAGCCATTTCATTTTATTGGTATATATACTCAAATGCAGGTATTTAAACTAGCAGCTTCTTTTTGAATTGGAAAGGAAATGTGGAATTTACTATTTCTTTTTTATGGAATGCTGTTACCCCACTCCATCTCTGTCAACAAAATCCAGAAAGAGAACACTAATTACTGCTTGGAACACTAAGAATGATCAGTTTTCATGCTGTTCTAATTTAAATGATTTGTTATTTGTGTAAATGGATTGATTAAGTAGAGAGATTTGTGATGGTAGCACTTTATTTTCCCACTTAAGAAACAGTCCCTTATACAATTATATTATTTAAAACAAATACACAAACAAACAAAAAGCCTCTAGAATAGAAGTTAGTATCTTCCCTAGGTCTTTAAGTAAATCCATATGTTAATGAAAGTGGTGCTGATTAACTGAAATGCTTTGAGAAGAAAAGGTTCAATCAGACCATGAGGCACAGAAAAAATTTCAATCACTTACATCATCATCACTTCAGTCAACTCAACTGTTTCTATAGATGCACTGTAAGTCAGGTTTTGAAGTGCCTCTCAATAGTTCTTAATAATTTTCTAGAATGGTAATTCTAAATTTGACAGACATTTCTATTGCAGGAATTTATATCTTAATAATTAATACATTTCACTAATTCTTTTGATCAGCATACAAGTAAATGATACATTAATTTTCCCCCAAGCGTAGGTCTCAACTCTTTTTATTCCAGGGACAAAGTATTTGCCCAGACCTATAAGAAGTCTAATGACCTATAAGATTTCATTTAAGTTTTAAAATAACTACTGTATCCCTTAGTGTCCAGGTATCTTCAAAATAAAGTTGCCACTAAATGTCATGTTGCAGAATCCTCACTGCCAGCATACTGACAAGTCTCCTACATCACGGTGTTTGTGGTTTTACCTAATTGGAAATACTATTAAAACAGGTATTAAAGGAAACTGTAATACAGAATTGATTTGAGATCTGTGATTAGGAAAGAAAATGGAGGATCAGTAATTACATGGTGAATTTGCTGTGCACAAAGATGTCTAAATCATTTGATATTCCAGTTAATAAATATTATTGAGACAGATATAGTTGTGAGAATTGGGGGTGAACAGATAAACAAAGTCCATTCTTTCATGGAGCGTGTATACTTGTGAGGGGAGACATCAACTTAAAAGTAAATAAGTAATTGTATATTTCCTTGAATATAATAAAATAACATGATGTAAATTATAGCAGGGGAAGCTGGACTTTTATCAAATAACTAACTTCTACTTTTCCCCTCTTGGTTACCTAAGCCTGATAAAGTGACCTAAAAGAAAGAAGATGGTAAAAATATGTTTTATAATAAATACTTTCCTTTAAAATTAACATAATCTAAAATAATTTTCAGAATTACTAAACGAATAATTTTTTGTCAAAAGTAGGAGAACCAAAGTCTAGAATAATCCAGGAAAGAAAAGTGACGAATCATGCTTTTTAGTGCAGTTATAAAAGCTTTTGAACTTATATTACACCTCAAGTAATAATGTGGGTAAAAAAGAGATGAAACTATATAAACCTGATATACAAACTGTTTATAGGCAATTTGTTTATTTTAGCCAGAGCAAATCTGATAATTCCTTGTCATTTTTTAGATAATCATTTTATATCTCCATTCAGTTTTCTAAAGCCTATCTTGAATGCATATCTAATAATTTCAAAAATTCCATTATTTATAGACATAAATCATGCTTTTGTGACTTGGAGATACTCTTATACTATGGAGAGATGTCGTTTGTACGTTTGCTTGTTTTTTTTTTTTTTTTTTCCTGGTCTATTATGCCTCTGTGGTATTGGTTAGGGAACAGGGAGTTGGTGATATGAACATTTACATTGTTATTGTTACACAAAACCTTAAAATTCTGAAACACTCATGTTTACCAAGACCTAGAAATCAAGCCTGGTCTTAGTTTCACTTTCTTTTTCTTTTTTTCCTATATCCAGCAAAGTTCCAGGAGAGATGTTAGATGATTTTCTGATGTTAGAAGTTGAAGTAGAGAAAAAAGTACTATTCAAAGACTAAATTGATAAGGAAAATGCTGTATTATTCAAACACCTTGGACCAGGTTTGCGCAAGATGATGAAATGACTCTTCCGTGAAGTTAGAAAACACCTTGATGTAGTTGGTTAGGATAAACAGTACTTAGGACAAGCAACATGAAGTGCTCTAGCAGGTCAACATTAAAATTTCAGTGATTTAGTACAAGTGTTTCTCATCCAATTCAAGTCTAAAGCAGTTATTTCTGATCAGAGTAGCTAAAGTGGTACAAATCACTTTCATTCATATTCATTCTGTTGCCCTGCATTCACCCTACAGCAAGGAAGGCTGAGAAATGCCCTGGAAGTGATTCTGCAGTCCTTATCATAGTGAGGGAAACAAGTGTTCCAGTGCCCAGGGGCCATTAAGACTAAATCCCATTGCCCAAAATGCCTACTAAATTTAGTAATTTAGAACTATTGAGTAAAATGGATGAAAGAATTTTTACACAATCTGGAAGGCAGCTAGGTGCATTTATAATTGTTTTTAGAAATGTGTATATTGTAGCAATGAATGATGGATAGAAGTGTTTGGAGTAGCTTAAATTATTTAAATATGATGGTATTTTTGTCTTTGCTCTTGTCAACCTCTAACTGGATGTTCTTTCCAAGTTACTTTTTTTTTAAGGCAATACCTTAATAGAGTGAGGACTGGGAGATAAGTGCCAAGAGGTAAAGAAGATACTCTAAGAAGTTAGACCAAAAGAATAGGGAAAGTTATCAAACAAACAAACGATAGATTTGTTTTGGCAACTGGCTTGGCTACAAATCACAACCCTAATACCTGTATGTACAAGATTACGTTGGGATCTTCTTTCTGTTATTTTCTCATTTTCTCTTACAAGAGAGAAAAAAAAAGACTTAGTTTGTTCTCATAACTGGAAACTTAAGGGAACAGACTTGTCATTTGGCTCATCTTGGTGACACAGACAATGTTATGAAGTCTCAATTTCTCTATCCATCTCAGGAACATTGTTTCCCTATGTCAGGCAGGATGACCAGTGGCAGTTACCAGTTTTCTAACCCTAGGGGAAGCGGAGTGCTTCATTCATTTCCACCTCAGCTGAATGCCGTAGAGGGACACACATTCGAGCACCCTCCACATCCACCCACTGTACTGTGCCACTTATATTTATATAAGAACTTGAGCATCTGTGGATTTTGGTAAGTGCGAGGGGTCCTGGAATCGATCCTTGCTAAATACCTGGATATCGAAGGGACAACAGCACTCTTTCCTGCACTTCCTTCTCTTTTTTATTGATTATACTCTTAGAGTCTAAATCATCTTTACATAAGGACATCATTAAAATTTGTAATGGCATTCATGTAATCTTTAGTCACCCTAGAGTGTACAGGCATGTTTAAAAATCTTTATGTCACAGTGAGATTGAATAAGTTGCCCAAGATCACACAGGAAGAAATTGGTATTTTTTTTTTTTTTTACTATTTCTGTCTGTTTATTTTCTTTTTTGGAATATACAAGCTACAGATACATAACAGTTGATTTTGAGACAGTTAACTTGGTTTTATTTTGGATTTTTTTTTACAACTTATATTTAAAATGCAAATGGTACTTGATACCATCTACCAGATGGATACCGAATAGATATAATTTTCAAATTCAAAAAAGAACAAATTCTGGATATGATCATGGATATCATTAAAGCAGATTTAATTTGATTCCCTTCTGATAAAATTTCTACAGTGAAACTATGAATGGAACACTCAGTTCTGAATAACTGCTAGAGATCTGGATTCACCTTCTATCCCTAGTGGTAGGAACTTTGTTTCTATGACATCCTGAAGCTTCAAAACAACTAACTAACTAACTAACCAAATAAATAATGGCTTTTCAGCTAAGAGAATGGATGTAAAATATTTTCAATTCTATGAATGAATAAGGAATTAGGCTAATTAATTAAAACTGCCAGGAATTCCTTTGAAGAAGTCTGTGATTAAACCTAAGGCTTTATGGTGGAACAATTAAGTAAATTTTTCCTCAGGTATCTTTGCACATTCTCCAGGGAATGAGTGATGAAATTCTGCTTTAGAGTTATACTTTATTAGAGTTTTATCTATTTTAATTGATTCAGCTTTGGTTATAAAACTCCAATGGAATAGCTGATGCAAATGACATATTATGTTAATATATAAACCTCCCATGAGTTATCTTTAATTTCACCAAAGATGGAAACATAACCTGTCTGACTATTCTGTACAAGTGAATGCAAATTAGTAGTGAACTATAATAGTTTATATTATCGAGAACATTTACTTATGCTACATGATTCTTAAATAAAATATTCTTAAACATCCATAAGTAGGCACAGAAAAGATTTTCAGAGTAAAATTTATATTCAATAATATTAGTAAAGAATAATTAGCCAATTGGAAGGAGACTGCTTTTCTTAATGCTTCTTTTTTTTTTTTTTTGAGAGAATGTTTTGGCAGAAAATAAAGTATTTTAGAATGCATAAATCCCAAACACTGTTTTTGAGACTAACTTGGTCACTGATAATAAATGCATTGGCATTTACAAGATGATTCTTCCTGTGAATCCTGTTACTAATGACATATTGAAAAATTGTGTACAAGAAGTAAGTGAAATGGAGGTAAATGAGGCACACATTTGAGTAAGGCATCCTAATATTCATAAATAGTCAAAGAATATCCTCTTTAGTACCAAATTAGTTTATTCTTCAAAAAATGTAACCTGAAACAAATAATATGAACTTGGTAAGCTGAGTACAAATGTGTAATTTATTTATAATTTGCCTTTCTGATAGAATTGGTACCAACTCTTCCTTTGACCGTGTGTCTTTTTCAAATGTGATTGTTCTATGAAAAGAGCAAGGTGAAGCTCCAAAATTAAGACCATGGGGCAATGAGTATTCAAAGTATGGCTGGGTTTCTGTTTCAACCTTATGCACAGATTATTTAGTATTCTCTATAACTAAATTTAACACATTGGAATCAGTGAATTCAGGGTTGATTGGACAAAACTGGAATATATTTTAATGGTATAATAATTTTCCCCTACTGCCAGTTATTTGAGAGTGGGTATTATTTATGTTTCTTGATATGAGTTTTATAAGCATTTTAAAGAACATGTAAGAATTTGAAATCATTGGTTATATTAGTTTCTTATGGGGAATCCCATGAATATATGCATTTCAACATAGTGATTAAATATTTATATTCTTCATGATGAAAATATTTAGAAGAATAAACATTAAATTGCTAAAGTTATTTTTCTATTATGAGAAAATGTTCTTATACTTGAGTTAAAGCTGGAAGGAATCTTGGAGATCATATAGTAGACTTCCTTCAAATTAGAGATTAAAGAAGATTTAGGTAATTCACCCAAAGTTATATATCTAAATGGCACAATTTGGACCACAACTGAGAGTTCTTAGCTTAGGGCTGTTTCACCATGTTCTTTTCTTTTATTATTCCATTTTTCCCCCTTTCTCCTGCTTCTTTTCCTTCCCACATTCTTGGAATTTTTACTATGAGCTATCTTGGGTATTGGTGTTACAGAGATCAAGAGATTGATCTGGTTGTAGCCACTGATAATAAAATGCAAGTGTGATTTGAAGATCACTTAGACAGTAGTCTAGTTCAACAATGCTCTGTAAGACCACCCTTACAGCCACTCTGGGCAATAGGATAAGAATTGCCTTACTATTCAGTTCAGATCTCCATCTTCAACCACACAGAGAGGGCTTCCAAAACTCTTAACAGAATGAATACAGTAAAGCATAAATTGTATTGAGAAAGATCTAATATACACTTTGAAGAAAATAGTATATAGAGTTTAGTATATAATTAGCATAAATATCCTTACTTACAATAAACCATAAATGATATGCAGTGGTTTCAGGCTCTTGTCATTAAAGGACTTATAGATTTTTTGGTAAAGAAATATTTGTTCTAACCTAAATAGATTTCTAGTTTTTTCTAACATATTGCTCAAACTTCTGTATGCATCCAACTCTGCATGTAAGGGGATATCTTTAAAAAAATTTTTGTAATGGATTTATTAGTATCATTGGCAGTTGTCTTAGTTTTAATCACTCCCTTGCTAAAGAAGGCATGTTTTAACACACTTTTGAAATGCTTGATGTATATTTTACTTTCTATCTGCAATATGGCTAGACAATATAAAGCTTCTCTGCATCTCTGTTTTGACTCAAGAATTTTGTGAGGCAGGGTGGGAAAAAGATAAGGAAGTTTGTGTCCTGTATCTGTTTCAGTGCTGCTTTTCCACTTGTGATATATACTCTACAGTGACTTAAAAAAAAAAAAAAAAAGGAGGCTTTAAACTATTGTTTGGTAGAAAATGTACATTACTAATTCGGGTTTTGTTTCTTTTTTTAAATTTTTTTAAATTTGCAGTATAGTTGATTTACAATATTGTATTAGTTTCAGGTATACATAAAAATGATTCAGCTACATATATATGTGTGTGTGTGTATTCTTTTTCAGATTCTTTTCCAATATAGGTTATTACAAGATATTGAATATAGTTCTCTGTGCTATAGAGTAAATCCTTGTTGTTTATCTGTTTTTTATATAATAATGTGTATCTGTTAATCCAATACTCCTAATTTATCCCTCCTCCCAGCTTTCTTCTTTGATAGCCATATTTTTTTCTATGTCTGTAAGTCTGTTTCTGTTTTGCAAATAAGTTCATTTGTATTATTTTTTAGATTCCACATTTAAGTTATATCATACACTTGTCTTTCTCTGACTTACTTCACTTAGTATGTTAATCTCTAGGTCCATCCGTGTTGTTGCAAATGGCAATATTTCAGTCTGTTTTATGGCTGAGTAATATTCCATATATATATTTTACATGCTACATATATATATGCACCACATCTTCTTTGTCCATTCATCTGTTGATGGACACTTAGGTTGCTTTCATGTCTTGGCTATTGTAAATAGTGCTGCTATGAGCATTGGAGGTGCATGTATCTTTTTGAATTAGAGTTTTCTCTGGAATATACCAAGCAGTGGGATTGGTAGCTCTATTTTTAGTTTTTTAAGGAACCTCCATACTGTTCTCCATAGTGGCTGTATCAATTTACATTCCCACCAACAATGTAGGAGGGTTCCCTATTCTCCACACCCTCTCCTGCATTTATTATTTGTAGACTTTTTGATGAGGGCCATTCTGACCAGTGTGAGATGATACCTCATTGTACTTTTGATTTGCAATTTTTGATAATTAGTGGTGTTGAGCATCTTTTCATGTGCTTGTTGGCCATCTATATGTCTTCTTTGGAGAAATGTCTATTTAGGTCTCCTGCCCATTTTTTGATTAGGTTTGTATATTTTTGAAATTAAACCCTGGTGGGTCACATCATTTGCAAATATTTTCTCCCAGTCAGTAGGTTGTCTTTTCATTTTGTTTATGGTTTCCTGATTTGGCTTCAATTTGACTGGGTCCCCCACTGTGTAGAAATGGCATTTCTTTTTGAATTGGAGAGAGTTAGGTAGGGATGAAAGGTGGAAAATAAAAAGAAAATAGTCATTGAGTCATTGGGCAACTACTTAAGTGATAAATAAGTGTAATCTCTTGCCCCCTAAAATAAAAAATCTTGAAGAAAAAAGAAGCAAATGCATAACTGAATAAGTCCTGGTTTTATGTACTCTCATTTGTATTGTGATCTGGAAACTTGGAAATCCCCTATGACTTTATTACTTTATCCAATCCAATGATTATTTTCAGTTTATGATTGGAAAATATTCAACACATATGGACGGCTGACAATAGTATGTTATAACAATAAATCAAATATATCTATAACATTTTGATTAAAGAATAGTTAAAGCAATAAGAAGCTTGTGGGGTGAAGAATTCTGAGACAATCTCTATTCTGTATATTTCATATTCCACTCTACTTCATTAAAAAAAAAGTCTTCATCTCAATCATGGCCTTTTTGGCCCTGACTAAAATCTGAATTAAAGCTTATGTTCTTAATATTTTTCGTTGTAAACTTTTGGGGAACCAGCAAGGCGATTCTTGAAATCATGCTCCATTTGCTTCACTATCAAGGACTAGAAAAACTATTTTCATGAACCGTGCCCCCAAATCATTCACAGTAAATATTTGAGGGTGTTTTCATTGAAGCTTGTTCTGTACATCTGAAAAACCAGTGATGCCTAAAGGAGTTTGGAATCACAAGTTTGTGAGATCAAAGAAAAAGTGAAAGAATATTCAGTTTGAAGGAGAAAGGACAAGGAAATGACTTTTTAAAACAGTTTGACTTTTTTTATTACATTACTTTAGTATGTAAGTATATATGCATATCCCTCATAGATTAGAAGAATTTTTAAATGCATAATTACCATAGGTTAATGTGATCACTAATTAGCCTATATGCAGTTACAATAAAAATTGTTTGATGCTTTATCAGACTCTAGCTTGTTTTATGTAGTTAGGGTCACTACAGAAAAAAATTTAAAAAAAGGAAAAAAAGCGTATTTGTATTCCAGATGATTAAGTAACTGTAGCATATTATCAAATCAAGGATATAAAATGCTAAATGCTATGTGTAATGATAACCTGCAAAATTTTAACTAATGAATAAATTACCAAGATAAAAATATTATAATTCCATGTGAAAAAATATAACTGAATTTCAGATGAATTTCAGTTTGGTGTCCTCTTGACTATTTGCTTTGATGCATTGTCTGGTTATTATCTGCAGAACATATTCCCTTTATCTCTGTTTATCAATGAAATCTACTTTTGATCCTTTCATAGGGTGTTGTTCTCTGTTGGTTTCTTAGTAAAGCTAATTAGGCCATCATCCCATCATCCGAGAGCCTTGCTCATAAATTTTTAAGGTGTTGCTATTTCTTTGGTAATTCTCCATTTTATCTGCCATGTTTATAAATGATAATTAAAAGATTGTAGGATGGAAATACTTGATTTTTTTCTCTGCATGATATCATAATTTGCTAATATATGTCACCTCAAAATTCTCAGAATTCATTATCTTTATCACTGTCTATCATATTTACATAATACTTTCTACATTAAGTGCAGCTACTTATGTACTTATTGCAGTTCCCTGTTACATGCCAAGCTTTTAAGGAGAAGATTTTTGGTTTGATTCATCTAGATAGTCCCAAACAAAGTCTAGACGTGGCATTTAGCAAGCATTCATTAAATACTTACTGAATGAAGGAATTTGGAATAAATGAGTGAATGGTCTATACTGAACACATTCAACAAAGTTGAGATTTTGAACAATGGTCTTTCTATAGATTTAAAATACATTCAGAGAAACCATTCATGCATTTGTCCTTTTAGAACCCTAAGTGTCAGAAGTTGAGGGCTATAAATTGAAACTTCAACCCATTTAACTCAGTGAAATAAATATTGAATAATTAACATATTATATAAAGTATAATGCTAGGCACTGTACAGGAGTTTGCTGTTAAAAAAAAATACGTATTATGCTACCTAAAGCTCATGACCTTGTTTTGAGAGGCAAACAAAATTATACAAAACTTCAGTACTAATGACCTTAAAATTCATTTTATCTCTATGAGACTTCATTTGCTCTGTCTTTTCTATAATGGTGTGATAAAATTCAGATGAAATTGAGCAAAATGTGTTCTGAAGCCTTAATGCCCTTAGAAAGAAATAGAGGGTATTGGTTTTTCAAGTAGCATTTTCAAAATTTTAATATAATATGTAGAAAGGAATAGACTTAAAAAAAACCCAACGTTATTTAAGCACTTATGTAAAATATATTTTCTAATATTTTAAGAAACCCATCTGCCTTGTGTCATTGAGTGGTTTTATCTTTTCCATTTTAGTGTTTAAAAATAAATTAAATATTGAAATATGTTTTATTGAAATAATTTATAAAATGTGATGAGAAATATGTTTTGCCCTCTCTTCCTTAAACATGACTTTATGTTTTTTATACATGAATAAAAGTAAATGCATTTATATAACTTTAAGTTTATAGACACGTATGAAAACCAATAGCTTTTTAAATTTTATGATATTATAATTTGTGAGATGGATTTTCCTTTCAAGTTTCAATGTTACTTCAATTATTCAGAACCTCAATTCGGTTTTTTTTTTTTTTTTTTGATCTTCTCTGAAAATAGTATCGTCTTTGATTTTCTGCTTTGAATTACTTAATCACTTATAAAAACTCGTGTATATAACAATTTGGTTGATTTTAGCTGTTTTATTTTGACTTCAGTCTCTGAAGTAAAATAAAAAAGTAGAGCTGTTACTTTAGGAAATGCCTTTTAACACCAGAGCATTTATTCAAATGTGATTATTTCAGACAAATATTTTTTGAAGATAACATACTCATATCTTTATGGTAGTTTTAAAAAACTAAGAGCAATACAGATTATATTGATCATTTACATCTATGAGTTATTAAAATTATTGTCAACTTAAACTATTTTTTCCTTTTCCAAGTGAGATATATACTTTTATAGGATTAATATAATTTTATAGGAATAATAACATCTTTATTAGACTTTTTTGGTGAAATACTGAGAATATTGGTCTAATGTCAGAACACATAACAATATTTGCAATAGAACCCTTGATGCACAAAATGTTTTCATACACTGTCCCCATTGTCTTTTCCCTTTTCACGTCATGTCAGTGTCAATAAATTATTTTGTGGTAATGCAGGAACAATTAATTATAAAAATTAGGTAATCAGCAGTGGCCTTGTGTTTGTGCAGTATAGCTGACAGTCTAAGTGGTGGAATTGTGGTATAACTGAACACATCAAACTAGACATGTCTTTAAAAGAAAGGTAAGACAGGGATAATAATAATTAAAGTTGGCATTCTACATAAAATCATCAAGCACAGTGTCAGTTATATAGTAGGTGCTCATAAAAGTAATCAATTATAAGAGTGGTAGTAATGGTAGTAGTTGTAGTGTTGTGAATAATAGCAGCAGAAGTAAATTTGAGCAGTAGGAAAATATCCTTCTGCAGAAACTTAATCCCTAGGACCTAATTTGTTTTATCCATCTTTTTGTACATTGACACTTTCTACAAGGGATTTGAGGTAACTGTGTCAGCTAAACAGACCTTAGCATGAATACTTTATAAGTTTTATATCCATGTGTCAGCTAGTAGAGATTGCATCAGATATTAGGATTGGGGACTGCTTTAGGAAATTAGTATAGGATTAAAAGAGCAAGTTTTAGGAAAGGGAGGTGAAATGTTTTCCAGTGGTGTCATTTAAAAGTGTTAAATGTCACCTATGATGCCTATGATGTAATTTTATTAATATCAGTTCCTTTCTAAGATTCTTATAGTTCATGAACTTAAAGCCTCAACACATTTTAGAGTTTAAAATAATTCTAAAAATATCTTTTGAAATTTAGTGATTTGTTTCAGAGGTTGCCAGTTGAAGGTTCAAGGTGATATTTGTGTTGAAGGGCTTTATAAGTTCTAATGTGCCTATGAAATATTAGTGCTGTGGTAATGTTGGTGTATGGATAAAGAAGACAGGGATTGGAATGAGGAGTCAGTATCCACATTCATTCTCTAGGAGATGAAAAAGATATTGACGGCTCTAGTGTGAATGAGCATATCATGCACTGGTAGTCACACTTGCAAGTGTAATCCAGTGTTGGCCACCACTACTCCAGCCTAGTGTGATTAACAAATCTTTCCCCAAGTGGAAGGTGATGAAGTTAACTCAGAAGAGAAAAACACCATGTATCTTTACTTATTGGCTTAAAGGGAATAAAATAAATGAGAATAACTAAAAAGATGATAATAAATATTTTGTATGCCACACATGTAAGAAGTTAGCAGGAGACTGTTCATTTTTCATGTGTTCCTAACAAGATAACATTACTTTTTTTCTTTTTCTTTTTTTTTTTTTTAATTTAAGTTAGTTACTGAGTAACTGAGGGTACTGAGTATAGCTTGGAGACTACAAAATATAATTTTTGTAGCAAAAGATACCTTCTCAGAGAGAAAGGAGAATTATGTCTATTAAGAAAATAGCTGAGGGCTTCCCTGGTGCCGCAGTGGTTAGGAATCTGCCCGCCAATGCAGGGAACACAGGTTCGAGCCCTGGTCTGGGAGGATCCCACATGCTGCAGAACAACTAAGCCTGTGTGCTACAACTACTGAGCCTGCGTGTCTGGAGCCTGTGCTCCACAACAAGAGAGGCCACGATAGTGAGAGACCTGCGCACCATGATGAAGAGTGGCCCCTGTTCTCCGCAACTGGAGAAAACCCTCGCACAGAAACGAAGACCCAACACAGCCAAAATAAATAAATAAATAAATAAATAATACTTTAAAAAAAAAAGCTGACTTTGTTTATAAATTTATTTCTAAATATAACATCTTTAGCCTTAATGTCCTTGAGTTGCATTAGGCAAGCTTTTATAACAGTGAATGAAAAAAAATTAATATAGAAAGCTTTGCTACTGATAAATTAGGTTATGAGGTGAAAAAAGAAAAAAAAACATTTATTTTTGTACAATTTACCCATATGAATAGATATTTATTTATCCATCCATCCATCATCCATGCAGCCACCTCTGTCAGTCTATCTGTATAGCTATTATATATCTATTTTTCTACCTGCTTGTATTTTTAGATATGTATAAAGATAACTTTACGTTAAGAAGATAGACATTATTATAAGAATATCCATGTAAATCTTCTTCATAATGTATATGCATTTTATGGATCAGGTTAACAGTACACTAGTGAACACTATTAATTTTCACTACTTTTAGAAAACCTACAAGCAATAAAATTAAACAGTTGCCCGAAATTAATAAATCTGTAGCAGGGTTTTTCAGTCTTAGTACTATTGACAGTTTGGATCTGAAGTTTCTTTTTTGGGAGTGGACAAGTTTTGTCCTGTGCCTATATGATATTTATTAGGAACCCAGATCTCTCCCCACAAAATGCCAGCCCACTCCAAGTGTGACCACTATTAATATCTCCAGACATTGCCAAATGTCCCATGGGGAGCAAAAGCCTTGAATCACTGTTTTATATCTATACAGGAATAATAAAAACTGACAACCATAAATATTTATTAAATCACAGGTGCTAACATAATTTAAAGTTAAAAAACAAACAGAAAATATATTTAATAGATATGCAGATGATAATATCATTTAAAAGAATTTGCAAAGAATATGTTAATTTAGCTTCAGAAAACCAAACGTTCACATATTCACAAATTTGTTCTTTAACCCAGTTAATGATCGCTCCATCTACTAAATCACCCAAGCTAAAAAGAACTGAAGTCATTTCTTGTTTTATTTTCTTCCTTAATCCCCATATCCAGTAAATCACTGAAGTATTTGTTATTCCACCTTGGAAAGATGGCTAGAATCTCATCCCCAGCTACCCTGTATTCACTGCCACCATCATCTCTTGCTTGGCAAGAATTTCCTTACTTTTCTCTCTCTACCAGCCTCTTATCATCCTGCCCCATTTTTACACTGAAACCAGGCAGATAATTCTACAAAACAAATCACAGCCTCATTCCTATAGACAGTGCCATTAAATCCCTGCTGCCTGGAAGATAAAATTTGGAATTCCTACATTACCTTTTTTCCAGTTGTATCTCCTGTCCTCCTGGCCTCATTTTCAGTTTGGGACTTTTAGACCTGTGAATACACCAGACTCTCTCGAGGCACTTTGTCATAAGACATGTTATTCTTTCTGTCTAGATGGCAAAATCGTGCCTTATTAACATATTCAGTTCCTGAGTCTGAATAGAGAGGATTTCATAGCAAGGAATATCATGCAATCTGAAATTGCTTGATTCCTAAATTTCAGATATCAAGTGGTAAAATATGTAGACATAAAGAGGCACCTTTGTGTGCTGCCTTGTGTTTACCATCAAATAACATCTTTTTATAACCGTTATGTTACAAGTACAATGTAAATACGGAAAACTTCACAAAACAAAAACTAGTTTCAGGAATTTATAAAGGCATACAGTCTTGTAACTGTTAGTCTACATCAAGAAATAGAACTTTGCTAGCCACCCCCAGGAACTCAACAATGTGCCTCATCCTAGTCTCAAACCCATTTCTCTACAAAAGTAACCACCATCCTTACTTTTATAAAATTGCTTTCTTGCGTTTCTTTATTTTCACCGAAGTATGCAACCTTAGACATTATTGTTTGATTTTTTTTTTTTAATTTAAGACTTTTAATTAGAGGTTCCTCTTCCCTTCCCCATACCTTATAATTTATCCATTCAAGCCTGGATGATTTTTTTTTTTTTTTTTTTTTTTTTTTTTTTTTTTTTTTTTTTTTTTAGTATGCGGGCCTCTCACCACTGTGGCCTCTCCCGTTGTGGAGCACAGGCTCCGGACGCGCAGGCTCATCGGCCATGGCTCACGGGCCCAGCTGCTCTGCGGCATGTGGGATCTTCCCGAACCGGGGCACGAACCCATGTCCCCTGCATCGGCAGGCAGACTCTCAACCACCGCGCCACCAGGGAAGCTCCCTGGCTGATTTTTTTCTGTAGAATTTTCTAGAACCTGGGTTTTCTTATTGCTTATTCATGATAGAGGTCAACATGTTCTTTTGCCCTCTCTAGTTCCTCCAAATTAGCAGCTGGATCCAGAGACTTCATCACATTCATGTTCAATGCCTTTGGTGAAACCATAGGTGGTGGTGTGTTCAGCTAGAGGCACAGAATGACTGGTTGTTATGAGAACTGTCAAGGGTTTTGAGGTTTTAACCTCCTTGCAAGCTAATGATTTAGACTGGCATTTGTGTTGGCAAAGGACTTGAGACTCTATGGCACAGCAGTCAGCATCAGTTCTTGTTTACATTGTTTCCCCTCTCTCTTGGGGCAGTTCCCATAGGTGTGATTGGGAAGTGGGCACAGGTGGGTATTGTACACAGAATGGATTTGTGTCACAGTGGAGGAACTCTGACCATAGGAAATTTCAATCTATATACACTACCACGTGGAAAATAGATAGCAAGTGGGAACCTGCTGTATAACACAGGGAGCTCAGCTCAGTGCTGTGTGGTGACTTAGATGGGTGGGATGGGGGTGGGGGAGGGAGGGAGATCCAAGAGGGAGAGCAAATATATGTATACATATAGTTGATTCACTTCATTGTACAGCAGAAACTAACACAACATTGTAAAGCAACTATACCCCAATTAAAAAATAAAAAAGAGGGCTGCTAACAAATTTGCCCTCTGCCTGGAGGGGAAAACTATCATTATATTCCATTGTTGTTTGCTACACACATCCTTGAAAAGGTAGTCTGGAACAAAAGCTGATATAAACCATGCAGAAGAACCATGCAGAATTGCCTCCTATTAATTTTCTCTATTACTGTGATATCATTTGCTGTGACCAGCCACTGATGTTAAATACCTAGAACCATTAATTCCCACCACACCCCGCAAAAAAAAATCAGAGCAATAGTGCTCTAATTTTTAAAATAAATTTTATTTTTAGAAGTTTTAGATGCATAGGTTAGTTGTAAAGAAAGTACCGAGAGTTTCCATATAGATTACACTCAGTTTCCAGTGTTGTTAACATCTTATATTAGTATGGTATATTTGTTACAATTAATAAACCAATACTGATTAATACTCATTCTGACTTTTTTCTTATTCATTAGTTGGATTACTTTATAAATACATGCCTTAAATCTATTATTTGGTTATCCAGTGTTACAACTCATATATTACTGTCCAAAGGTGACTAATGAATTTAATTTAATATTATTATGATCTCATAGATTTAAATGTGTTTCATGGAACTCAATCATTTGCTATTATTATTATCATTTTTGGAATTCAAATTCCCCAATCAGTAGCTGGGAAGGATCTCTTTCAATTGGTTCTTAAACCCTTTTGACCTGATCATAGTAATTTGTGATAACATCCTCACTACCTAGTATAATGCGATGTTTCAAATCATCTTATAAAGTTCTTGCTCCAGATACAGAATCTGAAATTGCTCCCAAAAATTTGAAAAGCAGGTATATTTCTTTTTTGAAATGTATATATATATATATCTATATCTAAAATGACTGGGATTTTAGAGCTCTGGAATAAGACAAATCTTTGTTGTTTTTAATATTTCCTTATTCACTTTTTTTGTCTATGTTCCTTTGGGCATATTATTTAACTCTAGTTTCTTTATCTGTAAAATGGAGATAATAGTACTTAAAGAGTTGATGTGACCAGGAAATGGTATAAGGCCTATAAAAATGTTTCACATACAGAAAACACTAAATAAATATGAATTAATATGATTATCAGGAATAGTTAATACCCACTTAGAAAGTTTTGACTTGCAAAAGGATATTAAATAAGAAAAACATTTTAGTACCTAGTCTCAAGACCCCTGATCTCAGTTCATATCATGTCTGCAGTCTGATTTCAGTTCATATCATGTCTGTAGTCCTTACTGTACCCACAGATATCTATAGAATACCTGCTGTGTTTGTTTGAAGTGAATATTAAGAACATTGTAAGTAACATAAGACCTTGTTGTTGGAAGAGATGACTCAAGCAAGTATTTATTCTTTGTAAATTAAGCCTTTTCTTTTCCGTTTTTACAGGCAAATATTTACACAGTTATTAAAGTGTATATTGGCAGTCTTGTAAAATTCAAGCCTGATACTTTGGCTCTACTATTTCTGAAATTACTCACCGTTTTCATTTAAAAATAACAACAGACCAGTCACAAAAGCAGTCACCTCTAACTTCTGAATCCTCAAAGGCCATTTCCCAGATGCTTTTCGAGAGAGCCAACTATTTTTATGTCATTTCATGAAGGCCCATATTCCTCGTTTACATTTTGAGAGGGGAAAAATCACATTTAAAAAAGACCTCAAACGTAAAACTGTATTGTAACTCAATTGTAGATTGAAACAGTATCAAGCATTTCTCTCATCTAAACTTTGGTAATACATAGTTACTCCTTTAGAATTAGAGAAGCAGAGTTTAATATATGATGTGCAACAGAGGCAGCATGTTAAAGAAGACAAAAGATTCTGTATTCAGAAGAAACAAGGGCAGCTAATACTGAGAGCCTGCAGTAAGCCAGGCCTTTTCTTAAACAATTTACAGAGATTTACTTCTCAAAATAATCTGGGGATTTGGGAACTTAATATCACTAGTTTACAGATAAAGAAAATGAGGCACAGAAGGATAAATCATTTACACAGTATAACACTGCTAAATACTAGAATGTGAATTTAGGCAGTGTGTTTGTTTGCTAGAGCTGCCATAACAAAATACTACAGACAGGATGGCTTAAACAGAAATTTATTTTTTCACTGTTCTGGGGGCTAGAAATCTGTGATCAAGTTGCCAGCCGGGCTGTTTGTTTCTGGTTTTCTCATTGGCTTATAGATGTCTGTCTTCTCTTTATGTCTTTTCCCATATTCTTACCTACATGTGTGTCTGTGTCCTAAATTTCTCTTCATATAAGGATACCAGTGATTGGATTAGGACCACCCTAATGACCTCACTTTAATTTAATTACCTTTTTAAAGACCATATTCCAAATACAATCACATTCTAATATACCAGGAGTTAGGTCTTCAACATATAGATTTGAGGGGTCTTAATTCAGACCGTAGCAGGCAGTCTGACTGGAGCCCACAACTTTATGCACTGTGTAGCACCAATGTTTAATTAATCAACTTTAATATCAGATGTATATTTGCTTGCATATTATTTGTGCACATTGCTAAACTACACAAAATATGTGTAACTTTTGTATAATTGAACTAACAATAGTATGATGAGGACATTGATCATCTTTTGAAGATCTTCAACTTTTAAGCATTTAGCAGAAATTTGTCCTGTAATTCAGAAGAGAAATAAAGATTAACTAACTTTTGCAAGGTCAATAATTAATGGAGACAAGAGTCAAATTAAAATCTGTCAGATTGGGGCTTCCCTGGTGGCGTAGTGGTTAAGAATCTGCCTGCCAATGCAGGGGACATGGGTTCGAGCCCTGATCTGGGAAGATCCCACATGCCATGGAGCAACTAAGCCCGTGAGCCACAACTACTGAGCCTGCGCATCTGGAGCCTGTGCTTCGCAACGGGAGAGGCCACAACAGTGAGAGGCCCGCGCACTGCGATGAAGAGTGGCCTCCGCTCGCCGCAACTGGAGAAAGCCCTCACACAGAAATGAAGACCCAACACAGCCAAAAAAAAAAAAAAAAAAAAAAAAGTTGAACCTTCAAAAAAAAAATAGAGTGGATATATGTATATGTATAACTGATTCACTTTGCTGTATACCTGAAACTAACACAACATTGTAAATCAACTATACTCCAATAAAACATTAAAAAAAAAAAATCTGTCAGATTGCAACACCCAAATTTAAACATTGTGCTGCATTGCCCTAACAAGTTTGGTTCTCTATGTAGGAACATACACATCACACATACAATATAAATAAATATTACAGTGCTTTGATTCATGTGTAGTCTCAGATGTACAAAAGTGCTGACAAACAGTATTTTTTAATTGAAGTATAGTTAATTTACTAATATTATATTAGTTTCATGTGTACAACATAGTGACTCAATATTTTTCATAGATTATACTCCATTTAAAGTTATTATAAAATATTGGCTATATTCCCTGTGCTGTATTCTTGTAACATTATTTATTTATTTATTTATTTATTTTCTGTGGTACACTGGCCTCTCACTGTTGTGGCCTCTCCCGTTGCGGAGCACAGCCTCCGGACGTGCAGGCTCAGCGGTCATTGCTCATGGGTTTAGCCGCTCCACGGCATGTGGGATCTTCCTGGACCACATGAACCTGTGTCCCCTGCATTGGCAGGCGGACTCTCAACAATTGCGCCACCAGGGAAGCCCTGTAACATTTATTTTATACATAGCAGCTTGTGCCTCTTAATCCCTTATTCCTATCTTTCCCCTCCCCCTTTCCTACTCCCCACTGGTAACCGCTAGTTTGTTCTCTAAATCTGTGAGTCTGCTTCTGCTTTGTTATATTCATTCATTTGTGGGGTTTTTTTAGATTCTATGTATAACTGATAACATACAGTATTTGTTTTACTCTGTCTGACGTATTTCATTTAGCATAATACCCCCTAGGTCCATCCATGTTGTTGCAAATAGAAAATTTGATTCTTTTTTACGAATGAGTAATATTCTATATATACCACGTGCTCTTTATCCATTCATCTGTTGATGGACACTTAGATTGCTTCCATATCTTGGCTATTGTAAATAGTCCTGCTATGAAGGTTGGGGTGCCTGTATCTTTTCAAATTAGTGTTTGTGTTTTCTTCAGGTATATACCCAGAAGTGGAACTGCTTGATCTTATGGTAATTCTATTTTCACTTTTTTGAGGAACCTCCATACTGTTTTCCATAGCAGCTGTACCAATTTACATACCTACCAACAGTGTTCAAGGGTTCCCTTTTCTCCACATCCTGCCAGCATTTGTTATTTGTAGACTTTTTGATTAGAGTCATTCTGACAGGTGTGAGATGATATCTCACTGTTGTTTTGATTTGCATTTCTCTGATGATTAGCAATGTTGAACATATTTTCACGTGCCTATTGGCCATTTATATCTCTTCTTTGGAAAAATGTCTGTTCAGGTCTTCTACCATATTGTTTTATTTTAACTGAGCTATTTGTTCTTTAGATATTGAGTTGTATGAGCTGATCAAATATTTTGGATATTAACTTCTTATCGATCATACCATTTGCAAATATTTTCTCCCATTCAACCTATGTTGTCCTTTTATTTTGTTTATGGTGTCCTTTTATTTGCAAAAGATTTTAAGTTTAATTAGGTCCCATTTGTTTATTTTTGCTTTGGTTTACTTTGCCTTAAGAGACAGACACAAAAAATTATTGCTATTATTTATGTCAGAGATTTATATCCTGCCTATGATTTCTTCTAGGAGTTTTATGGTTTCCAGTCTTATATTTAGGTCTTTAATCCATTTTGAGTTCGTTTTTGTATATGGTGTAAGAAAATTATCTAATTTCATTCTTTTACATGTAGTTCAGTTTTACAACCACTACTTATTGAAGAGACAGTCTTTTTTCCATTTTATATTCTTGCCTCCTTTGTCATAAATTAATTGACCATAGATGTATGGGTTTATTTCTGGGCTCTCTAGTCTGTACCATTGATCTATATGTCTGTTTTTGTGCCAGAACAATACTGTTTTAATGACTGTAGATTTGTAGTATAGTCTGAAGTCAGGGACCATGATACCTTCAGCTTTGTTCTTTTTTATTTATTTATTTATTTATTTTATTTATTTTATTTATTTATTTTTTGTGGTACACGGACCTCTCACTGTTGTGGCCTCTCCCATTGCAGAGCACAGGCTCCAGATGCGCAGGCTCAGCGGCTATGGCTCACAGGCCTAGCCACTCTGCAGCATGTGGGATCTTCCTTGACCGGGGCACAAACCCATGTCCCCTGCATTGGCAGGTGGACTCTCAACCACTGTGCCACCAGGGAAGCCCCAGCTTTGTTCTTTATTCTCGAGATTGCTTTGGCTATTCCTCTTAGAACTGCTTTTCTTGTGTTGCATAAATATTGGAATATTGTGTTTTCATTTTCATTTGTCTCAATGTATTTTTAAAAATTTCTACTTTGATGTCTTCATTGTCCCACGGTTGTTTAGTAGTATGTGGTTTAGCCTTCATGTGTTTGTGTTTTTTTCCCATTATTTTATCTTGTAATTGTTTTCTAGTTCCATACTGTTGTGGTTGGAAAAGGTGCTTGATATGATTTCAATCTTAAATATAAAGAGGTTGCTTAGTTGCCTAACATGTGATCTATCCCGGAGAATATTTCATGTTCAGTTGAAAGTAATGTTTATTCTTCTGTTTTGGGGTAGGATGTTCTATATATACCTATTAAGTCTATATGATCTAATGTGTCAATTAAGACCAGTGTTTCCTTATTGATTTTCTGTCTGGATAATTTATCCATTGATGTAGGTCAGCCCTACTATTATTTTATTATTATCAATATCTCTCTTTATGTCTGTTAATATTTGCTTTATGTATTTAGTTGCTCCTGTTTTGGGTGCATAAGTATTTACAAGTGTTATACCTCTTGTTAGATTGAGCCTTTTATCATTTTGTAATGCCCTTCTTTGTCTCCTGTTACAGTCTTTGTTTTAAGTTGTATTTTGTCTATTATAAATATCGTTATTCTAGCTTTGTTTCTGTTTTCCTTTGCATGGGATATCTTTTTTCCATCCTTTCACTTTTAGTTTGTGTGTATGTATATTTAGATCTGAAGTGAATTTTGTATAGGCAGCACATATATGGGTACTCTTTTATTTGTTGGGGAGGGGTTGTTTGTTAGTTTTGTTCTTTTCTTCAGTCAGCCACATATGTCTTTTGATTGGGGCATTTAGTCTATTTATACTTAACATAATTATTGATAAGTATACTTATTGCCATTTTGTTAATTGTTTTCTGATTGATTTAATAGTTCTTCTCTGTTCTGTCCTTCTTCTCTTCTCCTATTCCTTTGTGATTTGTGGACTCTCGTTAGTGCTGTATTTGCATTTCTTTTAATTTATATTTTTGTGTATCTGTTGTAGGATTTTGGTTTTAGTTTGCCATGGTGTGTGTGTGCAATCCCTTCAAGAGTAGAGTCTCAGTTTCCCACAGCCCTCCTGCTCTTTCAGATGTAAGCTCTGCTGCTTTTTAAAGCCAGATGTTATGGAGTCTTCCCAGTGCAGGCTCCACAGCCTGGGGAGCCTTATGGCCTCAGCCTCCTTGCTCCTCAGGGGGACCTTCATGGTTGTGATATCCCACTACTTGTGCGTGGCCACACCAATGGTGAGAGTTCTAATCAGACCTCATCTCTGCCCCTCATACTCATCTCAGTGTGTCCTTTTCTTTGAATCTTTAGTTGTAGAAAACCTGTTCTTCTAGCCTTCAGGTATTTTTGAGAGAGAATTTTTGTGTATATATTAGTAGCTTTGGTGTGTCCATGGAAGGAGGTGAGCTCAGGATTTTCCTACTTCACCATCTTGATCCAGAAACACTAAATCTCAATACTATATTTTAGATAATTATAAAAGAGTATTAAAATTTCAATTTGGATTTGAGGTTTAAAAATATAATCCAACCTGTATAAACACATGGGAAAAATATTTTAAATTAGAGATGATGGAAATTTTAACAGTACAGATTTTCTTTTTGAAATATGGACACTTAAAATTGAGATTTGTGTGTGATTATGTAAGTGGATTTACAAAAGCTCCCAATTTAATTTGTACAATCTAATTCTAGTGTAAAATGTCTATGATATGGCAGTATAGCCGAGATAAGGTCAGGAGATGAAGGACCAATTGGGAATGTAGATCTGAAGGGGGACTATTAAGAACCCTCTGGCCAGCTAATAAAGATATAGAGGACAAAGAAAAAAGGTGATTACTTTGAGAGAGGTGAGATAAGTAGTTCTCTTTTCAATGGAACTATGGTATTCACTGCAAGGAAGTCATGAGTTGAAAGCTGGCTAGGTGGCCAGTGATAAATGACTAGCCTGTAGATTTCTTAGAGAGTAGGGGAGGTAGGAGTACTAGCACATAAGAGACTGACTGGTAACAGCTGAGAGATTTCGGTTTTGCTGGGAAGAACTGGATTAGATTCTCTGTCCCTTGAGTGTTGTTTCATGCTGTGTAAAATGAGCATGAATTTAAATCTACCACAGTCAGGTACCTGACATTTTGCATTACTCTATTTTCCCAAATCTAATTAGATCAGACTCTGAGCTCCTGCTTGTCAGTATGGTCTAATCATTGGATTTTTAAGGAAAGTGGGAAAACTGAAAGCAAGATTCTAAAGCCAAATACTCTATAATATTTGGAGGTTTCACATGTGAGTTAGATATTTGACAGTCAATTTCTATCTCTATGCAACAGGAATACTGTTGCTATATATTTACTATTTTTTTGTGGTAAATTTCTTAATATCTTATCATAGTTAAGAATATCCTCTGCTTTAGAAATTCCCAGATTTGCTGTAAGGGCAGAGACAGAAATTAATTGCCTAGGGAAACTTAATGGAAAGCCCTACTGTCAGAGAGGCTACAATTTGCTACTACATTTGTCACCATCAGAGAACACATAAATTCTGCGGTCATTATGAGCAGAAGGGGCTTTTCTCCCAATCCCCCACTCCCATAGTTTTCTGCTCCCCACTATTCTCTGTGATACTACAGATTTATTTAATTCAAGTCTACTGATCATAAGTAATCACTATTATATTTGTGTACATCTTGACTAATGGAATATGCTAGTATTACTTGTGTATAATACCTAATTGGGTATTAGTGCATAAGGCACTGGAGTAGAAGTTAGGAATTCAGAACTATTTTGACTTTCTACAGAAAGTCTTGACAAAAGTGAATAGATATATTTTCAAAGAGGTATATTTTCAAAGGTGCCTATATTAAAGAAAAATAACAAGGAATTGATGTATAATTTGAGTAGGAAAAAATCTAGAAAACACTGTTTTACATATTTATCCAAGAATGTATTGTTGATTTTAATATGTGTAAAATTTTCCCTAAACACTGATTAAATATTCAGAAATTGTGAGGTACTGCAATCAGTTGAATCTTAAGGTACATGAAGGAACATTTAAGGAACTATTTGCTATTCCCACTAAGTACAAAATTAGAGAAAATCAACTGTAATTAAAGAATAAGAGAATTGTTTCAAATACAAAAAAAAAAAATCAACAGTGGTTATAAGAGTTGTGAAATGCAATAGAAATTTAGAAATAATAAAGACTGATTTTTCTGGAATGATCTGAAGGTAAATGGAAAGCCCAGTGCAGCAGTACAATCTCTTCTAATCTTTGGTTGAATGGCACCCACTGAAAATACTTGGGAGCTTATAACTGCAGATTTAACGTTTTTTTTCTTAAAATATTATGTGGGAAAAATGGTTATGGATTCCTGTCCTTCAGAACAAACCATGCATTTTTTTCTAAGCTTATTGCTAATATGTTATGAGAAGTTGGTCAGATTTCTTTCATTTTTTCATTTCTTTTGATTTCCATCATCAAATGCCATGAACAACAAATTGTCCCTTGGATTAAAAGAGTTTTGAAGCATTTAAAAGTTTAATGATCGTCAATGGTATTCACTCCTTGAACAAAGTAGCTGTGGAAGCATACATTGACAATGGAAATCAATCAGTTTTAGTCAGCAGCAGTTTGCATCACAAGGAGAAATATGTCTGTAGGTGGATATTCAGTCTTCATTTGACAAAATAGGCAGTTTCCTGGGACTAACCATACTGAAGCAGAACCAGAGCCAGGGTTTTCTCTTTTCTGGTGCATTCTGATGATTTCTACTTACCACTGTGGTCCTTGGACACAAGTCATGATTGTGTTGTTCAAAGAATGTTTTTTTTATTATCAGAATGTTCATAAAATCATTTTCGATGGAAAACAATATCTAAAAAGACCTTAAGCATTGCATTCTCCTTTTTAATTCAACAGTCATTATTGAATCTCTTTTCAGTGCCAGGGTCTGTACTAAGGGCTATAACATACACAGAAACAATATAAGGAACCAATTCGTTAATTTAGGAATAAATTTCAAGTTGAAGAGGCAAAATATAAACATACTGAAGGTCACACAACAAAGAGGTTAAAAGCAATCGTTCTTATGTTATAAATATTTTTGTCTTCAACTCCGATTGTCCACAGATAGTTCATCTGCCTTGGCTATTAGCAGAGATAACAGTGTTTGTAATAGCTAGCAGTTGCTGAACCCTTACAGACATTTGTCTTATATCTTCTAATCCTTATAACACCTTTATAAGAGATGTATTGCTATTTATTTTTTAAAGATGAAGAAACTGAGGCTCAGAGAGGATAAACATCTTGATCAACACCACAAAGTTAGAAAGCATAGTCTGGCTTTGCCTAGTAGTTGAGCCCACATTTCTTACCATTATACTTTCCACAGATAAGTCCATATGCTTAAAACTTGTTTTTATTTTTATAAAAATTTTTGAGACATTTTAAAGTCTTGTGCTGCTCACATTCTTTCTAAGGGCTGACAAGAAAAGAACGATGGATAACTAACATGATTATGTGACCTAATCAGACATTGTAAGCTTAACTGACCATTAGGTATCTCTTGACTTTTTACCCAGATTTCTTAGTGACCTGCCGATATTAATTCATAAGCATGTTACTGACCCTTTTTCATTATTAAGCAATCCTGCCATTACTAAGTTGCTTCCTGTAATTTTATTTGCAATCAGTATGCCTGGTAGCTCATGTTATCTGCAGTGGAGTTTCCCATTGAGATGTTTCAAGATATTTGTTCCCAGAAAGGTTTTAAGAGTACCTGCAAGAATGTGACTCTGAATTCCAGAAAACAGAAAACTTAGGAGGACAAAATCAAGGCATACTTGTGGCTTTTAAATATAAGAATTTTATATTCATCTCCCATAATTCTTTAAAAATTCTTTGATTCCATGAGCCCCTCCAGATATAAATCTTGGGTTGAGGGATTTGTTATAATCTTTTTCCTCTTAATATTTACATTATTTGCCGTGTAGGAGTTAGTGGTATGTGGGATGAGTGAATAGGACCTTCACCATCATTATTAGCAAATAATTCATCATGAATGAATTACATATCACCTACTCATGGACGGCTTTGTTCAAAAGGGTTTGAACATATGCCTTCTCAGCATTAACATGTCATGATGCCCAGAGTTCCCACTGCAAGAGGATTATTTGTTAAGCTAATGGTTAAGTTACATGCATTATTTTGCAAGACCAGAGGGTAATAAATAAGCAGAATGTGTAATGAAAGAGACTCATTTTCTACACAAGAATCTCAATTAAAACAGTAAATCCCTCCAGTCCCAGAATCTGGACAAGGGAGTAGCTGTTGCTATTAACGGGACCTTTTATGAAGATAATAAAAATGTTTCTAAGAATAATTTAATGCACACTTTGGAATGAGGAGTACATACATTTTACAATGCAATTAATTCAAATATTTATACACTAAATACTATGTGAAAACAAAGATGCTTTTAGTTATATTTTACTTTCTCATGTAGCTGAGGGCACTTGGAGCATCCTTTTCTAAAATTAGTTGATTTTTCTCTATATTTTCACCATTGTTCTTGGCTTATATCCATAACACTTTTTATACTAAAGCCTTCATTATTTGCAGGTTATTTGTAGCCTCTGCTAATGTGTGGTCTAAAAGCCATGCCAAATGGTACATTTTTATCAATTAATAGCTAAAAAGAATTTACCCCTCTAATAAACACTGCAGAATTGCCTACTGACATTGTGTCTTTGCTCATAAAGCTCTTCATTTTCCTGAGTGTGCTTCACCTGTGTTTTCTCTGATAATCCCATCAATGTGACCTTCTATCCTAAGATAAGCCAATAGATTTTTACAGTTTTTGTTAAAAAGATCCACTTCTTAGGTGAAGTTAGAGCTAATGGTGAGTCTGTTAGGAAGAATGATGGATATTATAATATGTTTTAGACATAGGATTGATAATATATCCTCTGCCCCAACATTTATTAAAGTGCTATTATTGTAACCTAGAGCAGCTGATAATAATTATATACAAGCCAAAAAATAAATTGTTTTTATAATGAATGAAATAATTTTACTTTTTAGACCAAATGATATTAGAAAGTGTTTATGATCTCTCTTTTAAGAACTCAAAGGGGTAACAGCACAATCATTGAAACAGTGGTTGAAGGAGAACTTGTAGGGCTCTAGGGCTCCACTATTCCAGGCAAGTGTGATTTTAAAACAAATTGTAACATGCAAACAATGCATGCCACTACTGATCTTTAACCCCTCTTCCCATTCCCCAGAGCATTCATCTCTTCAATCCAAACTGCTCAGTGTCCCAGAAATTCCCGTTGTGACATAGAGTTCCCAATTTGATGACAGACATGAGTAGTTTCATGTGTCCCTTGCCTTTTTGTTGCCACCTTTGCTCTATTAGCATTCTACTCATCACGATGATGAGTGGTAGCATGTTTATCCTTAAGAATTGTGGACCTGGGGACTTCCCTGGTGGCTCAGCAGTTAAGAATCCGCCTGCCAATGCAGGGGACATGGGTTCGAGCCCTGGTCTGGCAAGATCCCACATGCCGCGGAATAGCTAAGCCCATGCACCACAACTACTGAGCCTGCACCCTAGAGCCCGTGAGCCAAAACTACTGAAGCCCGTGCACCTAGAGCCCATGCTCTGCAACAAGAGAAGCCACAGCAATGAGAAACCTGTGCACTGCAACAAAGAGTAGCCCCTGCTCGCCGCAACTAGATAAAGCCTCTGAGCAGCCAAAAAAATAATTAATTAATTTAAAAAAAAAAGAATTATGGACCTGGGACAATATACATGGAGGCCTACATATTGTGGGGCTTATTGTTTATTATAAATCAAGCAAATGTTAGTCAATAAAATAAGTTATATCCTCCCATTTTGATGGATATATCTTTATAACAACCTGGAAAGCCAAGTGAAATTTTAGAATTTTTGGACTCCTCAGGGATATGGTGGCATAGAGAGAGATGACCTCCAGCTTCCAGCCCCTCTTCACCTAGTTCTATCCAGTTTTATGAGAGGTCTTGCACACAAGTGAATGGACACTCTAGTCCACACATCCAGGATCCATACACTCTCCCCTTACACATCTGCACCTGGACCACCCATCTTTCTTAACTGTATGCAAATTGGTAGCACAGTCTGTGGTCTGGGGGACAGAACAGAACTGGGAAATATGATATTAGAGACCCTGTACTCGGGGTGGGGAGTGGCTTTTGAGGAATGGAATTCTGGGTTCGCAGGGTTTTGGAGAATGATCTGTCTAGAAGAGGGCATTGCAGGATGCGAGTGGGTACTCCTCTGGACTCCGTAGACTACCTAGTGGTGAAGGTATGGCCAGAAAAGGGCCAGAGTGTTCAGCAAACATTTGTTGGTTTCTTACTAAGTACTAGCACTATTCTGGCCCCCTGGGAAACATGAGTGAACAAATCAAAATGTTTGCCCTTATAGTGCTTATATTCTGGGAAATAGAGAAAAAGACTATAAATACTAAATATAGTAAATATATAAACTATATAGTATGTTAGAGTGTGAGAAGTACTGTAGAAACAATAAAAATCAGAGCAATGAAAGATGGGAGGGTTGCCATGTTAAATAGATCAGTCAGGCTTGGCCTCAACTGAAAAGGTAGATTTGAGCAAAAACTTGAAGACAGTGAGGAAATCAGCCAAGAAGATAACAAGAGGGAGAGAAGCTCAGGCCCTTAAAAGTACAGTGAGCACCTCGAGGTAGGACCATGCTCAGCATGTTGAAAGAACAACAAAGAGACCAGCAAATCTGGAAAGAGTGAGCAAGGTGTAGAGTTAAAAAGAGAAGTCAGAAAAAGAATGATAACCAGATCATACAGTGTAGCACCGTCCAGTAGAAATACAATGAGAGCCATAAAAATGTAATTTAAAATTTTCATGTAGCCACAAAAAAGGTACAAAGAAACAGGTAAAAATCAACTTTAATAATGCATCTAGTAAAAATCAGTTTATCTAAACTGTTTTCATTTCAACATGCAATCTTTGAAATCCAGAGTGTATTTTACACTGACAACACATCTCAGTTCATACCAGCTACATTTCAGTTGTTCAATAGCCACGTATGGTTAGTGGTTGCTCTACTGGAAAACACAGATATACGTTTTGACTCATCATTGAAAGAACTTTGACTATTACTCTGAGTGATTTGGGAGACATTTCAGTTTTAAGAATTGAAGTGTCATGATTTGATCTATCTTTTAAAAACATCAGGGTTAGCCTTAACTGAGAATACACCAATAGGGATCAAGAGTAGAAACAGGGAGACCTGTTACAGTAATCTTTTTTTTTTTTTTTTTTTTTGGCGGTACGCGGGCCTCTCACTGTTGTGGCCTCTCCCGTTGTGGAGCACAGGCTCCGGACGCACAGGCTCAGCGGCCACGGCTCACGGGCCTAGCCGCTCGGCGGCATGTGGGATCTTCCCGGACCGGGGCACGAACCCGTGTCCCCTGCATTGGCAGGCGGACTCTCAACCACTGCGCCACCAGGGAAGCCCTGTTACAGTAATCTTGATGAAGAATGATGGTGGCTCAGATGATACCAGTGGATGCCCTAAGTGGTTGAATTGTTAATCCTTTTAAAGATAGCACAAATAAGATGAATTGCATTTGGTGTGGGAAAGGGAAGTCAAGAATGATCCCAAGACTTTGGCCTGAATAACAGAAAGGATGGATTGACATCAACTAAGATGACCAAGACTGTTGTGAGGATGGGGAAGGAAGATAGATGTTCAGTCTTGGGAAGGTGTATCTGAGTAGCCTATGAGGCATCCAAGTGAAGATGCAGAGTAGGCTTGGTTATGAGTGTGGAGTTTAAGAGAGAGTTTGGGGATAAAAGTTTGGAGATCATCAACCTTAAAATTGGGTAAGACAAGGGGGGAAGTGTAGATAGAAGAGAGGACTAAGGACTGAGCATTGGGACATCTGGAATTAAGAGATCTAAAATAACATGAAATTGACATTAAATAATATCAAATATTTGAGCACTTTTGAATTATGTTTAATTAAAAAAATAAGATGTATATCCATTACTGTCATTATTTGCATTTTACTAAAATCTATAGCTTTAGATGAAGCCTAAAGCCTTTTTTTGTGACTTTTTTTGCTTTAAAATATCTCACAAACCTTTAAGTAATTAACTTATAGACAACTACATTTAAGCAATAGTCAAAATAAAAATTGTGGCTGTAATCAAATTAGAAACCATTATCAGTATCTAATGCATATTTTTATATATAAATATATGCATATATTCGCCAGAGATGTATAAGGCAATTGTTCTTTGATAACTATAGATTTAAACACGAATATAGCAGCTTGAAATCTGTCCCACAGTCTACAGTCTACAAACTAATGCATCTTTGTTTTATTTGTGATAAGCTTACAAATTTGTTTTTTTTAATATAAAGTTTGATGGATGGTTATGTGTTCTTACCTCATTTTAGTCTGTCGGAGAATGAGATCTTTATTCCTTTCATTATATTCAGATCTCAGATATGAGGAATGCTTTATACAATAAAATTCATTATTATTACTATAAACACGTTCATGACTTTTAAAAATATACAACTAATTCTTCAAATGAGATTCTAACCCTTGTGATCTTGTATGTCAAGGCAATTATTTATAGTATAATGTGGAAATTAGTGTATTCAATTAAAAGCTGAAAATTGGAATTAAATAACTCATTTTTATCTAAATGACTACATAAACATACTGACAAACAGTTTTTAATTATTTAACACAGGCAATTGTTTGTGTCTTTTCAGTCTATAAGAGAAGTCACAGGCTACGTGTTGGTGGCTCTTAATCAGTTTCGCTATCTGCCTCTGGAGAATTTACGCATTATTCGTGGGACAAAACTTTATGAAGATCGATATGCCTTGGCAATATTTTTAAACTACAGAAAAGATGGAAACTTTGGACTTCAAGAACTTGGATTGAAGAACTTGACTGGTAAGGAAAATATATAAAATAGCAAATGTACTCTTATTATCAATATAATAGACACACACATATGGGTGTATGGTTTCTCCAGTGTGTATTACATTGAGCGACATTATAAATCATTGAAATATATACTATTTATTCATTTTATGAGAAATGATGCCTTGCGATTCCCTTGTTTTATGTACAGATATTGTAAATGCAGTCTGACTGTATCTCTGCTGAACAGAAGTACGCTGGAAGGAAATGCTCAGTGACTGAAAACTGAGATATGAAGCAGGTTTAAGAATGCTATGTTTGGTGGTCTTAGGTGAACAGTGGACCATATCATCAAATCTCTGCAATAATACCCTAACTTTCACTTTCGTTACAGCTCAGTAAATACACAAACCATTATATCTAGTTCCACTAATCTAGCTTTTTGTATAATCCCTTATTTTCGAAAAACATATCTAATGCATTAATCCAGTTTTGATTTCTTTTATTGAGTAACTCACTAAATGCCATTAGTAATTCTTTCTCATAATGCTTTAATATCATCAGTGATTTTTTTCCCCTTAAGATTGGAAATAGGTAATTGCTAACAACTTAAATTATCATCTTGCTACAAAAAACACTTTGAGGGAATTTGTTTTGCAAGCTGGTCCTTGCAATCCCATTGATATCTTTTCAATTCATATAGTTCAGAGTTTTGGTACAGGGATTCTATTTGTGAATTTTGCCATATGTGCCTGTAACCAAAATGCATGAATAAGTAATTATATCACAGTGGGAGAAAGGAGTTTAAACTATTAATTTAATGTAAATTAATATGATCTATATATTTTGCATCAAAATATCTATTGACTTTGTGTGTGTTTGAGTCCACACAGTGGTGATGTTTCTTGATATTGGAATCTGAAATATTTTAGAAGTATTGCCTTAAAATATTAAGAAAAAGATAAGATTAATATTGTCAGGTTATTAAAATTATATGCTTTTTTTATTTACAATGGACATAAAATATATAATTTTAAGTTAGAAGTAGCTTCATAGTTATCCAGACATGAGCTAAAATTGGGATATTTTGGATGAAGAAAGGAGTGTTGATTATGTTATTTATTTTGAACATGATTGCTATAGAATTGATGACATAATGGTAAATGCAAATTGCTCAGAATTTATAGATTCTTTCATCAATATTTTTACCTTTTTTTTCTTTCAAAGATAGTCTTCTTACTGAAGAGCAGGATATTTGACTAAATTGCTACTTGCATGGAAATAATGATAGGAGGAAGATTTTTGGAAATGGAACAGATAGAGAAAAATTGAATGATTGAAATTAGGAATCTAAAAATAACATGATCTAGTTAAAACTTGCCTAGGAAGCATTGTGTTTTCTTCATGATTTTCCTCTGATTATATTAAAGAAAAATTGAATAAATTTATCTTCAAATTTTTGATACTTAAATTATGTTATTCCAAAATATGTACTATTTGAAGAATCTTTTCACACAAAAAATTAGTCTTTAAAGAGTTCTCTTATTTATTTCCACATTTAACATCAATACTATTAAAAATTAAAAAGGAGTTATTTTGTCAAACTATGCCACATTTAAACATACCTTGTCTATTGAGTGAGCTTACACCACGTCTTACTTATGATTGTGACAGTTGTTTGACTTGCTTCATATCAAAATATAACACTTATTTTAAAAATATCATTATTCCCTAAGCTGCCAAAAAACCTTATATTTTCCTGTGCAGCAGTAGAGATGGGTAATTAATAAATGAACAAAAGAATGATTTGAGTATTTAGAAAATATATGTATTTGTTCGAGTTATTATTAATTCATTTTTTGAATATGAATTAATGTAAAGTACAGTAAAATAACTGGTGGAAAATTTAGACAATTTGGGAAATTTCCAGATATTTTAATATATTTATTACATGGCTGACAATTACATGACAACATTATTCCTAGAGATAATCTAGAATCATTGATCGTATTTTAGGTAATAAGATCAAGAGTGTAACTCCAATTTTGAAAATCAGAAGTTATACAGTAAGTACGACTGTGTTTGTGTGTAAGAATGTACAAGGAAGGACAGGAGATATATAACTGTTCAGCTCTTCATCAAAGAGGAATTGAGGATAAAGTTTGCTCTACAGTAATATTTTAAAGAGTTCAGTGTTCTAGGTAACCTGATTAATGTAGCAAGCAAGCATTGGAGTTCACTTTAGGTGAGATTGTTTTCGTGTTTTGAAAAGATTTTTGTTTTATTTTGTTTGTTGATGGGCTATCCAAAGAAAATTGGTAAACTTCTTTTTCTTTTTTAATTTAATGTTATTGAAATATTAAGAGTAGGGCTACCAGGGCTAGCCTTAAATTTAGATTTACCTTGTAGAATATGAGGGGAAATAGAAAACCTGCTGAGTAGTCACATATCTCACTGCCTAACTACAGTAGTGAATTAAATTTTTAACTCAGTCTCTTTCTTTCTTTCTTTCTTTCTTTCTTTCTTTCTTTCTTTCTTTCTTTCTTTCTTTCTTTCATGTTTGGCTGTATTTGGGTCTTTCTGTGCGAGGGCTTTCTCTAGTTGCGGCAAGCGGGGGCCACTCTTCATCGCAGTGCGTGGGCCTCTCACTATCGCGGCCTCTCTTGTTGCGGAGCACAAGCTCCAGACACGCACGCTCAGTAGCGGTGGCTCACGGGCCTAGTTGCGCCACGGCATGTGGAATCTTCCCAGACCAGGCCTCGAACCCGTGTCCCCTGCATTGGCAGGCAGATTCTCAACACCTGTGCCACTAGGAAAGCCCTTTAACTCAGTTCTGAAGGGGCCAGCAGCATCAGCATCACCTGGGCACTTGTTCTACACATGCAGATTCTTGGGCTTCACCTGAGCACTAATGGATGAGAAATTCTGGGGATGCAACCCACCAAGTTTAAGGATCCCTCCAATGATTCTGATGACTATTAAAGTTTGAGAAACAATGTTCTAATTAATTAAAGATACCAAGAAATGGTAGCAAAATATCTAGTTAATCTCTTCACACTTACTCGATCCAAATAATTTTCATTCATTTATTATCTCCTGGAAGGAAGAGAAGGAATGTACAGAGAACAGATAAATTTTTGATTGAATGACAAGAAATATACTTTCGACTGGTGTGAAAATGAAAATAATATACTAGCAGCCTGGATGGAAATGTGGGTATAAAAGAGTTTGGAAATAAAAAAGATGCCAGGAATAAAATTTCTTCCGTATTACCATTTTGTCTAACACCAACTTTATGTAATGGTAAACCATTACAAGGACGATAATAATTTATTGAGAATTTTCCTTTTAAGCAAAATTTTCCTTTTGAAAACTTTCAGCAATATAAATAACAAATGCTAGTGTTGTAAAAAATAATTTTGAGATTGAGATTTTAAAGCTTTTTGATGTATCCATATTGTGTTTCTCCTGAAATCTTTTTTTGCTGTGTTGACTTTAGACTAGTATGTCTTTATAATAGTATGTATGCCTCCTGTAAACTCTATCTTTGTGTAAAAGGGATGTTTGGTTAACATGAAGACTGTCATATATAACGGTTAATAGTTGGTTACCACTTACACATATATAAATTAACTCACCACTTTACCCATTCTAACTAACTTAACTTGATGCTCACCAAAAGCTATTCCTTGGACTATGAACATTACTACAGATCTCACTTAGATACTTTTATTTTGGGTGTGACCAAAGACAAGAAACATACTTAAACATATTTTCCAGGAAGACTTGTCTTACTGCTGCCACTCACATTTCCCTGGTTCATTAGTGGTGAGGTGGGGCAGAGTGGAGAAGAGGCAGGTCCCTAGACTAAGGATATGCCACACAATCCAAAAGGGAATAAGGAACTTGTCATGGCAAGCTCTAGGTGCCCTGTTAACACTGGGTCATTCTTTTCCGGTCAAGAGAGAGAACATACTTCCATCAGTGTGTCTCTGCAGGCATATAATCACCTCGAGGCCACTGGGAATGACACTGCTGCATCAGAGGACAGAGCTGGACAGAATTCATTATTATTTCCTCTTTTAAGGTCACTTGCATGTGGCTGTTGTTCTTATTAATCATTCCCAGTGATGATGTTCTGATAATTTTTTTATCAGCTCCTTCTTAGCCAAATACTCCTTTTTGAAATTCAAACCAACATTTAATATAATATACTTACAACCTTAAGTTGATGAGCTCCTACTTGTTTAGTCACCTTTCTGGCCAAAATATAAAGGTTATTTCATTATATGGGACATAAAAAATGCTATTATTTTTCCCTTTTATAATTTATAAAATTACCTCATCTGTTAGTAATGGTGGACAGTATTATACAATTTCATCAATATATTATATTGTAGATATGAAGGAATCTTTGAGAAGTATCTGTGTACTTATATATATTCTAGTATGCATATCCTATTTATAATGATGATAAACCAGGTACAAATATTTTTATTTATTATTTATTTATTTATTAATGGCTGTGTTGGGTCTTTGTTGCTGCATGCAGGCTTTCTCTAGTTGCAGTGAGTGGGGGCTACTCTTCGTTGCAGTGCACGGGTTTCTCACTGCAGTGGCTTCTCTTGTTGTGGAGCCAGGCTCTAGGCATGCGGGCTTCAGTAGTTGCAGCACACAGGCTCAGTTGCTCTGCGGCATGTTGGATCTTCCCAGACCAGGGATGGAACCCGTGTCCCCTGATGTTGGCAGGTGGATCTTAGCCACTGCACCACCAGGGAAGTCCGGTACAAATTTAATACAGGAATATGTTCATTTTTCTTAACAAATTTCACATTGAAGAATATTTGAATTTTCACCTTATGAATTATGAGAATATATCTTTTGAATGGGTGAAATTTAGGATGATACAAATACACAGTTTATATTTTCCAAGTGTTAGCCAAATGTGCTACATATTTTTAGACCTACAGCTTCATATATTAATGCCTTTAATATATTATGGCTATTCTAATTGTTTGGTTAACTGTGTCACCTCAGTTAGATTATTATTTGAGATGTGGACAAAAAAAAAGTAACCAAAATATAAAATGCTTAAGTTATTTTGAGAGTCCACAATAATAAGGGTGTATTAAATTTACTGAATTCTGACAGACTCAAAGTTAAATGCTTAGTCTAGGAGATACAACATCTGAACTGATGAAACACTTGAACAGTGTCACATCTCAGCATTACATCTGAATGTCTGCCTTCAAGTATGCAAAGGCTATTAAGTAAAATAGTTCACCAAAGTAATGCAGCACTTTTTAAGTTTTAAATTTCTTAACCCCCTTTGGCATTATTTGTAATGATCAAATAAATAATCTAATTTTGAAATAGACAGGCCACCTGTAACTGACTCAGTGTATATCAAAGAACATGGATGTGGAATCAGAAAAATCTCTGTTTAAATGTCATATCATCACATAAGAGTCCACGTCTCACTGAAATTTAGTTTCTACATTGTTAAAACCGAGAGAAAAATTCCACCTCAGAGTGTTAGTTATAGGCACTAACAAAATAAAGCAGGGAACTTGTCAACCACAGTACCTTTCTCACAGAGGATGCTTAGGAAATCTTAGTTCTGTTATTGTATTGTTTTTAGCTTTCCTTTGTGTCAACACACTGACAAAACAATTGTACCCGTTTCTGCATATTCAAATAGGTTCCTGTTGCTTCATTGGGGCTCTGACAAGTGATTTGTTTAGACAAAAAGATGCTCCAAATTTCAGCATTTCTTCTGATACCACTTTGAAATTACTTTAAGTATAAGCTCTCTTCTTCGGTGGTGAGAAGCCTGTGGCTTTTCTCTGTCTACTTGCAGTATGATTGCTGCCTTCAGTACTTCACAGCTCTTCTCTCTAGTCTTTCAGTGTCTCACCCCAAGCACCTGTTGCCCTAGCCCTTCATTTCAAATTCCCAGCATCATGTTTCACCCTTCATTGGCCCTGACATTTGTCTTAACCAAGACAAGAGACATATTCATTCTAAGTTCTTTTACTGACACTAGAGTCTCTAAGCATTCTTCAGCAGCTCTGTGAAAGGTCTTAGTAATGTATGAGTGGCTTCAACCAGCCTAGTTCAGGGACTGCTGTTAAATATGATGTTTGACAAAAGTACTACCAATATTTACATAAGAAGAAGCACTCAGCATATTGTGATATCTGCAGGAAAAAAAAATGATTCCAAGAATACTCTTAGCTTAAGTTAAATTACTTGGAAAATGATTTGATCAAAACTAACCTATAGTGAGAATGTTGTGAGTCAGATGAAATCAGTGAAGAGTGGTGCATTCTTATGAAGGTGTCAATTTTTAGATCAGGTCCGCAATTTCTAAAATTGATACTCTAATCAGTATTTTTTAAAGAAGAATTTTTTCTTGTCATATCAAACAGTGTGTATTAACTAGAAAAGGAAAATGATAACAATATGTTTATATGTATAAGTAAAACAGAAATATAATTGAAAGAAAATGTTATAAATATGGGATAAGATACTGTGACCATTTCAGCAAATTTCTAGGACTCATTCTCAGCTTTAGAGTACTGATGAGTGAATTTATGAAATTGAATGAAGGTAAAATGGGAATATCTCCTTCTGCTATATGACTGATCAGAGAGGAGATTGTTACTGGAGAAATGAGACATGAGAAGAGGGACTTTCAGGGAACAGAACCATTTTTTCTCCACTAGTCATCATGTTTTCAATCACTAGTACTAAGAAAATCTACTCAGCCCATAAAAAGCACCCCTCTTGATTTATATCCCATTCAGTGTTCCTGAAAATGTCCCATTCTGTGAGCTACATTCTTTTTCATCCCTATAGCATTCTTAGGAAAAATTTGGGGAAAAACTAGCATTATGGGAGCCTCTCAGGAAAAGTCCCTGCTTGAGACTTTAAACCTCTGTCATTATTCTTTCTTGTCTCTAAGATACACCAAGATCTGTATGTTCCCCTCCCTAAGAGAAAGCATATATATTCTAAGAAAGCATATAAGGTCAACAAATTCCCTTATTAAAGCTCATTTGTTGAGAAACCATGCTTGTTTGCTTATGACATTTAGAGATGGAGGAAAGTCTTTGCTCCTCAGAGTCTTAAATGTAGTAAGAGAAATTGATTTGTTATACCATAAGTCCGTGATTTCACTCTGAAAAAAAAAAAGCAAAGATATCAGAATAGCTACCTCATCTTTACCCCAGGACATTAGCTTTGCCAGGTGTGAGATACTCAACTGAATAGAGTTGGCAAATTCTCTGCATCACTCCCAGTCACCAAACAACATTGGGGCCAGAAGCATTGCTTCATGACACATCAGAACTCGAGAAGCAGTGTAAGTGATATTTGGGGATAGCCTGCAACTGTATTTGAGTGGGAATAAAGAACTTGTGGAGTCCTTCACAAGTTTAGTGAGAGGAGACAGCCCCAAGCTTGGCAGACCCCAAAACTCTCAGCCAGAGATAAGAAATGAGGCTACATGTTGTTCTCTTCCCATGTTTACCAAAGGCATGATACTGATAATTTCCCAGGTTGTCATGGAGTTTCAACATTACAAAATGCTTTCAAAATGCTTTTCTTTGTTTCGCACACAGCTGGAAAGTATCTTTATTGTAATTTTACATCTAGGAAATGAGGCTTAAAGTGTTGTGGCTAATAAGGAATAAGGGCACCTTATTCTAGAATCTAGACCTATTTTTCATCTCTTCATATTGTGCCATTGCTAAGAAATATTTAGGACAATTTCTCTAGGTGAGGCCATAGTCAGTGAAATATTAAAATGGCTGTAAACACAAACAATCCAAACTTTAAACAGCAGACATGAAAGTTGTGTTTTAGAAAGAACTTCCTGATTTTAATTGTTATATAATACTTGGATACATCATGAATGTATGCATGGGAAATGGTGGTAAGTTGACAATGAAATACAAGCAAACACATAAAATGACAATACGATAAATACTGGATTTGACTTTAAAGTATCAGATCTATTAACTAATTTCAAAGCTACTGCCATTCTACTACAGCTTTTTAAAACTAGAAGTTACTGAACTCTTAGCCATAACTCAAACGTTTATTAATAGACTCCATTTTACTGGTAAAAGTTAAGGATTCTTTTGGAAAATGATGCCAATTCAAATATTTGTTAGCTTTGTTTTCTTCCACTTGTATATTCAAGACAGTGTACTGAGACATGAGCTATTCCAAGTTATCTCTACCTGCCTTCTCTCAGTAAATATTATATTTCTGACAAATATTTACCCACCAACAGCAATGTGAAAACATTGGGAATGTATTTTCCCCAATTATTATATTATTATTTTTTGGTCAAGCATCTCTGTGGAGTTAAGTGCCTTCATTTTAATCTGTTTTACCTTCTAAAGCAGCACTGTCCAATAGAACTTTCTGTGATGATAGAAACATTTAGTCTGTGCTCCATAATTGAGTAGCCATTAGCCAAATGTGACTACTGAGAACTTGAAAGGTGGCTAGTGTGATGAAGGAAATTAATTTTTAATTTTATCTAATGTAGTTTATTTAAATTTAAATAGCCAAATGTGGTTAGTGGCAATCATATTAGATAGTGAAGCATTAAAGGACAGAATATTTTACTGAACCCAATGCAGGAGGCAATTAAATTTACAAGCATGGAGAATCAGAGCACAGTCTCTGAATCCAGACCTCCTCCATTGAAATCCTTTTTTGAGGCAAGTGATTCAATGTTTTAAGCCTTGATTTCCTCTTCAAATGAGTGTAATGAGAACACTTAGTCTGTAAGACAGTTGTGAAAGTTGAATTATAAACTCCATATAGCATTAAATGCAGTTCCTGAAATAAATGTCGTTCATTATTACTTGAGAAGAAGAATGCTTTTTGTCCAAATAATAGAAACAGTCTATTTTTACAACCATTGAAAGCATGTTTGACTTACATAATCAAATTGTAAATTATAAAAAGTGTCATTTGTGATTTAGGACCTAACCATATTATATTTGAGTAAGCTGGGTTCTGGATGTCGTGCTTTTCTTCTTAATATGCTTTAAACTGCTAGTTATTATGACCTTACATTTCTGTTTGTCAGAAATCTGACTTTTTATAAATGAGATTTTTATTCTCCCTTTCATTTCCCACAGTGTAAGCATCTAGTCCTAAGTAGGTCCCTATGTCTATTTCTTAAATAAGTTCATTGAAAAAGTTAAGGACTAGGAGATATTAATGACTTTTACAGCTAAGAAACTATATTGAAAAGCCTGCTGAGAATTATTTCTGGCACAGACAATGCCCATATCTTTAGGATGTTCCAGTTTATGTTGAAAGTTTCTCTTTGTTACATAATATTTATTTAATAACAAGTAACAAAAGAAACTCTTCTATGAAACATTTTATAAAATAGGTAACTATGATATTTCATCAAATCTAAGTCATCATCAATTTTGAAAAAATATTTTTGACCATTGTTTGCATGCCACACTAAAAAACGGAAAAAGTAAAATCCCAGCATAAATGTAAAAGATGGTATGAAAAATTGAGATCTTAGCAATATTAAATATGAAAATTGTATCCATTTTAGAATTGATAAATTAATAATATATAAAGAAAATAGAGATACAACAAACCTCTTATTATTTTCTGAATCATAGCACAATAGCTGTTCTTGTAATGGTAAAACTACTGTGGAAGTATTTGAAACAAGTTGCAATAGAAATGGCCAATATTTCATAAATGAAGAGTGGTATTTTCCATTCATCTGTGTCTATCAGAGAATAGGTAAAAGTGAATTTGCATGGCTTAACACCTTTTGATGTAATAAACATTATTAAACAGGAAATTTGAATTATTCCGGGTTTTTTTTCCCCTGGATTTAATTGGCTTATTGACTCTACTGGAAAAAGAGAAGGAAATAATTTCAAAGGAAAAAGAAATCATTTATTCTAGGAATGCCCCTTAAACATTCCTCTCATAATAATACGTATCAGTTAGATTATTATAAGATATCAGAGAGAAAAGAAGATCTTTTCACTTGTATCTTTTTGACCAGTCTACTTGGAATTCAGTGCAATGCTTTTCTCTGTTATTCTACCTCTCATAGTATTTTACCCTTCTCCTACTCTTAATACTTTATGGCCCATTTTGTGAAATATATTTTATACTTTCTTACTATAATTCTATTGTAAACTAAGTCAAATTGTTTTGGTTATTAAATCATAATAACCATAACAATTTTGAGGAATACCTGCAGGGAAAAGTGAAGAACAATGATAATCCATAATATTTTTCTTCCTTCTAAGACCATTCAATTCACTCAATTTCATTTGCGCTGTGATGCAAATTAGAAGTTTGATTTTTGTGGTATCAGTAATGTGGAAAAAAGCTGATATCAGAAAGAGCATTTTTGCTTTTTCAATCTACTATGAAATAAAGGGACTTCAAACTTTAATTAGATATTTTAACGGCATTTAATGAGCATATTCTGGCAACTATTGACAAAATAAAGTATCTATTTCAATTTTAATGGTTCCCAAATCCTCTAAACACTCTGCCTTAATGTTTGGTGGGCTGATTCTATATTATGTAGAATTATACATCTGGTGATGTCTCATCAAGAATCCTACTATAAATTCTGCTAGCTTCTAAACTATAATTTTACTAAAATTCTTTTAGTCTTTGTGTCTTTGTTTTTAACTATACCTGCCCGTCTTAGCATAATAAATCTAGGAAACAAAATATCTATATGGCATAATAAATCCAAGGATGTATGTACTACTATTACTATTATTGTTAAAAATAATAATAATGATGGCATCCATAATTAATAAGCATTTACTATATATGTTACTGGTTTATAAATATTGTCTCTCTTCATCCTTGTGATAAAACTCCAATTAGTAGGTTACTGTGGTTATTAACATTTTGAAGATGAAGAAACTGCAGTTTTCAAATATTAAGCAACATGCCAGAGAGCTCACAATAATCTATGGGGTTCAGATTTGAAGCCAGGTGGTATAATTCCAGATTTTCCTTTATCACCATGCTATAGAGATTCTGAGAAGGAAGGAGGTCATGTGACACTGAACTTTTATCATCTCCTGCTATGTGTGAATGAATAGAGAATCTGTGAAGTTACTTATATGGTCCAGGTCATACTCCTCATTCAGTCTTTCTTTTTTCTATTTCGTAATGAGACTTTGCTTAGTGAAGATACTTTACTTAAGAAGTTATATTATTGTAAAAAAGATGCAGACTGCAAAAGTGGATTGAATTATTTCTCACAATATTGAAAAACATTTCTGCAGGCTATTTGGGTTTATTCCTACAGCTATTAGGAACTAAAAAGATGGAGTGTGCTAACAGAATTAAGTGAAGTGCCTTAATTGGGAAATGGCCTGATAACCTTTTCTACAATTAACACTAGAATTAAAAAACAACACACACACACACACACACACACACACACACACACACAGATAAACAAGTGTATTTGGTGTGTGTTTTATTTTGTTTTGATTTAGCTCTAGAAGTTGTACATTTGGTCAAGGTATGTTTTTTGATCCTTGTCTTAGTCTAGTGCTCTTTCTACTATATTATTCCAAAAATGATTTTATTTAAGGTATTAGAGAGAGGGAGTTAACAATTTTAAAGGTTTTTAAAATATATTTTAATCTATAAGTGCTTAGGTATGAACTCTCATTCACTAAAGGGAAGAAAATTAAACAAAAGTAATTCTAGAGTTCATGTATGACTCAGTTGTAATCCAAATTCACCACCTATCTACAAAATACTATGAAAGTTAAGATGTGCTTTATAGTGTCATTCAAAGAATACTGGGTAGTATGTTTTGCAAGGAAAAGATGGAAGAGATAATGAAGTAGTTAGTACTTGGCATACCTATAAATATATCTTTTACCTAACATAAGTATAAAAATGAAATGAAGCAGAGAAGCAGCCTATGTCACAGCTATCACTTTTCACACAGTGAATGGGTGGCTGAATTTCACACCTATGCATTACATTGTCATTTCATGTATTTAGAAATTGCATGTCATAATGATAAATATTTGCAATTAAAATTGTATCATGCTTCAAATGCAGGCCTATGGTGTTCACAGAAAGAGGTGGGTCAAGAATTAGTGTCTTGGCTCAAGTGCCTCTTAAAAATTAAGAAAATCTAACTATCACTTGCATAAAATAAATACATCAGAAGTCACAAAATAGTTTAGCAACTCCTTTTCATTAAAGATTATCTGCATAATTTAAGTAGCTATCCAACTGTTTCATGTATTTAATACATATTACTATGGCAGTGACTTATATTACATTTGGTTATTATTAAATATAAAATATTTCTTAAAATGTTTAAAACTGAATAGAATTTGTTGAGCCATTTCATTCAATTTTGATGTCTGATTTAAATTTAAGTCAGGGGGAGATTTAGTGTATCTTTTCAGTTCATTTACATTTAATTCATTAAAATATGACTTAGTAAGTTATTCAATACCAGAGAATACTTTGAAACATTTTCCTTCTGAATCACAAAATCTTAGATTTTTAAATAAGAGATAAAGAGGAATATATAATTGTCAAATTAATAGAAATCAAAGCTTCAAAAATGGTGTATTTCTAAATTTCACATATATAGATAAACGTAAAATGATAACCTCCAAAGTGGTTTTTGTTCTGCAAAACATTTCTAATTAAAATTGCAAATAATTATTTAAGCCAACTAGTTTGTAAAGTTGAAAAAATCCTGGGAACAAGATGAAATAAAATCAGTGAAATACAAAGAACATACAAAGTAGAAAATCCATACATATCTATGATGTTTTTTATAAGAGCCAACTCTGACTGTTGCAGTTTATAGTTCTCTGATTAACACTTCACCCATGAAAAAATGAAAAACAATCACAGGGAATTAAGTAGCTTTTGTTGTACCCAAGACATACTCTGAGATTTGGGCATAAAATCAGGAATAGTTTTGGGGAGGGCAAAGTATTAAAAATAGAGAGTTCAGAAGTAAAATCAGGAATAGTTTTGGGGAGGGCAAAGTATTAAAAATAGAGAGTTCAGAAGTAAAATGATTGAAAAATTCTTGATCCAGAAATGAAACTTTTCCCTGATAATGTTGATTTATGATCAAAATTAAAATCTAGTTTATGTCATTTAAATGAGAAGGTATGTTTCTAGATTATGAAGATTATATTTGCAACACACTCTCTTCTAGTCCTGGCAGCTTGAAATAGTAAAACAAACCTGATTTTAAAAAAACTGATAAATGTGAAATTTCATACTAGCACTGCAACTAACAAGGGAAACGTCAAAATCATTTAAGTCCTGTGCCTCAGTTTCCTCATCTGAAAATGAGAACTGAATGAAAGAATGCATCCAAACTGCCTAGCATAGTGATTAGCACAAAATATATGTTAGTTCCCTTCCTGTTTCCTCCTTCTTTATATAGTCCTCAATGGAGTGGTAGTATTTAAGAGTATTAATTTTTTAGTTAATCCTTTCCACATCTATATGATGTGTTCCAGATTGGTTCTTTATTGACAGATGCATTTGATTTTAGTAAAGCATAACCTCACTAGCAAACAGAAGATTCATATTTTCTTCCCACTTGTACCTTAGATATATCACCTAATACCTTGTGCACTGAGTTTTTTTTTTTTTTTTTTTTTTTTTTTTTTTTGTGGTACGTGGGCATCTCACTGTTTTGGTCTCTCCCGTTGTGGAGCACAGACTCCGGACGCGCAGGCCCAGCAGCTATGGCTCACGGGCCCAGCCGCTCCGCGGCATGTGGGATCTTCCCGGACCGGGGCACGAACCCGTGTCTCCTGCATCGGCAGGCGGACTCTCAACCACTGCGCCACCAGGGAAGCCCTACACTGAGTTTTTAATTCTGAAATAGAAGAAGAAATTTTTGGTTTGTTTTTATGTTTGCTTTTAGTTTTCTTTATTTTCTTTCTTTTTTCTTTTTTTTTTAATCACATGATATCTTCCTGCTGCCTACCATCCTGGAAATGTTCTAAGGCAAAGTGTGAGTCACATTTTCTTAGTGCTCAATTTCCTTTCTTAGAACAAGTGAGGACATGACATTAACCCTCCCAAATCAGCAGAGAATGATATTGTATTTTTATTTTCTGAACACTTGGGAACTGAAGTTCAAGCTTTTAATTAAAAATGCAACTCCATGTGGGTATCTAGGGACTTTATTAGGATTTAATTGTTCATTGTCTATTTATTTCCTAGCATAGTCATAACAATGTGCTGTAGCAATAGTATACACATGCATTTACATTTAGCTATATGTCATTAAAGGTAGACCCACTATTCTTTTAATAAATTGTTTTACTTCTCTGCTAAGTCTGTGAAACCTCAGGAAAACAACAATGACAAAACAAAACAAAAAATGTGAATGACTTTTCGAGAGAAAAAGAAAAGAACATAAGCTGAGCAACGAAACCAATTTAGTTGGTTTTTAAATACTGAGTTTAAGCCAAGGTTTCCCAGTGGTGCCAAGCAAATCCTATTCATTTCTGTTCATTTCTTAATTTCTTAGTTCCTCTGAAAGTATTCAAATGTCTCTGCTGGGTAAAGCTACCCATTCAGCTAAGAATTTTTTTCCCCAGAGATTACTTTTCTACTGTATCTGAAACACATTAATCATTGCTTCCTTTTAAATCCCATTACACAAGAAAGAATGGGATTTGAATGCCTAGATATCTCATGCTTTGTTCTAAATAAGCAGAAACAATACAAAGTATATTTTTCACTTCTCCCCACTTACTTAACTTACAGTAAGGATATTTTGATGACTTATTTTAAAAAGCTAAGATCGATTTTAAAAGATATTTTTGGGGTTTTTAAAAAATAATTAAAACACCTACTTATTGTTTGCTTGAGAACTTGAAGGTCTAGAGAAAGGGCAGGCTGGTGCTGATAGTGTTTGGGAGCTCAATTGTTATAGCACGCCTGGGGCTCTCTGTCAGTGTGTGAAACAGAAATGAACCATGTGCTGTCAAAACAGTGGAGATGTGACAAAACTGCAGAGAGGCAGCTTGGTTTCTAGACTCAGTGACCACATGAAGCTCAAGGGTTATGCTCTAAATTAGAATCTTTACTTCAAAGATAAAGGCTTAGGAAAGCCTTCTTAAGGAGTTTCACTTACGTTTGTAGATTTATATCATATGTTTGTAGGTACCTTTTACCCCATAAGTAAGGCAGAGTTTCTGAGACAAAATTGAAAAGTGGTAGTATATAAAATATTACTCATTATGTTAGATTACAGAATCAGCTTTCTGTAAAACAATTGTAATAATACATTCATATAAGTAAACAGGTCGTATCTATGTCAAAGTCATAAAAAGAAAAATAAACAGACACATACCCAAAATAAGCAAAATATAAATTAGAAGAGCAAAGAGAGGAACAGAAAAATAGGCTTATAACTAGATAATAGAAAAAGAGGATATCTATATATGTAAATAGATAGATAGATAGGTAGATAGATATAGATCACATATATCTCACTCTAAGTAAATATAAAATACATATATGTATATGTGTATATGCATTAATATGCACACATACACAGATATTAATGCATTTGTGCATGTATGTTTTCTAACTATGATGCATAACCATGCATATTGTAGTGGTGTTGACACATATCCAAGGAATAGCATAATCAACTTCTTATAATCCTAGTTTTCTATTCATAGTCTGGAATAATATTTGTCTTCCAAGAACTCATTTTCATATAAAATTAATCTCATAGAAAGCAGCATGGAACTCAGTACACTGAATGGCAAATGAGTAATTCATATATGTTTATATCTATCAACATGGCACTGAAACCTTTTGTGTGTCTTGGGAAATGTGCCCACAGGCTGAAATGAATGTACAAAGGCATAACATGGGGAGAAGATGCTGGAGGGGTTTTATTTGATGTTTTCAAACTGCTCTAGGGTCTGTCTTGCAAGAACCCTTTTGGTTTTCTTTTTTATGTTTTAAAACACATGGCTTTCTTTTGAAATATTCTGCCAAAAGAAAAAGAGTAAATTACAAATGAACTATGCAATCATATTCTCCTCTCTTTCTCTCTCTCCCCTCTCTCCCTCCCTCTGTCACCCACACCTCTCTCTGTGTCTCTCACACCCCCCCCCCCCACACACACTCATTCTGAAGATAAACATTCCACTTCTGTATGTGTATCTACAGAGATAGATGCCACAGTCAACAGTCAGGATTTGAGAAATCACATACCCAGAATCTGAGATCACAGACTGTATTAACTGAGGGCAAAGTACAGAAAGATGACACTGAGTTGAGTACCTATTACATGCACCTAAGTTTTCTTTTTGTCTGTTTACTAGTTTGTGTATTTATTTATTTAAAGCTATTAGAAGATTGACGCTTTTCTCCCACTAAAGGGGACAATTAAAAGTGCTTTTGTCCTTGTTCTCTTAAATAAAGTTTGAAACTAGGCTTCAAGTCACCCTAAATTTATACCTAAGGCATTGTTTTATGAGCTGTAGATTAAGAAGTGTTCTGCTAAACGTATTTTCAATATGCCGCATAAAGATATTTTTTATTTAAAAAATAAAAAAATAAAAACTTAACCAAAAATTCAAAATTTCTCGAAGTGATTCAAGTAATTACTTCCTTGAAAGGCAACAAAACATAGGTTTGATGTCATACTAATATCATTTTCTTATCATGAGCCCTTCATTATTAACTCTTAAACTAAAGCTGACCAGTCATGGGAAGCTTCATATAACTATTCAGAATACTGAGCTTGCAAAGGTGAGTACATCTTGAAGGCTTCACGGTAAGAGGCATGCTCTTTTTCCTCCCAGGAAGAAAGCATGCTACTAAACCTCCGTTTGCACAGAAAAGTTTTTTTTTTTTTTTAAGAAGAGTTTTTGTTGCTCTGTGGTTTAGACGTCAGAGCTCTTTAACCAGGGGGAGCCCCCAGGCTGGCATTTGATAACGGCGAACAAACAGGCATAGTCCTCTGGTTTTCACATTGCGGGCTTCTCCACGTGACAATGACGGTTGTGTTCCCAGGGGTGGGTGGTAGAGGGGTTCGCTTTGCTGAGAACAAACCCACCCTTTTTTTTTTTTTTTTTTTTTTTTTTTTGCGGTACGCGGGCCTCTCACTGTTGTGGCCTCTCCCGTTGCGGAGCACAGGCTCCAGATGCGCAGGCTCAGCGGCCATGGCTCACGGGCCCAGCAGCTCCGTGGCATGTGGGATCTTCCCGGACCAGGGTACGAACCCGTGTCCCCTGCATTGGCAGGCGGATTCTCAACCACTGCGCCACCAGGGAAGCCCAAACCCACTCTTTATAAAAGGTTACAGTTATTATTCTCAGGGAAAATTCAAAAATATAATTCTACATACAGGTGAAGTTCAGGGCATGAAATTTAACAAGATTTTTTTCACTCTTGACGCCAAGGTCTCAGTGAAATTTAACAAATCATCAGCGCCCTGCCTCTGTCCTTAGTGAATCGTTCTTGTTGCTATTGGGATTGTGTGAAATTCTAGGTGTGTGACCCATGTTAAATGGTGTTTCTGAGCAGACCTGTTCCTGAATTTCAGGAGGATAGAAGAGACTTCAGTTTTCCCTTCTTCTTTGAGTGCCTTAGAATTATATGATAAACGAGTGTCACTGATGTACTACTGTATGCATTATAAAAGAAGATTGAATTATTTTTTTAATAAAAGAGATTACATAGTAAATGCTAGAAATAGTAAATACTGTAAGAGAATACATAGTAAACACTGTTTTTAGTATACGTGTAAATGCTAAAGATTACAGAAGAAAATACTATTGTATTTTTCCAACAGTTATGCTGATTAAGTAGTATTTACATTCCTTATACATATAATATTCTACAGGTGAAAGGGACCAACTCACTTAATTTACAGATAAGGAAAACTAATCAACCAATCAATAAACTGAGGCACGGAGTGGAAAAATGACTTTTCAAAGGGCACAGGGTTAGAGCCATATGTGGGATCTGATTGTTTTGAACTTTGCCTAGTGGTTTTATTTTCCTCACTCTACACTGGTATTTCCCAGAATCTAAAGCTAATATGGTTGTCATGCTTTTTTACTTGAAGGCATTTTGTTGATGTGCAGTCAGATAATTGTCTCTGTTTACTTTAGAATCTCATTATTTACATAAATGGGGCAGTAGATAAGCCATTCTCATTATTTCAGAAGCCAGAAGTAAAAACAAATGTCCTTTCCATTGCTTTGGTGGTAGTATTATACTTCTATGTTCTGAAAAAGTGTAGTGCCTATTTCTTCTAAGTAATGAAATGAGACTAAATATAGATAGATAGATAGATAGATAGATAGACAGTATAATGGACAGAACATATCCACATTATATTTAAAATTTCACAGTAACAAGTCATTTGTTTTAGCTTATTAAAAATTTTGTATCTATGGCCAGGAATTTATTTTCAAAACTCTACACAATGTGCTTTAACAAATAAATCACTGTTTCTATTTTGCCCTCCACCATTATGTCTTCTAGAACCTAAACCTCTCAATAATTGTAGCACTTATGTTAAGAGATATAATTTAATCAAGTCCTACTTGTAGTCATTACAATTGTATAATTAAACCAAAAATCACCACTATTAAAATTTTATATCCCATTTAGCTTGAAGTCCATGTTCTCGTAAAGAAAGTATCTTGACTTTCTCAAGTGTGGCTTATGAAATTTTGCTCATTACATTAGTGTAACAGCCAGTGTTTGTAGGTCTCATATATTAGTATACAATGTCATAGATTAATATCACATTGAATCAGTATATCTTAGGATAGAACAGCTCTTACTTTATGCATGAAGTTAATAAGCAGTGACTAAAAGAGTGGGTTAGAAAATGTCTGGGACTCTGGTCAAAGAAGGCATAGCTGTATGGATGATGATATAAGGGGCACCCATGGAACAAAATAAGGGTATCAGTTACCCAGGCATGAATCTGGATTGAATTAAAGAACATGTACCAAAATAAAAAAAGTATAGATAGGGATGATATAAACAAAAAAGTCACTTTTTTCCCAGTTCTTAGTTTTTGGGGTTGGGTGAGTTGAATGGTATGTGAAAGACTTGTAGTAGCAGTTGTGTCATACTCTTCTGTTTAGCAAGTCTTTAGGCAGTATGTATGAATCATTAGAAAAATGAATTTTATGAAAGAACAATCGATTAAATTCATTACTGAGATGAAAGGGGTTAATGTCTGTAAAATTCCATTCATGGTACCTGGAATTCAACTGACTGAATTCCAGATGACTATATGAAGTAGCAGCCCCTATCTGCTATCACAAGTCTTTGCCCACCAATCAGGAATAGCCCTTACATACCCTTGACATAAGTAGTACGTAAATACTTCTTAGATTTATATGAGCAAGACATTTCTAACTCTATATGTTTGGGCCATTATGCGTCTTCAGTCTTCTTATGACAGCAGCTAATGTTACCCTAACTAATTCTGAGGCTATATAAGAAAGGAAATAACTTATGTAGTAAAGCTTCTGACACTAGAGCAGTGGTGTACCAAGGGTGGACTTGTGACAATCCTCCCCCTTGGGTACAGCATAAGGGGTATATTGTTAAGAATGTGAAACAATAATAAAAGCCAATCTTTTAAATTATTACCATAGACCATGATTATAACTATGTTAGTTGTAAAATACACCTTAGTAAAAAAAAATATTTTATCATTCTAAATTCTAAAAAAAAAAAAATGCTATTGTTACTCTTGATTTTTAAAATACATGTGCAAGCTTCAAATCAACACATTTTAATTGTATATCCTTTAACAAACTTTGGTTTACATGGAAGTTAATTTGGAAAATCCTAATTCTACAATTGACCTTCTCCATACAGAGACTCAGCTACACACTTTAGTTTGGAGAATAAGTTTGTTCAAAATGATTTAAAATTGTTCTGCACAGTTCATGTGACCAACTCCTCTGTCATTACATATCACTGTGTTTAATCCCTGTGCATATGTGTGTATTACTTACACCTATAGTTTCAAAAACATTAACAATAATAGCAATGGTACATGATTATAAAGGTGAAGCAATAGAACTTGAGTTTTTTCAAGTCTATTATTATATGTGATTGCTTCAGGTCCTTTATGTTTAAATTTTAAACTAGTAAAGCATTGCAAGCTATAAGATTAATACTTTGTTTAGTAACTAGCAAATTTTAGTTCACATGTGAAATCATTTTTACTGATTTTGAATAATATCTTACAAATTAAATTTTATTTTTCAATGTATATGAATTATTTTAAACCAAATAACAAATCATGAGCATAATGATTACTACATGATTATTAATGAACATAGTTTTGTCATATAAAGAAGGTATTTGCTCAAGGTATGGAATACTTTAGGTATGCCACTGCAATAAAATATATTCTTCCCACTTGGATGCATTCTTTAAGTTCTACTACAAAATAAAAAATGACAAATAAGTAAAACACCTAAAACCAAATGCATATTACAGTAAATTACATACTAATAATAGTCCACATTTGTGTCATTTGTTTCTATGGGGAACAGGATGAGAGCATGTAAGTGTAGCTTTATAACCATTGTTTTGCTGGGAAAATACATCTAAAAGCATGTTCAATTAAACACTGGCTAGTATTACCATTTTAAAATGTAAAAGCAGTAATATAAGATGTAGTTAAACAATCGTGGCTTAACATCCAGCTTGGCCCTAATTTCAGCATCATTAATTCTAGAGCTTGACATCCACTTTCCACAAGAACCATGTTTATAGATAAGGTAGCAGTGGCTCAGAGTTAAAACTGTTTGCTGAGTCACTTAGCTTGCTCTCAGAATAATTAAATTGGTATTCCAGATTTTCTGCCTTCAAAGTACATAACCTAGCACTGCATGACTCATAATAAATTTCATAAACGTCAGCTTTAAAGAATAGCTTACTTGCTTCTTCCACTCCACCTCAGGTAATCTGGGCCATTCAGCAGACTGCTTGCAATGAAGCAGGTGCCCAGTAAATATTTGTTGAAAATTTATAAATTGTGGCCTAAAAGAGCTAGATAAATTGGCCTGCATATTGCTCCTTTGCCATCTAGAAAAGACTATAATCCATTTCTAGTGATTCTTTGCTTAGACATTCCACAAAATCATTTGCCTTTGAAGAGAACATATTTAAGAGACAGAACTAGGTATTTTGACATGCCCAATATTCTATTACCATATGTACATACTATTTTTATTTTTTTCAATTTAGGCTATTTCCCTAATACATTTTGAAGTTCCTAAACCTTCCATGATTAAGGAGAATAAGACTACAGGCCAGGGGCAGCCTAGCCATGCAGATTTCATCAGCTTTGGTAACCAAATTGCAAAGTGTTCTCTACCCACAGGCTCAGCTCAGCATCACTTTTTAAAATTCATTTTATTTTGTATAACAGATAGGTTCATTCAAAACATGCTCCAAGGACTTATTTTTTTAATTAATTTATTTTTTATACAGCAGGTTCTTATCTATTTCATGCATATTGTATATGGATGAAATATAGTGTATATACATCAATCCCAGTCTCCCAATTCATTCCACCACCATCACGCTCCCCGACCCCACTTTCCACCCTTGGTGTCCATACGTTTGTTCTCTACATCTGTGTCTCTATTTCTGCCTTGCAAACAAGTTCATCTGTACCATTTTTCTAGATTTCACATATATATGCATTAATATACAAGATTTGTCTTTCTTTCTGACTTACTTCAATCTGTATGACAGTCTCTAGGTCCATCCACGACTCTACAAATGACCCAGTTTTCTTCCTTTTGTTTCTGAGTAATATTCCATTATATATATGTACCACATCTTCTTCATGCATTCGTCTGTCGATGGGCATTTAAGTTGCTTCTGTGAAGCAGAAATTGTAAATAGTGGCTATTGTAAATAATGTTGCAATGAACATTGGGGTTCAGGTGTCTTTTTGAATTATAGTTTTCTGTGGATATATGCCCAGTAGGGGGATTGCTGGGTCATATAGTAATTCTATTTTTAGTTTTTTTAAGGAACCTCCATACTGTTCTCCATAGTGGCTGTGTCAATTTACGTTCCCACCAACAGTGCAAGAGGGTTCCCTTTTCTCCACAACCTCTCCAGCATTTGTTGTCTGTAGATTTTCTTTTTTTTTTTTTTTTTTTTTTTTTTTTTTTGCGGTACGTGGGCCTCTCACCGCTGTGGCCTCTCCCGTTGCAGAGGACAGGCTCTGGACGCGCAGGCTCAGCACCCATGGCTCACGGGCCCAGCCGCTCCGCGGCATGTGGGATCTTCCTGGACTGGGGCACGAACCCGTGTCCCCTGCATCGGCAGGCGGACTCTCAACCACTGCGCCACCAGGGAAGCCCCTGTAGATTTTCAGATGATGCCCATTCTAAACAGTGTGAGGTGAAAACTCATTGTAATTTTGATTTGCATTTCTCTAATAATTAGTGATGTTGAGCAGCTTTTAATGTGCCTCTTTGCCATCTGTATGTCTTCTTTGGAGAAATTTCTATCTAGGTCTTCTGCCCATTTTTTAATTGGGTTGTTTGTTTTTTTTAATATTGAGCTTCATGAGCTGTTTATATATTTTGGATATTAATCCTTTGTCCCTTGATTCATTTGCAAATATTTTCTCCCATTCTGAGGGCTGTCTTTTCATCTTGTTTATAGTTTCCTTTGCAGTTCAAAAGCTTTAAAGTTTCATTAGGTCCCATTTGTTTATTTTTGTTTTTATTTTCATTGCTCTAGGAGGTGGGTCAAAAAAGATCTTGCTGTGATTTATGTCAAAGAGTGTTCTTCCTATGTTTTCCTTGGAGAGTTTTATAGTGCCTGCTCTTACATTTAAGTCTTTAATCCATTTTGAGTTTATTTTTGTGTGTGGTGTTAAGGAGTGTTCTAATTTCATTCTTTTACAGGTAGCTGCCCAGTTTTCCCTGCACCACTTATTGAAGAGACTGTCTTCTCTCCATTATATATCCTTGCCTCCTTTGTCATAGATTAGCTGACCATAGGTGCGTGGGTTTACCTCTGGGCTTTCTATCTTTTTCCATTGATCTATATTTCTGTTTCTGTGCCAGTACAATATTGTCTTGATTACTGTAGCTTTGTAGTATAGTCTGAAGTCAGGGAGTCTGATTCCTCCAGATCCATTTTTTTCCTTCAAGATTACTTTGGCTATTCGGGGTCTTTTGTGTCTCCATACAAATTTTAAGATTTTTTAGTTCTGGCTCTGTAAGAAATGTCATTGGTAATTTGAAAGGGATTGCATTCAATCTGTAGATTGCTTTGGATAGTATAGTCAATTTCACAATATTGATTCTTCCAACCCAAGAACATGGTATATCTCTCTGTCTGTGTCATCTTTGATTTCTTTCTTTTTTTGCGATACGCGGGCCTCTCACTGCTGTGGCCTCTCCCGCTGCGTACCACAGGCTCCGGACGCGCAGGCTCAGCGAGCATGGCTCACGGGCCCAGCCGCTCCGTGGCATGTGGGATCCTCCCAGACTGGGGCACGAACCCATGTCCCCTGCATCAGCAGGTGGACTCTCAACCACTGCGCCACCAGGGAAGCCCCATCTTTGATTGCTTTCATCAGTGTCTTATAGTTTTCTGATACAGGTCTTTTACCTCCTTAGATAGGTTTATTCCTACATATTTTATTCTTTTTGTTGCAATAGTGAATGGGATTGTTTCCTTAATTCCTCTTTCTGATATTTTGTTGTTAGTGTATAGGAATGCAAGAGATTTCTGTGCATTAATTTTGTATCCTGCAACTTTACCAAATTCATTGATTAGCTCTAGAAGTTTTTTGGTAGCATCTTTAGGATTATTTTTGTATAGTATCATGTCATCTGCAAGAGTGACAATTTTACTTCTTTTCCAATTTGTATTCCTTTTATTTCTTTTTCTTCTCTGATTGCCATGGCTAGGACTTCCAAAACTATGTTGAATAATAGTGGCAAGAGTGAACATCCTTGTCTTGTTCCTGATCTTAGGGCAATGCTTTCAATTTTTCACCATTGAGAATGATGTTTGTTGTGGGTTTGTCATATATGGCTTTTATTATGTTGAGGTTATTATGTTTATTATGTTGAGGTTCCCTCTATGCCCACTTTCTGGAGAGTTTTTGTCATAAATGAGTGTTGAATTTTGTCAAAAGCTTTTTCTGCATCTATTGAGATGATCATATGGTTTTTATTCTTCAGTGTGTTAATATGGTGTATCACAAGGATTGATTTGCATATACTGAAGAATCCTTGCATCCCTGGGATAAATCCCACTTGATCATGGTGTATGATCCTTTTAATGTGTTGTTGGATTCTGTTTGCTAGTATTTTGTTGAGGATTTTTGCATATATATTCATCAGTGATATTGCTCTGTAATGTTATTATTTTGTAGTATCGTTGTCTCGTTTTGGTATCAGGGTGATGATGACCTCATAGAATGAGTTTGGAAGTGTGCCTTCCTCTGCAATTTTTTGGAAGAGTTTGAGAAGGATGGGTGTTAGCTTTTCTCTAAATGTTTGATAGAATTCACCTGTGAAGCCATCTGGTCCTGGACTTTTGTTTGTTGGAAGATTTTTAATCACAGTTTCAATTTCATTACTTGTGATTGGTCTGTCCATATTTTCTATTTCTTCCTGGTTCAGTCTTTGAAGGTTATACCTTTCTAAGAATTTGCCCTTTTCTTCCAGGTTGTCCATTTTATTGGCATAGAGTTGCTACTAATAGTCTCTTATGATGCTTTGTATTTCTGCAGTGTCCTTCATAACTTCTCCTTTTTCATTTCTAATTTCATTGATTTGAGTCCCCTCCCTCTTTTTCTTGATTAGTCTGGCAAAAGGTTTATCAATTTTGTTTATCTTCTCAAAGAACCAGCTTTAAGTTTTATTGATCTTTGCTGTTGTTTTCTTTGTTACTATTTCATTTATTTCTGCTCTGATCTATGTGATTTTTTTCCTTCTACTAACTTTCTGTTTTTTTTGTTCTTTCTCTAGTTCCTTTAGGTATAAGGTTAGATTGTTTAGTTGAGATTTTTCTTGTTTCTTGAGGTAGGATTGTATTGTTATAACTTCCCTCTTAGAACTGCTTTTGCTGCATCCCATAGGTTTAGGATTGTCATGTTTTCATTGTCATTTGTCTCTAGGTATTTTCTGATTTCCTGTTTGATTTCTTCAGTAATCTCTTGGTTCTTTAGTAATGTATTATTTAAGCTCCATGTGTTGGTGTTTTTTTACGTTTTTTTCCCTGTAATTGATTTCTACTCTTATAGCATTGTGGTTGGAAAAGTTGCTTGATATGATTTCAATTTTCTTAAATACCAAGGCTTGATTTGTGACCCAAGATGTGACCTATCCTGGAGAATGTTCCGTGTGCACTTGAGAAGAAAGCGTAATCTGTTTTTGGATAGAATGTCCTATAAGTATCAATTAAATCTATCTGGTTTATTGTGTGATTTAAAGCTTATGACTCCTTATTAATTTTCTGTCTGGATGATTTGTCCATTGGTGTAAGTGAGGTGTTTATGTCTCCCACTATTATTGTGTTACTGTTGATTTCCTCTTTTATACCTCTTAGTTTTTGCCTTATGTATTGAGGTGCTCCTATGTTGGGTGCATATGTATTTATAATTGTTATATAGTCTTCTTGGATCAATACCCTGATTGTTATGTAGTGTCCTTCCTTGTTTCTTGTAACATTCTTTATTTTAAAGTCTATTTTATCTGATATGAATTTTGCTACTCCAGCTGTCTTTTGATTTCCATTTGCATGGAATATCGTTTTCCATCCCCTCACTTTCAGTCTGTATGTGTCCCTAGGTTTGAAGTAGATATCCTGTAGACAGCATATATATGGGTCTTGTTTTTGTATCCATTCAACGAACCTGTGTCTTTTGGTTGGAGCATTTAATCCATTCACGTTTAAGGTAATTATCTATATGTATGTTTGTATTACCATTTTCTTAATAGTTTTAGGTTTGTTTTTGTAGGTCCTTTTCTTCTCTTGTGTTTCCCACTTAGAGAAGTTCCTTTAGCATTTGTTGTAGAGCTGGTTTGGTGGTGCTGAATTCTCTTAGCTTTTGCTTGTCTGTAAAGCTTTTGATTTCTCCTTCAAATCTCAGTGAGATCCTTGCCAGGTAGAGTAATTTTGGTTGTAGGTTCTTCCCTTTAATCACTTTAAATATATCATGCCACTCCCTTTTGGCTTGTAGAGTTTCTGCAGAGAAATCCACTGTTAACCTTATGAGAGTTCCCTTGTATGTTATTTGTCATTTTTTCCTTGCTGCTTTCAATAATTTTTCTTTGTCTTTAATTTTTGCCACTTTGATTAGTATGTGTCTCAGTGTGTTTCTCCTTGGGTTTATCCTGCCTGGGACTCTCTGTACTTCCTGGACTTGGATGGCTATTTCCTTTCCCATGTTAGGGAAGTTTTAGACTATAATCTCTTCAAATATTTTCTTGGGTCCTTTATCTCTCTCTCTTCTCCTTCTTGGACCCCTATAATGCGAATGTTGTTGCGTTTGATGTTGTCCCAGAGGTCTCTTAGGCTGTCTTCATTTCTTTTCATTCTTTTTTCTTTATTCTCTTCCATGGCAGTGAATTCTACCATTCTATATTGCAGATCACTTATCCGTTCTTCTGCCTCAGTTATTCTGCTACTGATTCCTTCTAGTGTATTTTTCATTTCAGTTATTGTATTGTTCACCTCTGTTTGTTCTTTAATTCTTCTAGGTCTTTGTTAAACACTCTTGCATCTTCTCAATCTTTACCTTCATTCTTTTTCTGAGGTATAATTTTTCTGAGTATAATTTTATTATACTCTACCTTCAAAACAGTACAAGAGATAAAGAGGAAAAAAAGTATGACATGGGGCTTCCCTGGTGGTGCAGTTGTTGAGAGTCTGCCTGCCGATGCAGGGGACATGGGTTCGTGCTCTGGTCTGGGAAGTTCCCACATGCCATGGAGCAGCTGGGTGCATGAGCCATGGCCACTGAGCCTGCGCGTCCAGACCCTGTGCTCCGCAGCGGGAGAGGCCACAACAGTGAGAGGCCCGCGTACCGCAAAAAAAAAAAAAAAAAAAAAAAAAGTATGACATGGAAATCTCTTCCTACTTCACCCTTCTCTATTTATTGTGAAAGATTATGCATATTACTGAGTTAAAACAAAAGTAGTATAGTCTTGGTTAATAAATATTTCCATATATTTATTTGTGTTATTTTAAAAAGAAGCCTTATTTTGGTTCCAATATGACTTTATTCCATCTTTCAACAATGATAGTAGCAGAAGTAAATTGGTGATGTTTACATCTTTGACATTATAAATGACAAAACATTTATTATTTTTATAATAAATTTTCTCTTTTTAAGGTTTCTCTGTTGACAAAATCTCACTAACATTAGTGCCATTTTAACAAGGAAGTGTCTACAAAGAAGGAGCATTTTTCTACCAACTGGTGGCTGTTACTAGTCAGTATTTTCTCCCTGTGTGTATAGCAAATTATCTCCAACTACCCTTGAATTTCAAAGCTTTATTATTGCCTTTGACTGTAGACTTGCTGATTATGTGATGAAAAGGAAACTTTTCACAATATTTATATTTATGTCATAGAGCAGTTATTATATTTCAATTTTCTTTAACCACTCTCTCAAGCTCTTCTATTGCCAGAAAAAAGAAAAAAGAGTACTTCCACACAAAGATTTAGATATAATGGTATCTTGGAAAGGGAAATATCTGGATAGGAATGAAGATAAGTCCTTCATCTTAATTTTTTTTCTGTCTTTGTTAAAATCACTTTTGTCTTACTTTATTTTTCACTTAAATATAATTGACATGGGCTTCCCTGGTGGCACAGTGGTTGAGAGTCTGCCTGCCAATGCAGGGGACATGGGTTCGTGGCCTGGTCCAGGAAGATCCCATATGCCGCAGAGTGGCTAGGCCTGTGAGCCATGACTGCTGATCCTGTGAGTCTGGAGCCTTTGCTCTGCAACGGGAGAGGCCACAACAGTGAGAGACCCACATACTGCAAAATATATATATATATATATATATACATATATATATATATATATATATATATATACATATATATATATATATATATATATATATATATATATATATATATATTTGACACATAAGATTATATTAGTTTCAGTTGTAAGACATAATGATTTGATATTTGTTTATATTGCAAAATGACCATCTCAATAAGTCTAGTTAACATCCATTACCATATGGCTACATTTTTTTCTTGTAATAAAAACTTTTAAGACCTACTCTCTTAGCAACTTTCAAATATGCAATACAGTGTTATTGACTATAGTCACCATGCTGTATATATCACCATTACATTGATTTTATAACTGGAGGTTTGTACTTTTTAATCCCCTTCACCTGTATCAATTCCTATACATTAAAAAGATGTTTATTAGTTATTTCATTTTTTACTCTACATATGTGACTCTTAGCTCTATGACTATGACCAAAGTGATATTACCAACTTATTCCTGCTCTTCTCCCTCACTGTTTTCCACAATGTTATTTTTGTTTTTCTTTTTCTCTCTGTATACCATGAGGTATGTTATCTGTGTTTCACTTCTCTAAATGTAATCTATAGCCAATCACTATATTCATTTGATTGATTTAATATGTATCTAGCACTCTTGATGAAATAAATATTAAATAGACTATTCAAGTATAACTTTTAAATTTATCTGCTTTTCTATTTTTTTTTTTTTGGCTGTACGCGGGCCTCTCACTGCTGTGGCCTCCCCCGTTGCGGAGCACAGGCTCCGGACGCGCAGGCCCAGCGGCCATGGCTCACGGGCCCAGCCGCTCCGCGGCATGTGGGATCCTCCCAGACCGGGGCACGAACCCACGTCCCCTGCATCGGCAGGCGGACTCTCAACCGCTGCGCCACCAGGGGAGCCCTGCTTTTCTATTTTTTTATATCTAAATTTTACTGGATAACAAATGAAAGTAATATAACCATTTCTGTTGAAAATTCATAGTGTTCCCTGTTGTCTCTAAGGCTAGCCCCTGGGAACCTATCTGGTTTTATTTCATCTTTGCAAAAGCATCATTCTTCAAGTTTGGTATAAATTATAGCCCCGCTACCAGCAGCCTCAAGATGCCCATAGTTCCTGGATTGTAGAGAATTCATATGAGCAAGTCTTTCCAAAATATTTTAATAAGAGTACAGACACAGGAACCTAGTGTGGGGTTTCCATGAGTATGGCAAACGTGATATAACCTCTCCTAACTAGAAAAATACTTTAAAATTCGGTTATGAGCAACCTCTTAAAGGTCAGATCTACTAATGGAAACCAGGTGAGGATATATCTCTGTACACCACTATTAACTTCATTTGAACCATTTCATTTTCTGCCACTCAGCAAGACAGTGCAAGACATACCGTCTCCTCTCATCTCGTTAAGACCCATTGTTCTAAGTCTTGCCCAGTGTTTGCAATTTATACCTCCTTACTTTGAATGTCCCTATGGTTGTCCACTCTTACAACCAAACTTATTCATAGTTATCTGCACATTTTGTTACCATTTTCTCACATTTATTCAAATTTCATTTTACACCATTCAATTAAACTCTTTTATTTCAAAAATGCCAGTGACCTCCATGTTGCCAAATCCAATGATAATGTCATATCCTGTCATCTGTCAAGTTATCCATTCTTTGTTGGATGGATATCCTCTCAGGCTGTTTTATTTTCAGTCCCTTTTACAGGCTCCTCCTCTACTAGACCTACAAATATTGTGGTGACTTATTTATATGTAAAACATTTCCAGTATTATATCAGAGAGTTTATCTGAATTCCAGACTCATAAATACAAATGTACGTATAGAAATTACATAGGATGACTAACATATATTCTAGCTTAACATCTCCAAATGTAAATTCTTGAAACTTAGTTCTCACCTCCCACCCATTTTATCCATCTGTCTTACCATTTCAGGAATTGTTATTGTTATACATTTGAATGCTTAAATTAGAAACCTCAAGGGTATTCTTATTTCTCCTCAACCTCCATCTAATCCATCAATAAGTCCTATGACTGTCTAAACTGTATCTAGAATCTATTTCTCTCTATCTCCACTGCCGCTATCCTGGTCTAAACCATCATAAGATCTCACTTGTACTATTGTAGTTGCCTTCTACTGGCTCTTGAGGTTTCCATTGCCCACCTAAAATTCAGTCCTTTCAAGGCTTCTATAATGATCTTTTAAAAACATAATTCTGGTGATGTCATTGCCTCTCAGTACCTTCCGTTTGCACATGGAATGAAATACAAATCCCTTAATGCTGCTTGTAATGCCCAACATGTTCTCCCTGCCATGCAGTTCACTCAGGTCCCAAACTTTTCATGCCAATTCTCCCTTCTTTTCTTCACTATTCACACTCTGCAAGATGTTTCTGTTTCTAGAATACACCACTTTACTTTGCATACACTTTTTCTTTTCCTTGGAGTATTTTCCTACTCTCCTTTATATGACCGAGTCTTCCTTCAAGTCTTAGTTTTATATTTACATCTTCTGACAGGATTTCTCTGACAATCCACTCCTCCTCATAATCTAAATTAGATTCACCAACCCACCCCGTTCCCCCTAGACACATTTGTGTGCACTGTGCATAATTATTTTTACTGGTGTCTTTGTACTAATTATCACAACTTGTAATTACCAATTTATTTAATTTACAGTTATATTATTTCTATTCCCCACTAGGGTGAAACCCTGTAAATGTTGGAATCATATCTGCCTCATTCACCAGCACATAGCAGAGTTTTGTAAAGAGCAATGATCTCAGTATTTAAGACATCATCAATTTTAAGATAAACTGTTATTTTATGTATCGTTAAGCAGAAAAAAATGTTGATGATGAAACTTTAATACAGTTCTTTTGTATCACTTAATACTTTTGCAACATATTCAAAGAGACTTTTAATATTAGAATTTTTAGACAGGAATTTTAGCACGTCACCCTTATGCAAGCATAAAAATACAAAAAAAAAAGAGGAAAATAAATTGTTTATGGTATTCTTAAACTTCTTTCCATTGATAGAGTAACCCATAGCACTTTTCAACACTTCATTTTCATTGTCTATGCGACCCAGAGCACGGGTGATTGAACGGTGCAGTCTAGTTCCTGGGATATTCTTCCAAACTGTTGACAATCACTCTACAAGGTTAATGTTGGTGGTTATTTTTATCTTACCAGATGGTGTTAGTGTAAATTTTTATACAAATTTCTGTTAACTCCTATTTCTTCCTCAAATTGTTCATAAATGGTTCGTTTGCCTATGAAGTTGTGCCATCATGCCATCAGAAATAACAAGTGAGATCACAGTGTGCAGAGAGTTATTATGAAGTCATAACTGTCATCTGGCTAATCACAATTTTAACACCCCAATTTCAGAGATGCTAATATATGAAAAATGTGCATCTTAGAAGAGATGAAATAAGATAGCAGATTGTCAATGACTGCTTTTTCTTCCCACAGTTCTCTCTATGGCTGGTTCCTTCTCATTCAATTTTCAGTTCAAAAGTCATGACCTCAGAAGAGCCTTCTTGACAATCCTATTTAAAGTAACTCAGCACCCCATCCCTTGCCCTGCACCAGTTACTCCCTGTAAAATTATCTGTTTAATTTCATTTATAGCCTGTATCTTTAGCTCATATTTTATTGTTTGTGTATTTATGCATTTATTTTAAATTAGGAAATAACTTATTTATTTATTTATATTTGTTCAAAAAGAATAGGACTTTTTCTCTCTCATTGGAGATGTGAAGAAAATTTGTTAAATGGATAGATGGATGGATAGATGGGTGCGTTTTCTAACTTGATTTTTATACTTACATATCAGTTGGGCAGTCTACTTGGTTTTGTTTTCACTTTTGATCCTTTCTAATTATCTTGTTTTTCAAGAACAAGTCTCATCCTATCTCTACACTCAGCTCATATTCTTCAAATACCTGATCCAGCTCAAGTCTTGCACCACAAGCTGTTACTCTCAGGGGATGAGGGTATCATAGTAGCCAGAAAGATAAGTTATTTTCCCAGATATAGTATGATGGTTGATGACAAGAAAGAGAGGGAAAGGAAAGCTCTGAATAAAAAGAATTTGCGATACAACTGAATTTTCCTCTTATGATGGAAGCAAAGGAACTGATTTGGGAAATGTATATGAGAAGTGACAGTATTTAATAGGGAATTGACTATGAGAAAATATATATCAATATGATTTTTTAAAAGTTTGGCACCAAGTTTTACTTATTTCTCATACAGGCAAAAAATATTGGTTATCTTAAAAACATATTTATATTTGAATGTCTTATTCATTTGTCCTTAAAAATGTACATTTGTGTGGATTGTAGTGTGTCATGTACAAAACACTTCAATATTAGAAAACACAATTCAAAATATGTATTTTCAGTAGCTCCATACTCTGTGCTGTATCATACTCTGTTGAAAAGGATCTGTACATGAGGTGGTAAACAAGACTCTAATTACATATCACCCAGCAAGTAGAAAAGAAAACAGAATTTTCCAGGCATATAAGAGATCCTAGGCTTGAGTCAGTTCAAAATTATAACCAGAACACTGTAAAAGAAGTCATGGCTCTCCAAGAAATGTCAAGAGCTTGCTAATAGCAGCTACTGGCTTTTTGTTTTCCAAGTGATTTAAAAGTGCTTGCCATGTACAGATGAAGGGTTTTGTGTAGTTTATTGGCAAACTCATCTTGCAGTGTTCTGGTCAAGGTTGAAATGTGCCATACTCATGTATTCATGTTGAAGTTGGAGGTTTTTAAGTTCCTTGATTACAAAAAATAATTGACTCTATGTTAGGGGTAATAAACAGCTCAGAATGAATTGTACACCTTTCAGCATTTCGCCGCATGAGTAGATACTCTTGTTAAGACGCATGAGATCTATCATGTCGCAAAAGAAGAAGGATGATACACATTGGTTCAACTGGGGAATGAAAATGAAAATATTAAGTAAAGATAAGCCTTGACTTGCACATCTGTTAAAGGTGAAAGCTATAGTATAATGTAAGAGTTTAGTAAGAAATCCATTATGCTTCGTGTTGTGCGATAAACCTAAAGGGCTGTTTTGGAGCTGGACACATTTGACTACATTATTATGTAATTGTCTGTAAATTAAATTAAATGACATTTTCATGTCAATGCTCACGTCAGTTGCATTTTTAAAACAATAGCAATTTTTACCAGATTTGTGTCTTTAACCACAGCGGGTTAATTTAGAACTGAGCTTAAGACAAGGTTATGATTTATTACACACCCATACCCACACCCAAGTGGAGAGAACTCCTTAAGTAAAATGAAATAGTGCTGCCCAATCCAAAAAGATTAGTGGTTATTTACAATATTCTGTATTTTATAGGAAGATTTTGCAGAATGGATATCATTTTCTGGGATTGTGATCAATGGATTTGGCAGCGGTCATGGAAATTTTCTTTGCAGTATATGAAAGTATGCCTATGTATTGAATTGCATGCCCTGGCCCTATTCCAGCTATTCTCTGGGATCTGTTTATCACAGGCCATGCATGGAAATGGAACCATAAACAACTTCTCACTTCTGAGGAGTTAGAACACTAATCACTTTTGTAGTATGCCTTAAATGTTGTGGATTAAAAAGATTAAAAAGTACTAACCCTTATTGTGGTCAGTGACAATTTTAAACTGTTCCATTCCATGAGTCCCAAAGGACAAATACCCTGAGAACTGATGGGATTAAATAAGAACTCTGCATGTTCCTGCATGTTAACTAGTTATTTTCTATTTTTTCCACTCACTCTTTTATTGTATTTAACTTTTATTTAAGTGACTACTCTGCCTTCCAATAACATAGACATCTATTTTCCTGGCTTTATTTTCAATTTCTCCCTCTGTAATATCATGTAACTCTATAACTTGGGGAATACTACTCATGTTGAATATTATATGATGTTTATGAAGCCTTATAAAATAATGTCTTCATTTAAAGTGCAAATGGTTTTAAAACTTATTTAGAAAACAAAAATATTGAGGCATTGGTCCAAGCATATTACAAATTTTATTTCATTTAAAACTGATTTAAAAAAAACAAATACATTAGGACATTTCAAGCAGTCACATTTTACAGATGAGGGCACTGAGATGTGCAGATGATAAGTAGCATGCCCAACACTGCTACAAGTGGTGGATTCAGATTTCAAACCCATGCAGTCTGGCTCAAGAGGGGGTAACCACTTAAATTCCTATTTAAGAGAATCTGAAAAAATAAAATGTTTGTAAGTGATTAGATTTTGTCTTTATATTCTGTGTCTTGGATTTATGCAATGCAAGAGTGGGAATGGAAGATTAGTTACATGAGCAAATGGAAATGAGAGGGTTATCTTATACTTCCTCTCTTCCTTCACAGAGGGAGGTGGTTTTAGGTAGAAGGTCAGATGAATGTCTTAGTGTGGATAATCACATTAGCCACTTGCTCCCAAAGTTAACCTTTTTCCTCAGTTGGAAGGAACTTGGAAATCTTGAGGGAGGATTTATTGCTCTCTGTTGTTGACGAACTGTTAAACATGTTAATTACTTTGGCAATTGTCATATGAAAAACTGAATCTTCAATGCAATAATTCACAGAACCAGCTGGAGTTCTTCATACCTGTTGATTCATGATTGGAAAAAGAACAGCTTTGGGAAGAATTAAGGAATAAGATGACCTTCCATGGGAAGGGGAAAAGGATAATAACCACATTCAGATAAATCTGTAAAATCTAAGGCTAATCTAAGGAGATAAACCAATCACTAGCACCAAACCCTCTGAGAACATTTCAGCTCAATTTTATTGTTCTTATATCCTGATCTGTCCCCAAAGGGGACAGGTTTGAAGAGGTCTTGCTTTAGGATCCTCACACCATCCTTGACAACCCCTCACCCAATCCCCCCCCGACCGCCCCCCCCCCCCGTTTAGTGGTAATCTCTGGTATCAATTTGGTAGGTTTCTTTCTATAAGTTATACTTTTTCATTTTCATAAAAAGTTCTTGGCAATCCTTAAATGTTAACATATATAGATCTACCTGGGTCCTTTTAGCAGTCTATATTTTGTATTTATGTATGAGTATGAGTACATCATCAGTATTCTCATCAACGAGTATTATATCTGAAGTTTTTCCCTAAACATTCTTAAACATATTCCCTATACATATGTAAAGACATTTCTCCAGAATAGCTAATAAAAATCATCTCATAGTCATTTTAAATTTTAGAAGATATTTTCAAACTGTCCTGCAAAATGGTTGAACAAATTCACATACATACAAGGAATAGATGAGATAACATATTTCCATTTTGACATAATTTTTTGTTTCTTATTATTCCAAAGCCTTTTATATCATTCACTTATCTACTTTTGTTAATATTTAATTTAGATTAGACCCTAACATTTTTAACCATTTTGTTGGATTAAGAATGACATCCTGCTTTTGTTTTTATTTTTCAGGTCTTAATTACAATTTTATACAACATATTCTAACACTTTTTTGGCATTTATTTTTCTTCTGCTTATATAAAATCTATAGATTAATATGAAGTATTCACATGAACCTCACTATTTAAAAGTAATTTTAACCAATTGATAAATCTAATGGCCTAAACTTTGTTTATTTTCACTACTTGAGATGCTAACATCTTAGATATTTTTAATTTAATGTAGATTATATAAAATAATACTTAAATTTTGTTATATTTGAATAGTTGAAATTATAGAAGCAAATAGAGTGTATATTTAGTTTACCATTAAATATATTGTATATAATTTGTTTAAGTTCTTGGTTAAAAAACCTTCAAAGCATTCAAGAATTAATAAGTTAATAATTTAAAAGTAATTAGCACAGATCTTGGAATTAAGAAGGTTTCAAAAACATAGTAGCAGATTGATTTTTAATGTTACTTGTTAGTTATTATCATTTTAATGATTATTACTTAAGCTAGGTATATTAGAATCATTAGTTAGTTTATACTGTTTTAGACATATTCAACTAAATTAAATTTTAGTGGTATGAATTTCATGAAAAAGAGTTGTTCTAAAAATAATGAGTGTTGGATTAGAATATATACTTTGGGCTCTGTCAGTTTAGCTGCTATGTGCTATTTAAAAACAAAATATTTAATAATGTAGTAATGTCTATAATAACATGTTAGTTAATTAATTTTTTAAAAAATTAAAACAAAATATTTAAATCAGGATAAAATGTTGATGTGACATTTTAAGTAAGGTCATTATTGAAGGGAGTGAATGATTACTGTGAGAAAATGGTGTAATCTGAGTTGGAAAAAAAATATTAGCCACAAAAAAATGCTAGTGCAGCACCACCTTCATCTGAGTACCAAAAGCCATGAATTTAGGACTTGATAATAATATTAGAACATAAAGTATTTATATGAATAGACAATATGTATGGCTAAGTACAGAGTACTGAAACAAATTAAGACTGGCATATTTAGACAGATACCTGATCACAGAGGAAGCCAATGTTATTCTGTCTTCCACTCTGAAGTCTTTATTTCTACTACTACTCCACCAAAATTCTCAGAAATATTAGATACAAAGATAGATGATATCCAAGGAAACATGATTGAGATTTTAAATATTGATAGAATGTATATACCATCATGTTCTGCAGACCAGAAAAAACACTTCCTCCTTTGTCTTGTTTTTCTTCCTATAATATAGGTATAGCAATATTATCAGTCAAATATATTAGTAAGAAAAAAATATTTAAAGCAGTGAAACATATAAACTATAAGAAATTAAATTTGTGTTTTAAATAATCATTTTATTTGGATTATATTATAAAAAAGTTTGTTACTCATAAGTATATTTGTGCAGTTTGCTTGTGAGTATTTTTCTAATTTTATAAACATTTAACTCTATACATATATTTTTCATTTCACCTATAATACTTAATATTCCACATCTCTCTCTACTTACTTAATTCAAACCTCCTCAAAGACAAGTCTGATTTATCTCTATCTCTGAACATTTTTTCTGTGTTGTAGTTATTTTTTTTTTTTTTTTTTTTTTTTTTTTTTTTTTTTTTTTTTGCGGTACGCGGGCTTCTCACTGCTGTGGCCTCTCCCGTTGCAATTGTTGTAGTTATTTTTATAAATGTTTAATGAATTAATAAAATTCCAAAGAGAAATTTTAAGTTAAAATAAAATAAAAAAATAGATGACCTGACTAATCAGGGGTCTTTCCTAGCACTGATTATTATACAAGAATCATATATTAAAGTTTATAACTCATAGCACGATAGTAGCATTGAGTCCAGGCTTTCATTTACTTCAGTTACAAAAGGACTTGTATATCCCAAAGAGGAGCTGTCTTTTGTTTAAAAAAGAAAAAAAACTTTCTATTGACATGTAGAAAACTTACATCACATAATGTAATCTCTTGCTTTCCTTGTATTTCTATAATTTTTGTTTCTTATTATGCCAAGGCCTTTTGTATCATTCTTCTATCAGATTATATCTCTTGACCTTGAATATTTAACTAGTTTTCCTCATTTTCTCCATTTATTATTTGATTTTAATTTTCCTTTTTGATGTCTTATTTAAATTATTTATCTTCTATTGTTTTGCTTAAGCTATTCTTTACTCATTAAAACATTTTTCTAATTTTATGTTTAATCTCATCTCAAAGAAAATTTGTGATATGGTTTATCTTCTAATTTATACAGTGATTTAGAAATGATCACATTCAATTTCCTCATTTCGCAAATGAGAAAAAAGGCCCATTTGTGACAGACACTATAGCAAAAGCTAGTTTGAGTGGGAAATGAGTAGTTCCCATTCTGGTTTCACTTTTGTTATGCCATGCAATATTTTATTGCTCTTAAATATTTTTTAAAGCATGTGGTGATTATCCCCAAAAGGTCACATCCTATATTTAACATTTATGTAAATTTCCTTATTTATTCCTCACTACAGCCTCATGAGATCATGTTGTATCTCAGTTTCATGGATACCAAACTGAGAGTTAGAGCCAGAGAATGAAACAACATCTCAAAGTCTTTTCCTAGTTTCTGTATTTTTGTTTGTTTTTTTACTTTAAACATTTAGGTCCATTTTCGCTTCCATGTTATGTTTTTTTTAATTTTGATTTTACATTGGATTTTGCAAGTCATTTGCACAGATATTGACATTAAAAATATTTAATAAAATACCGATATGCTAAATTTTGAGGAGTGGCCAAATGAAGATGTTCATCCTTTCATCAGAGAAATTAAAATAACTTTAAAAAATGTCATTGGACATTTTGGTACATGACTCTTTTTGAATTATGGTTTTCTCAGGGTATATGTCCAGTAGTGGGATTGCTGGGTCATATGGTAGTTCTATTTGTAGTTTTTTAAGGAACCTCCATATTGTTCTCCATAGTGGCTGTACCAATTCACATTCCCAACAGCAGTGCAAGAGTGTTCCCTTATCTCTACACCCTCTCCAGCATTTATTGTTTCTAGATTTTTTGATGATGGCCATTCTGACTGGTGTGAGATGATATCTCATTGTAGTTTTGATTTGCATTTCTCTAATGATTAATGATGCTGTGTTTGTTGGCAGTCTGTATATCTTCCGTGGAGAAATGTCTATTTAGGTCTTCTGCCCATTTTTGGATTGGGTTGTTTGTTTTTTTTGTTATTGAGCTGCATGAGCTGCTTATAAATTTTGGAGATTAATCCTTTGTCAGTTGCTTCATTTGCAAATATTTTCTCGCATTTTGAGGGTTGTCTTTTGGTCTTGTTTATGGTTTCCTTTTGCAGCTCTATTTACAATAGCCAGCAGATGGAAACAACCTAAGTGTCCATCGTCAGATGACTGGATAAAGATGATGTGGCACATATATACAATGGAATATTACTCAGCCATAAAAAGAAACGAAATTGAGCTATTTGTAATGAGGTGGATGGACCTAGAGTCTGTCATACAGAGTGAAATGTCAGAAAGAGAAAGACAAATACCATATGCTAACACATATATATGGAATTTAAGAAAAAAAAATGTCATGAAGAACCTAGGGGTAAGGCAGGAATAAAGACACAGACTTATTAGAGAATGGACTTGAGGATATGGGGAGGAGGAAGGGTAAGCTGTGACAAAGTGAGAGAGTGGCATGGACATATATACACTACCAATCGTAAAATAGATAGCTAGTGGGAAGCAGCTGCATAGCATAGGGAGATCAGCTCTGGGCTTTGTGACCACCTAGAGGGGTGGCATAGGGAGGGTGGGAGGGAGGGAGATGTAAAAGGGAAGAGATATGGGAACATATGTATATGTATAACGGATTCACTTTGTTATAAAGCAGAAACTAGCACACCATTGTAAAGAAATTATACTACAATAAAGATGTAAAAAAAATGTGTTTGGGGTGCTTCAAATTGACATTCATTTTCAGCTTATACACACTGTAGAATATTTCTGAAATACAGATAGCAAGCTGCACATATTCCTTACTTACATAAATTATAGAGTCATTTTCTAGTGAATACAGATAGTTGGAAATGTGTAACAAAAATAAATGCATTTTGTTCTCATAAGCATTGATGCTGCAGGCCGTGATATTCCCAAACAAGGATGACGGTTATTACTAAGAAATGGTTCAATTTGGTTGGCACTATGCTGTTTTGTCAAGTATGAATAAAATAACATAACAGAATATAGTCACATTATTTTGAGTAAAAGAGAATTCTTTGAGAAGGATGAGATGTGATAATATAGACCTATTGTCCCCTTATGATATAATTTTTAAAACATTTTAGTTACATGGGTCTAATGCTGTTACCATCTAGATAATGGGAAATGAGTTTAAACAGAATAACAACTATCCCAATATAACATTTTGTGGCAAAGCAAGAACGGTAGAACTGTTATAAAAAAGTTCAAAAAAGCAGAATCAAACTAGAAGACAATCATTTACAAGATATGATCATTTAAATTTATTAAAGTTAATTTATATGGAAGGGTTGTCCAGACTTTTTAAAGTATATTAATTGAGAATTAAATTAAGATGTTCTTGTTAGTTTATCTTCGTTATCTTTTCTTCACATCTAGTATTTAAATTGAAAAGTCATGCACACACATAGACACATAGACCCCACATAGATATTTATGACCTTATGACAATCATGGAAAAACAACAATTTTAAAGGAATTGAACACATAAATCAAATCTACACTGTTATACTTCCTCACTGCCAGGAGATATTTGTCAAAAAGAGAAGTGGAAAATGTATGATTTTCAAATAGCTTGTGGATATTTATTGCATGGATTATTCCTCCACTATTAATACATTGAATACTATCACAACAAAAATGAGCATATGTGAGCATCAGTATTCAGGATAAGTTGCTGTGTACTCACAGCATTCTAATAATTTACCTGGGGTATAAACTTACATTTTAGCTAATATTTTACATATTTGCTCAGTTTTTAAGTTACAGACAAAATAGTGAAAACAAACAATTAAAAAATTATTAGCTTATAAATGTGTTTTTGTCTAGGTTGTAAAATATATGAATACTTTATCTGTGATATAATTATTTCAAGATATATGAGCTAAATAAAGAGGCCAGGCCTATGTTGTTCATACATTTCTGGACATTCTTACCACACAAAAAAGGGAATAGATGTCTTCATATTTGTACTGCAATTGCCTCTGTATTTTTATCACTTATTGGTGAGAACAATTTGCTGCAAAGCAATAATAAAATGGAATGAAATCAAATGTCACTATGGTCTGTTATACTGCAGTAACGTCAAATAAGAATAATAGGTTTCATAAAATGCTGAGTGAATTTGGGAACAACCTGATTCAGTTGGTGCTCAGATTCATGGCTCAATAAAATTTATTCATATACACTTGGTATATGCACATTGATATACAATAAGCTATGCTTGTGATTTTATTTAATAATACAGATTTTTTTTCCCACAGTGAATTATTGAAGGACTTTATTAAGTAAGATTTTGTGAGTCAAAATTCCTCAATAGATTTGAAATCACAAGTATAGCAATAATAAGGAGAAAATATACTTAATGGTTCTTAATTCCAGGGTCCCTTACTAGAGGAGAAAAAGTGACCAAGGCTATGCTCTGTTTGTAGACGCAAGATATAAGGTTTTCAAAAGCTACATTAATGTCAGGGAACATGAGCTATTTATATAACATGAATTCAAAGACAGAAGTGTCACTATGACTGTGGTATCCTGAAATGCTTACGCCTACTTGGGTCCTCAACACCCAAGCCTCCCTTAACCTTTTGTGGTCCATTGAGACTTTCCCAGCTCAAGTCCTAGCTTCCAGTCTGATGAAACTCTGATCCTTTCCCTCTCTTGTACTATCTGTAGAAAGAAATATGTCATGTGTGTGACGGAGGTACGTAGCTATGTTTTCTCCAGGGCTTCAGTGACGAAAGATGCATGGATTTAGGCTATAAAGTTTCACTGCGAAGTTTCAGTGGCTGAAGTAATCAGACAAACAAAGTTTCAAGGTAAAACATGCTGTGTAACTTTTGTGTAAGTGTTCAATTCTGCCAGGAAGAATGATTTTTAGCTCAAACTCCCAGATTTGAATACCTATCAGTACCAATTCAATTGAATGCATGTGTGGATGAGCAATGCCAGGGAGCATTGTGGGGTTTGATGGTTTCCAGAAAGATAAAACTTTACCTAAGCCACTCAAATTTAATTTACATATATAGATATTGTCTGGTCAAACAGAACATTTCTGCCTTTTGAATTCTTCAGTATGTGACCTCTGGTAGAGAGAAGCCCATAGTATTTAGCATCAAAACAATAATCTTACATAATCTTAAATATCCACGTAGAAAGTAAAAAAAAAAAAAAAAATCTGGCCTCTGTATAAAACAGTAAAATAATGAATAATAAAATAAGATGACTTGTTCTTCTTCCAAGGCCAAAGATCCTTTTTCTCCTCTGGGCTTGATGGATAAATATGTCTTCTGGTATAGTATTACGAGTCTGTGGAGTGACAAAGGAAAAAATCAAGGTGAAGCCATCGTATTCAGTGCCCATTTCATCATAGTGGTGTGGACCCATGCATGTGGAGAAAATTGATTTTTTTTCTGAAGGAAGTACTAGACATCAGCAGTTAGTCTTGACCCCTGGCTTCAAATACCACCTAGATGCTAAAGACTCCCCCTTGCATTTCTGTATCTTTGAACTCTCCCCTGAACACAGACTCATATATAGTGGTCAGCTGCCTAGTCGATATCTTAGATATTATATTTAATTAAGCACTAACTAAGCTGCTATAAAAAAAAAGACTAAGTCACAAAATCGTGCCAAGCTTCAAAAGTGTCTAAAAGTTATGCCCGTCTAAAACTTAGGAGATCTATTATTAAAGAAGAGAGAATGAGTATTGATGGGTAACCAGTAGCATCTGACCGCAGATATCCCATAGGCGTCTATAAGCATAATATGTCCAAAAATGGAGCTCTTGAATTTTCCTTCAAAACATGTTTCCCCTATAGTTTGTCCTATTTCTGTAAATGTGAGATATATACTTCTAGTTGCTCAGGATAAAAATCTTGGCACTGTCTAGGATTAGTTCCTTTTTTTTTTTCCCTTTCTGACTTAAAATTCTTTCCACTGGTAAATTTTGCCACCTTTTCCTTCTAAGAGATCCAGAATCCTACATGTTTCTTTACCTGTTCTGCTTACACCACAATCTGAGCCACTGTTATTTCTCACCTGGGTTGTTATTATAACCTCCAAACTCATCTTCATGCTTCCCACCTTGCCTTACAGCAGTGGATTCTGCACACAGCAACCATGATGCTCCTTGCCTAATCATGAGACTCCTCTGTTGGAGTATGCCTCACTCCTAGGTAAATAAGTGACAAGTCTCTGTGTGTTCTACCTTTCTTCCCTCACACTTCAGCCCCTATCCCTCTCCCCTCTCTCACTCCATTTCAGCCAGACTGTCCTTTCCTCTTAGCTATTCCTCAAGCACACAGAATACCTTCCCTCTTCAGGACCTTTGAAGCTACTGTTCTCTCTGCTTGAAACTGTCTCTCTAATTTCTGTTTTCAATTTTTCACTTCCTTCAAGTCACTTTTCAAATACCACCTTTTCAGAGAGGTCTTTCAGATCAGGTCTGACTCTGACAATGTATAAACAATAACATACATGTCAGTCACTCTCTTTTACCTTTCCTTAATTTACTACTCTTCAAAAAATATATATGTACAGTTTTTAAGCATGTATATACATATTCAAAACATATTCAAGTATTAAGGTGTACTGAACATACAAGCTGCTCCAAAATGATCAGTTGAGAGGTGAGTGATAGAATAATGGCCCCTCAAAGATGTCCACATTCTAATCACTGGAACCTGTTATACCATAAAGGGGAATTAAAGTTGCAGATGGAATTGTTTGCAAATCATTTGATCTTAAAATAGGAAAAATATTCTGGATTATCCCAATGGGCCCAGTGTAATCACAAGGGTGCTTAAAAGTGTAAGAAGAAGACAAAGGGAGAGAATCTGAGTAATGGCAGGATGAGAAGGACTTAGTCCATTGTGCTGGCTTTAAAGATGGATGGAGGGGCCATAAGCCAAGGAATGCAGACGACCTCTAGACTGAAAAGAGCAAGTAACCAGATTCTCCTCCAAGACTTACAGAAGAATGTAGCCTAGTGAGACCGATTTCACACATATAACCCCATTGTGGTAATTGTCACAGCAGCAATAGGAAACTAATACAAAGAACAAGAGTTTTAAAGTTTAGTATAATTTGGATATTCTCTTAACAAAGGAAAGGTATTTGCCTGAGTTGGTGATTCTTACATCTGTGAGGATCCTTTTGTTTACAAACTTACCTTGCTTCATTCCTGTCTAACCTAAAATAGCACCTGTCTTTGCATAAATGCTGTGTATTTGTGTAAGACTGTTTTGTTTTCGATTGGTCAGTGACTACCAGGTCTTTTAGTCTGACGTAAAAAATTAGGTTTGGGAAGTATTCTTCTTTTATTGATTATACAGTGAAATTAATAACCACTCTGCTTAGACTTATTTAAAACTCTGTTAGTGCATATTATCTGGAATACTTGGAACGACATTTGCTTGCTTTTGACATCAATGGTTGACCCTAATGTTCCTTTATCTCTAAACAGCCAATCTTCTTTTCAGAATTTTCTTCCTTTAGCACTATAATTATCTAATAATTTGATGTGTTGTCATTTTGCTCTCCAACTACTTTTAAGTTTCAGCAATTCAAAATGTGTTTGATATAATGGAACAAGACTCTAGGATATACTAGCAGTTGTGTTTCTTTCTTTTCTTGTTAAACCTGGACATTCATACAACCAAGAAAATGAGCTTTAAGTAAAGGTGGTATTTTCTTTTTTTCATTTTGTAAAAGCAACTCTACAGAGCAAACCATAGGCATTTAGCACAAACTTTTCTTTTTTATCCTGATCAATATATTGTTTAGGAGAAACTTAAATTAGTGCCACAAAGGGATTAAATATTATGGTTCCTTGTTGAGTTCTTCTTTTGCAAAATAGTCACCTACATAGTTATTGAGTACCCATTTCAGTAGAAACTGCATATGAATTTAAATGGTGTATTCAAGTACGTGAAGGATATTTAGAAAACTGACCACATTTCCACACATGAATGGAAGATACAGAATTTGAAGTTTCATGTATCTGACTCCAATTAATTAGCCTTTTTCTTAAAGTGAGTTTTTTTGTTTATTTGAGTTTTTACATATTGCTTAAATTCTTCTCTTTTGTCTTTTTTACCTCCAAGATCACTTTCTAGGGGTTAAACCAGGCTGATCAAATTTGGTCAACTAATTACATAATAGTTAATTATTAAGAGTCTATTCTTAACTATTAAGAGTCTACTTTTAAACTGTGGGTGATACTATTTATCTTGCACTCAAGAATCTTACTGAGTAGAATGAAAATAAGGGAAATTGTCAGGGATTTGGAAGAAAAGAGACTTGTAAGTTACTACAATAAACAGTAAAAGAGGAGAGAAGGAAATAAAAGTAAAAATAAAGGAAAAGTGAATAGGGTTATATATGATACATTCTGGAAGAAAGTGCAACAGAATTAATTTTAATATATTTCGGTGAAGGATGTTGTAAGTATTGAGGTTTTAGAGATAATTAGTTTCACAGAGTGGAGTCTTTTAGTTTTCTAAAAACCAGTAGCTAAGGTATATATTAGATAATAAAAAAGAATTGGTTTTAGAGTTTAAAACCAATTAAATTCTCTGAATTGGTTTTAAATAAAGTGGTTTCACTTTGTTGTTCTTTTTTCTAGGTGTTATATTATTATTGATTAAAATATCTAACTGTAACCTATGATTTTTAATAGTTCATAATAGTCTGATAATACATGGAAAATTACTCAATTCTGAAATGTTATTAATACAATAATCTGCTTTTCAGCAATTGATCTGCAGCAAATATTTAAAAAAATATATGCAGGACGGAATGAAAGAAGAAATCAAACTTTTTCTAGAAAATTGATGTTTTCAAAAACTATTTTTTCTCTTATGTATGTATAGAACTGATAATTTAGTTTAAAATAGCATTATATTTAAATAATTTTTCTAATTACTTTATTATATTTCAGCTCTTAGATATCAATAAATACTTGTGCAGTATTATCTTGTGTGAAATAGGGACAGAAATCTCCCATCATTGCACATTACCAACATAAGAAATGTTTGTTGTTTTATTTGTTTAAATATTTAGTGTTAGGTTAAAGACAAAACAAAACCAAACTCCTCTTAAAATGTCATTAGATCTTTTCATTTGAAACAATTTCTGCTTATTATTTATTTGTTTGTTTGTTTATTTATTTTTTGCTGTATGCGGGCCTCTCACTGTTGTGGCCTCTCCCATTGTGGAGCACAGGCTCCGGACGCACAGGCTCAGCGGGCATGGCTCACGGGCCCAGCCGCTCCATGGTATGTGGGATCTTCCCGGACCGGGGCACGAACCCGTGTCCCCTGTATTGGCAGGCGGACTCTCAACCACTGGGCCACCAGGGAAGCCCTCTACTTATTTTTAATTTAATAAAAGTTTCATTGACTACTTTTTGCAAGATAAGGGATAAATCACTGTGGGGCTCATGGATGAACATATTGTAATCTCTACCCTCAAAGAAGCATATATTGTCCAATGAAGAGATCGGACATTTAAACCAATCCTACAAATGAGCAAGACAATACTGGAGAGGAGTGAGGGAGTTACTTGTATATAAATTTAGAAGATTATAAAGCTTTCTAATTAAAAACAAATCTATTTTGTAAATCCCCAAACCTAACGAAAGTCATAACAAAAAAATCAAACAGAAAAGTGGGACATAATTTCTAACAAAGCCACACAATATTCTGTACCTATGCATCCATGCCCAAAGAGTTGCATTTCTGCAAAGAGAGAAAACATTATGAATTAAGTACTCTCACTATCATGTTTATGTAAATACAAAATTTCCCTTTTTTTTTTTTTTTTTTTTTTTACAAATGATGCCCATGGATATGGCATCCTTTATTTAACTTTACAAGTGCCAATGTCAACTGGTGTTTACTATTAAGGACAGTAAAATGTAGAAAGAAGTTATTAGGCTACAGGAGCTGTAAGTTTCTTTGACAATTCCAAAAATGCCAGATGCGTTCATAATAATAAATACTCTGGTTATGCATGATGTCTTCAACCTCTGAGATAACGATGCTGGAAATCACCACAGATGGCATCTTGAAATGGGGTAAACATTGTGCAAGTGGTGAGAAGGCCAGGGTGAAAAGCAGTTATATTTCCGCAGGCATTGGGTGAGAAATTTCCCCAGGTGCATAATGCTGGCAGAAGAACATTTGGAGCGGAGCACTCCTTCAGGTTGCCTCCGAGGGCTCTGATAGCACGCCACTCACTGCTCCTGCCAGGAACCACGCCCACACACAGTGTAATGCCATGTACCCGTCATGCTCTCAGAGGGAATCTGATGTTTCTACTTGCTGGACGATTTTTTCTCTATCATAGAAAAATGCCCATTTGCTGAATGTAATCTCTATAAAAAGGGAGACCACAAATCATTAGAAGTGAAATGAATTTCAGAATAGCTAAGTGACTTATCCAAGGTCATAAAGCCAGCAGAGAAAAGGGCTAAAGCACTTACTCTGGACTTTTGGCATCAAGAACATATTCCTTCCACTCCGTTAGAGTAGCCTATTATATTGTTCACTATCACCACCCATTTGCTTCTCCAAATGAAAGAAAAATAGGAAAGAAATCCAAATGTATTTCAAAATAAAAAAATATTTTGTAGTATATAATATGTATAAAACCAAACAGCTGTTTGGTTTTTTAATAGCCTAGTTTTTTCTCACTGTATTCACAGTGGAAGGGGTAAATATGATCACATTAAACAAAAAGACTTGAATATCCATTTTTTAGCCATTCCAATTCAGATTTTAAATATTGGCTAGGAAGATATTTTTGAATTCTAGTACGCTCAGTCCCTCTGTCTCTGTAGGGTATTGGTTCCAGGACACCCAAAGATACCAAAATCCTCAGATGCTGAAGTCCTTTATATAAAATGGCATAGTATTTGCAAATAACCTAAGCACATCCTCCCATATACTTTAAATCATCTCTAGATTACTTATTGGATTACCTAATACAATGTAAATGGCATGTAAATAGTTGCTGGTTCAGTGGCAAATTTAAGTTTTACTTTTTGGAATTTTTTTCAGAATATTTTCAATTCACTGTTGGTTAAGTCTGGTGATGCAGAACCCCAGGATACGGAGGGGCAACTGTATATAATTTTGAGATGGAGAAATCATTAGTTCTGTAAATATTGCTTAGGAAAATAGAAGAAGCCACTATATTTAGGGCAGTCCTACTGATTAAACTGCAGTAATGTGTATTTATAATGCTAGGAAGAGACATTGACAGTATCTAGTAAATAAACTAGGTTACTTATAAACAGTGGACATGTGACAAATCTTGGGGAGACACAATTATTCTAAGTGCCCCAAGAGTTCATGTCCTCTATAGAGCCTTAGTAAGTTGCTAAATATAACATCAGGATTAGAAAATAAAATTGTCCCTCATCATGAATAATCAAGAGGTACCAACTCTTTTACTAAAGGGCAATTACTTTAAAATAGAGTTATTGTGAAGGGCCAATGTTTTAACAGAAAATTTGAGTTTGACTAGTTGCCATTATTTGTTTAAATTCCTGAAAATACCTTTTTCTCTAATTTCCTACTTTTAAAGATGAATGAGTTTGCTTTACTTCCATCTATGTTCTATTTCATTATGAGAAATGCAAAATGGAAATTGTGTGTGTGTGTGTGTGTGTATGTGTGTATGTGTGTGTTTAAACATAAAATAGTAATTAGACACTGACTGGGCAGCAGAAAGGTTAGATGTTCAATCTGTGCTATTTTAAGATGTGGGAACAACTGCTTTCTCTGTGTTGATGTCCTCTGAAATCCCAGCTAGTATGAGAAGAATTTCCAATTGAACATGCGAGAGCCACTAACTTTTTTGAAGCTCTCCTTCTTAAACAGGCCTTGTGTTTAGGAATCAGTTTACAGTTTCAGGATGCTCCTGGGCATTTATATTTGGAATACTGCCTGTGATGGAAAGGTGAGGCCTCCTGTTAGTGTGCACAGAGCAGCCCCTTCTGTAAGAATAGACATAGAACAGCTTGTCTGCTGATGAGAGTGGTGTTAAAATTATACTCTGGTTGTAACAGGAGGGCCCAAGAAGTTTACTTGAGGTTGACAATATGTTTATAAGGTGGGTAAATTCACATTTCTGTTTACCTAATTCTAAAGAGTAATTTTCCACCAGGATTAGAGCATTTGATTGTCAATCAAGCCAAATATATTAGACTTGCCAACGACCACTTTCATTATATCATATTACTGTATTTAGGGACATAGAGATCTATAATTAACAAAAATAAATGATGATTTGAGGTAAACTCAAGTTATCAGATATATTGCCTTTTTTGTTAAGAAATCTGGTAGGTAAACTACCATTCTGTTCTTTAACCTTTCTTAGAAATATATTCTATAACAAGTAAATTATGACAGCTTATGTCAGTGGAGATACAGACAATTTTTAATTCAAATTTAAATACTGTAGAACACTATTCTGTATAATTGTACAAGTCTTTTGGGCAAGGATGTATCATTTAAAACATTCTATAAACTGCTTCATGGTTGATTTCATAATTTCTGTTTAAGGGTCACAATCTGTTAACTTGCTTAGACAAAATATAATAAATGTCATACAGAATGTTACTGATGGATGTGTTGTCTGAATTTAAATATAATTTTAGAACTGAAATAAATATGACCTTAAGAAGGCAGGTAGATCACTAATACCATCAAGGAAGTAGGTGGATGAAGTGAATGTAGCTTCAAAATGTCAAACCAAAAATTCTATAGTAATTTTAACAAGGACAGCAGGTCAAATGTGAAAGGAACTAATTGCTTATGTGGTAATATGTCGTCCTAGGAAGAAGATAAAACTTCAAATTGTAATTGCTGATCATTATGACTTCCATGAGTCTCATGATTTTTGAATGAAAGTCTTGACTATGAAAGCTTTTGCCTTGCTTCTTTTTTTTCAAATGCGTAAATTGATTCACACGTTAATTTAGTAAATATTTATTGTGTTACAATATGTAAGGTACTGGGCCAACCATGGTTACAGTTTATAAAAAGTAAAAACATAAATGCAGCACAGGAAAAGAAAATTTGAGAATAAAAGTTTGGATGGTTAAACATGAAGATTCTATTTCACTTGTATTAATACTGTTCTATAAACGCAACTGTGAGATTTTGTAATTTAAGGTCAGGAGGCCCTGTACCTTGGATCATAAGCATATGATTCAGACACAAGTGACTGACTACAGGATGTTTCACCAGCAAAAGTAATTACGAATTATATTCCCATTAGAAGAGAAATATAAATTAGTTAATGATTTTCTTTCCTTATCATTTTTAATTTAATGATCCTGAAAATGTTAGATAGCTGTTTGCTCTTAGAATTACAGAAAAGTCAAGGAGTGCATTTTTTCAAAAACTTTAATGGATTTTTAAGTCACTGTGTCGTGAAAGGTTAGCAAATTTCTATGGTCATTCTAATTAAAGTGCAGAAAATGCTTTTTGAATAGATGTCAGATAAATAGTTTTAGAAATACTCTTTTACAAATTACTTTTGTCAGATACATAGTAACTTAAATTTATAATGTATAGACACTTGAAGAAAATCTATTATGCTTCTGTAATATCATTTGTGACAGTGAACTCCAGGTAATTTTCCTAATTCTTCTGTGCTAAGGGCACAAATTAAATATAAAAGAAATGCCAATGAAATAGCACGTTTAACCCAGTCATTAGGCATTTTCTTTATACCTTGTTTTTATCAAAATGATTAAACTACCCTAGATAAAACCTTTCGTCCAGAAGACTTGGGGCAGATGATGATCAACAATATCATATTAGAAAGATAATGACATAATTTAGTTTAAAAGAAAACAGAAATAAAGTTTATAATGTTATTTTTTAACCTTGAAAGTGACTGTATATTAAAAGCCATTAATATGGCCTCTCCATTTTAAAGTTCATTATGCTTATTAGAAGACATTTATAGATAAGAGGTATTTTTAAGGAACAAGGATGGGTCAGACAAGTAAAAGATGATTCTCCCCACTATTTATCTTCAAGTTGAGGCAGGCACAAGGATGGAAGTCCCTCTGTGTCTAAATCAGAGGAGCAGGCACAGGAAAAATAAATAGATATGAGCCAAATTTTGCAGATCTGCTTTCATATTCTTGCTTTTGATTTTTCAATTTGTGAGGATTACTTTAGTTATGGATTTTTAAAAAATTATGCTTTGTGATCTTACAGCCAGATGAAAATAGTCCTTCATATGCATCATTATAAAGATAAAATCCTATTGCCTAATTTATTTACATTCTTACTAAGCTAAATATCTATGAACCTCTAGCAGCATCTAGGAATCATTCATTTTTGGAATGGTTTAGCATAAGGTAAGTATGGGCATACTTTCATTTAATAAGTCCACATTTGATTACACAATTGTACATGGGTGTGTGAATATGACTTGTAAAGCATACTGTTTATAGTGTATACTTAATATAATTTTTTTCTTTAAATTTCTCTTCCATTTTATTAATACAATCTTATTTATATTCATCATAATATTTGAAAGCTTTAAACTTAGTGTTTGTATAATATCAAGTATATTTTGTATATATATTATTATAATTTATGAATATTAAGTATATGTAATTATGGGGTATGTAATATATATTGCTGATGATATATCAGCATGATAATTATTTAAATTATTGCTGAATCCCCAAGGTAAGTATTCTAGTGGCTTGATAGATTTGGCTAAGCAAATTACTTCTATATGTTTTGTTAACAAGGCCAAATGAATAAAATTGTAAATTATGAAGAAATTTTAACTTCAAAGAATGAATACCACTGGCATGTTGATTCATGTTAAAAAATAGCTTTTTGAAATTATTATAAGAAATAATCCATAGTTCTTTTGACCTAATGTAACATGTTAAACAGTCTTTTTCACATTTTCAAAAGTTGATTGAATGACATATCTATGAAGTTCAGAAAAGTGATATGATCTGATTGTCATTTTAAAAGGATCATTCTGTATATTATTATTATACCATTCTTCTGCAGACTATAAATTCTTAAATGGATTACCCAAGCTTGTGTGTAGATGACAGACTTTGGGTAAAAAAGGTAGAAATAAGGAAACCAGTTAGAAACTTACTGTAATAATAAGAGATGAAAGATGAGGACAACTTGGACCAGGATGATAGCAGTGAAAATACTAGTGAAAGTTGTTGATTTGGGGCTACCTTTTGAAGGGAAGGGAGTTGCTAATGAACTAAGTGTGGAGTATGGAAGATGGTAGTCCAGGATGCTCTCAAGTTTGTTTGCTTACACCTGGAAAAATAAATTTATCAATTACCAAATAGAGAAGATTGGTGCAGCTCAGATTTGGAAAGGAGAATCAGGAATACAAATTTGGACTTGTTAAATCTGAGATCCTATTAGACAAAATTACTTAGGAGGCAGTTGGATGCATAGATCTAACGTTCAAGTGAAAGGTGTGGGATAGAAATATATTTTGTCAGTCATCTGTGTGTAGTGATTTTAAGGCATGAAACTTGGTGAGAACTTCTTAGTGAGTGCAGGGAAAGAAGGAGTCTAATGACTGACCTTAGGCATGGCATCAGTAGGGAGGGGAGGTAAGAACACTAAGGGAGAGTAAATAAGTGACTAGTGAGGTAGTTATGAGAAGAACAAGATACAATAGTAGTGCTTTTTTTTTCCTTCCAGTTTTGTTGAGATATAATTGACATATACCACTATATAAGTTTATAGTGTATGACATAATGATTTGACTTACATACATGGTGAAATGATTATCAAAACAAGTTTAGTGAACATTCATCAACTCACATATCTACAAAATTAAGGAAATATAAAAAGAAAGATAGTAGTATTTTTAAAACCAAAAGAATACTGAAGAAATGTGTCAATTACTTATGAGAAATCAAATACGGTGAGCTGGAGAGAAAACATGGACAAACAAAACAATAGGCTTAGCAATGTGAAGGTCATTGTTGACCCTGACAAGAGTTGTTTTATGGCAAGAGTAAAAAGCTTGTTATATATACACAAAGACTTTTTCGTAAAATATATATTCTTGTATATACATATGTGCTTATATATGGAATATGTGTTTGTGTATGTAAACAACAGGCAATGTAATGTATTGCTACAGTGATGTTTAGTAAAAAGGTTTGAAAATCATTGTTTCAGAGGGCTTTATGTTCTTTTACCATCTTTTCCAATGTTTTACTAATATTGAGCTACCATTAGTTCTTATGAAAGCTCATTAGCTTGCGCTCTGTGCTTAGAAATATATAAAAAGGTTCATTCTCTTTGGTAGAGTAGCCAAGAGAAAAGTGTTCTGGTTGTGGAGTGGCAGTAGAAAAAAATGGAAAAGTAGACTTATACAAGACTACAAAACACAGTTTCTTAGAAATTACCTGATTTCTAAGAGAAAAATGACCTGATCAGATTTTTGTTTCAGAAGACATTGCTAAGGAGAGGATTCATAGGCTTGGGGAAATATTAGGAATGAAATTTAGTTAGAAGACTCTTATAGTGGTCCAAGGAAATGTTAATGAAAGCCTAATTTAAAGCAGACACTTTGAGAATGGAGAGTAAGCAATTGACTCAGGGCCATTATGAAAATATAAAATATTTGAAAATTATTTATTCATCAGTAATGTTCCAGTGCTTGTGACATTTAGTGAACAAAACAGAATCAAACCTGTGCCCTCTTGGATATTATATTATATTCTAGTAAATGCAGACAGACAATAAACATAGTAAAGTAAATTAAGCACCATTTAAAGACCAGCTTTGCTGTATCAACAAATTAGTGTAATAACTAACAGATGATTAAACAGGAAAACAACATCAGATGTATATTATAAAGTTACTGAATACCAGGCTATGAACTATTTGGTAGGAAATGTATAAGGCATTTGAAGAGACATGCTTAAGGTAGATCTGCTTAGAAAGGAGTATTAGGAAAAATAATTGAGTAGGTGAGTTAAAATTATATCAGAGAGGACTATGAATGACACACACTTTTTATTTTTTGAGATGATTAGGGTCCTATTGGATTTCTGATTAGATGAATTAAATGATCAGTATGGCATTTGAGAGATAATTAAGTGCTGAACAGCATGGAGTAGGTTAACTCAATAAAACCATGATTCCAACATGTGAACAATACAGTCATTCAATGTGGTTATCTAGGGTTAAAATAAGTCATTCAATAAACACTACTTGTTTTTCTTCCCACTGTTTCTCTCAGTTGTCCTGTGTGTGTGTGTACATAATTAACTCCCCTCCCCTGCTCCCGTTATCTTCCATCACTAATATTCACTAATTCTAAACCAGGATTCTGCACACTGTCTCTTTTTTTTTAACATTTTTTTTCTTAGTTTCTGCTTTATAACAAAGTGAATCAGTCATGCATATACATCTGTTCGCACATCCCTTCCCTCATGCATCTCCCTCCCTCCCACCCTCCCCATCCCACCCCTCCAGGCGGTCACAAAGCACCGAGCTGATCTCTCTGTGCTCTGCGGCTGCTTCCCACTATCTATCTACCTTATGTTTGATACTGTATATATGTCCATGCCTCTCTTTCGCTTTGTCACAGCTTACCCTTCCCCCTCCCCATATCCTCAAGTCCATTCTCAAGTAGGTCTGCATCTTTATTCCCGTTTTACGCCTAGGTTCTTCATGACATTTTTTTTAAATTCCATATATATGTATTAGCATACGGTATTTGTCTTTCTCTTTCTGACTTACTTCACTCTGTATGACAGACTCTAGGTCTATCCACCTCATTACAAATAGCTCAGTTTCGTTTCTTTTTATGGCTGAGTAATATTCCATTGTATATATGTGCCACATCTTCTTTATCCATTCATCTGATGATGGACACTTAGGTTGTTTCCAGCTCCGGGCTATTGTGAATAGAGCTGCAATGAACATTTTGGTACATGTCTCTTTTTGAATTATGGTTTTCTCAGGGTATATGCCTAGTAGTGGGATTGCTGGATCATATGGTAGTTCTGTTTTTAGTTTTTTAAGGAACCTCTGTACTGTTCTCCATAGTGGCTGTACCAATTCACATTCCCACCAGCAGTGCAACAGTGTTCCCATTTCTCCACACCCTCTCCAGCATTTATTGTTTCTAGATTTCTTGATGATGGCCATTCTGACTGATGTGAGATGATATCTCATTGTAGTTTTGATTTGTATTTGTCTAATAATTAATGATGTTGAGCATTCTTTCATGTGTTTGTTGGCAGTCTGTATATCTTCTTTGGAGAAATGCCTATTTAAGTCTTCTGCCCATTTTTGGATTGGGTTGTTTGTTTTTTTGCTGTTGAGCTGCATGAGCTGCTTATAAATTTTGGAGATTAATCTTTTGTCAGTTGCTTCATTTGCAAATATTTTCTCCCATTCTGAGGGTTGTCTTTTGGTCTTGTTTATGGTTTCCTTTGCTGTGCAAAAGCTTTGAAGTTTCATTAGGTCCCATTTGTTTATCTTTGTTTTTGTTTCCATTTCTCTAGGAGGTGGGTCCAAAAGGATCTTGCTGTGATTTATGTCATAGAGTGTTCTGCCTATGTTTTCCTCTAAGACTTTGATAGTTTCTGGCCTTACATTTAGGTCTTTAATCCATTTTGAGCTTATTTTTGTGTATGGTGTTAGGGAATGATCTAATCTCATACTTTTACATGTCCCTGACCTGTTTTCCCAGAACCACTTATTGAAGAGGCTGTCCTATCTCCACTGTGCATTCCTGCCTCCTTTACCAAAGATAAGTTGACCATATGTGCGTGGGTTTATCTCTGGGCTTTCTATCCTGTTCCATTGATCTCTCTTTCTGTTTTTGTGCCAGTACCACACTGTCTTGATGACTGTAGCTTTGTAGTATAGTCTGAAGTCAGGGAGCCTTATTCCTCCAGCTCCGTTTTTCGTTCTCAAGATTGTTTTGGCTATTCGGGGTCTTTTGTTTCTCCAAACAAATTTTGAAATTTTTTATTCTAGTTCTGTGAAAAATGCCAGTGGTAGTTTGATAGGGATTGCATTGAATCTGTAGATTGCTTTGGGTAGTAGAGTCATTTTCACAATATTGATTTTTCCAACCCAGGAGCATGGTATATGTCTCCATCTATTTGTATCTTCTTTAATTTCTTTCATCAGTGTCTTATAATTTTCTGCATACAGGTCTTTTGTCTCCTTAGGTAGGTTTATTCCTAGATATTTTATTCTTTTTGTTGCAATGGTAAATGGGAGTGTTTTCTTGATTTCATTTTCAGATTTTTCATCATTAGTGTACAGGAATGCAAGAGATTTCTGTGCATTAATTTTGTATCCTGCTACTTTACCAAATTCATTGATTAGCTCTAGTAGTTTTCTGGTAGCATCTTTAGGATTCTCTATGTATAGTATCATGTCATCTGCAAACAGTGACAGCTTTACTTCCTCTTTTCCAATTTGGATTCCTTTTATTTCCTTTTCTTCTCTGATTGCTGTGGCTAAAACTTCCAAAACTAAGTTGAATAAGAGTGGTGAGAGTGGGCAGCCTTGTCTTGTTCCTGATCTTAGTGGAAATGGTTTCAGTTTTTCACCATTGAGGACAATGTTGGCTGTGGGTTTCTCATATATGGCCTTTATTATGTTGAGGAAAGTTCCCTCTATGCCTACTTTCTGCAGGGTTTTTATCATAAAAGGGTGTTGAATTTTGTCGAAAGCTTTCTCTGCATCTATTGAGATGATCATATGGTTTTTCTCCTTCAACTTGTTAATATGGTGTATCACATTGATTGATTTGCGTATATTGAAGAATCCTTGCATTCCTGGAATAAACCCCACTTGATCATGGTGTATGATCCTTTTAATGTGCTGTTGGATTCTGTTTGCTAGTATTTTGTTGAGGATTTTTGCATCTATGTTCATCAGTGATATTGGCCTGTAGTTTTCTTTCTTTGTGACATCCTTGCCTGGTTTTGGTATCAAGGTGATGGTGGCCTCGTAGAATGAGTTTGGGAGTGTTCCTTCCTCTGAAATTGTTTGGAAGAGTTTGAGAAGGATGGGTGTTAACTCTTCTCTAAATGTTTGATAGAATTCGCCTGTGAAGCCATCTGGTCCTGGGCTTTTGTTTGTTGGAAGATTTTTAATCACAGTTTCAATTTCAGTGCTTGTGATTGGTCTATTCATATTTTCTATTTCTTCCTGATTCAGTCTTGGCAGGTTGTGAATTTCTAAGAATTTGTCCATTTCTTCCATGTTGTCCATTTTTTTCGCATAGAGTTTCTTGTAGTAATCTCTCATGATCTTTTGTATTTCTGCAGTGTCAGTTGTTACTTCTCCTTTTTCATTTCTAATTCTATTGATTTGAGTCTTCTCCCTTTTTTTCTTGATGAGTCTGGCTAATGGTTTGTCTATTTTGTTTATCTTCTCAAAGAACCAGCTTTTAGTTTTATTGATCTTTGCTATCGTTTCCTTCATTTCTTTTTCATTTATTTCTGATCTGATCTTTATGATTTCTTTCCTTCTGCTAGCTTTGGGGGTTTTTTGTTCTTCTTTCTCTAATTGCTTTAGGTACAGGGTCAGGTTGTTTGCTCGAGATGTTTCCTGTTTCTTAAGGTGGGATTGTATTGCTATAAAGTTCCCCTTAGAACTGCTTTTGCTGCGTCCCATAGGTTTTGGGTCATCGTGTCTCCATTGTCATTTGTTTCAAGGTATTTTTTAAATTCCTCTTTGATTTCTGCAGTGATCACTGCGTTATTAAGTAGTGTATTGTTTAGCCTCCATGTGTTTGTATTTTTTACAGATCTTTTCCTGTAATTGATGTCTAGTCTCATAGCATTGTGGTCGGAAAAGATACTTGATACAATTTCAATTTTCTTAAATTTACCAAGGCTTGATTTGTGACCCAAGATATGATCTATCCTGGAGAATGTTCCATGAGCACTTGAGAAAAATGTGTATTCTGTTGTTTTTGGATGGAATGTCCTATAAATATCAATTTAGTCCATCTTGTTTAATGTATCATTTAAAGCTTGTGTTTCCTTATTTATTTTCATTTTGGATGATCTGTCCATTGGTGAAAGTGGGGTGTTAAAGTCCCCTACTATGATTGTGTTACTGTCGATTTCCCCTTTTATGGCTGTTAGTATTTGCCTTATGTATTGAGGTGCTCCTATGTTGGGTGCATAAATATTTACAATTGTTATATCTTCTTCTTGGATCAATTCCTTTATCATTATGTAGTGTCCTTCTTTGTCTTTTCTAATAGTCTTTATTTTAAAGTCTATTTTGTCTGATATAAGAATTGCTACTCCAGCTTTCTTTTGATTTGCATGGAATATCTTTTTCCATCCCCTTGCTTTCAATCTGTATGTGTCTCTAGGTCTGAAGTGGGTCTCTTGTAGACAGCATATATATGGGTCTTGATTTTGTATCCATTCAGCCACTCTGTGTCTTTTGGTGGGAGCTTTTAGTCCATTTACATTTAAGGTAATTATTGATATGTATGTTCCTATTCCCATTTCCTTAATTGCTTTGGGTTCGTTATTGTAGGTCTTTTCCTTCTGTTGTGTTTCTTGCCTAGTGAAGTTCCTTTAGCATTTGTTGTAAAGCTGGTTTGGTGGTACTGAACTCTCTCAGCTTTTGCTTGTCTGTAAACATTTTAATTTCTCCATCAAATCTGAATGAGATCCTTGCTGGGTAGAGTAATCTTGGTTGCAGGTTTCTCTCCTTCATCACTTTAATTATGTCCTGCCACTCCTTTCTGGCTTGTAGAGTTTCTGCTGAGAGATCAGCTGTTAACCTGATGGGGATTCCCTTGTGTGTTATTTGTTTTTTTTTTCCCTTGCTGCTTTTAATATGATTTCTTTGTGTTTAATTTTTGACAGTTTGATTAATATGTGTCTTGGCCTATTTCTCCTTAGATTTATTCTGTTTGGGACTCTCTGTGCCTCCTGGACTTGATTAACTATTTCCTTTCCCATATTAGGGAAGTTTTCAACTATAATCTCTTCAAATATGTTCTCAGTCCCTTTCTTTTTCTCTTCTTCTTCTGGAACCCCTATAATTCGAATGTTGGTGCATTTAATGTTGTCCCAGAGGTCTCTGAGACTGTCCTCTGTTCTTTTCATTCTTTTTTCTTTATTTTGCTCTGCAGCAGTTATTTCCACTATTTTATCTTCCACCTCACTTATCCGTTCTTCTGCCTCAGTTATTCTGCTATTGATCCCATCTAGAGTATTTTTCATGTCATTTATTGTGTTTTTAATTGATGCTTGATTCATCTTTAGTTCTTCTAGGTCCTTGTTAACTGTTTCTTGCATTTTGTCTATACTATTTCCAAGATTTTGGATCTTGGAAATAGAATCTTGGATCATCTTTACTATCATTATTCTAAATTCTTTTTCAGGTAGACTGCCTATTACCCCTTCATTTGTTAGGTCTGGTAGGCTTTTATCTTGCTCCTTCTCCTGCTGTGTGTTTTTCTGTCTTCTCATTTTGCTTATGTTACTGTGTTTGGGGTCTCCTTTTTGCAGGCTGCACATTTGTAGTTCCTGTTGTTTTTGGTGTCTGTCCCCGGTGGCTAGGGTTGTTTCTGTAGGTTGTGTAGGCTACCTGGTGGGGGGAACTAGAGCCTGTGTTCTGGTGGTTGAGGCTCGATCTTGTCTTTCTGGTGGACAGGTCCACGTCTGGTGGTGTGTTTTGGGGTGCCTGTGGCCTTATTATGTTTTTAGGCGGCCTCTGTGTTAATGGGTGGGGTTGTGTTCCTGCCTTGCTAGTTGCTTGGCATAGGGTGACCAGCACTGTAGTTTGCTGGTCGTTGGCTGAAGCTGTGTGCTGGTGTTGAGATGGAGATCTCTGGGAGATTTTCACTGCTTGATATTATGTGGAGCTGGGAGGTCTCTTGTGGACCCGTGTCCTGAAGTTGGCTCTCCCACTTCAGAGGCACAGCACTGACTCCTGGCTGCAGCACCAAGAGCCTTTCATTTACCCGGCTCAGAATAAAAGGGAGAAAATGTAGAAAGAAAGAATTAGTAGAAGAAAGAAAGAGAGAGAGAAAGAAAGGAAGGAAGGAAGGAAGGAAGAAAGAAAGGAGGGAGGGAGGAAGGATGGAAAGAAAGAAAGAAAGGAGGGAGAGGGGAGGAATGAAAGAAAAAGGAAGAGTTAATGGAAGAAGGGAGGGAGGGAGGAAGGACAGAAAGAAAGAAAGAAAGAAAGAAAGAAAGAAAGAAAGAAAGAAAGAAAGAAAGACAGGAGGGAGGGAGGGAGGGAGGAAAGAAAAAGAAAGTGAAAGGAAGAGGGGTGGGAGGGAGGGAGGAAAGAAAGAAAGACAGGAGGGAGGGAGGGAGGAAGGAAAGAAAAAGAAAGAGTGAAAGGAAGAAGGGAGGGAGGGAGGGAGGAAGGAAAGAAAGAGAGAAAGAAGGAAAGGAGGGGCAGAGGGAGGGAGGGAGGAAGGGAAGGTAGGAAAAAAAGAAAGTGCAGGTAAAGTAAAATAGAATAAAGTATGAAATATAGTAGCGTTATTAAAATTAAAATGTAATTATTTAAAAAAAAAACGTACAGATAGAACCCTGGGACATATGGTGGAAGCCAAGCTATACAGAGAGAATCTTACACAGAAGAATACACATACACATTCACAAAAAGAGAGCAGGGGGAAAAATCAAAAATCTTGTTCTCCAAGTCCACCTCCTCAATTTGGGATACTTCGTTGTAAAAAGAGGAAAAGGGCAAGAAGTCTGAAATCTTGCTAAGTCCACCTCCTTAATTTGGGATAATTCGTTGTAAAAAGAGGAGAAGGGGGAAAAGTCTTAAATCTTGTCCTCAAAGTCCACTTCCTCAATTTGGGATGATTCGCTGTCCATTCATGCACTCCACAGACGCAGGGCACATCAAGTGGACCGTGGAGCTTTAATCCGCTGCCTCCGAGGCTGCACAGAGAGATTTCCCTGTCTCTTCTCTGCTCTCACAGCTCCCGGGTCTCAGCCTTGGACCTGGCCCCGCCTCTGCGCGTAGGTCGCCGGAGGGCGTCCGTTCTTCGCTCAGACAGGACGGGTTTAAAGGAGCCGCTGATGCGGGGGCTCTGGCTCACTCAGGCCGAGGGGAGGGAGGGGCGCGCAGTGTGGGGCGGGCCTGCGGCGGCAGAGGCCGGCGTGACGTTGCACCAGACCGAGGCGCTCCATACGCTTTCCTGGGAAAGCCGTCCCCGGGTCCCGGGACCCCGGCAGTGGCGGGGTGCACAGGCCCCCCGGAAGGCGGAGTGGACAGTGACCCGCGCTCGCACACAGGCCCCGCGGCGGCGGCAGCAGCAGCAGCCCCAGCGTCCCACGCCCGTCTCCGGGGTCCGCGCCTTTAGCCGCGGCTCGCGCCCGTCTCCGGCGCTTCCCAAAGCAACCCTCTTAATGCCCTCTCCTCGCTCACCAGGAAACAAAAGGGAAGAAAAAGCCTCTTGCCTCTTCGGCAGCTCCAGACCCTTTCCCCGGACTCCCTCCGGGCTAGCCTTGGTGCCCTAACCCCTTCAGGCTCTCTTCCTGCCGCCAGCCCCAGACCTCTCCCTGCGCTCCGACTGAAAGCCGATACCCGAGCCTCAGCTCCCAGCCCCGCCCGCCCCAGCGGCCGAGCAGACAAGCCTCTCGGGCTGGTGTGTGCCTGAGGGCACCTATCCTCTGTGCGGGAATCTCTCCGCTTTGCCCTCCACACCCCTGTTGCTGTGCTTTCCTCCGCTACTCCGAAGCTTTCCCCCTCCGCCACCTGCAGTCTCCGCCCGCGAAGGGGCTTGTAGTATGTGGAAACCTTTCCTCCTTCACGGCTCCCTCCCACTGGTGCAGGTCCCGTCCCTATCCTTTTGTCTCTGTTTATTCTTTTTTCTTTTGCCCTATCCAGGTATGTGGGGAGTTTCTTGCCTTTTGGGGGGTCTGAGGTCTTCTGTCAGCGTTCAGTAGGTGTTCTGTAGGAGTTGTTCCACGTGTAGATGAATTTCTGATGTATCTGTGGGGAGGAAGGTGATCTCCGCGTCTTACTCTTCCGCCATCTTCCCAGGGTCCCCCCCACACTGTCTCTTAATTGTCACTGCAGTAGACTTCTAAGGGTACACGGAGCTTGACTTAGGGGAGTGGTCCTATTACAAAGCAGAAGAAAATGATGCAAGCTGGGGTGCATTATGTCAGAGTCTTTTAAGCAATATTGACTTTTTAAAATATCATCTTTATTGGAGTATAATTGCTTTACCATAGTGTGTTAGTTTCTGCTTTATAACAAAGTGAATCAGCTATACATATACATATGTCCCCATATCCCTTCCCTCTTGCCTCTCCCTCCCATCCTCCCTATCCCACCCCTCTAGGTGGTCACAAAGCACCGAGCTGATCTCCCTGTGCTATGCGGCTGCTTCCCACTAGCTATCTATTTTACATTTGGTAGTTTATATATGCCCGTACCACTCTCTCACTTCATCTCATCTTACCCTTCCCCCTCCCCCACTTCATCTCATCTTACCCTTCCCCCTCCCCGTGTCCTCAAGTCCATTCTCTACATCTGCGACGAATATTGACATTTTAAAACCAAGAAAACATGTTGAAAAAATAAGTTGAAGACTCAAAGCAAAGAATTCAGTGTTTAAAGATGCACAAAGATAGTAATGGAATTGGAAATGGTATGGAACAAGTGAAAAAGGTGTAGAGTAATTATGTAGAACACCCATAGTGCATCTCCGTTTCAAGTATATCAGATGTAAAAGAGCGGCAAGCCCATCTGTCTTCTATGTATAGAGATTGGGTAGGTTTAAGCTTAAGATTCTGACAGTATGTAGAGCCCCTAAAAGTAATGGGACAATCTTACTGAGTAGCTGTTATGAGATTAAAATAAGAATGTGGGTTAAGACTTTTTAATTTAATATTACAGCCCTTCTTTTGTTTATATACTATGATAAAATTTAATTACACCAGGACCTTCTCCAAGATGCCATAACTAAACTTGTAAGATTCTTACAAACTTTTTATTTCTATTTGTATGATTCTATTTTTATTCTTATGCCTTTTGTATTTCTTTTAGTCTCTTTAAAAAATCGATGAGTACATGTTTATTGTTTCTTCTGAACTTCTTGAATTTCTAGTTCGAAATATAGACTTAACATATGATTATTTTCTAGGTTTCCTTCCTCATTTGTTTTTATTTCAACAAATGCCTATGGAATGCCTTCCATGTCTACGTATTATTCTTGCTGTTGAAATTATAGTAATAAACAAAAATGGAAAAAAAAAAAAAAAACCCTGCTCTTGTGGAGCGTTGTAGTGAGAAGATAGTATAGGAGCTAAGGAAAATGTCAAGAAAAGGATGGGAACTGGTTGGGTGGGGTTTGCAATTTTAGAAACAATGAATAAGGAAAGTCAGATTAAAAGGGCACATTTGAATTAAGACCTGAAAAAGCAAGAGAGAAGACGTACAGATATCTGCAAAGAATATGTTCCAGCTGAGGGAATAGTTAGTATGAATGCCCACTAAGACATAATCTCAAAAGAATTCATGACCCTTTGCAGTAAAATTAGAAGCATGTTTGTCTTCTATGTTTTATATAACTTGACCTAGTAAAAATATTCAATTTACAGAAAAATTATTAATAGAATTTAATTCTCCAATCCTTAGATTCTTTTAACTGACACATAATTTGTTGTCTATAATTTAGATTTCTTTGTTTTTCTTCAAGTTTTATTGAAATATAATTGACATACATCACTGTAAAAGTTTAAGGTGTACAGCATAATGATTTGACTTATATACATCATGAAATGATTATTACAGTAAGTTTAGTGAACATCCATCACCAAATATAGATACAAAATATAGATAATAATTTTATTTAAAGAAATTAAAAAAAATCCTTGTGATGAAACCTCTTAGAATTTATTCTCTTAACTTTCATGTACAACATATAGCAGTGTTAATTATATTTATCATGTTGTACATTACATCTGTTGTACTTATTTATCTTATAACTGAAAGCCTGTACCTTTTTACTGCCTTTATCCAATTCCCCTCTCCTCATCCCTGCCTCTGGTAACCACAAATCTATTCTCCTTTTCTGTGAGTTTGTTTGTTGGTTTTTGAAGTATAATAGACCTACAGTGCTATTGTATGTCAGTTCCTGCTATACAACATAGTGATTTGGTATTTCCATACATTTCAAAATGATCAGCACAATAAGTCTAGTTATGAAATTCAGCATACAAAGATATTACATAGTATTGACTGTACTCCCCATGCTCTCCATTTCTTACCCGTGACATTTATTTTGCAACTGGAAGTTTCTACCTATTAATCTCCCTTACCTATTTTTTTCTTTCCTCCATCACCCTCCCCTCTTACAACCACCTGTTTGTTCTCTGTATCTATAACTGTTTCCCTTTTGTTATGTTTATTCATTGGTTTTTTTTTTGTTTAGATTCTAAATATAAGTGAAACGTACAGCATTTTTCTTTCTTTGTCTGACTTATTTATCTTAGCGTAATACTTCCTATATTCATCTATGTTTATCACAAATGGCAAGATTTCATTTTGTTTTTAAGGCTGAGTAACATTACATTATATATATGTTATATATATTGATATATATGTATTTATGTATACATAAATATATATAAACATCTTCATCAATTCATTTGTTGATGGGCACTTAAGTTGCTTCCGTATCTTAGCAACTGTAAATAATGCTGCAATGAACATTGGGGTGCATATATCTTTCCTAATTAGTGTTTTTGTATTCTTCGGACAAATACCCAGGAGTGGAGTTGCAGGATCTTATGGTAGTTCTATTTTTAATTTTTTGAGGAATCTCCATACTGTTTTTCACATTGGCTATATCAATTTCCATTCCCACCAACAGTGCACAAGGGTTTATTTTTTTCCACATCCTCACCAGCATTTATTATTTTTTGTCTTTTTGATAATAGCCATCCTCACAGATGTGAGCTGATATCTCATTGTGGTTTTGATTTGCATTCTCTTGATGATTAGTGATGTTGAGCACTTTTCATGTGCCTGTTGGGCATCTGTGTATCTTCTTTGGAAAAATATATATTCAGATCCTCTGCCCTTTTAACTGAGTTGTTTATTTTTTGATATTGAATTGTATGAGTTCTTTGTATATTTTGGTTATTAACCCCCTATTGGATATATCATTTGCAAATATCTTCTCCCATTCCACAGGTGACCTTTCTGTTTTGCTCATAGTTTCCTTCTCTGTGCAAAAGCTTTATAGTTTGATGTAGTTCCATTTGTTTATTTTTGCTTTTGTTTCCCTTGCCTGAGGAGACATAGCCCCCAAATTATTACAAAGACCCATGTCAAAGAGCTTACTGCCTATGTTTTCTCCTAGAACTTTTATAGCTTCAGAACTTATATTTCTGAATTAAGTGTTTAATCCATTTAAAAATTATTTTTGTACATAGTGTGAGAGAGTAGTCCAGTTTAATTCTTTTGCATGTGCCTGTTTTCTTTTACAGAATTTTTTATAGAAAAAAGTATTAATAGTATTTAATTCTCCCCATTATTAGATTCTTCTAACTCGCAATAGTTTGTTCTCTGTAATTTACCTTTCTTAAAGACCTGAAAGATAAATTTCAATATCAAAGTACCAACATGAATCTTAAAGACTTATTTCATCAAGAACCATTCCATTTTTGAAATAATGTTACTTCCTGTGTAAGGTTTACTGAAAATGATGAAATTCACTCTGGACATAAAAAAAAGAAAAATCATAGCAGTTTATATTTTCTCTAAAGGTCTTCCATTATTCTTTGTTTCTGTCTTTTTTTTTTTTTTTTTTTTTCTTTTTGCGGTACGTGGGCCTCTCACTGTTGTGGCCTCTCCTGTTGTGGAGCACAGCCTCCTGATGCGCAGGCTCAGCAGCCAGGGCTCATGGGTCCAGCCGCTCTGCGGCATGTGGGAACTTCCCAGACCGGGGCACGAACCCGTGTCCCCTGCATTGGCAGGCGGACTCTCAACCACTGTGCCACCAGGGAAGCCCTATCTGTCTTCTTTAATAGGTATAATTTCAGTATAGATTTTCTTCACTATCACTAAAGATCCAGCTTTTCTGGTGAAAGCTTCAGAGATTCTTTTATTGACTTCCAGGCCTGGGAGAGGAAATGTTAACCTTATGGCCTCTCTCTGATAAAATACATGAGTTTCATTTTTCTTTTATTTGTCATAACAAATTATAATTTGTGGTATGGCTCCCCTGGAAGATTACATCCAGATTGAAATGAAGAGTTGTTTAAGGCCTCATTACCTTTGAAGGAGTTTTAATTTTAAATATCTCTTTAATAAGGAAGGTATACATGCAGTAATAGTTTTATTTAAAGATTAATTAAAAAGAATAAAATATATGAAAATATATATTCAACTCATTATCTAAATTGATATTGATAAAGTAGAATTTATCCATTCACTTTATTCATTTTGTTTTTAGAAATAAAATAAACGTACTTTTTACTCTTTAAGAAAGGGAAATAAGATAGCACTATTATTGCTATTCTAATTTTATTATAATTTTGTTTACTTTTTCTCAGAGTTTGTCCTCCATAGTAGAAAAATAAGTAAGATATAGTGTTATGGTTATTTTTTTCAGCTTAATCCAATTGGAAAAGTAAAGTCTTCACTATAACATGTATAAATATTAACTATTGGTTGTAAGGCTGGGTTGATGAAATTTCACAGATCAAGCATAGAGGTTGTTAATGCAAATGAAACATAGATATGAGGCTAGTAAAACTCCATGCTCTTGAAAAGCAGGTTTTATAGGCAGAAGCGTAGTGAAATCCTGAAAATATTATGCACACATGGACACATTTAGAAAATTTTGGTTAGGCAGACATTATAAATAGCTGGAAGTTCCTCTTGGATGAGATGGCCATTTTGGAGAAGGTTTACAATCTTGATTTAGGGTTCAGAAACTTAGATTGGACAGAAGAGCGGAAAGGAGGAAATTCACATATGATGACAGAGTAAATGTAGAAAATAGATTCTCAGGGCACACTTTCATGGTCAGGGTTTTAAGGAAAGTTAGATGGGAATACTAGATGTTGGAGAAACAACTAGACATGCCCAGTTTCAGAGTGTAAGTAGCTATTACAATATTAAAACTAGAGAGAAAAAGAAGATAATTGATTAATTAAGGAAATTAACACTGGCCTCGGGTCTTAGGAATAAAGCTAAAACAGGAAGAATGTGAGAGCAGAAGAGATGAATGAGAAGGTTACAGGGATCAAGTATCCAGAGTATGCTACTATTGGATGCAAGTGCTTAATATAATAATAGAGTGAAAGGGAACTGAGAAACTTGGAATAGACTAGGCTCTAATATTGAAAAACAATTATCTTTATAGTTTGCTGTTTCCGAAAGCAGAATTTAGGGCCAATGGGTAGAGATTTTGTAAAGACATAATTTAGTTCTAATTTTGAACTAATTTCCTCTGTTTAAGGTTATATAAAATTTGAATTAGACCTTACCAGGGAGTGAGTCCCTCATCAATAGAGTTATGTAAATAGGTTGAATTATCACTCAAGTGATAGTGTATTGAGATTTTCTATAATATATGGAAGTCACCAAGAAATTATATTGCAAAAACTTCCAACTTTTTAAAGAATAGTGGGTTTTTGTGGGGCAGGATGGGGAAGGGGGTAATCAGCAGGGATTAGAACTCAATACAAAGATAAGATTGTGAGTAATAAATGTGGTTTAAGTGAAATGAATATAAATTGCGTATGAATTCAGTTTATTCAGCATTTTCTGTCAGTCTCTTCAGTTGTTGGAATTGGTACCTGAGTACAGCAGTTATAAGCCCTGACCTGGAGTCAGGTTGGCTACATTTGAACAGTTTTAAGAACTTCAGATTCTCAACCTTGTTACCTTGACAAGAATTTTAGTTATGATACACTTTAAATAAAATGATTACACTACTACATTAACACTGAATACATTTCTCTAGGGCATCGTTTATCTTACAATTTTTAAATATTAAGAGCATTGCTGTACCTCTTTTTTATGTGAATAATTTTAATATGCATTTTCTCAAAGAAATGAGAATAAACCTCACTGTAGATAAATCACGTTTCAGTAATTGAAAACAATCACATTCATTATCATTTTATTTGAGTTATCAATTGAGCTATCTCTATAGTTAATTAACCAATTCAGTGAATATTTTGGGGGTATCAACTGTATACATGCTTGAGGGCTAGACATAGTAGAAGGATAAAAAGATATAGAAGACACTGCCAGTGAGCAGCCAAGAGGTTAATAGAGAAGACAGGCATATACATAGATTATATGCATACCATATGTGGCAAGGTTTCTAATAGTTTTTTTTTTCTTTTGAATGGAAAACAGAAGAGAAAAAGAATGTTCCACAATTTAAGTAGCATTTTGTGAATTACCTGCTATTAAGGAATTTTTGATAGGTAGAATTGGAAAGAGAAACAATCCAGGAAGAGAAGAAAGCAGTCACTGTCTTGGGTATGAGTGAGTTCTTGACCCTGAAATTTGAGTGGTCTGGTGGATCTTCCTAAGAATCAGATTTAGCTACTTAGTGTAATGAATGGCAAGAGGAAGGTAGAAAAATTATTATGAAATGCAAAGATTTTTAGTTGTATTTTGAAGGTGAAAATATTTTTAGTGTTTTTTTATAATGTAAGTAATTATGCTCACGTGAAAGCAAAACAATATGGTCATCTGTAGGTAGAAATAGTGCTCTCCTCTCTAATCTTTCTTTCCACTCTCATCCCCATCCCTTTCATCCTACCAGTCTCTGAGTCAGTCAGTGATAACACCTTCTTATAAAGTCCTCCTGACTTTAAAAAATAAACATATAATAAACATGTATATTAACACAAATAGAATCATTCAATCCGTAATACTGTGTAACAATTTTTTTTGTTTAATTAGTATACCATGGATATTTCACATATTAGTACTCATGTCTATATGTTCTCCTTTTATGTGATTGTCTGATATTCCATTGTGTAAATATACTATAATTTGATTTGACCAGTCCCTGATAGATATGCATTTAACTAGTTTCCAATTTTTCACTGTTACAAATATGACTACTACGAAGTCCCATTTTTAACTACATTTTATTTAATTAGGCTAAATTATTAAAAGGGCAGTCTCATTATGACAGGGTTATACATATTTTAAACCTGGATATATATTGTATATTGCCTTACAAAAAGTTTTATAAATCTGTGCTTCTAACACAATACATGAGAGTGACTGTGTTTCCACACCATGGCCAAAATCACAATAACAACCATTTCAGCACTTACCAACATAATAAATAAAAAATAGTGTATCTTAAATTTGTGAATATTTGATTATCAGTGAGGTTAAACATTGTTTTATTTGGATATTGCTTTCATTGAAAACTGCTTATTTATGTCTTTGGGGCATTTATTGTTCTATAGGGTATTCATTGTTCATCTTAGAGTTCCTTAAGATTATCAATGCCCTATATATTCTATCATATGTGTTGCAAATATTTTTTCCTTGCTTTGAATGTAACTGTTATGCTGTCTTTTATTCATACAGAAATTTGCAATATTAAGTAGTAATTTTTGTCAGTCATTTTGCATGTGGCTACAGAGGGTAAACAATGGAGAAAAGAATGCAGAATCTTGAACCAGAAAGCTTGGGTTAAGATATTAGCCCTACCATGATTTAATATCCCTGTGCCTTAGGTCTGTACCTCTCATTAATAGTTCCTTTCTCATAGAGGGTTAATGGGTACACATAAATCAACAGAGGTAAAAGTACTTAAGAGAGTGCCTGTTATAGTTAAGTACTCAATGAATCTTAGTTCTTCTTGTTATTATAGTTCGCATAAATATTTTTTTCCCTTAGTTTATTGGTTAAAGCATCCAAAACAGGGGAAATGGTTAGAATGAGAGTGGCAATTTTTTTTTTGTTACTGTCACTAATGAAAACTGTCTTTAAGTTCTAAATGCTAAGAAAAATTTGAATTTTCTGAAACCATGGATGATTTTAACTTTGTTTTTGAAAGAGTCATTTGTTTCTGTTACTACAGTGATGCATACTTTTGTCATAAATTTAGTAAATTCAGAAAATTATGATGCAAATATAAATATTATCTGTTATCATAACCCCAAATAATGAACATTTAAATTTTGGTGGGTATCTTCACATCTTCAGTTCCTGCACAAATTAGTATTTTATTTAAAAATGCAAAATCAGATTTTGCATTCTTTTTCATAACTGATTAATAATAGCAATATTATTGTACCTGGAATCATAGTAATATTTCTGAATAAGAATAAGAAATTTCAATGGAGGAGGGATCATGATCAGATATATTCTTAGAAAAACTTCAGTAGTATGTTTGAATGATGGATTATAGTGAGAAAGCATTGATAGGAAAAAAGCTTATATAGAAAGTGTATCAACTTATAGTAGGCTTCTGCTAGTCACCGAAAAAGAAAAAAAAAAAAACATAAATTAACTGTGGTTTAAAGAAGATAAAAATATATTTCTTCCTCAAGTAAAAGAAATCTGGAGGTTAGTCATTTATAGCTGAGATGGCTCTCTGAGCATTATGATCCCACAGCTCTTTGATCTATAATAGTTCCTCCTCCATCCTGAGCATTTGAATTCTGCCATAGTCCAATGTGGCTGCTTGAGCTCCAGCTACCGCATCATAATTCTAGCCAACAGGAGAGAGGAACAGAAAAAAAAAAAAAGAACATATACTCTTCCTTAAATGTACTCTTCCTAAAAGTTGTACACACTACATCCACCTATATCCTATTGTCCAAAGTTATTCACTATGAACACATTTAGCTAAAGGGAGGTTAACAAATTTAAAATCAGTGACTCCATAATTAAGAAAGAATGGGAGAACAGATTATGACTCTTGGACTATGTAGGCTTTTCAGTGGTTAAGATTTGGAATAAATAGGACTTGAACTGGAACAGTAAAAGCAGGAAGAAGGGGATGGATGCAAATTTATCAAATTTTGTTTTCACTTAAACTCCAATATTAGTTCTTGGTACCATAGAAAAACATTTATAAAACTGAGTTATAACTTACATAGAGGAAAGTGCATCTGTGTTCCACCTAATGCTTAATGTTGTTTATATATGTATATACGTGAAGCTGTGCAATATTTCCATCACTTCCAGAAGGTTCCTTCATGCCTCTTCCCATTCAATAACTGCTTCCATACAATCCACTATTTAATTTCTATTAATATAGACATATTTTGCCTGTTATTGAACTTCATCTAAATACAATCACAATATGCACACTTTTGTGATGGGTTTCGTTCTCTGAGCACACAGACTCTGAAATTTATCCAGAAGAACAACATATTGATGAGGGAAAATATCTATTACCTGAAAAGAATAAACTTTGACTGTTTTATGTTATCTGGTAAAATTTCCAAATGAACAGGACTTCAGCATGCATACATATCTGAAAAAAAATGGTGAAAGTGTGCTTCATTTTTCTTCTCTGCCTTGCCATTCTTTCAGTGAATGTGGTATGCTAAGGTGCATGACCATATGTGAGAGAGGGTTAGAGTAAAATAAAGAATTGCTTTAACACCTAAATCCAAAATGCCTACTTGTGTACACAAGGAATTACACAGAATCAGGAAATTGGTATTCTTAGGGTAGGTAGAGGATTAGGCAGGTCTGAAAATTGGAATATTTTTGGCAGAATTTAATGCTATTAATTTGTTGACTACATTCCTTAGTCAAAAATGGTATGTCATTGGGGAAATGGAGCAGAAAAAGGCTAATATTGTGAATGTTAAGTGCTTGCATATTTGTCCATTCTTAAATTTATTTTAGAAGCATTTATGTACTCATTTATGTTTCCTCAAAAGTTGCTTATTATTATTCTAAAAGGGCAACCAAAGGAATGCATCTAAATGGGAAATCATCAAAGCATCAGATTGTTCAGTTCTTTAGATTAAAGCAAGTGCTCAGCACTCTTAAAATTTCTAAGTAATTAAATGGGTTCTGTAGTTTGGCTACTGTGACTATAATCTTGCTGATATGGATGGTATTTTATTAATGATATCTCAAGGGGAATTTGCAGTAGCTTGAAAATTAATGAAATATTAATAAACAACAACCAAAGAAATGCAGATATGTCTGCTTTGGAAAAGACGTGACCTACATGCTCCTTACGTTAAAAGCTTTTTATTTATTTTTTTATTTGAATTTGCATTTTAAGCATGACAATGTATGCTATAACTTAATAGTGGGCATTTCATTGGAAATATAGTGTGCATATTTTGTGGTCTTTGAAAAACCTTTGTGCAAAACATTATTTTGGGTAATTTGACATGTTTGGGTGTTAACAAAATAATTTTTGCAGTAAAAGAAGTGGTTTGTATTTTCATATAATGTATTATGTGACATACTTTTGTGATAAGAAGAAATAAGCTGAACTGCTTTGAATTCAAGTGAAAAACAGATGTTTCATCTACAGAAGGAGGATGGCTAACCTGCTGAAGAGGATTCTCTGTGATGTTATATGGCAGGGCATGAAATTACTGAGTAGTGAGAAGTCAAATTTTCACTCATAAAAGGGAAGAACTCTACCTACCCTAAGGCATCACTCTATTGTAGAGAAGATCCCTGTCTCTGAACGGATTATACAGATACAATGTGTTGAGAGTAGCAATACAGAGGTGATACATGGTCTAATGTTAAATTTCACCTAGTTTATTGGAGGGAATATCACCTTCCCCAAGTCATTTAAAATTCTTATTTAAAGACATAGCTTTAAGCAATGACATAAGCATTAAAAATGGGCAGAAGAAGTGAATAGACATTTTTCCAAAGAGGAAATGCAGATGGCCAACAGGCACATGAAAAGATGCTCAACCTTGCTAATCATCAGGGAAATGTATATCAAAACCATAATGAGATATCACCTCACACCTGTCAGAATGGCTATTATCAAAAAGGACACAAATAACAAATAGCTGTGAGGATATGGAGAAAGGGGAACCTTTGTACACTGTTGGTGGGAATGTAAATTGATGCAGCCACTGTGGAAAACAGTATGGAAGTTCCTCAAAACTACCATATCACACAGCAATTCAACTCCAGGGTATATATTCAAAACAACCGAAAGCACTAATTCAAAAAGATACATGCTCTTCCCCATCGAAGCAGCCGCATAGCACAGGGAGATCAACTCGGTGCTTTTGACCACTTAGTGGGGTGGGACAGGGAGGGTGGGAGGGAGGGAGATGCAAGAGGGAAGAGATATGAGGATATATGTATATGTATAGCTGATTCATTTTGTTATAAAGCAGAAACTAACACACCATTGTAAAGCAATTATACTCCAATAAAGATATTAAAAAAAATCTTGGATCAAAACAACAAAAACAAAACAAAAACAAAAAGATACATGCACCCCAATGTCCATAGCACATTATTTACAATTTCCAAGATATGGATGCAACCTATATGTCCATCAACAGATGAATGGATAAAGAAGATGTGGTATGAGTATGCAATGTAATACTATTCAGCCATAAAAAAGAACAAAGTTTTGCCATTTGCAGCAACATAGATGGACAATGGAGGGCATTATGCTAAGCGAAATAAATCAAAAAAAGGACAAATATTGTATGATACACTTACATGAGGAATCTAAAAAATACAACAAACTAATGAATATAACAAGAAAGAAGCAGACTTACAGATATAGAGAAGAAACTAGTGGTTACTAGTGGTGGGGGCAGAGGGGCAATATAGGGGTGGGAAAGTGGGAGGTACAAACTATTGTGTGTAAGGTAGGCTCAAGGATGTATTGTACAACATGAGAAATATAGTCAATATTTCGTAATAACCATAAATGGAAAGTAACCTTTAAAGATTGTATAATTTTGTTTTCATAAAATAGGGAAACTATACAAAGTAAATTGTGTCTAACTTATCTTAGGTAATTGTTGTGTGTATGTGGGGGGGCAATTACCATAAAGTATTAACCTTTATATTGACCCTTTACATATATGGCTTAGCATGACTCTGAATTTATTTTTCACTAAGAATGGAGAAAAATAGCTTTTGTGATCATTTGAGAATCTATTTTTTTTCTACAAGCTGGTGTGAATTTTTATACTCTTAACTCAGAACATCTTTACACAGGCCCAGATTTTTAGAACAATTAGTGTTCTCAAGAAAGAACAGAAGGAGAAAACCTTTTTTCTTTTTTTTAAACTAACATTTGCATAGTCTTCTATGCAAAGTCATAAGTTGGTACACGTATAATTCTATTACTAGGCTCACTGAAAAATAATTCATTTTCTCTGTATACATTATATCCATTTGTGAACTTGAATGTTGTAATTTGTGATGTGGAAAATGTCCTAACAAACCGAGCAAGATCAAATACAAAGACTTTACAGAAGCACTAATGATGAGAAAGGTTTTATCCTTTTCATATATAATTGTTTTTTCATTTGAGGAAATGTTATTTAGCAAGCATGGAATGATATTTTTAGTCTAGAGAGTTAATTAATAATTCATTCATGAATAATTATTAAAAGCAATTATTAAAATGTATGTCTAACTTCACAAAGCACAACATTAAAATGTGTGTGCTTATTTACTCTGGTGATTTTTATTTACAGACCTGCTTCTTGTACTCTCTGCATCTCTTAGTACCATCCTTACTTAGTAGCCTTATTAGTACCTTATCAGTACCCTTTAGACATTTTTTCTCTCCTTCTCTTTCTTTCTCTCCATATATTTCTATAGAGTGAACACATAGAGTCTTATGAATCTGTGTTTACTAGGTTAGTGTTGCCTATAAGAAGAAAAAGTAATAGCAGCAGTTTTTAATTAAATTTATGGTCACCACAATGTATTTAGACAGAATTTTAAAAGTTATTTGTAACAGAATGTATATCCTTTGCTTATAAATATAAACACGTTAAAGAGCTTTTGCTTAATTTAGATTTCCTTAATTCATTTTTGAAATAAGATTTGAAGTGTCGTCCTATACTTACTACTCAAAATGCCATTTAATATAGATGTAGTACATGAGAATATGTATGGCTCTATGCTCTAATATTGGCACACAATAGAGTCTGAATGACCTATTATTAAAGTTTTCCCTTGTTGTCAATGTATTGCTTTTGTAAAAGGCCCTTTAAAAAGCATATGGTAAAGGAGTAGTGTCAAAATGATTAATCCATTGACACAGATCAAATTATTTGATTATTTATCGGAAAACATGGGCCCAGTGAATAGGAGTTAACTCAAATATCTTTTGATATCTTAAAGTATTCTGAACTGACACCTTTTACCTCCTATGTTGTGTTTTTCTTCTCTCTCTCGATTTTATGCTCCTTGGTAGCCTGACTTTCTACAATGTTTCCAGTAGAAGTTATTTACTTCCTGTGTGATGCTACTAAAATATGCAACCATGATGATTGCACATGATGATAGCCATGATGATGTGATATTAGACTTATGTTTCCACACTAAGCTGTGAATTCTTAAAAATTAGTTCAGGTCTTAAATAAATTTGTGTCAGGGCCCAGCACCATGCTTGCTATATGACAGAAACTAATAGTTGCTTGTTGTCAAATGAAGGAGTAATTGAACTCCCTTCTAACTGATCCAGACAATGAGAAATCAACCTAGAGCAGGTGCTCTTCATCAAAACCTAATATTCTGTATTTCACAAGTTATAGACTCAAAGAGTCTCATTGATATCTCTGAAATTCACAGAAGTAGGGACTGAAAATATGTTTTTATCTTGTTTTGTTTTGGTAAAGCAGCATTGCTTGTAATAAAATTTTACCTGTAAGTTTTAAGGTGCCCCTTTGCACCTTGTGTATTCTGATTTGGAATACCCTATTTTAGTTCCATTATTTATGTGCTTCATATATATTGTGATATTTTATTTATGTGAAGGTTATTACAGTACCACAATAGGTGCTAGTGATTTCTAATTGGTCTATTAGTAATATCACTGATAGATATTAGAATACTAATCTAATAGTAATTTATTTTCTAAGTCTTTAGAAATCTTCCCTTTAATTCAGCAGTGTATCTTCTAATCCTATTTTTAAAATAATATGAATACCACAATAAGGGACTTAGTCTCAAAATAATAGGCCATATCAGTAGCAAAATATCACTTAAGTAGAATGTGAATAGTTGGGACAGTGTATTTCAATATAATGTCACAGTTATGTAAAAAAAAAACTTAAAAGACATTTTATAATCTTGATGTAACTTCAGGAAAGAATTGCATTTTTTATGGTCACTGGTGCTTGAGAAGTAAAAAGAAAAAATACTATTTTGTAGTTAATTGGCAGGAACAATGAAATGCATTGAGATAGTCTTTACTGAGTTTTATTCCCCAATCTATGGAATGCTAAATGGAAGAAATTTTTAATTAAAATTTTAGAAATATTATTAGAATTGTATATGTAACAATAAAATGAGTGATAGACAGGAAGAAGAAGGAAACAAGTTGGAGAAAGAAACAAAAATGATGGAATGCTACAAAAATCAGATCTCAAGAAGGACAGTGAGCTCTTATTAGTTCTCAAGAAAATTAAAACCAGCAAGCCACACAGATAAGCCAGTTGGCCTCTATAGAAATTTAAGGGTAAAATAAAACAGGATTTTGTGGGATTACTTTTAGAAGAAACTCCTGTAGAAAGCTTAAAATCATGAAGGAGAGAGGAATACTAAATGTATTAATATAATTTATATATTAATAATATTCTAATAGAAAAATTTAATAAGTGCACTCTAACAGGATATAGAAATGTTCCTTAAATGGAGCTGAGTTTCCTTTTCTTCAATGTTGTATTTTAAGCAATGCGATTTAATTTATACATTATTTTACCTTAGTTTAACAAACATTTATTGAAAGTTCTCCTATATGCCAGGCAATATGCTAGGTACTAGTGTTACTAAAATAACAAATTGGCCTCCACAGTCTAATGAATCAAGTTTGCAGTGGTAGGGAAAAAATATAAACAGACCAGAATGCTACTAGGTGATAAAGTGTTGTGTAATTAAATGCAATTAATATGTAAAATGTAATTATTATACAAGATGCAATTATTATAGGATAACAACTGGGAAGATGGACAGTACCATACCACGTTACATGAAATTACATTTGAGCTAAATTTTGCCAGGATGAGGAGGCATGTCCTAGAGCAGGAGGAAGGCAGGTTAAGTAGATGCAGGGGGAAAGGATTAGTTGTACACTGAAGTAGTTATCGTATCACTGTATAGTCAATCTGTGCCAGCTATTGTTGTAAGCTTACCGTATGTCTGACATACATCAGGCAATCTGGCTTCAAGGTCTGGGCTCTTAACCACAATGCTATACTGTGTTTCATGATAATATAGTGTGTTCTGGCAGGATTGAAGCTATTCGGTGTGAGTGGATCAAAGGGTTCATGTAATGGAATGGTTACAAATCAAATGACAAATTGTTAAGACTAGATTCTAAAGCGGCTTATAAGCTATGACAGGGATACTTATATTTTATCTTAGAGGAAATGGTAAGTCATCGAACATTTTTATACAGGGAGCAACATAATGTTTTTATTTTAGAAAAAAAATCAAGACAAGGATCCTGTTTAGGAGTTTATGCAATAGACTCTCTGAGAAGTGAGGAAAATTGGGATTTAGACATGGTGAATGTAATGAACTTGAGACATTGTTTCAGAAACTGGTGGAAAATTGAGTCAGAAAAAAATTGAGAGGTATAGTGGAAAAGGCATGGACCATGACACCAAATAATTTTGAAAGTATTTATTAATTCAGTCATTCAATATAATTTATATTATGAACTTCTTTCAATATTTTACAATATTTTACACTATGGGGTTACAATTAGGGTTTCTTTCACCAAAAAACAGCCCAATAGCTGAGCTAGAGAACATATAGGATCAATGAAAAAATAAAAATGATCACTAATGAATATCAGATTTTAAAGATAATTCTGTATTATTTATTCACACAACATAGTCAACATCATTTGTTTCCACGGTGCCATCTAGTCTAAAATGTTCGTATGAACCATTTATGCTTCATTTAAAAGGCCTAGACATATTAGAAAAATCCTGAGAGCTAACCATAAAACCGTGTTTAGCAATATCCACCCATGGGAACAAGAATGATCTGAGTTCTAAAATCTGAAGAGACACTACCAAATGTAAAATTTATGGCTAGTGGGAAGCTTCTGCATAGCACAGGGAGATCAGCTCGATGCTTTGTGACATCCTAGAGGGGTGACGTAGGGAAGGTGGGAAGGAGGCTCAAAAAAGAGGGGATATGGGGATATATGTATACATATAGCTGATTCACTTTGTTGTACAGCAGAAACTAACACAGCATTGTAAAGTAATTATACTCCAATAAAGATATTAAAAACAAAAAACAGTGAGATACCACTTCACACTACTAGAATGTTTATAATAAAAAAGACAGATAATACCCCCCCAAAAAAATTAAAAAAATAAACCCTGAAAAGAGAAGCATAGTTAGAAATCAGCAGTTTCATTAATTTTCTAATTCTTATTGCTTCAAGTCTAAATTTTCTGTGAGATTAAGAGCTACCTATTTTAGATACCCTTTATCTTCCTCTCTAGCTTAACTTGCCAACACTTTCCTTGACAGACCGTCCATGCTATGAGCATGTTTCACCTTCCGCTAAAACATACCAGATTCTTTCCTATCTAAAAAAGCCTGACCTAAAATCTGCAAAGATAGTTGTTAAACAGAGGAAGAGCTGCTATCCAAGAAAACCCCTCATATATTCATATAATCCTGGATATCATAGTAGGGTCTGATAACTTTAAAGAATAATATGGACCTTGCCCCATTCCTAAGCGGAGGTCATGGTTGTAAATAATGCCTTTCTTTGAAAAGCAAAGAGTACTAGTAATTTCCAGAGCAAAGCAGTGGAATTCCTCAATCATAGAGATTGATTATTATGGGATGGAAGGAGCACATATAGTACGCAGACTGGAAAACATAATTTTTATGTGAACATTTGTTATGTATAACAATAAACATATTGTTTGTTTTATATAATTTATTGAATTGCACAAATATTCAATTTAATAGCTGATTTGAAAAAAATAAACTGCTTTATAAGAATATGCCATATATATAATGGCATTCCATGTGGTTTTTAATATTATGTTTAAAATCTTACCATTTCTTGTATGCCACTATTACAGGTTTATAAACTTTCATTTTAAAACCATATTTTACCATTTTTAAAATTTATTTTATCTTTATCACTGGATGGTGTGTATTTATATAATTGTAAATTTTGCCCTTTGAAGATCTATGTATTTGCAGAAATGTTCAATTCTTACAAATGTTTATAAGATGATTTCACTGGAGAAAATATGAGTTTCAGGTCCATTTGACAATTTTCTGCCTGGATTGTTGTTTTTATATAGCTGAATCAAAACCCTTAAAGAATATAGTGAAGAGCAGATAAAATAACTTATTAACTACACTGTCTCATTCTTTATCTACATTGGACAAAATTAACAAGTTTCTGAAAAAATATATAGACTAAATTGTCATTTTATACAAGTTATGTTCTGTGGCAGTTCAGATTAGTTGTGTTATTCAAAGCTCATTGGAATTCAAGAACACTAGAACAGAAAAATAAAAACCATAGGTACTTTTAGATCAATGTGTTTGTTGTCATAAGTCTGTTGATATATCTTCAAATTTATATTTGCTTTTATTTGCAAGTTACTGAGGATTTTTATAAGAAGACAAGCTTAGATAATGCTGTTTAAAAACTGTGATTAACGTTAGTCACAGGATCAGCTAATGCTATTTTGCTGGCGCACTTTTATAATATTTATAAAAGTCTGTGCATTTGCTCCTTCACTTATGTAATTCACACTTGATTATGGAACTGAAAAGAATTTATAGTCTTTAAGTTTCGAATTCTGATCAGAGCAATATCTGTATTATCACAGGACTTTATCACGGGATTGTCCTACTCTCACAATCTCTCTGAAGGCCTGTGTGTATACTTTGACAGTAATATGATATTATAGAGCTCTGTCAATAGACAGGAATAAGCTAGTTATGTTCCTGGAAAAGAAAGAAGTTTAAAGGAGAATAGTAAACAATAGGAATGATAGGAGATAAGGTCAGAAAAGAGTCCAGGGGAAGATCATACAGTACCTTTTATGGGTCAGAGTAATAGTTTGCATGTAATTCTAATTACAAGAGGAATCAATAGAAGGGCTTTAAATGAGCATAGTGTTATTTCACATTTTAAAAAGAGTTGGAGTCTCTCAATTTATTCCAAGAGAGCATGATGGAAATGTGAAATAATGTAGCCATTTCATAATCTATTTTAGGGATAGAATTAGTAAGACTTGTAGTTGGATTGGGTTACAACTAGAAATGACTTCTTGTTCTTTGTTCTGAATATGTGGGTGTATGATAGTGCCATTAACTGATAAAATATTAACTAATATGGGAAAGACTGATGGAGAAGTATGTTGGGAGTGGTAGTTAGTTGTGCCTAATAGGCATCTAAATAGTCAGGAACAGGGTGTTCTTTGTTCTTTGAGATACGCTTTTAAACTAAATCACAAAATCTAATTTTGTGGTTTGGTTTAGCATAACGCTTTCTGGTCCCAACATTGCATTTCAGTTATACCATATCAAAACAATTCGTTTTCTTATGAAGTAGATAAAATTATTACCAACGTATTTTACCTATGTAAAGGCTCATCATTTGAGTATTTTAAGTAGAATACATCCTTTCTTGTCAAGATAGTCCACAAAAGATGTTGGATACTAAGTAGTAAGGAGATGCCAATCCAAGATGTTAGGAAACCCCCCAAAAGTTATACATTCTTTAGAACCGTTTTATCTTATGGTCAAGACAGATTTTCCCAAGTCTCCTGAGCAACAATAGAGAAATATTTTTGACGTTTATACTTTACTTAGGTTTATTTGCAAAAATAATGAAAGGTCTTAAGACATTTTAGTAGACATCATAGCAGGAACAAAAAGGGATACCCATAATAGAGCTTTTAAATGTTGTCTACAATGGACTGTCACTAGTATAATTCTCATCAATCTTTATCACTTTAGCTAGAGATACAAGAGGATTTGCCACATGTGTAATTTTTTCCTTCCTAACTCTCCTGATATATAAATGTAAAACATTTAGAATGTCTGTTCTATATTCAAAATAATAACTTCCCAATGACTGCTTATTGGGCAGCTAATCCAGTTAAATACATTCACTGTGTGCTCAAAATTAGTATTTAGGTGCTCAATCATCACCTCCAACAAAACAATCTAAACAAAATTCAGGTTTTTAAAATCAGAAATAAGATTATTTTCTTACCTTGCACTTTCTGTTAATGTTACAACATTTTCCTATTCAGAAGCAAACTGTGAGTAAAATTACAGTCCTTTTCAATTATCTGTCATATTTGGTAACATTTCACATTTGTCCTTTTCTGTCTGTTGTATTTATTATTACAGGTTAAGCCATTGAAGTATAAATACAGGAGTACTGAATTTGTTTTCTAATTGGTTACTTTATTTTTTCCAAAGGAGATGTTTGGGGTAGGAGTTTATTACTTAATGTATTTATTTTTGCTGTGTTGGGTCTTCATTTCTGTGTGAGGGCTTTCTCTAGTTGTGGCAAGCGGGGGCCACTCTTCATCAAGTTGTGCGGGCCTCTCACTATCGCAGCCTCTCTTGTTGCGGAGCACAGGCTCCAGATGCACAGTCTCAGTAGTTGTGGCTCACGGGGCTAGTTGCTCCGAGGCATATGGGATCCTCCCAGACCAGGGCCCGAACCCGTGTCCCCTGCATTAGCAGGCAGATTCTCAACCACTGAGCCACCAGGGAAGCCCCTAATTTGTTACTTTGATTCTAGTATTGTTCCTCTTTAATTTAAAAGGAACATATCACTGACTCCCCATTTCTCTGTATCTGTCTCTTGGTGTCTCTCTGTCTCTCTTTTTCTCTTGCCCCTCTTTGTCTTCTAGCTTGTCTCTCTTCCAACCTATACTTTATAAGGTTTTCAGTTTGGATATTTGGTCCATCATGAATTAACCCTATGACATAGCATTGAGAGTGAAGAAGAAACATTGAAACTATAATGATTATAAGACAAAATAAGAAAAAGAAAAGTACAGGGTAGAGAGAGATTAAAATAATGCCAATGTGTTTAAAGTGAAATTGTTGGATAAATGCAATCATCTAATCATGAAGACAGAGAAAAATTAGTTACCTAGTCCAGGATGGATTCTCTGTGATACTAATCTTAATGTTTTGCTTTGTGATACTGATCTCAGTGCTCTGATTTGATGCACTATGTTTAAACAGTTCAATTTAGGTATTTTAATTGTGGATCTTTCATTAGCTCTTGCCCAAAAGTCTGAAATTACAATTCCTGGAAATTGAAACTCTTCATAACAAAATAAAATTCCATTAGAAATATAAATATAATATAGAAAATAATTTTAAAATTGCCCATTTATATTATCTCCCATAAAAATCTAAGCAAAGACAGGCTGTATCTAAATGTGTATGTGTTTGGTAATGAGGGGTTTGGGAAGTTGAGTGAAAAAGAATTTTGATTAAATCAACATATCTAAACTTTATTTAGTGACTTACATATGTATAGCATTCTGCATAGTTTTTTTTTTTTTTTTTTGCGGTACGCGGGCCTCTCACTGCTGTGGCCTCTCCCGCTGTGGAGCACAGGCTCCAGACGCGCAGGCTCAGCGGCCATGGCTCACGGGCCCAGCCGCTCCGTGGCATGCGGGATCCTCCCGGACCGGGGCACAAACCCGTGTCCCCTGCATCGGCAGGCGGACTCCCAACCACTGCGCCACCAGGGAAGTCCTCTGCATAGTTTTGAGGTAATCAAAAGACTACTTAAATTATTAGGGTTATTTAGTTTAAAAGATGAAGTGGTAACAGAGGGACTCTGGCTCCCTGCCACGGGCCACAGGAGCAAAGCTGGGTGGGGGGGGGCAGAAGGTGTCTTTTCTGGGAGTCCTGGGGCCGCTGTTGGGGTCCAGCTTCAAGTGTCTATGGAAACATTGGTAGCTGGGATGAGGGCAGCCAGGGACTAGTGGGGGCTCTCTTGCTGGCCCTGTGGGAGCTGGTCTACTGTGACCCTGCACCCAGCATCAGCCACAAGCTGACACGCCTGGACTTGGTGCACTGCCTGGGCCTGGGACACAGGTCCGGTCATCTTGTGCTCAGCCCTGTGGGTGCCCAGCATATGTCCCGGCAGATAGGCAACTGGTGACACAATCAGGTGTTCCCATCCTGGACGGTCCCTGTGTCAGACTGGAGGAGATGACATTTGGGAAGATGCTGGAGAGCCTCCTGTGGCTACTGACTCACTGAGTGGCTTCCAGCACTGTGAACTATGGACGACCCTGCAAACTGTCTTCAGTGGAGGTTTTTGTTGCCACCTTCTGCATCCAGAGCTTGTCGGAACTTGCTGTCCTTTGGCTGCAGAAGTTTAAGTGGGGCAAGGACTTGCTGGATGTGAACCAACAGCTTCTGGGCAAGTACTTGGCTTGCAGCAGCCTGGAGTGGGTGCCCCAGGCAGAGAAGGAGCTCCTGAGTGGTGCTAAGGGGAGCACCAGGAGGAGGAAATTTATCCCTTTGATGTGAATTCAGGGCAGGTGTTTGCAAATCCCAGCAAGCCCATGGTGACACCTGGCTGCTCAGAGACAGTGTTGACAGTGGGGATGAGTCTGAGAGTCAAGGCCCTGACGCCATGGGCCAAGGACACAGCAGCAGCAGAGGAGAAGGAAAGTCAAGGGAAAGGTGCCTAGGCCAGTGCACCAACAGATGTTTAGAAAGGAATCAAGAAACAGCAAAGATATACTTTCTAGACCTAATGATTGTCCTATGTGCCATGCAATCAGAATCTTGAATGAGGTTTTGAAGAGAGATAAAGTTCTTCTTTTTACTAGTGTCTTCGAATATTTCAGTAATATCAAGGTCGATTACAATTTTATTGGGTGGTTTTATGTTATATTGACTTAGATGCAACTTAAATAATTTAAAACATTAAAGGTAGAATTAGAAAAGGAATTGCTTTTATTAAAATCACACGACATTATTTATGCTTAAAAGTGAAAAAAAATATTTTTTGGCTTCAAGAATAGTCAAAAATTTAATATGATAATTTTATTACCCCATTAGTCAGCATTACAGATCCTCTGTTCTAGTTTATTGGTTTCCTTACTTTTTATTAATTACGTACGCCTATTTCTTCATTTTTATAACTATTTTAATTCTTAAAGACAACCCAAGACCTATTGTTTTTTTCTATTCTCTTCAGTTTCTTTTCAAAACTTAGATCACCTTTGTCTCATTAGGGCCTCAGTGAAATAGCAGTGAGACCTACTAGCTACATCACATTGATTCACTTCTGTCAATGAGATAGAGTGATCGACCCCTGCATATAACTGACAGATAATTAACTTACATCTTCTACAGAACCCAGCATAAAGCTAGACATCTAAGTTCTCCATAAATGTTTGAATTTGATATAAATAGCTTATTATATGTCTAAGGATGCTTCCTTCTAAGTATGTATTTTGATTATATATAACTAGTATCCCCAGTATTCAAAATATAAAATATTATGTGTATTCACACACATGGGAGTATGTATATGTGTGTGTATATAGTGCAAATATCACCTGTGATAGATGAGAAAATTATAAAAACAATTTATTGTTAGTCTCTAATATTAATGTTTTCAAAATATATATATAGTGTTGTTAATGGTGATATTCAAATTGTTTTTTGCACTACGTCTATATTGCCTTCACATTTGCCCTAATTCTTTTAATAATGTATTTCCTTTTATTTCAAAAATAAAGAGAATTAAGAAATAATTTATTTTATATCAAATTATTTTAGTGGTTGTTTATTATAAAACCTAACCCCATGATAGTTTTAATGTAGTCATGAATAATCCTATTTTTAATATTTAAATAATACATTGCTTGAGATTCCTACCATTTGGAAAGTCATCTCTCTCTCAGTTACATAGCACCAAGTTTTTCTATGGAAAAAAATGGAAATTTACAATATTTACTGTCAATAAACTTTAATTGTGCCAGCAAGGGGGCAGAAATGCAGAAAATTATAGACTTTTAAATGTGTGAATTGCTTGCAAGTTAGAAGGCCTGGGTAATTATGTATCTTAGATGGGTAGTGCACAATAAAACCCAGGGACAATGATAATTGAGGTGACTTCCTCTTGCTTCAGCTCTGTTATCACATAAAAGGAGCAATCTGTTTTTAATCTAAAATTTGACATGAATAAACTTGTTTTATGAGTCTTTCAGTGTTTGCTAAAACAAAGGAAGCAGCAATTTAAGAGAGTTAGGTTTATAACAATCTTTTGAAGACCCTGTAGCTAGAAATTAATCAGAATAACATTGAACTATTAGAAAATAACAGGAGTAATTAAAAAGCACAAATCGAGTCAAATTACAAAGAGTGAAAGGCAATATCCTTTTTTTTTTCCTATCATACAACCATGCTAAACTTCCCTTATTATTCATGAAAGAGCTTTTTAGAGTTTATGACTTACAATAACAATTGATCTTTGGCTTTTCCAACACTGCCTTCCAGAATCAAATTGACTTTTGACAAATACTTAGGATGAATGCCAAGCGACTTTTTGGCATAAAATAACAACCATTTATGTTTGTACACAATTATTGCAACTTGTGAGAGAAGTTTAATGATTACATCAACAACTTTATTTTGTTTTACCATTGATACCATAAGTTTGAAATGAATTATTAATCTGTGATTTATCTATAAATCAGTTATTTATCAAATAATACAAGAGGTTAATAGAAATGCTCTGCATTTCTCATACTTTAGAGTTAACCGTTTCTACTTATTGCACATTGTGGAGGTGAGTCTTACAGAATTGATAACTTCCAGGTGTATAACCTACTAATTACAAGTTTCTTGTTCATCATTCTTTTTTTAAAAAAATTATTTATTTATTTTTGGCTGCGTTGGGTCTTTGTTGCTGCGTGCGGGCTTTCTCTAGTTGCAGCGAGCGGGGACTACTCTTTGTTTTGTTGTGCGGTCTTCTCATTGTGGTGGTTTATCTCTTTGGGGAGCACGGGCTCTAGGCACACAGGCTCAAACATTGTAGCTCGCAGGCTCTAGAGCGCAGGCTCAGTAGCTGTGGCGCACGTGCTTAGCTGCTCCACAGCAAGTGGGATCTTCCCAGACCAGGGCTCGAACCTGTGTCCCCTGCATTGGCAGGCGGATTCTTAACCACTGTGCCACCAGGGAAGTCCCATGTTCATCATTCTTGTCTTCAGCTTTCACATCCAATGTGAGGTCATAAGCAATTTAATTCACAAATTGAGTCACCACCCACGAAGTATTTTTATGATAAAACAAGGAAATATTTCCCTAGGAAGCCAGGGTTAATTGTGCGTGTGTGTTTGTTCGGTGTTTTATTGTTTTGTTTTGTTTTGTTTTGTTTTTTCCCAGGAAGACATAGCTCTGTAACTTTAAATTTAAAATTCACTTTGGGGAGTTTTAATATTAAAATTAATCACACACAGAATGATTTTTTAAAATAGACATTTACCTGAATAATTTTATCACCTAAGCTTATAAAATAAATATGTATATGAAACTATTCATGAAAGTTAGCCTACAAAAAATGAATCCAAATATATTTGTAATTTGACAAAACTTAGATAATACAGGTGAACCAGACAGGGAGGTGATGATCAAGTTACAGCTCATAAGTTATGGTCAGTGTATATTTGTGAACTGCACCTATCAAAAGACCTTGTCTAGAGCAAGAGAGTTCAAGGGAATGTATGAGGAAACTGGGTAACAACATTGCCTGTTCATTTAGATTTCATTGCTTGCTGAATAACTCAAGTCATTACAGCTTTGAAGATTAAAATTGAATTAATTTTAACAATACATCTGTGAGGGAGACAGAGGGTAGGATTATCACATTGAGTTGAAGGATACATTGTCTATTTAGAATGAGAAAATCATACAACATACCAGATTGTAATAGAAAGTATATTTCTATATGCTATCTAACATCTATTTCAGAGTTTTATTTCTTATATACAACTAGGTTTTTGTCAATAGCTAAGAGAGAAAATGCTAGCCAAGATTCTTATGGCTGGTAGGAAAAATATGGCCCTTTATGAACTATAGCTTTGTTAGCCCTCCATTCCTTGTTTTGCTTGGCTGTGTTCCTTATTTAACTTGGTGGAGAATCTTGGTAAGCTAGCACAAAATGATCTAAATCAAATTCTATTAAGGACTTTATTTTGATTAGTGCCTAAACATTTGTTTTGACATTTAATTTCATAAATTCTGAATTTCACATTTAGGAAAGTAGATTTACTGAATATACTTTTATATTCTTAACAGTTCTGGAGAATCAAAGCAGATATCCTTGGTTATGCAATTAGTCATGACACCGGAAGGGGGAGGGGCAATACTCAGTCCCCTAAATTGGTTTACTGCTTTTCCTCACTGTGTACATCAGCCAGCTCATTGCCATTGCTCATTTCTCTACCTGTTGGTCTCTGTATTACTGTGAATTCTGTCTCCTTTTCTCTCTCTATGTCTCTTTCTCACTCCTTCTGGCCCCTTCAGTCTTATTCCCCTAATGACAACACATATACGTATAAACATAACTGCAGTTATGTGGGTGTATGTGGGTGTTGCCTTGAGAAACAGATGCATGCCTTCAAATTAGAGAAATAACAGCATACTTACATTGACTTACATACTTACATTAATGCCTTCGTTAATCGCATCCTCTCAATCCTAGAGGCACTCAACGTTTTCCTCAGGCAGGTGACAGAAGATTTATTGTCATTAGATTCTTACCTATGTACTTTAATCCTACAGTAATAAATGCATGCATTCCCCCAAACTGGAGAGTTCAGTGGCTTCAAAATCCCTCTTTTTAGATAATCATTTTGCCTCATAAGCTACTTATCATAATGTGTAAAACATTAACCTTTAATCTCATATTTACCTTTGTAATAGACTTTACACTAATGAAAAATTTCAGGTAGATTAATTGTATTAAAATATGGTAAGTAATATGTTTGAAAATGTGTTTTTAACTTATTTCTCAGAATATTCTGAGGCTTATGAAATTGTCATTGGTTTTTATTCCAAGTTGGATTTTCTATTATTCCTTTTATTCTCTTTTTAAAATTTTTATGTTTTGATTAAAATTCAGAAACCAAGCTAAAGAAAAACTAGAGAGAAGAAAAAAGTAAATTTCAATTTGTTCTAGGAAGATTCTATCTTATATAAAATGTAGTATAGTACAGCTGACCTTCTACTTGCTATGAGGATGTTTTAGGGTAAAAGGATTTTTAGGAGCAGAAATTCAGTATATATACACAGATTAAAATGGTTCTTTATAGTGAGGCTTCCCAGACTTTTAGGCTTTATTAATTAGCAATTTCTTTTTCATTAGTTTGGAGGGACTGGTGTATGGTTGCTAGCTCTCTTTTGCCAAGGAAGAAAGTTAAAAATATCAGCTAGCAATTACTATTAGAGAAGGAATATTTCTCATACACACACACACACAGTGAAGAGAACTTAAACTCAAAATAAAATATATGGGCCTTTACGAGTAATGATACCTGGCAACCATATGCAGTATATTTTTAATATAGATGTTTTTAAAATCTGAATGCTGACATGTTATAGCATAAAATTACATTACATGTAATATCTTCATTAAACAATTTTGACAAGTCTGAGCTCTAAGTTTGTTGATAGTGCAACACCAACTGGTGCTCTGTCATTGTTTATTCCTTTACTTTGTTTTCCATCACATTGCTGAAAATCAAGTTTCACAAGTTAATGAAAATAGAAACAACTCTATTAATAAGAGTTATATTAAATTTAAATATTCTGAGAAAAATGAGATAAGCCATAGAAATATGGCCTTCATATCTCCAGGAGTTTACTTCCTTTCCTTTGGACGAGAAAGAAATCATAAGATTAGCTAAGGCTGAGAAAAGTGACTCAATGAAGAGCATTTCCCCAAACTACCCAGCTTTGGGTTCTAATGGTGGAAAACATTAACTGAGGATAAAGTAACCCATGAAGACTTCTTAAACTGATACCAAACTGCCAACAATTGGGAATGATGTTCCCGTAGTACTTTTTGAAACAAGCTTAAAAATTCAGTAACATGGATGGACCTAGAGATTAACATACTGAGTGAAGTAAGTCAGACAAAGACAAATATTGTAAGATATCACTTATATGTGGAATGTAAAGTAGTAAAAATGCAAATGAACTTATTTTCAAAACAGAAATAGACCCACAGACATAGAAAACAAACTTATGATTACCAAAGGAGAAAAGGGTGAGGAAGGGATAAATTAGGAGGTTGGGATTAATATATATGCATTACTATATATAAAATAGATAACTGACAAGGATCTACTGTATACCACAGGTAACTATACTCAATATTTTGTAATAGCCTATAAGGGAAAATAATCTATATACTAAACTGAACTACTTTGCTTCTGTACACCTGAAACATTGTAAATCATCTATACTTCAATTAAAATTTTTTTTAATGTTTATTGCAACGTTACATGGTAACAACCTAAATTTCAATCAATAGAAGTATGGAGTGATTAATTTTGTTATAGGTACACAATGGAATAATATATAGCAAATTAAATTAAATGAATGACTGTTTTCCATATAACATGGTTGAAAGATAATGTTGAATGAAATAGAAGAGACACAAGAGTGTATAGTCTCTATAATTCACTTGTGTCATTTTATTGATACACAGGTAAAACTAATCTGTGCTTCTAGAAGTCAGGTTGCCATTTGAAAGGTGAGAGTGTAGTGACTGTGAAGAGACACAAAGGGAACTCCTGGGCATTGGCAGTGCTTTATATCTTCACCTAGGTGGTGATTACACAAGTGATTCACGTTGTGAAACTTTATTGAAGTGTATATTTATGATTAGTTCACCCTTCTATGTATATTTAAAAAATATATTTATTTAAGAATTAAATATCCAAATACAGAGAATGTAGTATTAAAACTAGCTAAAGTGTTCTTTTTTCCTGCCCAGCAAATTGGGACTTCCAACTCAGGACTCCATGCTTTTTTAGATAGTAAAACTACTCTGATAATCATCTCTGTATTTTCTCACTGAGAATAGATTTGTAGTTTCATAAAATCTAGGTCTAGATTTGTTGTTGTTCTTGTTGTTAATAATTTATATTCTCAAGCTACAAACTGAGAAAATTCAGAATACCATAACGTTATTCCTTTGGTCGATACGATCTACCTTTACCCCCAGGGCTATATTTTGAATTGTAGGTTGTTAAGAATAAGAACATAACTGTTAAATAAGACATTAAAGCTCCCCTTCCCAAACACACACAACCATACTCATAGAATAATCTGGCAATGACTCCTTTTTGAGTCATTGTAACTAAAAATTCATTTATTATTGAGTCTTTGTCATATATTTACACAAATTGTGGTAAACGTAAGAGAATTGTTGTCTGTCATTGAGCATAAACAGTGAAAATTCCTAAGCAGAGGGGAAAAAACATATTTGTGATACTTGTAAGGGAGGTTTTGGTGTGTGTGCTTGGGAATGAGGTAAGAAGAATAAATTGGAGATATTTGCTTCTGCCTGAGAGTCAATAACTATTTTTATATAAAGGCAGCAGTTCAGGGTGTTGCCTCCATGTAACGGGGGAGTCTGTACTTCTTTTTGTTAAGAAAGAAGCTAATGACCTCCAGACCTGGGCCATCAAGAAGTAATGAGTTTGCCTAGTAGAGTAATGGTCAGAATCTGCCAGGGGTCACCAGTAGATTATAAACAGCCATGAGGGTTGTCTTTTTTTTTTTTTTAACATCTTTATTGGAGTATAATTGCTTTACAATGGTGTGTTAGTTTCTGCTTTATAACAAAGTGAATAAGCTATACATATACATATATCCCCATATCTCTTTCCCTCTTGCGTCTCCCTCCCTCCCACCATCCCTATCCCACCGCCCTAGGTGGTCACAAAGCACCAGCTGATCGCCCTGTGCTATGTAGCTGCTTCCCACTAGCTATCGGTTTTACATTTGGTAATGTCATTTTTAATGTAAGTCATACAAGTAGACTTAAGTGGTTTTCCAGAGTCATACGACTGAAGTTATCACCTTAGAATAAAGGCCTTGACCTAAAATGGATAAAGAATGGATTCCCAATTAAAAGGAAAGCAGCATAAACTGCTCACTCTGAACCTATCAACTCATTGACAGAGTACAAGTAAGTGAAGGAAAGAAAGAGCAAGATTTGTGGTTGATTCAGTCTCTTTCTCACCAATAAATCATGTAAGGATCTGGTCTGCATCTCCAGCTCAGAGCCACATATGCATTAAGAAGCTCTGTGGAGTCTCAGAGGCTGGTCTACTCAATGTTATTCTTTTTTTTTTTTTTTTTTTTTGCTGTATGCGGGCCTCTCACTCCTGTGGCCTCTCCCGTTGCGGAGCACAGGCTCCGGAAGCGCAGGATCAGCGGCCATGGCTCACGGGCCCAGCCGCTCCGCGGCATGTGGGATCTTCCTGGACCGGGGCACGAACCCACGTCCCCTGCTTCGGCAGGCAAACCCTCAACCACTGCGCCACCAGGGAAGCCCCAAAATGTCGAAGCTTTTATGCAAGGTAGTGTTTTCTATTTTAAGGCCAGTGTCGGTATAGACTTAGCATAATATCTATCATCTTTTCTATACAAGTCTTTGTCAGCTTACAATGGGGTTACATAACCATCATGGGTTGAAAATATCTTAATTTGAAAATGCATTCAATATACCTAACCAACTGAGCATCATTAAGCTTAACTTAAATGCGCTAAGAATATTATCCTACAGTTGGGCAATATCATCCAACTCAGAACCTAGTTTACAATAAAGTGTTGAATATCTCACGTAATTTATTGAATACTGCACTGAAAGTGTAAAACAGAATGACTGTGTAAGTACAGAATGGTAGTAAGTGCATCCAACGTTTAACCCCCGTGATTAGAGTGTCTGACAGGGAGCTGCGGGTTGCTGCTGCCGCCCAGCATTAGAAGAAGGTATTTTGTACCACGTATAGCTAACCCAGGAAAAGACCAAAAAACTTGAAGTACAGTTTTTACTGAATGCATATTGCTTTTGCATCATAAAGCAGAAAAATCCATCGATCCATTATAAGTCAGGGACTGCCTGTATTAAAACATATAATACTGACCCTGAGTCATTTAAAAGAAAATGTAAGTATAGTTCTCATTTACTGTTCTTTTACTGCAAGTCAGAGGGCTTTTCCATGGCTTGAGCATGAGTGATGTGTGGAAAACACTGGTTTTGGATGATTAGCCTGCTAAAGATAGATGGATTAAAATTTGAAGATATTGGAAACATTCAAGACCCAAAAGAGACTGACCTTGAATTGAATGATGAGGGCCTAGACTAGACTATAAGCAGTGGAAACTGAATGGAAGTTATAGATAATGACAGCAATAATACAATGTATGTTGAGGCTTATTAATAATTTTAGTTGTTTTAGTGACTATTGCACCAAATGTCCTTATAGCAGAGAATATCAACACAGACCTTATCGAGATTAATAAAAGCACCTAACAAGGTGGATATTATTCCGAGTGCTTCATAAAAGTAGAATGCTTAGCCTCTGGTCATATCTCTTCTGCTTTTGAAAAAAAAAATCTTAAGAAACTATTCTCAAAAAATTGATATTGAAATTGCTGTATTCTAAACATTCAGCACATGTATTTCTTGTGTGCTTTTTCACTTACCCTCTCATCACAATGAGACAAAAACATCTTGAAAACAAGGACCATTTTATGCCCTCTTCAATTCCTAAGGGTAATTGAAAATTTCAGTTTTTTCCTTCCTATGTTGGGGGAAAAAAACAACAACAACAAAACAACAGTTTTCTTCTACTGTTTTTCTTTCCCCCCTGAGTCTTTTTGGTGTGAGTCTCACACAAAATACTCACATTTCTGACCTTTCTGGCCACCAAATGAATGGAGGTGTTTCCCCCACAGCAAGTAATTCTCTGTGATACTGGCTGGGTGTCCTACAATTTAATTCATTCTAACATTATCTCCTTGAAGATAGCATCAGATTCCACGGGTTAAGGAACAGTCCCACAGTTCTGCCTCCCCCTCCATTTCAGATTCTAGTTGTAAACTCATGTTATCACCTGTGTTTCTTACCAACCAGCTATAGATCTAATGTTCCAAAGGCCTTCCTCCATGGACTCTTATTAGTTTGCTAGAGCAGCTCACAGGACTCAGGAGAACACTTATGTTTATCAGTTTATTAAGGGATCTGATAAAGGATACAGATGAACATCCAGATGGAAAGGGTGCATAGGGCAAGGTTTGTGGAGATGGGTGTGGAGCTTCCATGCCCTCTCTGCTCCCACTCTCCCAGAACTTCCATGTGTTCACCAACCCAGAAGCTCTCTGAATGACAATTACTGGAATTTTATAGAGGCTTCCTCATGTGGGCATGATCAATTATTAACTGTATTTCCAAACTTTTTCCCCTCTCTGGAGGGTGAGGGGTGAGGCTGAAAATGCCCAGTTTCTAACCATGGCTTAGTCTTTCTGGTGACCAGCTCACATCTGAGGAGCCCACCCAGAGTTGCCTCATTACAACAAAAGATGCTTCTAGTCTCTTATCACTTAGGAATTTACGAGGGTTTTAGGAGCCCTGTGTCAGGGACAGGGTCAAAACCAAATATTAGAACAAGAGATGCCACTTAGTCTTCTCATCACTTAGAAAATTAACAAGGGTTTTTGGATCTCTGTGCCACGAACTGGGGACAGATATATATATATATATATAATAGTACTCACTGCAAGATATACCATGTGATTCTGATAAATATGGTCCTTTTTTGATCAGGCATAAGGTTCAGTTTTACAGTAACCATGTTATTCAACTCACACATATTTCTTGTTTATCATATTTTAAAACTTTTGACAAATCATTTTTTAATATATACATGAAAGAGAAGTAAAGGCTACTAGTCTAGCAAAGGAGGAAACTATACTGGATTCAAAATAATTGAATCCACTAGATACTTTGCTTCTGCTGTTTTGACCTAGTGCAGATTTTAAAATTATTTTCTGGATTGAAATGTATTAAGGGAATTTAATTTCTGAACATATTTTTTGGATGTAATTTTCCATTCTGCCTTTTTTTCCCTACCAAATTATTTTCATTGGATACATTATTTTCCTTGTAGATCTTAAAATGATGATTTGCTTCATTAGTACATATTATCTGATGGGTTTTCTCATTTGTGAATTTTATTTTATAAAGCTTTCATTTTTTAACAGAGTCCCATTTTCTCAGGTCAGATTTTGTGCACTTTCTGTCAATTTTTATTCAAAACAAAATTTGTTGTATGCCATTTTATCTGTTATTAGTTTTATTGCAGGTTGATTAGTTCTAAAAGTATAATTTATTTCAAGTAGGAGTCTCTGAAACAATTTAGATCAGCTGCAGTTCCGTAATTGTGTTGACTATCAGGCAGAGCAGGGTCAAAACAACCTTTGAGTCAGATGGTAAGGTCCCAATATCCTACCTTAAACTTAATACATATAATTGTGAGCACATCAGAATCTAAACTCCTCAGAATATGAAGATAATTGCTACTATTACTTAGTTTTAGATATCCTGCAGTTCTAAGAAAAAGAAAAAATAATTTTAACTAGCACTGTCCTGTTTGTGGTGAGTATTGAACTCTTGATTAATGAACCATGATCTAGTCCATTCGTTAATTAATGTGAATTAATATGAATATTAATTCATATTTTCCAGGCATATGAATTAATATCATTCTTCAAACACATTATTCTTTCTACACTTCATCCATGACAACTCTACCATCTGAAATGACCTTTTTCACCATCTCTGCCAATTGTTAACTCATTGATAAGTCTTATCTGATTACCCCAACCTAGAAGCCTTTCTGTTTTCTGAGTACCTGTAGAAAGGTGTTCTTTCATATACTATTTAATATCTGAAGTTATCTCTAATTATCTTTCTCCTCTGCTTGATTATATGTTTATTGAGAGTAAGAATAAGACTCATTAATAATAGTGCTTTCTGTAATCCTTGGTGCAAATTCTCACCTTTGTTGAATAAATAAATATGTGTCAGGTAAATAAATTTTTGATTGCTGTTTACATAGAGGATAAGTGAACATAAACTTGAAATGCAGGAACTCAAAACCCAACCTCAACATGTAACAGAATTTCTGCCCAGATTTAGACAAAGCATTCACAGAACTCCCAGAGGATAATTGCTAATAGAACAAGTTGCTGCTTACCACTGTAGCTTAAATGGGAAGGAGAGGTAATTAAAAATTGGCAGCTCTCAGCCAACAAGTACACAATTCTATGAGAACTGTAATGGAAGCTTAGAAACTTAAATGGAAAATAGAAATGGTAGTAGCATGAGTGTCTCAGTTTCAGGCAAGGCCTTTGAGACTGTTTGGTCAACTCTGGATATATTAATGGACAACATAGCAAGAAGTTAATGAGTAACCTGTGATCCCATAGAGAAACTCTCATTAGAATAGTCTATGACTCTCCCCTGCAGTCATTATTAAAGCCAACATATGCTATTTGTTCATAGAATATGGTGCTATTCTCCACCTTCTTTATATGTGTACTTTGCTATGTCATAGGATATTATATGTTTTTTGGTTATATGCTTTGCAGTGCTAGTGTAGAAAGTGACCTTAATAAAAATATCATTTGGAGACTATGAATGTTTTTATCTTTATAAATAAGATCTCAGTAACTCTGCATATTGAGAATATAAAAGTAAAATAAAATCTTTTTTTTTTAAAGAATATAAAAATAATAATTAGGTTGCTGTATACTTTTAAAACAATAATGAGTGGCTTTAAGTATGTCTATGAAGGGATATTTAGAAGATATAAGAGCTAGTACCATATGTCTATCTTGAATCTTACTCAAGAAATATATCAATTTTGATAATTTAACATTGGAAAGGAAAATATACTTATTCTGTGTTATTACTATAATAATTCAGTACTTTCATTGTTTCATTGAAATTGCTTGAATCCATTGTAATGAAGTAGGAAATATATTTCAAACTTTGACTTACATACAAAAATAGTGCAAATTCTATAGTACTTTATAAATATGATGATCATATGCCCCAGTTTGCCCAAAATACTCACATCTGTTTCGCCAGTCTTAGCTATTATTATGTACTTTCACTATCAAAATTGTCCTGGATTAGGTAATAAATAATATGTACATTCTATTTATAAAGCAGAAATATCTAGTCCCAGAATTTTTTCATGCTGTTATTTATGGGGAAAGTATATCAATATGTTTTCTATATTCCTGCAGAGAAAAAAAATATATTTATTGTTTACATACTACCAATTCCAATTTTTCATAGTGTAGAAATTAGCAGGGGTATATAAAAATTGATAAATGTGAGAATTATTAGTCTATGCAGAATATTTGAACCATTATGTGCTGAGACAAATTTTATATGTGGTTTTCTCAATGTCATACCAGTCATTTGGAAATACATTTATGTACTAAAAAACTAAAGTGTGACAAATGTCAAGCTTAGCTGAGCATCTGTTAGTAGCAATCCAGCTGATAAACTACTGATTTACTCTGATACATTTCTATTTGTTGCATATGTATTACTGTTGACTGTTCCTCATATTTGGAATCTCTAGATTTCAGAGGATAGATGCACTACATTCTATGGGGTGACTTCAGGTGCCTAACCTTGGTCCACCGGATTCTTCCAGGCAAACTTTTACATGCCAGGATTGACCACAAAGACCAATGCATGTTCATAGTATTGCAAGACTGACATCTTTGACCAGGTTTATGATTGCTCTCCCTTCAGTTTAACTCTGAGCCAACCTAGAAGCAGAGCAATAATATACACGGATAAAAATTAATAGATATTGCTCTCCAAATGCTTATCAGTCCCTAAAGAGGCACTTCCTGAGTCAGGTAGTCAATGCAGCTGGCAGAGACTTAAGAAACTTACAAGGTCAGAAAGCACTGGTTTTGTAGCATCTTAATCCCTTAGACTAGATTAGGATCCATATTCTGATTCAAGGTTCAGTTTCAGTCTCCATAAAAGGGAGAATTCTTGTAGTACCCTACTACTTGCAAACATTTTTGTTCTATTTTTTCCTGTGTTATCTAGGCTACACCATGCCTGGCCATGGCTTATCCTGCACATGACAAAAGGGGGCACATCCTCTAAATAAAGAAATGGATCCACTTTAGCCAGGCTCAACATTTCTAGATATTTTACTTCTTGAGACTAATATCAGGGAGATAACATTTCAAGCTCTTTGTTTCAAAAAAATATCTTGTGGCAAATAGATCCAGATACAGAATCAATTCCAGGGTATAGGGGGATAATGGAAGGCAGCATTAGTCTAGAAAATACGAGCATGGGCTCAAGTCAGACAGCCTGGTTTAGAAGCCCAGCTCTGTCTCTTACTTGCTGTGTGTCCTTGTTCAAGGTATATAACCTTTCTAGTTCTTAGATTTCTCATCTGTAACATGAGTAATTATAATAACCATGTATATGAAAGTTAGACAAAGTGGACTAGGTGAGATGTTTATAGTACACACCAAACAACATCAGGAAGCTATTATGAAGACTTAATAAGATAATGCATATTGAGCCTGGCACATAGAAAGGCTTCAAAAATTAAGACCTATCGTTACCAGTAATAGCAGCAATCGTAGTGTAGTATCTTTGCCTGTGGCAGTTTCCTAGCCTTTAGAGATTCTACAGTCAGTTGTCCATTGAGCCACTTGAAACTTTTGATTTACTTGCTGGTCTTTGTGGTGTTGTCATGTGGACTCAGTTGGAAGTATAATAAGGGGCAACTGAATTATTTATACATAATAGATTTTAATGTTATTGTGATAATCACTTGATTACTGATTAAAGGATTATGATAATGCATTGATCAATTGTTTCTATTTTTACCTAATGTGGAAAAATTGGAATTAAAAAAGCTATTTTCTTTAATTTGCAGAAGTTCCCTTTGGGAAGGAAGATAGATAAATTGGATTAATGCATAATTGAGCCACTTATAAATTTTATGAACAATTCATTAAATATTAAGCGAAGCTTCAGGTCTAAGTGCCTCTGCATCTTTGAGTAAGTTTCCCTTACTCCAAGGATGGCATTTGTCAGGGGAAATCCCTGAACTCCTTCCACTGCTTCACTTAACTTCCATATGTCTTACAAAACTCAAACCACCATGTTATAGCTAGGGTGTAGACTTAGAAGAAGCACCCAGCTGTTTCAAATCATGCTGTGCTGGACAGTTCTTTATTTCAAAGCTATTGTTACAGTTGAATGCTATTAGATGTGAAATAGAGAATTGGAGAAATATAAACAAGATGGATTTTCTTTTTTTTTGTCTTTTTTTTAAACTTAGGAGGCTACACTGCTTGCATAAAGAAGCCAACATTCCTTTAAACCTTGCACATACTGAATTTGGAAGAGTAGACTATTATTTTCAAATTTAAATTGTCGACATTTTTTATTCAATTGAGGGATTGTGTAGGAGGATATACATTTGACATTTAAAGTAGGATGACAATCCTGTAGCTACTGTTTGAAAGCATAACTTTAGAATTCCAGACGGTCGAATTATCTGGTCATTTATCAGACAAGATTTCAGAAAAAGTCTGATTTGAACTTTTTTCATTGAAATAAGTAGAATATTTATCCAGCTCATTTTTCATAGTGTTCTCTCTTTTTAATATTTCGCAGAGAGGACATTAGCCTAGGGATCAGATGGTTTACAGAGTGGAAAAATATTGCTTTATAATAAAAGGAGGATATTGAATAAAGCCCAGATTTAATACTCAGACTAACAGAACACCCTGATGAATGTAATTGCATTTTAAGCATTCTGATTAAATTTTTTGATCCATATTGCATTTGTTTTGCTTGTGAATCTTTTATGAAAAAAAAGTGTCTGGAGATTAAAGGATTAGTGAGTTCTTAAGAAGCCGGGCAGCTGCTAAAGCATCTGAATATCCTTGCTTAAAGATGGTTGAAAAACTGCATAAACCTCAGCTGTTACAGTGAATGATATGGCTAAAACTAGAATAGTGAGAGGGAAATGTTCTAGGGAAAACTTATTTCTGTAGTGGACAACATGAATGATATTCACTGTAAATTGAAAAAAAAAATTCTATACAGTAGTGTAGTTGAAAAAGCATTTATCAGCTATGTTGATTTGTTAGGAATAATGCTTTTCCTCCCTTCTCACTTCTTAGGCTAATTGACAATTCAGGGAATATATAAAGATTAAGAAATAATTTGCATGTTCTCAGATCCTAAGTGTCATTCATGTCTTTTGACAACCAGCCAACAAAAGGGCTAACAAATTAGCATAGCCATTTTACCTTGGAAGAGGACAGGTTTTTGTCATTCTGACAAAATATCAGGTAAGATAGAACACGTTTGCAATACATCAGTATGTTTTGTACAATATTCAAGTTTTTAAACAAGTGGTCCAACATAAAATATAAGGAGTTCCCTTTTGTGTTCAGGAAAGTGTTTCTAAATCCTTCCAAAGATACATGTGCTAAAGACAAATTGAGGTTCCCATTCACAAAGAGCTAAAAATTATATATATTTCTTAAATCTCTAATTATGGTCCCCACAGGCCTTCAACCTAGGGTCAGGGCAATCTGGTGAACTAGTGAGAGTTTTATAGATCCCCTGAAAGAGATGAGGCTTTGGTAGCTGTGTTAGCTGGATGTTGGCACCCAAAACAGTGATGAAGAAACAAAAGATCTCGAAAACAAACTTATGGTTACCAAAGGGGAAAAATGTGGGGGGAAGTGATAGATTAGGACATTGGGATTAACATATACACACTACTATATATATAAGATAGGTAACTAACAGGGACCTACTGTATAGCACATGGAAATCTACTCAATGCTCTGTGGTAATCTATATGGGAAAAGAATCTGAAAAAGAATGTGTATATATATATGTGTGTGTGTGTGTGTGTGTGTGTGTGTATGTATATATATGTATGTGTGCATATATATATATGTGTGTGTATAACTGTACACCCAGAACTAACACAACATTGTAAATCAACAACTCCAATAAAATTAAAAAAAAAAAAAGAAAAGAAGAAACTAAACTTAGAAATTTCTATTTGGGAATGATATTCTGCCAGTTCTCTATATGTGTTAATGACCTCTCATGGGCTTTTACCCACCTAAGATGGCTTTTACTGATTCTTAACATTGGTTGCCAATTAAAATAATCTGGGGAAGATTTGAACAAATTCTGATGAAGGACTTTTTGTTTTTAAGAGGTAGTGGGATTAAGGGAAAAGAAGAGGGGAATTGAATCAGATTTAATTTGTCTGAAACATTGGTATCTTTGAGAACGAATATTCTAGCTTGCTGAGGAGTTGGAGTTCAGCAGAAGCTTTGGAAAGAATTTCCCCTTGACGCTCACAAGGAGAGAATGGACTGGAAATGAAAAGAGAGCCCATTCTCAGTGAGGAGGGTACTGACTGTGTTTCCTTCAGTTCAGGGCAGAGCACCAACCACTGCCAACAATAAGAATTGCCTAAGAACATCATCATCGCCTCTGTAGAGTCCCACACCTTTCTCCAGTGCAGTGCCCTTTACCTGTCCCCACCATGCCTAAAATGGCATTTCTGGAGGATCCTAAGAATAAACTCACTGTATGAAACGTTGTGTTTGTGTCCATTATTTGAGTAATATCAGGCATTGAATAGCCATGGTTCATCATTGCTCAATTTAGTCTTGAGATTCCAATAAATTGTATATGAAATCCAGTGTCTTTCCAGAATACTGAAGAAATACCTCAGTAACATACCATCCATTATTGTGAATGAACCAAACTAATCAAACAACAATTGAAAATATGTTAAACTATCATATTATTTTTATAAAAGAGTCAACTGTGATTCTTTAAGAGTTTTGAATTATAAAGTTTATTGAGAGTTTATGGAAAGTTATGAGGCCAATACATTGGCAGTATACACACAGAGTTATATATACAATTACAGGGATTTTTAGACTCCTGGGTTAAGAATTACTAATTCGATGTGGCAGCAATAAAACTCTTTATCAAGAGATAAAGCTCTGATACTTATTATATTGGGGGTATTTAGCAAATAGCTTAATTATCCTTAGAATTAATTCATTTATTATTTTTAAATGAGATATATATTTAAATGATTATTAAAATAGATGAGAAAAAAATGTAGTTCTATGTAAATACTATGCAAATCGAAAGTAGTGTTGCTAATAGTTTAAGTAATCTAAATGTTCACTCACTTTTCAGAAGCAGCTCTTCCTTTTGAAGACCTCTTTGCCCTTAGTATGATTTTTAGAATACTATTGCGATTAATAAATATTATTTTACACATACCATTCATTAATACTATTGTCATTAATAAATATTATTTTACATATGCCCATTCATCTAGCAAAACATTAGTATTTTCATGTGTCACATTAACATGGGAGTTGAAATAGTCAGAGCTATTTCCAGAGCTTTATTTGACAAAATGTATTACTATGTGTGAGGCACTGTAGTTTGAATAAACAAAACATCAGCATTGATGATAAACTGGATTAAAATACCACTTCAGACTCTTGCTCTCTGGGGAAAGCTGACAATTCATTTTAAGCTTTCTGAATCTCATTTCCTCATTTATGAAATCATCATCATTAATTTAAAAATTACTCTTATTAATACATTTAATTTATTTAGTACACTAAATTTATGTGTTTCCTTAGAAATGCTGCCAATCCTGCTTAGGTTTTTATATGTACTACATTTATCAAGTACCAGAGAAATACACTATTGAATTATGGAAGGGGTGTGTTCATTTGCAATATTTATACATAACAAATAGCCTTTTCTTAGTATGTAAAAAAATTAAATCACATTAAGAATAATTTTTATGCTAATCAGACCTCACACATCAATGAAAGTGAAAGTAGAACAAAACTAAACTAAATAACATAAGCATAAAACTAGCTTAGAGATGTCTAAAAACAATTTTTTTAAAATTTTTTTATGGCCGTTGAATAACTTATTTAGAAGCATAACATATTTTAATATTTTTTCTTCAAAGTTCTATAAGGCAATAATTAAAAAAAAATAAATTCTAAGTTTTTCTCATTTGGTGGTATATGATTACCCTTGGAGCTGTTATGCAAAACTATCTTGCAGACCTTTTTGGAACATCATTTTTCTCAGCCCAAAGAAGTTGAAATTTTTAATGGATTTAGGGATACATCTGAAAATTCTAAGGGAAGCAAGATAGTGAGAATCAGAAAGGAGATATGAAAACAGAAGCATATCATTCATATTCAAAATGGCATGGATAAGAGTAATGTTATCTATTCCATGCTCTTTAAATTTTGCATAGTTCTTTCACATATATGAATTCTTATTATAACTTTTAAACATTTTACATATTTAAACATTTTACATATTTACATTTTACATTTACATATTTACAAGAAAAGTATGAGTTGTCCAAGATTTTATAATTGTTAGATTTGTTTAAAAAAATAGGTTAATTCAGTCTACAAATATTTATTGAGTGCCAACTACTAGCCAAGCACCATTAGAGTCACAAGGGATATAACAATGAAAAAGACAGATATGACTCCTGTTTTTTTGAAAGAATCCAAATGTATTTTCTTTGATTTAGGCATCTTTTACATTTAGGTTATTCAAAGTGGGAAATTAGATCTTGGATATAAATAAACCTACTGTAGGGGAAAATGTATTCCTAGTTTTAAAAAGTATCCCTGAATAACTTAATAAATTAATATGTTTAGACAATGTTTAATTGTGGTTCGTTTGAATTTAAATATTATAATGTGGCATTGAAAAGACAGAGAAGATGTTCTGTGTTGTACCCATTATATTTGTAATATCACATCCATATAGATATTTTAACTGTGTAAAGCCATGCTAATTGAAACTACCTGTAATCACATACAGGAATAACTTATTTTTTAAAAAGACTTTTCCCAGAAAAGATTTGGTGAATACGTTCATCTCAACTCTCAAATGAATTTTCATATGTGTTTACCTATTTAAATCAGAAAAAAAATAGAAAACTTATTTATCTGAGATGTCTAACTCATCATATTAATAAGAAAAAATGTTTGCTAATATAAACTTCATTACTTCTTGCCAGAAATTATCACAAGAAAATATTGACGATCTTGTTCCCTTTTGTGACATGTACAATATGTCAAAACTTTAAGTTATTTGTTCAGCAAAGAACAATATTTGAAATAATTCAAAGCACCTTGTTTAAATGATTTACCTTAAGAGCAATCTGAAGGCAGGAACCTAATACAGGAATTGATGAAGTGTTATTTTCTGCCACTACTTTTTTAATAGAGATACGTTTAAGAATTTGGGGCAGGATTTTAAATAATACATGTTTCCTTAAGGATGATAATTTTGGGACATATTTGAAATAATCATGGAAACATAAACTGTCAGATAAAAATGATCACATATAATTTTAACTGCTGACTTAGCCATGACTAACTTTTTAATATTTGTACAGATTCACTAGGCTGAATTCCCACTGTTCAACTGTTGGATACCAAGCAGGTGAAAATAAGTTTTAATTCTAATCAAGTCAAACACAATTGGTAATTCTGCTTTAAAAATTACATGTAAATGTATTATTGGTATTTGAGAAGTAGATGAAAGTCATATTTCATTCAAGGAAAACATTTTTAAGGGTCTCATATGATTAAATATTTTTATAATTGTCTAATAGAATAATGAAATAAATGAAATTAATAATAAAATAATGTATAAAATATATTAGAGTATAAATTAAAATATGAAGAACATATTTTCAAAATATCTAAATATATAACCATTGTGATATACTTTGCCTTAATGACACATTTTATTTTCTCAGCCTTAACTTTAATATTTCAAATGATATATCTAATAATACTGTGTATTATGGCACTAATTTTGCTTTCTTCAAAGAATTTTATCACAGTTAAAGTAATTGACTATCAGGCATAATTTTTTAGAAGCATCATCAGAACGATCACGTGATGAACTTTGGTTGACATTGTTATAGTTGCAAAAGTAAATTTTGATTAATAATAACCGTTAATGTTGAAATAGCCCAATAGTCATGAAAATCACTCAGAGAAGTCCCCGCGTCTATAAACGAAAGTGAGGTGCACTAGAAACTAGTAAAAGTGGCATTTGTCTAAACACAGTAGCAACTCATTTAGTTTGCCAGCTTTGAAAGTATTTATTGATTTGATTTTAATTTTTATTTATTATTTATTACTTATTATTTTGGAGGAAATTATCTGAAATTTTCCACATAAAGTAATGTGTTGTATTATTTCAAATTCTCAGTGCTCAAGTTTGTATAAAACTGGCCATGCATATTTGAATTATATTATTCATTATAAGCAATAGACCAATCCAAGCAAATACTGGTATATGCCTTTAGTTTAGGGAATGTAGGAAAAATAAATTTTATTATTTAACTTTGTTAAAATGTCTAGTCTAAAACATTTCTTCAGTTGCTCACTGGAGCAATGATTTTTAAACTTTAAACTGGATTTCCAATTGTTTTAAAAAAACAAAACAAAACCTATCTATGTGTAAATTGCATTAAAGTGCAGTTCTATTATTGGCAAAAATTTCAAGCATAAAACCTTGCTGAGGCAAGGTTTGTCAGTAATGATAGTGGACATAAATCTATATTGCATAATTTACTTGATATTGTTGTATTTTTTTTGCCAACTTCTTGTCAGATTTGATTAGATCATCACGGTTCCTACTGCATAATAAGGGTGAAGAACTTGTACTAGGGGACTTACTGGCTCAGCCATTCTCTTGCTGTTTTCCCGTGCTTGCCTCATTAGTATTTTCCTCAATAGTTTTGAAGAACATTTTTAAAGTCATATTGCTTTTCATAGGGGTTAGTTTAAATAAAAGTAGGTAATGTAATTTATAAACTCTCTTAACCAGACCCATCCTTATAAACTGCAGCAAGTTAGAATGTACTGAAAGCAAAAATGTCAAGTGAGAGCAAGGTAGGACTTCATTGCCAGCCTCTATTCTCTGCCACTTCAACTTTTCCCTTGAGATTCCTCCAACTTTTGTAGAAACAGAACTTTGACATGCTCACCAAATAAGGGCTCAGCACAGCAACATGGATGGAACTGGAGATTATCATACTAAGTAAAATAAGTCAGACAGAGAAAGACAAATATCAGATGATATGGCTTGTATGTGGAATCTTTAAAAAAAAATGATACAATTTACACAACAGAAACAGACTCACAGACCTAGAGAATGAAGTTATGGTTTGGAGGGGCATGGAATAGGGGGAGGGATAGATTGGGAGTTTGGGATTGACATGTACAAACTGCTATGTTTAAAATAGGTAACCAAACAAGGACCGATATATAACACAGGGAACTCTGTTCAATATTCTGTAATAACCTAAATGGGAAAAGAATTTGAAGAATAGATGCATGTATATGTATAACTGAATCACTTTGCTGTACACCTGAAACTAACACAACATTGTTAACCAACTATATTCCAATATAAAATAAAAATTTTAAAAAAGCTTAGCTTTATTTCTTCTTACTTTTAAGTTAAAGCAATGAATAGAAGGAGACATTCTAACATCATATTTTTTTTAACCCAGTGGATCCTTTTGTGCACACTTAGGAGAGCATTGCCCCATTTTGGGGGGACCGTTGCTCTAGAGGTATACAGAGAATAGGAATGTAAACCATTAGTGTTCAGTAACACTTAAATCAAGATATGTTTTTAATTTACATTAGTGTTTTAAGTATTTTATCTCTTTGTATCAATACATAGAAATGTCTCAGTATATTTAGAGATTTGGATTGTAGAAACTTTATAACAATGATTTTGCTGCAGAAAATAAAATCAAAGACATGCAGTATTATTTTTATTGTTATGCTGATAGTGATGATGAATGATGACCCATGACTATTATTGTGTGGTTTGGATGCACTATACTATGGAAAATATAATCATCTGGAAAAATCTAGTCAAGAGTTGTTTGGGGACACAGCCAGAATATATTTTGAATCTTTTACCTTAATGCTTACAATATTTTCTCTTTATTCATCACATAAGTGCTATGTATCCTCTAAAGGTCAAGTTTTATTTCTTATTACATTTTGCATATCTATTCTCCACGAAAAGCTACTTTTTAAGTGAACTGCAGCTCAAGGCACAGAAAAGATAATATGAGAGTAAAAAGTGACAATTAGATTTTCCTTCCCATATTTTACTTTTGTTTGTGGGAAAGCATTATGTAAAAGCCATCTTTTACTTCAAAAGGTGGTCCATTGTTGTATTAAGCATTAAGAATGCACGCACAGTAAAACTGCCTTGGCTTATTCAGTTGGTAAATCATCTTTGCTTTGCTTTTTCCTTGCTGTAGGCAAATTTCACAGTAGACTGTTTAGAAAATAACTTTTACTTTAGTGAAAAATCAGAGTTCACTAGCTTCAGTTCTGTCCAACTTATTTGAAGTTAATCCAATTTACACTATACTAACAAGAACTATAACCTCCACTTCAGTATAATCCAAATTGCAGACTCGTTGATATGTTTCTGGGACTATCTGTCTATTTCAGTTGTCTTTTCAAACAATAAAAAGTTTATCATTAAGAAAATTTTTAAAATATTATTTAATATTGTCTATACCTGATGCAATGTTACATACTGACATTTCTAGATATTCTCACATAACCAAAAGTGCCTAGATGTGGATTTTATTCATTTTTGAGGGTTGAAACAGGAAAAGCAATTGGAAAAATATCTTAAATATTTCATTTTTAATGACATATTTCTGCATTTTAAGGACAAAACTGTATTATATGTAATATTTAACACTTGTTTTCAAGTTACCACTTAAGTTAAACACTGAGAGGGAGTGGCTGAAGCAGAGGCTATGTAGAGGTAGTGATCATCAGTAGGTCTTAGATCATTTTTAGATAGGATCAATTCCACCCTATGCACACACATGCATGCACACACACACACACACACATGGGAATTACCCACATGACCAAAATTTATAAACTCACTCAAATAGGTTGATGTAACCTATAGCAAGTTGCAGTATGCTGAAAGCAATCCCATTAAATGGGGGTGAAGCAGGTTCCACTGTTGACTTCCTCTCACTCTATCCCCACATTATCATTTACAATTCCATATCCAATGTACATGAAACATCATGGTCTAATTCACCATCTGAATGGTGGCATCTATGTCTGTCCCCTTTCAGACTGTCAGTGCTCAGGACCAGCTCCCAGATATGATTTATAGATAAGTCTATGACTGCCTTCTGTACTAGTTCATACGTTTCTTTGTGATTCATCTCTATAACTTTGTTGCTCCACTGTCCCTCTTCATTCACCACCCACATAACACATGTGCACATAGTATGTTACCCACAGAAGGTGGCAATATTAGCTAATGGGCATCTAGCCCCTGTAGAGATGGCAGGGCCTATGCAAGTGCTTTAACATGTATTTTCCATTCACAACAATGTGATTACTATCTCATTTTTATGGATGGGGAGACTGAGGCACAAAGAAGTTAGACACTCTGTTCAAGGTTACACACTTAATAGGAGGTAGATTCAGACGTAGGCAGTTTGGATTGATTTTAAATTCTTTGCTACATAAGCCCTCCAGTTTTAATATTTCCAAAAGAGAATCTATGATACATATCTGTGTTAAACAACTCTGACTGTCCATAATTTCTTCCTTTTATCTAATATAATGCTCCATGCTTTAGATCAAGCCTCTGGTGCTTTCTTTGGTACAGAGAATCTATATAAGTGCCCTTTATATACTTAAAGAGAGTTTTGAGTCATTCACTTGTCTACTCGTTCAATAACTCAAGTACTTTTAACCTTTCCCTTTAGATCTTATGTCTGAATTTATAAGCATTTTGGGGGCACTTTGGTGAAGACTCTTCATGTTTTCTCCATTTTTCTTAGCTGTGAATTGAGCGGACTCAATGCCAAATGTATTGGGTTTAAGACTAACCTATCAACAGTTTAGCATGTACAATATATGATATGGAATCATAGAATTTTTAACATATTTTATAGATGATCTTACAACACTTGAAGTTTAACCACCAAAATTATTATAATTAAATGCTTTTGGAACCATAGAAGTCATAAAGGTAAATGATATTTTTTCAGTATTGTTTAACGGTGTTTTTCCTATGTTGCCTAAAATTGGCTTCCTTTTTAGTGAAGGGAAATTATTTTATCTTTATCTTACTTATGTTATGTTTAACTATTTGATTCCTTTTTTGTCTTTGTTTCTTACACATTACTCCTTACTAAAACTCAAACTTTCTTCTTATTTACTGATATCATTTTACATAGCTTTTATTAATTTGTTACTCCTATTTATTATCACTTACTATTTTTATTATTTATTAATTTATATTATGAAATAATATCTGACATGCTATTTTACAACTGCTATCATACAGAAAAGAGTTAGCATACCACGCTTAAAAGTTAGAAAGTCCTGCTCGCTAGTTTGGTCCTAGACTTCTGTCTGGAAACTTGTATTTCTGGAGTGTTCCCACAGTTCCCCAACTGATAAGAATGGTTTTCCATACCTGCATTGTTTGTGCAAACACTGTGGCTTATGCTGCATACCTGCTTTTCTTCTGTGAGTTTGGAAGTCCTAGGCAGCGGGTATCTGCTATACAGCCAGCTTCATATAAAAACTTTGGGTACCAGACTCAAACGGGCTTCTCTTGATGAAACATTGTACATCTGTTGTTGCATGTTTATTGCTGGAAGGAGAATGCTACCTGTGTTACCCCTCATGGAAGGGAGAAAGCATAAGGAATTCTGCACATGGATTCTTCCATACTTTGCCTGTGTCTTTTTTACCTTATGATCTGGCTATATATGCTTACTATGGTTATCTCCAGTGAATCTCCAAATGTGGGGTAGTCATGGGAACCCCCAGCACAGCCATCATTTACAAAATATTTTCACATAATGAACTCACTTAATCCTTCCAATTACTTCATAAAACTCCATGAAGAAAGTGGAATATATATTATACAATGTATATTTTAAATAAAGAAATAGGCATAAAGATCTTCCATAATTTTGTTGACCTTATTCTATTTGTACTTAACATTTTTTTTTGTACTTTTAAGCAGGGCTAGACATATGCGATATTGTCAATTCTCTCTCATTTGTCTTCTGTATTCTTCCCAATTCCAGTTCTAGGTACCTCCTTCACCAAACCTGCCAACCCCAAAGTACTTAGTGCTGTTCCTCAGATACACACTCCCACCTTCCTTGCAGGTCAAGCTTCCAAAGGCTTTGTACCTTTACTGTTGTCTCACTTAGTATTAATATTTGCTTTTTTCTCTTTTGATATATCATGACCCACTCCATGGTGCTGGATCTTCCTTAAACTGTATCTTAGCCAAGATATCCATAGACAAATAATTTATCTTTATCATAACATACTAAAAAATGCAAGTTCAAAGTCATACATAAAATATGGGAATTCGAAAAAGTGAACAGGTGTGTAGGAATGATGACTTAGATTAAATGTTTTGGGATCTGCCTCAAATTAAGGATGACTCCACTCAGTAAATATGAGTTCTCTTTGATCTTAAGATGAAATTTTAGGGCCACCCAAAATAGAAATGTATTTGAAGGTCTAACATGCTCTCTTTTTCCCAGTCATCTAAAATTCTGAGCTAATGTTTAAATATTCCATGCATGACTCTTTAGTCCTCTTCCTAAACACTGAAACTTAAATACCAGAGGTTTTAGTGAGTGACTTATGCTGGGGGCAGAAAATATCATGGCAGGGGCCTAGAGAATCACATTGGAGCCCAGCGTTTCTAGAAATTCATCTGGATGATTTATTCCATCAATCATAAAAGATATATTTTGTTTAAGTCTCATAACCTTTTGAAGAGTTGAATTGTTGGAGGATGAGTGGATCCGGTTAACCTGGGGAAACTAGGGTATTGACTAAATCCACTAAGATCCCCCTGCCATGATATAATATTCCATTAGTCTATCTTTGAAGGTTAAATGGACTTAAAGATCTTTCCCTAAAAAGATTAAAGAGACATATTCCATATGAGAAGATTGTAGGATCTCTCAGTAAACGGTTGGGGTTAGCATGTTTATGCATTATAGCTCAGTGCTAAACTTTGGCCTATATCAGCTTAAGGAAAAGATTTTAAAGTATATTAATAAGTAAGAAAAACACCTATATGATATTACAGTTGGAGATTCAGTACCCTCCTGGAGAACTTCAGATTCTCCCTAACAGGTCAGCATCCTTCCTGATTTCAAATGTCACTTCAAGTAAGCAACTGCCTATTATTCCATCTTTAAGTTTAACCCTTCCTCTGAGCAATTGAACCTAAGATCTACCGTTTTGTGAGATTCAGGTGCATTAACAAATTTGATAAATATCTACTGAGGTTTACTATTTCCCAGGCCTTGCATACAGCTTTTGTATTTATGACATCAAATTAGACAATATTTTTATGTTTTGAGAAAATTTTTGTTGGTCAGCTAGTTTATTTTGAACAAGGTAATACATTTTTCCTGTTCTCTTAATATGGTTTAATTAAAGAATATCTATTTTTTTCTTAAAATTACCTGTTTTCTTTTAAAAATGGACCCACTTATTGATAAAACCGAAATTCACACAGAAATTGCTTTAAAAAAAAAAACTTTGGTGCAGGTTATCCATTCAGGACCTACCCCTTACCTGTGCTTAGCAGCTGCAGCTTTAATCAGCTTCACTACTTTGAGATCTGCCATTAGAGTTTGAATTGTGGAGCAGTCTTGGTAATTTTGACACCTGCCTTTCTAGAGGACCAGAGTTCTCCTGCACTGTCTCCCGTGTTGTTTCAGGGTAAACTTACAACGTTTCCTTTTTGTTGTTTTGGTTTCGTTTGGATTTTACATTTTCCTTAAAACTAGCCTATTTCAATTTTGTTATATGGTCATTTGTCTGATATCTTTGTACCATCCCTTTGTCCTATCATAAATATATTCAGCCCAGCAAGGACATCATGGAACAAACTGATGTGACAGCAAATTGCTGCAGGATGACTTACTGACAATTTCATAGACAAAAGTTGAAAGGCTAGAAGGAACTCTAAAGGTCTACTCTACTGGTGTTCATAATAAATGTTCTGAATAGGTGGCTCGAGGTGGCATATAGTGAGCTGGCACACAAGAATATGCCATGCTTCATTTCAACCAGGGAAGATCTACTTTTATCTCTTAAATACACACGTTCCTCTAGAAAATTTTACTTCAAAACGTGGTTCTTTAAAGTAAGACGCTGTAAAAACTACTAAGTCTAGGGTAATCCATTCATTTAGTTTGATACTAGAATGTCTCATGATGGAAATCTGAATACTGTCAGCCAAAAATTCTTCTTCTACTTGAATATTCATGCTAAGAATAAAGCTACTGGAAGGAAAAATTAATATATTTAAAGAACCCAATGTGGGTATAGCCAACTGGTTGCCAAACAAAACCCATTACCTTTTCTCTCTGCTTAACTCTGCAGGTTTTTTTTTTTTTTCTATCCATCCCTCAGGGAAGATGATCCTGTCTGTGGTTCAGAGCTCAATCTAGGTCTAAACAAATCACGATAGTCCATTCTCCTTGTTAGATCTTGAATAGAGCATGAAGATATACATGGAGATTGCACTTTAATTATGTCTAAGAGTTTTGAAATGAATTCTGCTTAGGGACTTCTAGGAAGGTTTTACCTCTACTATAAGATGAGACCAAATGGAAAGGGATCTACTTTTTCAATTGGTCGTTGAGAATGTCAGAGCAGAAAAGTGAAGAAAACATAAGATCTAAGACATGGTTAAGTGATTAAAGAAACCCATCATGCAAATGCATCATTGCTGGACGACTCAATATATGAAATAATACATTTCTTTTTTAGAAGCCATTTGAGACTTTTTTATTGCACTTGACCCAAAGTCATCCTAACTGATAGGCTGAGATTGCCAGAGTGAAGATAAAAGGATTCTAAGATATACAGAGTATCTGCTGTTTGTCAGACATTGTACTAGGCACTTTTTAATATGTATTTTCATGTTCTATTTTCCATATACTTGTGAGAGAAGTGTTATTATCCTCACTTCACAAACCAAGTATCTGAGCCTCAAAAAATATTTGACACATTTCTAAAGATTTCATGACCTTTCATATGGAAAATTTGAATCCAGGGTTTTTTTATTTCAGAAGTCAATATATGACCCATAAATATATATTCTTTAGCCAATTCAATGCATAAAATCACTTTATTTTTATTGAGATATAATTGACATATAACACTGCATAATTTTAAAGTGTATATGTTGATTTGATACACTTATATTTTTCAATATGATTGCAAACATAGTATTAGCTATCATGTCACATAATTCTCATTTATTTTTTGTGGTGAGAACAATTAAGATCTAGTCTCTTAGAAACTTTTAAGGTTATAATACAGTATTATTGACTATAATCCCTATCTTGCAGTCTACACTAGATCTCCAGAACTTATGTATCTACTACTTAAAGTTGGTAGCCTTAAACAGTATCTCCCTGACTCCGCCACTCCCAGCACCTGGTAACCACCGTTCTACTCAATGTTTCTATGAGTTTGGCTTGTTTAGATTCCACATATAAGTGATATCATAAAGTATTTATCCTTCCCTATCTGATTTGACTCACTTAGCGTAATGTCCTCTAGATTCATCAATGCTGTCACAAGTGGCAGAATTTCCTTCTTTGTCATGGCTGAATAATATTGCATAGTGTGAGTGTATATGTGTATATATATATGGATGTATATGTGTGTGTGTGTGTGTGTGTGTGTGTGTGCACATTTTCTTTATTCATTCATCTGTTGACAGACACTGTTTCTATATCTTGGCTATTGTGAATAATGCTGTAATGAATATGGGAGTGCAGATAACTTTTTGATATTCTGTTTTCATTTCCTTTAGACATATGCCCAGAAGTGGGATTGCTGAATTACCTGGTAGTTCTAATTTAAGGTATTTTTAAAATTTTGAGGAACTTCCATGTTATTTTTCATAGTGGCTGCTCCAATTTACATTCCCACCAATAGTGCACAAGAGTTCCCTTTTCTCTATATCCTTGCCAATACTTGTTATTTCTTATCTTTTTGATAATAGCCATTCAAAAAGGTGTGAGATAATATCTCCTTGTGTTTTGTTTTGCATTTCTCTGATGAATAGTGATGTTGAGCATCTTCTCAAGTACTAGTTGGCCATTTGGATGTCTTCTTTGGGAGAATGTCTGTCTTGTTCCTCTTCTATTTTTTTTTCTTTTTTTTTTTTGCGGTACACGAGCCTCTCACTGTTGTGGCCCCTCCCATTGCAGAGCACAGGCTCCGGGCACGCAGGTCCAGCGGCCATGGCTCACGGACACAGCCACTCCGCGGCATGTGGCATTCTCCCGGACTGGGGCACGAACCCGTGTCCCCTGCATCGGCAGGCGGACTCTCAACCACTGTGCCACCAGGGAAGCCCCCTCTGCTCATTTTTTAATAGGATTTTCTTGTTCTTATTGAGTACTGTAGGTTCTTTACATGTTTTAGGTACGAACTCCTTAACAGATATCTGGTTTGCATATAATTTCTCCCATTGTGCAGGTTGCCTTCTCATTTTTTTAAATTGTTTCTTTTACTATGTGGAAGTCTTTTAGTTTGATGTAGCCCCACTTATTTACTTTTGCTTTTGTTGCTTGTGCTTTTGTGTCATTTCAAAAAAAAATTGCTAAGACCAGTGACAAGGAGCTTCTTCCCTAGGTTTTTTTTTTCTAGGATTTTTACAGTATCAGGTCTTACGTCTAAGTCTTTAATCCATTCTGTGTTAATTTTGTGGGTGGTGTAACATAGGGGTCCAATTCTATTTTCTGTCTGTGGTTATCCAGTTTTCACAGCACTATTTGTTGAAGAGGCTGTCCTTTCCTCATTGAGTATTATTGGCTCCCTTATCAAATATTAATTGACTGTATATGTGGGGCTGTCTTTCTGGACTCCCTATTCAGTATCATCAGTCTATGTGTATGAAACTATTTTAATGTTAACACATTTAGACAGGGCATCTGTTCTTTATCTCTTTTCAGATCTCCCCATTCCCTATTTTGTCTAGGATGACTCACACATTTACTTTACACTCCCAACACCGTTTTGAAATTGCAGTCACCAGAATCTAACCCTGTCTAATACACAAGGATACTGGCTATTTTTAAATTATTATTATTATTAAGAAATTAGGTTCTCTCAGTATTTGATAAGAAGGGTTTTTGTCATTAAGAAGTACTTTATAAGCTAAATCTGATTATTAGAGACTAAAAGGCTATTGTGAAGTACAATCATATTATATTTGTGACATTTCTTAAAGAGAAAAATGCCTTCTTTTTGGTTTTAATAATGTGTTTTTGGGAAGAGTGCTATGTTACAAATATTTCTTATTAATGTGTACTATATAAACGACTGTTCTCAGTATTGAAAGAATACCCAGCCATATGCATCACTTAGAATAATCAACACTCTTTTCAGATCTATGACCTATATTTCCAATCTGTGGAAATGCTATTAGCAGTGTGAGACATAATAGTTAATATATACTGAAAACTAATTTCAGTGCCTGGGACATGATAGGTATAAAAGCTACAGTAGCTACATGAATTTTTATATTCATATAGTTATTTATTTACCTTTTGTCATTTTCAAGCACAGACAACTGAAGATGTTCTTGGGAAGAACAAAAACGAGCGTGTCACCTTAGTGTGACACCACATTTGTCCTGTGATTGCAGAATTTCTGGTCCAGTTACTTGTTAAAAAGAAATAGAACTGGGTGTTTAGTTTTGTTTTGTTTTTAATACAGTGAAGACATTACTATTACTTTAAGTAATTGTCTTATTTAATTATTTCATTAGGAAAAATGAAATTCTAATTTCTCTTAGCCTTTTTTTTTAGATACTAGTCCTATTGTTAGAGATAATAAGAAAAGATGGTTGCTAGGATATTTGATTCTTAGACTACTCATCAGAGAAAAGTCTGTTTTATGGTATTAAAATGATTGGTGATAAGATGGGGAAACACCAGTTTTTAACACCTTGTTAAAAATTGTTAAAATTTTTAACAAGGACCTGAAAACCCCTATCATAGCCCAGTCAATATAGAGACACAGTGAATAAGACATATAGTGTGAGCCTTCATGGGTAAAACAATCTCTTTCAATATTAGACTGCAGTTGTTTGAACTGGACAAGAAGGACACCTTTCTTTACCCAGTAAATTCATTATTGTCACTGTACTATTATATACCTAGTAGCCACTTAACTCTGAGATCTTGAAAAGCCATGAAAGCAGAGTTGAAGCTAAACTGGGTTTCTTGATGACATTAAAAACTGAAATATGAGAATGCAACTAATTAGAGGGGTTGTAATTATGATTTGTATTCATTAACCTCCAAGTTTAGTGCTTTTTCATTAGCAAGTGGTATTTGGTGATTCTCCCTCTGCCCCACCGCATCCAGGTTAGTATGAACTTCTGATTTTTTTTAACATATTTTCTAACCTATGTTTTAATGTTTTCCACTTAATTTTCTTTCCTTATGTATGTTGTTTCACAAAATAGATATCATCAATGTTAGATTTTTACATCTTATATGGCTATATTAAAACACTCAGATGCAGGCCTTGTTAAATGTACTATCTCATAACCCTATTAGTTAGTGGTGCAAGATGAATAAAAATGTAATTAAAAGATCATATTGGGGCTTCCCTGGTGGCGTGCAGTAGTTGAGAGTCCGCCTGCTGATGCAGGGGACACGAGTTCATGCCCCGGTCCGGGAGGATCCCACATACCGTGGAGCAACTGGGCCCGTGAGCCATGGCCTCTGAGCCTGCGCGTCCAGAGCCTGTGCTCTGCAATGGGAGAGGCCACAGCAGTGAGAGGCCTGCGTACTGCAAAAAAAAAACCCAACAACAACAACAAAAAAAACCAAGATCATATTGGTTAAATGAAATCTCATTTCATTTCATTGTTATGAAGAGTTCTGATATCTAGGTCATATTGTATTTTTCATCTGACATACTAAACATTAAGACATCTTTGATGCAATGATTCAAATGCGAAAATTATACATATATTAAAAGTCAACTAGTTTTACTTAGGGATTGTGTTTATTGCTCTTCAAGTATTCAGTGTTAACTCATGTTAATTTTTAGTGGCCACTATACAATTAACTGAAAATATATTTTAAGTAGTAGGAATTTAAAAGATCAAAGATGAAGAGAAAGAAGCAAAGTAAAGCTTCACAATTAAATGAATCTGTAAATCAAAGGTATGAGATAGAAGTGGTGAGAAAGGGGCCGTGGTAAAGAAAGGGTGTCATAAGAAAAAACAGTTAGTTACCTGGCCACCTAAAGTAGGCTCCTCCAACTTAGCACCTTGTTTGAGTCCCTCATTTCTAAATTGGGTTGTTAATATACAGGTGAAGAGAGCAGATATTGTTTGTGTCTACAAGTTAATCAAATCTGAGGTGGCTTACAATAACTGACAATTGGAATTAGCCATCTGAAGGGTATTTGGTGAGCATAACATCAGAGGAAAGATTAGTCATTCATTCAACAAAAAAGACATAGTCCCAAAGACGGAAAGTTTATAGCATAGTCATGGATTATGTTGGAGAATAAGTAAACTAACAAATTCAGAGCAATATGCTAAACGTTAGAACATGGCTATGTACAAGTGATATGGATATACATTCAGAGAGCTTTCCTGAAGGGAGTGAAAGTTGAGCTGAGACTTGATGGATGAAAAAATTATCCAAGGGCATGGGGGCTGTATTCATCCCAAATAATAGTGTATAGTCACACTAGTAGTAATACTTGTCACTATTTACTGTGTGTTTAGTGTATGTCAGGCATTTAACATATTTTATATCATTTAATTTTCACATAAAACTTCCATAGTATCTATATTTTCTCCATTTTAAATTTGTAAATACACATGAGTTAGACGAAGCATGCACATGTTAGGTTGCTTAAAATCACAAAGCTGTTGAGCTACAGAGCTGTGATAGAACAAGCAGGAAGGGCAAGAGATACCAACACCCTGACTTATCAGGATAATTACAGAGTTCAGTTTATCTGGCATGAATAACTCACTCATTTGTTCATACGATTTTGTTAAATGAATAATTGGAGATATTGTGGGTAAGACAAACAATATTCTTAAAAATCTGGGCTTCGCTGGTGGCATGGTGGTTGAGAGTCTGCCTGCCGATGCAGGGGACACGGGTTCGTTCCCCAGTCCGGGAAGATCCACATGCCGTGGAGTGGTTGGGCCTGTGAGCCATGGTCACTGAGCCTGTGTGTCCAGAGCCTGTGCTCCGCAATGGGAGAGGTCAAAACAGTGAGAGGCTCGCGTACCGAAAAAAAAAAAAAAAAAAAATCTCACCTTCTAACAATGAGAGGCCGATTGTAAACAAGTAAACGATCAATAAATTCAGATACTGGTATGTTCTATAAAGAAAATAAAACAGGGTGGTGAAATGGCAAATAAATGATAGATGAATAAATCACACAATGGGATACTCATTAGTAACCAAAATAAATGAACTAGAGTAGCATTTTACTATATGGATGAATCTCAACAATCTAATATTAAATAAAAACAATAAGTCCTAAAAGATTGCATGCAGCCTGATACCTATTTAATAAAGTTAAAAACAACCAAAAGAGTGTGTATGTTTGTATGTGTATGTGTATGTGTGTGTATGTGTATATTTTTTCTTCTTATAAATACATGTAGATGCAATGAAAGGACATAAAATGAAAGCAAAGGAATGATGAACACAGATTTCAGGTTGGGGGGCAGAGGAATGGCTTGGCGGAAGTTATATATTGTGGATTACTGTCAAGGTCCTAGTTTTTGTTTTGTGTGGTGGGTTGACCGGTAATTAGTACATTATTTAAAATAACTAGTGAAAATAAAAAGTCAATGCCAAGACGAGAATGTTTCAGGACCCAAAGATTAAGGTTAATCCAATTCTATGAACCTGAGTTTCTCTCAATAAAAAGGCAGAGAGTGATTGGTGGGAACAAATTTCCTGAGGAGGTGTCATGATCCTGAAATCTCAACAAGGTGCCATATCCAGGCTGAGGCAACAGCCCTCCCAACAGAGGGAATGGCACATGGTGCTGGAGTATCCTTGGCAGGTGTGAACAGGTGAGACCTGGGAAAAGCGAGTGTGGGCAAGAGTGGCAAGAAATGAGTCTCATTCTAGACGTGGATCATATTAAGCATTCTGAATCTGGCTTCCTTTTCAGTCTCTGCAAAATAGTGAAACTGAATAAGACATTTCTGTAATACTCACCACTTCATCTAGAAAAGCTTCCTTTTATATATTCGTTTCTGTGTGAATTTGTGATTTGTGTCTCAAGAATCTTAGAGTCCATTTCTTAAGAAAACAACAACAACAAAGACTGTCTTGGATGTGTGTTAAGTATCTTGTCATCCGTTTGATTAATTAACTTCTGATTTGAGCCTATCTTTGCAAGATTACAATGACCCCTTAGAACAGGGTTCCCCAACCCTCGGGCCATGGACTGGTACTGGTCCGTTGCCTGTTAGGAACTGGGCCTAACAGGAGGTGAGCCGCAGGTGAGCAAGCAAAGCTTCATCTGTATTTACAGCCGCTCCCCATTGCTCGCATTACCACCTGAGCGAGGCCTCCTGTCAGCATTATGGTAAGTTGTATAATTATTTTATCATATATTACAATGTAATAATAGAAATAAAGTGCACAATAAATGTAATGCGCTTGAATCATCCCAAAACCAACCCCCCCAACCAGGTACTTTGAAGGTATTTTAAAACTTCCCAACTAAATTGAGCAAATCTAGCATATAATATTATTTTATTACTAAGTTTATGACTTTTTTTAATTAAAAAATTGTATGTCAGCAAAATAAAAAGGTATTTTTTCCTACTGGATCAATTTTTAAAAATAAAACCTCAGGGGCTTCCCTGGTGGTGCAGTGGTTGACAGTCCGCCTGCCGATGCAGGGGACGTGGGTTCGTGTCCTGGTCCGGGAGGATCCCACATGCCGCGGAGTGGCTGGGCCCGTGAGCCATGGCCGCTGGGCCTGTGCATCTGGAGCCAGTGCTCCACAGTGGGACAGGCCACAGCAGTGAGAGGCCGGCATACTGCAAAAAAGACTAAAATAAATAAATAAAATAAAATAAAACCTCAGCATGCATACTGTCAGCTCTAATAAACTAAAAACAAAGAACTTTAATTTCCCCAGAACATGTCAAATTAAATATATAAATATATTCACAAATTAATTAAGGTATGTATTACAATAATAATGAATAACAATAAAACAAAACCAACAGAAAGCCCTTCAGAAAAGAATATCTCTGATAATAACAGTTGGGCCACGGATTTAATATATTCCTTAAACTATCAGGATTGCCTTAAGTAAAATATGTTATTACTTTTTTTTCATGAATGAAGAATCACTTGGACAGCCTAAGCATGTGCATTATTTGTGTTCTGGTATAGAATTAATCAACTTATGTTATTTGATATTGGCTTATCCTTTTATGGCTCTCAGAGTAGTGCCTGTTTGCTAAATTTGTTCTAGTTCTCATTCTGCATAACATTGTTATTAAGCAAAGTCAGGTCCATGTATTAATTCAACAAATAGTTATTGAATGGCAGACACTGTTCTAGGTGCTTGGGAGACACCATGGAATAAAACAGACTGAGATCTATGTCTTTGTGAAGCTGATATGTTAGCAAAGGGAGACACACAATCATCAATAAACATAGTAAATGCTATAGTACATGAGAAGTTGTTAAGGGCTATGGATTTAAAAAAAAAGGATAACAGGGACTGGTGACACAAGGTTTATTCCATAACTCATTATTAAGCAAAACTTTTGATCATCTACTATTTGAATGGTAGGTTCCATGAAGGCAGAAGCAATATATGTGTTTGCTTATGATTACAGCCCCAATCTATGGTACAGTGGCTGAACTACAAGAGGTGTCCATCATATGTGTTGGGAAAAAAATAATGAGGGGATATTATGCATTTTATGGTTCTTGATCATAATACTGTTTTGTAAAAATCTCATTATATAAAATTCGTTCATTTCAAAATATCTCTGGAATATTGAAGTTCAGAGTTTATATTGAATATATTTTAGTTCATTTTCTTAGATCTCAGTGGAAGCCCAAAAGCTCATCCTAAGTTGATCTTCATGTTTTCTTTGGAATAAGTTGATTCTAAGGAAGTTATATATAGACAGTTAATATCCACAATATTAGTCTGAATTGGGGGTTCTGATCTAAGGATGACCTTAGGGATCTTACATTAAATATATTTATGATGCATAACTATAAATATATTATGACAAATATATTATATTTCTACCTGGACTGTTTTAAATAATATATCTAATTCAGCTTTGTTTTATAGAAATTTTTAAAAATCTACTTTCCCAACCAGATTATAAACTCCTGGAGGTCAGGGACTGACTGTCATTAACCTCTGCATCTTCAGAGATTGCAGCACATAGCAGGTATTTAATAAAGTTGCATGAATTTCTAGATGCTCAGAATAATTAGATTTCAGCTAGGGAGTAGAAACCATTTTGTTAAATAGAAAATTTCATAATAGTGTTACAGAGAATCAAGATTTAATATTTAATTTGTTGTTGCTAAGTTATAGAAGCCAGAAGAGACAAAAAAATAAAAGATAGGATTCATTTTGCTATTTATACAATGTCATCTTTTGCTCTTTTCATTAGCCTGTTCAGAGTTGCTCCATTAAGGAAATAATGTCTCATAAGTATGTGCTCTCAATTGTGTAGTCTCATAAAAGCTTTGGAAGTAAGCATAAGTATGTTCATTATAGTTAACTACTTACTATCATTATTATGATGATAATAAATCTACATGTTTTAATTTTATTCAAACTATTCAGTGAACTTAATATTTTAAAACATAATTTGTTTTTCTACTAAAGTAAAAACATACAGTGATTTGTGATATGGAAAGCCCTGTCCCTTTTCTCCCTTATAGAAAAAAAAAATTATATCTGCTCTGTCATCCTGCAATAGTTTTGTTCCTCTCTTTTGATTTGCTAACTTTATTTAAATCAGTTTTTCATAATGCAATTGTTATAAGCCTTAAAACAGCATTACTACATGGCAAATAATATACAGAAGTTTTACTATATACTAATGTAGAATATAGAGAAATTAACAAGGTGAAGTCAATTACATGTCTTGTAAAGAAATTTACCATTACAGAAAATTTTGGAAGTAGGAAAAATAACGTATAATTATAGTTTTCCTTCTTTCCATTTTCCATTTTCCTTCTTTCCTTAGGTCTTACTTAATTTTACTCATCAAATAATCATTGTCAAATTTTTATTTATTTTCCACTATAAACATATATTTTAAAATCAAATCTTTCTGGTATAATGAATTTAAAGAACTTCTGTATTCTATTTAGGAAACCAAAGTTTGTGAAAATACAAACTTTGAGTGGTTGTTCTAGGTAGTATTTTATCTTTTCAAGGAAAATAAATTAATATTATGGATTGAATTTAACTTAAAAGGGAAGTAATTTGCCAGATCATGTGTAAATGAAATAGTTGTCTAAATGGTACAGTTTGAAGCACACTACAAAACTCTTCTTGTCTAAATTGTTTCCTACCTTGGCTTTCCATACTGCCAGAGATACCCAACAGCAGACTTTTATTCATTAGTAATGCAGCATATGCAGATACTCTTTGCCAAATAATAAGTATTGCTGGACCAGGTATAACATGAAGTACTCTAGTCCCTGAAGGGGACTTAGTTTACTAGATGCTGTTCTTCTACAGCAATTAGCAGAAAAGAAGTGAGAATCAGGACAGCTTAAACTTTAAAAAGGATTAAAGAAACCTCTGAAGTAGAAAATATTTTTTAGCAGTAATTCTAAAATGCTTCAGTGAAGCGTTCTTGGTAGCTAGAGGGCAACATGAAAACATTGGCCATCTGAAGTAAAGTACCCAGATTGGGTGGGAGTACTCCAAACAGGAGCTTGGAGAGTCAGCAGAGCTTAAATCACCATTCTGCAAAAAGTCCCAAAAATTCTTTGTCATGATAACCCTCAGCCATATTACTCATTCTGTTGCAGACATTTTCTTTTATATCCAATTTTACATTTTGTTTATTCCATCTCCCTTTTCTACTTTTCTATGAATGTAAATATTGAGTAACAATGACTTGGTCCTCAAACTGGGCCCTCAAAACTTAAGTGACAAACATGGTGAAAAGTGTAGCATTAACCAGTTATTACAAAAGTGTAAAGTTATTAGAGTACGTAAATTGCATACACAAATAGAAGCCCTATCTTTGATCATTGATATTCTTAAGTAGTGAAACTATTTGGAGTTAACATACTCTAAAAAGCCTTAGAAATATGGACTTAACTTGCCACTGAGTTCACTGCAATAGTCTATGAAGAAGATGCTTTAAGTTAGATAAGATTGTTTAAGGTTCCATAGATTCTTCATTTTGGACTGAAGGTAGTAAAGCTAATTCTGCTAGGAATTATTGCATATGATATAGAATTTTTAAAAGAAACAATCTACAGCAAAGTAATATACCTTTATTTTTAAATGTAGATGCTCATAAAATGAGTGACTTCTTTCATTTGAAAAATTAATTTTCAAGGTGTTCTTATCCCTTATATTGGTTGCAGCTCAGTTACATAAAAAATATCTGATTAGGCTTTCCATAAGCCTGGCATCTCACAATCCCAAAACCTAAAAACATCAACAATTTTGTATTTTCTGGTTATTTCCTTTCTGTCATTCTCTGTATGAATATCTTCACATAGTTGTTTTAGTTAGCTATTGCCCCCAAAATGATGCATCAAAAGCCACCCTAATAAAAGTCAGTAACTTAAAATCATTATTTATTCTTATGAATTTATGGTTAGCTAAAGATCTGGTCTGGTGATTTATACAAGGCTTGATTGGGAAGCTCTGCTTTAAGTGTCAGGCCTAGCTGGGATGGCCTGGGGCAGTTTTGCTTCATGCAATTTATTCTAGAGTCCAGGTGAAGGGATCACATCTGTAATAGTACTGGAGGCGCTTACCATGGCTATGGTACAGCCCAGAGGGAAGCAAAAACCTCATGCTGCCTTTTAAGGCCTAGGCTTAGAAATGGCACATTGTCACTTCTGCCATCTCACTGGCCAAAACAAGTCATATGACAAAGCCTAAAGGCAAGTGATAGGGAAATACACTTTTCTTACAGAGAGGCCACAACAAGAGTTTGGATGTACAAAGGTATAAATAATTTGGGCTAACAATTCAATTGACTACAACTGTAGTTATGCATTATTATATTATGAATAGCTATAAAATATTCCATCAAATACCCATGTCATATTTTCTGTAGCTCTTCCTAACTACTTAGACATTTATGTGAATTTTGGTTTGTTGGGTCATTTGCATAACATATCAATGAACACCGTTTTGGTTATAGTTTTCTTTGTATGCTACATTCTTTCACTAGGAAAGCTCCCCAGAAAATATATTATTTGATAAAAGTGTATGGATAAATGTATAAAACTCCTGAAAGTCATTGCAACACTACCAGCTGTGAGTAACAGACACTATTTCATTCCACTTGCGCCAGCATGGGAAGTTTCTAATTCCTGGTTGTCATTGCTGATGTTAAGTAAGAATAAACTAGCACCTCATTTTCTTTGCTATTTCATTGATTATTAAAAAGTTGAGCACTTTTTCAAATGTATTTATGAGTTGTAAATACCTGCTTTTGAACTGTCTGTTTATATCCTTTACTCAATTAACTATTAGAATGATGCTTAATGATTTGAATGTAAGATATTTCCCACAAGCATCCCAAACTAAACTCCATCCAACAGTCAGCTCATCATGATCAACCCTTACCAAACTGGTTGGGCTCATCTATTCCAATGTTCAGTATTTACTCATTTATTAAAGTCAGAAATGTGGAATTTATTATTGTCTGCTTTATCACCCACATCTAAAAGCAACAAAAACCTTTTTTGATTCTATTTCATATCTACTCACTATTCCCAGTGCATTAGCCTAGTTCAGACTTTCCCCCACCCCAGGCTATTGCGATACTTTCATTACTGTTATTTTGGCCTCTAGTTTTTCCCAATCTATTCTCAGAATTGCTTCCAAAATCGTTTACTAACATAAAAAATTAGAACATGCTATTTACCTTCTCAGAATTATTTGATGTACTTTATACCTAAACCTCTCATTATACTATGAAAACAATTGAAAGCTTTGTGAAAGTCCCCCTGCCAGTCTGCTCCATCTTCTGTCCATCTGCCCTTGCCTCATTCCTACTACACATACTCTAGAGACACAGAACTACTTTTAGTGGTTACTAGTTAGTACCACCTTTCACACCTCCATTCCCTGCAAATACTGGGCACCTTCCCAGAATGCTCACTCCCTAGCAGTCCCTGTGACAAATGCCTGTTTATTCTACAAACTTCAGACCAAAGCTTTCCCTAATTCCCCCTAACAGATTTCATATCTTTTTTTCTCCATACACTTTGTATATCTCCCATGTGTCTTTAGCTGTGGTAACATATTTTTGTCTTTTTCTTTATTTGAAGAAAGTTTTCCTTGTAATGAGAGACCATGTCATTTCATTTTTATAACTCAAGCTCTTAGGACAAGTTCTGTCACACAGTAGACATCATTAAATCTTTCCCTAATTTGCCAATAAATTAATAATAATTGAATTAATAAATGAAAAAATGATTTCATCTAAATAATCACACATGTATTCTGGGCCACAGGTAAATAATAACAAGGGAAAATTTTAGGTAAGGTTTGAATCATACTATTTGGGTCTTATAGCATCTAGAAATAATACTTAAAATTGGGCTTTCAAAAACTAATATTATTCTTCACTTCCAAACTTGATGAAAAAGTGAGAAGAAAATAAATTTTAAATAGTACTTTTAGAAATTTGAAACTATATGTTATTTTAGAGCAGACATTTTATAAACACATGTGGGGAAATGTTCAACTAGAGATAAGAATTATATTCTCCACTTTTTGTTCTTAGTGGCGCTACTAACCCTCCCACCTACAAGAGAACTGAGCACATCATTTCTCACATAATTTGTCTTCATTATGGGCCTATGGAATACATTAAAAAAATTCAATGTTTCTTTTCATAAATCTTTAGTTATTCAAGTTAATGTAAATATGTAGTTTAGCTTTAGTGTATTTAATCCAAGAACTAATATCTGAATTCTCATTTTTTCAAAAGTCACATATATTACCTTGAATGAAAAGAAAAATTGTCTTTATTTCATGCTCATTTCAGAGTAGTTAAAAAATAGATAGGCTTTTCATCATTTAGAGACTATTTCTAATTAGTATTTTATTGGAATATACTTCTGCCCCAATCACCACACTTCTCTAAGTAGCAAATGCTAGTAATTCAAAACTCAGCTGAGACATCTCCTGGTGTATGAAGACTGCCAGACTACAGATGGCTGGCTCTCCTCTGGGTTTTCAGACTGTCCTATTTTAGCTCTGACCGTATTGTATCTGACTTTGCCATTAGGCAGATGGTAGAGACTGTGTTTATCATATCTGTATGCATTACAACTTCTCTGCTGATAGGCCACAGATATGATCTGTCTTGCACAGTGTCTCCTAATCATCTAAAATTTTTTCCTAATAATTAGATATAGGAATTTCCCATTTCTTGGAAGAAAAACAATTTTGCAGCCTTATTCAACCTTGTGTCTACATTACAGTAAACATGGCTGGTACCATGAAGCAACTTCAACTTTGAGATTAAGCGTCTGGTCTCCAGTCTGTCACAGTCCCCATGCACACATTTTTCTCGTTTGCATTACCTGCCTCCCCACTGCTGTCATGTGGATTTAGGGCTCCTACAGACAGACTGTGTGGGCCTGTATCTCAGGTCTGTCATTTAAGAACGTGTGGCCTTGGCCAACTTGATCTATTCATTCATCCATGAAATGGGGGTAATTATAATATCCTGCTAATGGAACAGTTGAGTGAATTAAATGAACTAATGTAAATAAAGTACTGAAACAGAGTACTGGGTATATCCTTCAAACAGTATATATTTATCCTAAGATATCAATTTTTGTTTGATTGTGATATGAAGAACTTTGTAAAGTGAGGAAGCTAGCTATTATAAAACATTCTTTAATGGAAAAGATAGGAAGAGATATATAATGTGTAATGTTCTTTATTAGTTAAGATACAGATTCAACTAAGAAATAATGAACCACATTAACGATAGTAGCTGTAACAAGATAGAAGTTTTTAACCCTCTCCTAAAGCAACCAAAAACTCATCCTATAAGAGTCTACAGCTGATATGTTGTTTCCACGATGTCGGGGGAACCCAGATTCTATCCATCTTGTGCCACCATTATCCCATTGTATGTTGTTCTTATATGTATAATTGAAAATGGCTATTAACCATGTACCCTTGGGGAAGAACAGAAGAGGAAAGATACAGGCTCATACCTTAACTTTAAAAGCAAAATCCAGAAGCGGTACACCTTACTTCTGCCCACTTCACCCCACTGGTCAGGACTTTGTCATGTGGCCACACTTAGCTGCAGGGAACACTGGGAAATACAGTCTTTAGTTTGGTGAATACATGGCCAGCAAATCTCTATTACTATGGAAAAAAGGGAGGGAAGGAATTTAGGGAGACAGATAGAAATCTCTACTACAGCATCAGAAGGTGAAGTATAAATCTACAATACCTGTCCAAACTTTTGTCCTGGAAAATAAAAACTATCTATTTTTGCATGGTTAGTATATATGTATATATTTGATATTTAGTAGAGTAATAATCAGATATATCACTATTATGCCTAAGGGAGGTTGACTAAAGGTTTTAGAACTGCTCCCCTGAGCCCCCACCATTAACAAGGAGGTACTATGCTCTGTTGAGGTTCCAAATTAGAGAGGTTCCCCGTGTCTTCCCTGTGGTCCTGCTTAAATCTATTGATATATACAAAACTCAGTATCAGTTTAGTTCCAGGACTCTAATTATTTGAAGTCTTGAGATAGATAATAGGCAGACCCTGGGTCTTCATGTATGTTTAAAAGAATTGATCAGCCTTAAGAATTCCCCCTGTAACTTTGTGAGATAGACTTTTCAAAGAAAGACCCAACCATTACGATCAAACAAGGAAACTGCATTCTCACATTAAAACAATCTACAATTATCCAGGCAGGCTGAGTGTAATTAGTTAGTTGGAATCAAGCCAGGACATTGAGGCAAACACTGCTACTTTCCCTGAAAGGTGCCTTGGGATTTTTAATGCCACTTATGGTCAAGCCTGGAGTTTTGCATCTCATGTAGAAAATAGTACCTCTGGGAACATAGCATTTCCAGCTCCATTACTTGCTAACTACTGACCATGTTTCCACAAATAGGGGAAGTAAATGTTAAATACCGATCACAATTATTTTTTCTGTGAAATCACAGCTTGATTATTTTTTCAGGACAGTTCTGTGTGTTTTATGAGTGGTGGTGCTTGTTGTTGGTGATGATCAATTAGTTTTATATCATTATGTTATTCAAAACTAGTTGAGATGTGCAACTTTATTTTCCAATGTCACAAACATGTTAGATAAATTTTTTAAAGTACTATTAATTTTTTTTAATTTTAGAAACATTTATCAGTGTTTCTTTATAAATGATACACATTGATACCTTTATATAGTAACAGTATTTTTTTAAGACAAATAGGATTTTTACATTTTTATCAGCTTTATACACCATAAACAAAAATACAGAAATTTAGTTGTTTTCTACTTGCAATGAATTAAACATTTTCTGGTAGAACTTGTCACAGTAATGGAGTTTTTTTGAAAATGGAATATTAGAAGAGTTGAAATTCCTGAAGGGAAAAATTCTCTTTATGTTCTGTTATTATTTCTTAACATTTTTTGACAATCTCTAGAAATTTGATTGATTGCTTTTTTACTTTACTCTCTTGAGAAGAAGCAAACTGCTGATTTTTTTTTTTTTTTTTTTTTTGCAAAACAAGGAAACATAACACCTGAGGAAAGTCAAATGCTTTTCTTTCTATAGTAAAGTTACTTTATGAAAAATTATAGTTCGTCTTATAAAATATTTTAATAATCATAGCACTTTATATTTTTCTTTACCAGAAACTTGCAGTTTTGAAATTTAAAATGTATTTAAACTTTGACTTTAACTTTACCATTTGTAAAGACCATTCATATAGAGAATGTCTTATCCTTTTTAAAATAATAAGATCACCATACGGTTTATTGTGAGGGTAAAATGAAGCACTATTTACAATTACTCTGGGACAAACAGATATTAACTGACTGTGGATACCAGATGTATGGTCATACTACCTGTGGCATGTTCAACCACCGTTTATATATTCATGTGTGTGAATATGTAATTGATAAAAGTCACGTGGCGTAATGACTATGTGCACAGGTTCTAGAAACTACTATCACTCTACTCTGACACTTACAATAATACTGGAGCATTATTTAGAAACTTTCAGATGATTTAGTTGTTTGCTAAATCAGATATTATAAAATTCCAACTCAAAGACTATGATTCAGAAGCTGAGTGAGTTTCTACCTGTTTTGAAGCTTTCATGTTAATGCTTCTATATTATTCTACTTATTTTCTGTGTAATTACCTATAATTTTGAAGATTTAATTTTAATGTCTTCACCTCAATATCCTGCATATATTACATATATGATGTAATTATAAGCTATATATCATTATGCTTACAGTAATTTTATACACACACACCCCTTACTGTTTAGCAGTAATTATGATATATTCATATCCATCAACTCATTTATCCTTATATAACACTACAAAGTAGTAGTATACATTTTTTCTGATGAATAAAGTGAAGCTCAGAGTTTTACTAACATCATCTAGAAGATAAGTAGGGTATTTTGTTCCAGTATTTTTGTACATGTATTGTATATGTATGCATTATGAATATATATGCCTAAGGTATATTTCAAGCAAATATCATTTAACTTGTATTTAGATTTCTGCTATTTTTAATTGGTGAAATCATTCTCATATTTTAAAACTATTTTAAAACATGTTTACAATAGCTGCATAGTACTTAGCATATATATATGCACCACAGTTTATTAGTCCAGTAGTGCTAAATATTTTGCAAATCTCCAATATTTTGCATTTATGTATAATATTCTCACAAATATTTATTATGCTTTTGGCAAATTCTCTAATTAAAAGAGAATTACTAATTTAAGATTCTTGATGCTTATTGATGAATTAATTTTGAGAGTAGTTACAGCATTGGTATTATTAAATATGTCAGATTTATAAAAATAGGAGACAAGTGACAGTGTTTCTCAAAGGAATTGAGACATATTTCACCATCCTTTCTTTTTTTTGATTATAAATTTATTTATTTTATTTATTTTTTAAATTTTTGGCTGCCTTGGGTCTTGGTTGCTTTGTGTGGGCTTTCTCTAGTTGTGGCGAGCGGGGGTTACTTTTTGTTGTGGTGTGTGAGCTTCTCATTACAGTGGCTTCTCTTGTGGGGCACAAGCTCTAGGCTCGTGGACTTCAGTAGTTGAGGCACATGGGCTCAGTAGTTGTGGCTCATGAGCTCTAGAGCACAAGCTCAGTAGTTGTGGCACTCAGTAGTTGTGGTGATCAGTAGTTGTGGCACATGGACTTAGTTGCTCTGCAGCATGGGAGATCTTCCCGGACCAGGGCTCGACCCATGTCCCTCTGCAATGGCAGGTGGATTCTTAACCACTGCACCACCAGGGAAGCCCTCACCATCCTTTCTTGAAGAACTAAGTCAATTAACTTCCACATGCCTTGAATTTCACAATTTTAGGATAGGGATAGCAATATAGAGTCAATGGGAAAATGTCCCTCAAAAATTTTTTTATTTAAATATTGATGTTATTAAATCTTCATTGAATGCAAGAGTAAATGGGAAGCACACATAATTCCTTCGAAGAAGGCAATATGTGAAATAGGAAGAACATTAAATATTTCCTGTAACAAACAATGATGTAAATGCACAATGTGTCATGGAAATGATCCCTGTTGGATTTCTTTCTATTTTTTATCTTTCGAGATTCAGTATTTCAGAGGTTTCAAAGGAATGCAGTATTACAGCTCAAGAGCCACCTGCCACTATGATCTTAACAGCATATTACCCTGGCCTCAGGGATCTCCATTACATGTGGCCATTAGTGAATTGTTTCAGCTTGTTTTTTCTCTATGTATTTTTCTAAAAAATAATACCACACGGTTAAAATCACCAACACTCTGCTTTGCCTACTCTACCTTATGTAGCTGTCTCTTCTGATGGTTATCAATATATGTTTGAATGTCTTGAATATGATTATTTTTGTTTTGTCAGTTTTAGACATTATCCATTGAACAGAATATGTTAACAACCTTAACAATTTTGTTCTTTAACTATTTGAAATATACTATATTTCTTTGCTAAAAAATGAAAATATACAGCATTTACATTATTATAAAAATTTTTAAATATTTTTTTGGTGTGAAGCATTTTTTTAAAAATCTTTCTTGAATTTGTTACAATATTGCTTCTGTTTTATGTTTTTGGCTTTTTTTGGCCGCAAGGCACATGTGATCTTAGCTCCCTGACCAGGGATTGAATCCATACCCCCTGCATTGGAAGATGAAGTCTTAACCACTGGACAGCCAGGGAAGTCCCACATTATTATAATTTTTTTAAAGATCATTTGTGGCAGAGACAAAAATATATAATTATATTCATTTTCTTGTGTAGTTTTTTTTTCTTTGTTTTTCCTCATGTTTCTACTTGGTTTCCATTATCTTGCAGTACTTGTTTTTATTATAGTGCAGTTGTTGCTAAACTCTTCATAACATCATACATTCTATCAGTCCCCTTTTTCCTGGAGTTCACTCTTATTGAACTCTCAGTTTTACTTCACCAGAAGTATTCATTTCTCTAAGTCATCTGCATCCTCATACTTCTCTTTACAGATTTCCTGGGCTGGGTCCCGCATCGCATATTTTCCACTACTTTCCTTTGTTCCCTTGTTGTCCTGAAGAATACCTTCATATGTGTTCCTTAGAAAAATCATAAGGAGAATTTACTAGGTCCTTGAATATCTAAAATGTCTTCCTTCTATACTTATTTATTGATGGTTTCAATTGATGGTTATTTGGGTTCAAAATGCTACGTGAAAAGCAATTTCACACGGTATTTGAAGTATACCTTTTAACATATAGTCTCCATGTTGAGAAGTCTGATGTTATTTTGCCTTTATATCTTTGATATTTTATTCTTCTATGTGTTCTTTGTTCTTTCTTTCTGGAAACCTTAATTTTGATCTTCCTAGATATATCCTTAATTTTTTCTCTTATTTTTCTTTCTCTGCTTTTTCTACTCTCTGGGAGAGTTCTTCAATTTTATGTCCCAATACTTCTATTAAACCTTTGTAGGAAATGATATTTGTCATTTTCAAGAACATGTGTTTCTTCCTTGGTTGTTTCTTCTTATAGGATTCTAAGTGTGTTTATTTTTTACAAATTTACCCCAAATTATCCGAGGATACTAACTATATATAATTTTGAAATTTCTACTACTTTCTGAATTATTTTTATTTGATGTCATTTTCACCATTTTTCAAAGTCTTGGTCTTTAATATTATTAGGATTATTTTGAATGATTACATTAGCAGTCTATGGTAAATTAATTGGTTAGAAGCAAGAGAATAAGGTAGAAAACAATACAGTTATATAGCCAAGAGGTGATATAGTTTGGAAAAGGGGCCAGCCATCTCTTGAAACACCTAGAACAAATCAGTGTAAATAATATGTGTTGGCAAAATATTTTAAATAAACACTTATCTCCTTTCTCTATATTTGTCTACACTCATACTCTCTTATACATGTTTTCTCCTTTGACCTTGAATACTCTGTATTTTCTCCATTAAACTCCTTTCCAGAAACTATTATTGCCCTCAGGTACTTGGTTAGACAAATCTTTGTTCTTCTCCAACTCTTCTAAATAGAGTCAAGAAACAACCAAACAAACAAACTTGGGTTTCAGGATCACAGACCAACTTCCAGCCTATGGCTGGTAGAGCCTGCATAGAGTCCTGTTGAAATGGCTCTAACTACTGCTCAGAGATAGAAGTAACACTCACTATTAGGGATGAAAGTTTGATGCAGAAGGACTCAATATAACCACATCCCTCCAAAATGGACAAGAGAGGGAGGCTACAGCACTAAAAAAAGAAAAAAAAAAATCCCTGAGATATGGAGTGAGGGGAAAGAGTCCAAGTCTCTTAAGATTCTTGTGTCCTAAGTATAGAGAAGAGATCAATTTTTGCTTCACAATTTGATTCCTAGAAGTCTTCTGACTATTACCTGGTGTTTTTTAGAGCAGAACAAAAAACAATGGGCAGATAAAATTTCACCTATACCCTACCCCTGGCTGAAAGCATCCTAGTTTGTCTAATGTCAGTTCTTGGAATTTCTTTCTTTTGAAAGTCTAACTAGTGGAATAGCTTCCTTGGAATTTTTTTTGGCCTGTTGATTTCAGTGCTAGTGGGATTTCAATGTCACTCAATTCATTTCTTTCCAAAGAAGAAATTCTATATATTACACAGGAATCGTCTTTTTTTTTCTTTTTTTTTTTAGCAAAAGCCCATTCACAATTATTAAAAATACAGATTAAACTTTTCTTTCTCCTTTTCTGCCTCTGCTCTCCAAGTATCAGGTATATATCCCCACCGGGCTGATTAATTTAGGGCTAATAAAGTCTGGGAGTATATTCCTAACTGCAACTTTTTTCTACTTTTGTCCCCTTTATCTAAATTGCAATTTAACTTTCCAGTGTCCTTTAGTCTAGTTTTCTTTGTGCTATTAAGTTACTCTTGTAAACATGGCCATGCTAATATGACAGCTGGTTACTAGATTTCATCTTTCAGGTCACCTTCACCTGTATAAAATCCACATGACTTCAGTGGTCAGAGTATGATGTACCATGGTGATATTTCAGCAGCACACATACCAAACCTTATTCTATAACCAGAGGCTTATTTCACCTCTATTACAACAAATGAGGATCACAAAATGAATGAAGAGGTGGTATAGAATTCATTGCCTGCTCAACTCCATTCTTCATGAAACTGTAGGGGCTTTTTTACTTCTTTGCTCTATCATAAATTATAGAACTGCCTCATCTTCCCTTTCCATTCTCTGTCACTAAGTAGAGGAGTTGATAAGACTTGATCAATGAGATACAATCTCAATATGGTTATTGGTGTAAAGGCTTGATAATTATTGAGGAACTCTAAACTAGATGTGGTAAACTGCTAGTCAAAGAGCATAACTGGACCACTGCTGTGCTTGGCATGTACAGCAAATGTTTAAAAATTTGGATATTTACCAATAAATTCTGGATTTCTGGCCTCAATGAAGAAAACTAAACTCTGGCAATCCTGAGCTTCCATTGTCTCTTGGTGACACTCCTTGAAGCTAGGTGGCCACTGTGCCCTGTAGTTGCAAAAGTGTCCTCATTTCCACCCGTCCTACTCTGTTTCTTGAGCCCTCCTCCCCTTATCCACTGAAGGCCAAGCCCAAGGAGACATTTGAGTTTAAGACAGAATTCTGCTTTTTGCAAACTAGAGCATTTACAAGAGGATGCATTGTAGAATTCATTATCGTTTAGACCCTTTAATAAAAACTTAACATAAGCTGTTTAGAAAAATTCATAGGAAATTTATTTAGGTACTTTTATAGGAAATTTATGATTTTGGTTTTTATAATATTTTTGCTCATTTTTTTCCTTAGAATGTAGTCTTTTTTTAAAATTTATTACATGAGTAATGATGCACTACTTTTGACTGACTTCTCTTTGACTACTTCTGAAAAGAAATGTTGGTTCGGATAAAAAAATAATTTGATACATTTTCCTATTATAAATATGCATTTGCCACCTGTCAGCCAAATAGACTCAAAACTGCTTATTAGCAAAATTGAGTGAATAGATGGATAAAATGTATAAGTAAATGAACTTCTACACTTTAGGATGTCTACATTGTGTGGAAGGATTTTCCTTGAAAACGTGCCAACTTTTTTTCAACTTGGATCCCATCTTATTATCCTAGCTGTAATTAGAAATCTTGTGAAATTAAGAACCATTCAATTCAATGAGTTTTCAGCATCGGAAATTTGCCCAGAGGCACCCAGCCGATTGGTCTGCCCAGAACTGGTTTTTCATAGACTTCTCCCTCCTCTCCTCCTGTTCACTCTAAAAGGGAGTGTCTCTTCCACTTAGCTAATTAATTACACCTGCCAACACGCAGATGGTTCTGTAGGCTTTGAAGCACGGAAATAGCTAGGTGCACATTAGCTAGCTTAAGCTTCCTTCAGTTGCAATTTAGATTATAACCCTTGAAGCTCCAGAGAAAAGAAAATATTAAATGACTACAAAGGGAACAACATTTAATTTTTTTTTAATTTCAAAAATGTATTTTAACTATAAAGATAATATTCTTTTTTTTATTTCTGATCGCAGCACAAACACACTTTTAAAATAATTATGTTTAGCATCTAGTTTGGAGCAATATTTGCCAGATGTTGCCATCTAATTGTTCTAAGCTTTAAAGTAAAATGAGAATAGAGGACCAGGGCCACTTAGAAAACTGTTAGGAACAGTTCTCAAAATATGATAGCTTTTGAGTAAATAATACGTTTGTTGTTGTTTAATTATAAGGAAAAATGTATATGTAACAATGGTAAAAGCAGAACTGAAGGCACTAGTGGTACTCCTGCTAACATTCCCAATGGTAGTCCAGATTTTTATGCTGATCAAGTTGATCTTCCCTTTTTTTGTCTTTCTTTTTCCCTTGTATCCAAGACTAGGTAGCTTAAAATAGAGATTATCACAGGAGATTAATTTTCTATGTAATTCTACTTTATATGTGAGAAAATTTTAGTGAAGGACTTTATATTTGGAAAATAATGAAGTCTTTGAAATTAAATATACCCTTTTGTTAGGGGTAGAATAAAAATTCATCTACATATAATATATCATATTCTTATCTCTTTTCTCAGTACATTTATGAAATTAATGTAAATAATATTAATAAAATGTCCCAAACTCCCAAGTAAAATCACCTCCCTCCTTTTCCACTATTAAAATTAAAAATGTTACCTGATAGACATATCTAAAGATGAATATATTAAATCATATCAAAGAAAGGAGGATAATTCTTTTTTTTTTTTTTTTTTTTTTTGCGATACGCGGGCCTCTCACTGTTGTGGCCTCTCCCTTTGCGGAGCACAGGCTCCGAACGCTCAGGCTCAGCGGCCATGGCTCACGGGCGTTGCCGCTCTGTGGCATGTGGGATCTTCCCGGACCGGGGCACGAACCCATGTCCCCTGCATTGGCAGGCGGACTCTCAACCACTGCCCCACCAGGGAAGCCCAGGAGGATAATTTTAAAAAATTTATGCCCCAAGAAAATATTTTCGTCATCTTATAATATCCAGTGGTGTACAATTCAATTCAGCACTGTTACCTGCAAAGAAGATACCTTGATAAATCTACATTTTACCATTTGTTTTAATTTTGAATTCCTTTTCATTTCATCATGTGAGCTTTACCTCACTTGCCATTAAAATGATTAGGATTTAAACTTAATGCTAAAATAAACTTTCATTGATTTGATTTCATTCATTTGAATGTATTGCTCTTTTGCTCTCTTTGTATTAATTATTCAACAACAATTAATAGGAAAAACCATTACATGGAAAATGCAGATTTGTTTAGGAGAACCAGATGCCCTACACATTTAAACTACCCATTTTTATATCTTTAGAAATGCAGTTGCAAAGCACATAGAGGCAGATTCTACTTTGGCTATGATTTTGGATAAGGTAATTAAAAATCATTTTACCCTATTCATTAAAGTGAAGATTCCAAAAACTAAGCACAGGTAGAGTTCCCACAGTACTTGAACATAATAAAATTGCCTTTCATTTCTTTAATTCAGTCTTTTTACTGAATTCAAGGGCTTTTCCTTAAGTAGACTGAATTCTTGAAGTTTTATTGTGCTGCCTTTTCCTACTGTCTACTTTCAACAGAGGCAAAAGGAAAGCACCTCCAATGAAGAGGTTGGGATGTAGTCCAAACATCTAACAGAGCCAGGATGTTTTTTTTAAAATACACAGTTTTTCATGCAGAAAAGATACCTTAAAAGCATAATTTTACCTTTCAACTCAATAAAGTATTTTCAAAAAGACTTCAGGGAAATTACTGTGACTTCCTAATTATACTTAGGAGTAGATTACATAAGCTAGAGTTGTGCTCCATCTCTACTTAAACTTTTTTTTTCCTTTAGATTTCTCAGTCTTTTCTTCCTATTATGGAGGGAGTATAGAATAAAAAGTTTAAAAGCAGGATCCCAACTCAGCAGTTAGAATGAGTTGGAATCATATTTCTCTAGAACACTTACCAGTTACTTACCTCTCTAAACTTGTCTTCTCATCTGTAAAATTAGAGTAGTAATTATTAGCTCAGAGGACTTCTGTAAGAGATACAGAGATACATTGAGAGATACATTGGATTATAAATATATTCAAACAATGGCAGTATTACCAAGAGGTATTAGAGTGAGGTGATTAACAGAGGGCTTTGGAACCTGATAGGCCCTTGAATCCTAGTTTGATCCCTGTCTCTGTGTGAGGCATTTGGCACCTTGCTTTATGATTCTGTGTCTACTTTTTATGCCTTCGGGGTATAGGAATCCCACCCAAAAAAAGAAAATTCTGAATTTAGCATCTTAAGTAATTTTATGAGTTTCTAGAACATATATTATGCTCCTAAAAGGGCATCTGAAACTTATATAAGTTGAAAATAATTGTTAAAAATGAGCAAATGCAAACCTGCATATTCTAACTTGGCCTAATAATCCTGACCCAGTTTAGCTCTCTCAAAAGTATATTTACAAGAGGGAGCAGAGATAATTATCAAGCAGGATACAAGAAATCAGTTTACCAGAGAACTTTTCTTATCTTCCCCTTAATAGTCATAATAACAATAATAATAATAATACATCAATTGAATGCTTGCCACATAACAGACACTGTGGTGAGCATTTACATGTATTAACTCATGTTCTCTTTACAATTTCCCTGTGAGGGAGGTAATATTAATATCCATATCCTCATTTTATAGATAAGGGAACTGAGACTAGGGGAAGATAACTAATGTTATCTCACAGGTGATCTATGGGGGTGTCATGTTTACCCAGTCTGACCCCATAGCCTGTGCAGATATTTACATCCCAGTAGTTTTTCCTTCTTGAATGTCAGCTTCTCAAGTTGACTGAACCATCTGACATGGTTAGGCATCTTGACACTTGGGTCATTTCTTCATGTCCATCCTCAAAGAGCAGCCAGATATCCCAGGTAATTTTTTTGGGGGGGAGTTACACGGGCCTCTTACTGTTGTGGCCTCTCCCGTTGTGGAGCACAGGCTCCAGATGCACAGGCTCAGCGGCCATGGCTCATGGGCCCAGCCGCTCCACGGTATGTGTGATCCTCCCAGACCGGGGCACGAACCAGTGTCCCCTGCATCGGCAGGCGGACTCTCAACCACTGCGCCACCTGGGAAGCCCACCCCAGATAATTTTTAAATCATACTTATTAACCCTGAAAAAATGGAAGCATCCTAAGATAAAAGTATATCTTAATTTAGAAGACATGACAAATACAGGTTACAGAGCTATACCATTGAATAGTGGAGCCATCTGTTATGACATCAGATGTCACAATATGAAAATAATGAGAGTAGTGTTTCTAGGAGCCATAGGATATAATGATTCATTAAAAATGATGTAAGTTTCTGAAGAAATTTTAATGAACTTTTTTATTCAAATATTTTAAATATATAGCTTTAATTCTTAAAATCTCTGAGGAAATATAATATTTGATTATATATTTTCTTCATTCAGGAGTAAAGAACTTTCTTGCCCTATATCAACTAGCAGTCTTATTACAGCAATACTTGTTGCACAGCTAGTTTTTAATATACAATTTATTGGTTATTTTTTTAAAAAAACTTTAATAAATTTAAACAAAAGTTTGGAGCAATCCCACCTTCCTGACCAACCCGGAGCTACACAGATATGTTTAATAATGCTCTGTGTTTCCTAATGAGTCCATTCTGCTTCAGCAAAAATGCCCGACTCTTGAAATGGAAGAGGATAGCTCAGTTTACTTGTCCCTGCCCTTTGGATTTTACCCTGATTTCTATGAAGCACAGTGGTGGTGGCAACCGAGGTAAAGGTCACCTGGAAATTACCAGCAGAGACTTTGTGACCTGTGAACTATGTACCAACCTGAGCTGAACAGAAGGAAATCTAACAGTTCTAAGCACTGTCATGGAATATAGTTACAGAGATGACAAGAAATGACTCAAAGGATTAACCCAACTAGATATTCAGGATTACTCATTATAGGGGAAATAATGAGTTGCAGAATTTATGATCTTGTCCTCATGAACAGTTTATCTTATGAAATACAGATAACCCCAATTTTTATTAGTCAACTTTGCAAGTACATTTAAAAATATTTTAGCTTAATATATGTAGCTCTAAAATTATTATGCCAAGCACCAAACTTAACTTATGAAAATTTTGTATGATTCTCAGAAGTTTTTATTTGGTCTTCTTTCCTCCCAAAAGATCCAATACTTTATTCAATGTGCACATATGTTTAAATACTTTGAACAAAGGTGGCTCCTGAACTACATTCACAACACATTTTGAAATAGCTAAAATTTTGTGAGGACTTAGTATGTACCAGGTGCTTTATATACATAATTGTCATTCTCAGTGTAAACCAACGAATTAAATATTATTATTCCTATTTTCTAGATAATAGAATAGAAACTTAAACTAACTTGTCTGAAATCACACAGGTAAAAATAGCAAAAATATGCTTAAAAAATAGGAACTAATCTACAAACAAATTGTGTCATATTCATATATAGGAATAGTACACAATAAAAATGAACAAATTACTAACATAGGCAACAGCATAAATAAATGTCAAAAATACTATTTTAAGTAAAAGAAGGCAAGAGAAAAGTATACATACTGTGTTATTCCATTTATATAAACTTATATACTGGCAAAACTAATCTGTGGTGATAGAACAGTGGATTTGGGAACATATTATTAAGAAAGAGCAAGGAGGAATTTCTGGAGTGATAGAGATATTCTGTGTCTTTGTCTGGGTGGTGGCAGCATGGAGACAGATGCACAAACACCATATACATGTATATTTAAAAAACATAGAATTTGGGCTTCCCTGGTGGCGCAGTGGTTGAGAGTCCGCCTGCCGATGCAGGGGATACGGGTTCGTGCCCCGGTCCGGGAAGATCCCACATGCCACGGAGCAGCTGGGCCCATGAGCCATGGCCGCTGAGCCTGGGTGTCCAGAGCCTGTGCTCCGCAATGGGAGAGGCCACAACAGTGAGAGGCCACGTACCACAAAACAAACAAACAAACAAACAAAAACAGAGTTTAAGGTTTGTGCATTTTCCTGCATGTAAGGTATACTAATTTAAAACTTTATACAAACCAATCTAACTCCAAAGCTATTTCTCTTTCTATTTTGCCATGATATCTGATATTTCAGGTTTTGAAATCTGTGCTTTACAAAATGATGGCTATTCTTATTCAATCATTCTTTTTCTAATTGTTTCCAGATTAAAACTCTACTTAAAAGAAGACCTACTTGTGGGTTTTATAAGTGTTCTAGAATCTGCTTCTTTGCACTCTTATTTTATGACTTCTTTATTTTGTAAAATTTTGTCTTTATTTATTATCTTCGGCATTACTTTAACATATAGACATCTTAGCAGAGACACCCAGGCCCCCAAACCATGTATTTGTTATTTTTAAAGAATCTCTTAAAAATCTTGATGCTTAAAATTGTATTATAATCATTTTACAAGATTAAATCATTCTGTTTTCTCTTGCTTTATTTTTTATTTGCAAGTCTTAACTTGCCAGCAACAAACACATACAGCAATATTATTTGTTACTGTCATCAAGAGAAATCATACTTTTCTGAAATACTCTAAAGAAGTAGTGAAGAAATCACACATTGTGAGAAGAGTTACTAAAACTATACAAACTAATATCGTAGGTGAGATATTTGAAAGTGACCTTGTAGTTTATCCCAGGCTTATTGTATTAAAGCCTGTAAGTAAAAGGGACAAATCATTTCTGGGCACTAATATGACTTTCCCCCTTATTGGTAATGAAAACATTGAACTCTATGGATTTGTTCTACTGAAGTAATTACATTTTCTGGAAGGTTGAAGCAGTTATTTAAGAGGATTGTTGTCTGTAATGAAGACTTTCTGGTTGATAGGGGAATACAAATATTTGATCTTTATGTAAAGGAGTGTTCTATTTTAATAACAAGAAAATAGTGAATTTTTCATTCTTTTTTATATAATTTTGATTGTGTTCATCTCTTTTATCAGAGAGATTTTCACTTAATGTGAATTTTTACATCCAACTTATAGAAGCCATACTTTGCTCTTTATTTTTATAATGATTGATATAGTTTTAATGTATTTTTCTAATATATTGTGAAATATCATTTTCAAAACATTGAGTCAGATCCCCCCCCCAAAATTAAAAAGTTAGGAGGGTAACATCTGGTACATTAATTACTCAATTGTTTCCTAATAACCTCAAATAGAGATCAGGTTTACCTCAGTGCTTTGTAAATGTTTCACACATAGGAAGATCCATTTTTAAGTAAATGGAAATAAACCTCTTGACTTAAAAAATTACACTTCAAAAATAGTATGCAAGAGGCTAAACTTTATTAATCGTTGGGGAGGTACAAATTAAAATGATACCACTTAACACTAACCAGAATGACTACAAAGAAACAGATAGAAAAAAACAGGGGTTGACAAGGTTAAGAAGCAAGTAGATTTCTCATACCCTATGGTTGGGGATATAAATTGGCAAAAAGCTCTTTGGAAAAATGTCACTGTGGTCCAGCAATTTCACTTCTACTTATGTCTACAACATAAATGTGTACATATGGTCACTAAAGGCATATTCTAGGATGTTCCTAGCAACACTATTTGTATATAGCCCAAATGGAAAATACCCAAATGCCCATCAACGTAGAATAGACAAAACATGCAATACCATACAGCAATGAAAATGAACAATATGGGTGAATTTCACAAACATAATGTTGCGCAAAAGGGAGTCAGACAAGAAGAATGCAGACACTATTATCCCATTTATGTATAAAGTACAAAACTATGTGAAAGCAATCTTGCTCAAAGCCAGGATAAAGGTTTCAATAGGGAGTGAAATATGAGGAAGGCTTCTGTCATGCTGGAGTGTTCTATGTCTTGATCAAGTGCCGAGTACAAAAGTGTGTTCAGTTTGTAAAAACACATTGCATATGATATATGCACATCTATGTATGTATATTTTACTTCAATACAAATTTTGCAAAAAATCTTTATGCCTGTTCAATTCACAAGATTTATGTTTTATAAGTATATATAAGATGCCAAGAGATTTCTTTTGAGTCAGTATGGCAGAGACTGCTTGTTGTCTCCCAATTCCATTATATCTAAGTTTTAAATTTTAGCTAGTCATATAACACTCAGTACAAAGACTGTGATTCCCTGCCTTTCATGCCCACCTGTGGCTCCATGACTGAATTCATACCAATGAGACGTAAGTATTGTATAATTGTCTTGTGGCTGCTTGCAGGGACCCTCTTTAAGAGACAACATAATCAGTGAATGGCTATTTGAGTAATTACTAAATATAAAGTGTAATATAATCAACAACTGTGTGACAGATCCTATGATTACAATATTCCCATTATAGAGTTGAACAAATGGAGTCTCATAAATGTATACAAGGTCACACATCTAGCAAGTGAAAAACTAGATTTTGAACTTAGTTTTACCCAGTTAACTACATATAATATTAGTGCTTTCATACCCAAAACCCTAATAGAGAAATATTAATCAATCTCTCTACCCACCCACCTACCTATAGTATAGCTATCTACCTCTCTATCTTTCTTTCTATCTTTCTATATATCTAGCTATAGTATACAATATATTATGACTTTAATATGTAAGATGGGTTCGTGGAGATGGTAGGTTAGAAGCAAAACGTTGAATCTGGTATGAGATAATAGAACCTAAATTAAGAAGGAGCAGGGAATATAAAAAAGAATGGGATAAATTAAAATAAACATTATGAGGATTTTATTTAGGGTGTCGTGACTGACTAAATATTGAGCTGGAAATATTAATTATAAATCTCAAGTTTTGATTCTAATTGACTTTTACAGCATGTTATTTTGATCATAATGGAAATAAGGACATACAGGGGGAGTACAAGTTTGGGAGAAATTATTAGAAGAAAAATATCAAACACGTTGACACACACATAGAATTATATAATGAGGTAAGAGAACAATTTGAGAAGGAAATTCTGTATTTGTAATTTAAAGCCAGTTACAAGACAAAATTTATTTTAAATTTTTCCAGAGAATATGAATGTTTAAATGGATTACTACTTTCCTAATGGATAGAAAAAATTGATACATTAAGATCTCACAAACTGTATTCAGTATTTTATGTAGTTTATAATGTAAACATCATCTAGTGCATAAGGAGAAGATCTTACTATTATGTTATTAGTTAAGCAACTAAGAACTTTTTACAAATGTTAGTCATGTTATGAAGATGTCAGTATCATTATAATCATCAAAACCATTTGAATTTCTACTTTGTGCTTGACACTTTCTTTGGTACCAGGGCCACAGAAAGATGTATGTCATGGTTCTTATCCTCTAGAGACCTACATTATGATAGGGGAGACAATATACAAAAGAATAAAGAAGATAAGGTGGTATTTTTTCTGTTAGATGAATGGTTCAGATAATCAATATCATAAAAGTTAGAGGCAATTCAGCTCTGAAAACTAGATGGTCATAGTAGACTTCTCAGCAGAGCTAGGACTCAAGCTACAACATATTGAAAGCTGAGAATTGTTTTGGATCCTGAAGTATTAGTACATTGGAACATTATGGAGAGAATTACTAAGCTCCATTCAATTGAAATCAAGATATTTTTGCCACTATTTTCTATCTTAACCTAACTTTCAGTCAATGAATCTAATAATTTCTTCTTGAAATTGCCTTGCTCTGTTTGAAAAACTGTCCACTGTTATTTCCTAACATTCGGTATCCAGTATCCGCATCCATGAGCTTTTGACTCTGATCATCGAGCTGAAATACAGAAGGTTACATCACTCATTTACATTATCACCCTCTCCCCACTCCCAATACAAATGTGACATTTCAATTTTACACACTTCAACTCTCCTTAAATCATCTGTATAAAAACTTCAAAGCTTGATTGATGATGAATGAGCCATTGTCTCCTCAAGCACCCGGTTCTCATTAGCCTTTAGAGTCTCAGCTTATTAATAATGAACCTTGAGGGCTGACCCAGTGGGGTAGCAGCAATTCATTGTGCTCCCAGCTGAAAGGTCTGGGTTTGGGAAAGATACAGGAATCTCTGGCCCAAGTCCATTCCAGAGATGATGTATTAAGTATCACAGGTAGGTGATGTGAGCTATATTACTTTTGTATCATTATCTGCCAACAGATTTTCGTGGCTTAAGGTGATGACAGTGAGAAAGACACATTACTTTATGTCTGAGAAAATCCAGTAACTGCTTCCTGTAGCTTCATCTTGAATATGGGCTTTTGCCACTTTGGACTTTGACTTCTTGATTGTGACCTTTGGCTTGGATAAGCAATAGAATTCTGATGTATGCATTATTCAGACATTCCCAATTAGACAAGTGCAATATTTCTAATCTTTATTTACTTTTATTATCATTTTAATTCTAAGGTTGACCTGTAAATGCACCCATGCAAAACAAGACATTTAAATATGCAGTCAGGGATTGAAGTTAAGTATTTCATCCTTGCTTATTAGATATTTCTTATATCATTGTGCTTGTTAGCTTTGTGAGTAGAGGTAAAATGTTTACTGTTGATACTGATCACGTAAACTAAAGTGAAATATGGCTAACTGCATTTAAAATTATAATCTTTATTTTGTAAAAAGAGAAAGACATTCAGTCTTATTTATGAATTGTGCTTGGGGGTCAAAGCAATTTTGTTGACTCCTTAAACCTAGTAAGAAGGCCATATTAATCTGTATTTTCAGTAGGGAGGCTTCATTAAAATCAGGCTATTTCTTACAGGGCAGGGGCAAAAAACAGCCAAGATTTAGTATTTTATCACATTTTCTTTTGCGAGGATATATTTGCAAAATATCAATGATTCTCCTAATGGTAACTCATCCCCCAAATTCACTATAATAACTAGCATTTGAAAAGAAATGAAAAGCACAAAATAATTATTTAAATAACACAAACATTTCCTTCTTTATTAGGCTCATGCAGATGAGAATCGAGGGAAGAAATGGTTAAATGTACAAACTTTGTGGATTGGATCTCTGAGACACAAGTACTTTACCCCTTCTTTAAAATGTCATATTGACACTTTACAGCTTTCTACAAAGTAATTTAAGGAAAAATATGAGGTAGATTTATGGTTCAAAATAAAAACATGCATTTAGACTTTTGTGTAGCACATGCTAGGTAATTTGTACAAGTTTGGGAGAATTTTATCTGTCTGGGATAGCTCATAATCATCATTATTCACCTGATAAATGATAACTGAATTTCGTACACAAAACAGGTTTAGGGATATCAATGAATATATCTAAATGTACCTTATAAATATTAAATGTACTGCCTGCAGTAATTTTTCACATTATCAATTATCAGCATTTTATGTAATAAAAGCTATATCTCTTTCAACTTATAAAAACTCTAACCTCAAAATTATATATGTATTTCATTTTTTTATACTCCAGATATTATATTTTCTTTTATGAAGCAAACATTTATTGTGTATCTGGCTTGTGGCTTGCATGATAGACACTGGGGATACAGTTTTGAACAAAACAGAAATGACCCCTGGCTTAATGAAATGTAGGACCAATAAAAAATCAACTGTAAAGTGTTTACGGAAAAAAGATAACTTTCATTCTTACTTTGATTTTGTCAGAATGTAATTTAAAATTAGGAACTATAACAGAAGTTAATTGATCAATGTTGGTGACAAATATCAGGGTACAATTTTTTTCAGTTCAATTTAACAAATATTCATTGACTAAATATTGATCCAAGTTTGATGCTATAGATACAGCGCTGAAAAATAGCCCTTGCCTTCATGGAGTTTAGTCTAATTACTTCAGTTACAAATCATGTTTATTTTTTTTTTCTTTCTTTTTTTTACTTGACTTGCATGTATTAATCTAGTAGGAAGTGTTTGAGACACAAACATATTTAAGTGTTTAGTGGAGTTTTTTAAGAAATGAAATTATACATTTTTTTCATAGAAAGTTGTATTTAATATATCTTATTATATTTAATGGTGGCATTTTTAAAGGAGACATAGTTTTGTGAACTTGGTGGAAATATTTTTATATAATATGATAAGAAAATTCATAACAGATTTTCTTCTACCAATTTTTTCAATGACCAAGAATCTATTTGTGTCTCTCTTTATTTACTGTGATATATTTCCTACAGGGAAAGTGAAATTCAATGTAATGAGATTACCTTGAACTTCTTAGTTATTCAACATTTTGAGTCCTTCCACACTTCCAGGCATCCTTGTTTGAATATCAATAAAGTCTGGGTCTCATTTGCCTATCTTACTTAGAAACTGTCTTTTTGTCACCGTCTAAAAATATAATTATTAATCACTTTATTTCATGCTAAAGGGATAGAAACTCTTGGTGTAACAAAGATGGTACCTTCTAATAAATCTTTAATAAAACTGATAGAAACTAATCTGTTTGCAAAGGTAGATTTAAAGTACAGCTGGACACTTTTCTGGTATCATCCTGGATAAATATCTTACCAAGCTTTTCTCTTTCAATCTTTGTCCCTTTTTCTAATCTAGAAATATAACTTTAAAAAAGCCTTTATAATTAGTGAAGGCAGACACATTAGCTATCCCTTTTGTCCAGCAAATAATCTGTGTCTTTTAACAACTTTCTTGCAGGTCAATACCTTTCGTTAGAAGTTGCATAATCCAGCAATAAATCTAACTGAATATTTCCCCACAGAACCATATTAAATTAATATTTTAACACCATATAAACTTATAAAATAATGTAAACCATATAAATGAATAAGTGCAATTTTGACATTATTTTCTGACACATGTTTAAGTAATCAAGTTGATCAAAAGAAAATATAAGATGAAATGTACATAAAAACTTCTATAAATATCAATAAAATATACACTTTCTGACTGTGAGGTTATGACATTCAACTACAGATTATGGTCTAAAACAAACATAACAGAAAAAAAGACTATTTTCAGGGAAAGGGAAAATATACATATACATTATTAAATGCTAAAACTTTACAAATCCCCCTGATCCAGAATTGCTAGCAGATGTTGGGTTTTGAATTCAGAATAAAAGTCTCATCCAGATTGATCATGATTGTAGTCTTAATTTAAAAATTTAACATGTAAGATTATACTTGAATTATTATTGCCTCTTTTCTAAATCATTTTCCAAGTATAAGCCAAGCTCTTGAACAGAGTATTTCTAAGAAACAAATGTCAACATTGGTAACACATTAATTTTTATCGAAGAACAGGATTTGATGTGATTATTATTCAGTATAATATAATCTGATTCTTTTTGTATATTTTTAGATAGGAAGTTGTAGATGGATACTGTGATCCGTCAGTATGAACTATTTGAATTAAAATGTAACTCCTGAAAAATATACTCTTTCTACAATGTTTGAGCTATTACTTTTTCTCTTCACATTTTTTTTAAGTAGAACTTTTCCAAATGTAGACTGAAAAATAACCTTCATTTCCTGGATAGCAGTCAAAATCTCCTTTCTTTGTCACCTAATGAAGAATTATTCCTAGAGCAGAAGAGCATCACCTAATGTCTCATGAGAAAGCTATTAGTATGAGATCGTCACATTTCTTAGATAGAGACTTAATGTCAAACATTAGTGTAGAAACCCATTTTCACAATCTTTATTACATCTTACATCTCCCCTCTGCTTTGATGAAGGTTGTATTGTTAGGTCATGAAAAGGAATGAACTGGGTTTTAAAAGCAGAAAGATGATTTAATTTCTTTCCCCCCCCCCTCACTTGAGGAAATGGATCCAATAGTCAGTGAAAGGAATAATGATGGAAATGGGATTGATTTTATTTATTTATTTTAATTTATATTATTTTACTTTTAATTTTTTTATTAGTTCCTGCTTTATAACAAAGTGAATCAGTCATACATATACATCTGTTCCCACATCCCTTCCCTCTTGCGTCTCCCTCCCTCCCACCCTCCCTATCCCACCCCTCCAGGCGGAAACAAAGCACTGAGCTAATCTCCCTGTGCTATGCAGCTGCTTCCCAATATCTATCTACCTTACGTTTGGTACTGTATATATGTCCATGCCTCTCTTTTGCTTTGTCACAACTTACACTTCCCCCTCCCCATATCCTCAAGTCCATTCTCAGTAGGTCTGTGTCTTTATTCCTGTTTTACCCCTAGGTTCTTCATGACATTTTTTTTTCTTAAATTCCATATATATGTGTTAGCATATGGTATTCATCTTTCTCTTTCTGACTTACTTCACTCTGTATGACAGACTCTAGGTCTATCCACCTCATTACAAATACCTCAGTTTTGTTTTTTTTATGGCTGAGTAATATTCCATTGTATATATGTGCCACATCTTCTTTATCCATTCATCCAGTGATGGACACTTAGGTTGTTTCCAGCTCCGGGCTATTGTGAATAGAGGTGCAATGAACATTTTGGTACATGTCTCTTTTTGAATTATGGTTTTCTCAGGGTATATGCCTAGTAGTGGGATTGCTGGGTCATATGGTAGTTCTATTTTTAGCTTTTTAAGGAACCTCCATACCGTTCTCCATAGTGGCTGTACCAATTCACATTCCAACCAGCAGTGCAAGAGTGTTCCCTTTTCTCCACACCCTCTCCAGCATTTATTGTTTCTAGATTTCTTGATGATGGCCATTCTGACTGGTGTGAGATGATATCTCATTGTAGTTTAGATTTACATTTCTCTAATGATTAATGATGTTGAGCATTCTTTCATGTGTTTGTTGGCAGTCTGTATATCTTCTTTGGAGAAATGCCCATTTAAGTCTTCTGCCCATTTTTGGATTGGGTTGTTTGTTTTTTTGCTATTGAGCTGCATGAGCTGCTTATAAATTTTGGAGATTAATCCTTTGTCAGTTGCTTCATTTGCAAATATTTTCTCCCATTCTGAGGGTTGTCTTTTGGTCTTCTTTATGGTTTCCTTTGCTGAGGAAAAGCTTTGGAGTTTCATGAGGTCCCATTTGTTTATCTTTTTTTTTTCTTTCCATTTCTCTAGGAGGTGGGTCAAAAAGGATCTTGCTGTGATTTATGTCATAGAGTGTTCTGCCTATGTTTTTCTCTAAGAGTTTGATAGGTTCTGGCCTTACATTTAGGTCTTTAGTCCATTTTGAGTTTATTTTTGTGTATGGTTAGGGAATGATCTAATCTCATACTTTTACATGACCCTGTCCAGTTTTCCCAGCACCACTTATTGAAGAGGCTGTCCTTTCTCCACTGTACATTCCTGCCTCCTTTATCAAAGATAAGTTGACCATATGTGCATGGGTTTATCTCTGCGCTTTCTATCCTGTTCCATTGATCTATATTTCTGTTCTTGTGCCAGTACCACACTGTCTTGAGTACTGTAGCTTTGTAGTATAGTCTGAAGATGGGGAGCCTGATTCCTCCAGCTCCGTTTTTCGTTCTCAAGATTGCTTTCGCTATTCGGGGTCTTTTGTTTTTCCAAACAAATTTTGAAATTTTTTGTTCTAGTTCTGTGAAAAATGCCAGTGGTAGTTTGATAGGGATTGCATTGAATCTGTAGATTGCTTTGGGTAGTAGAGTCATTTTCACAATATTGATTCTTCCAATCCAGGAGCATGGTATATATATCCATCTATGTGTATCATCTTTAATTTCTTTCATCAGTGTCTTATAATTTTCTGCATACAGGTCTTTTGTCTCCTTAGGTAAGTTTATTCCTAGATATTTTATTCTTTTTGTTGCAATGGTAAATGGGAGTGTTTTCTTGATTTCACTTTCAGATTTTTCATCATTAGTGTACAGGAATGCCAGAGATTTCTGTGCATTAATTTTGTATCCTGCTACTTTACCAAATTCATTGATTAGCTCTAGTAGTTTTCTGGTAGCACCTTTAGGATTCTCTATGTATAGTATCATGTCATCTGCAAACAGTGACAGCTTTACTTCTTCTTTTCCAATTTGGATTCCTTTATTTCCTTTTCAAATCTGATTGCTGTGGCTAAAACTTCCAAAACTAAGTTGAATAAGAGTGGTGAGATTGGGCAGCCTTGTCTTGTTCCTGATCTTAGTGGAAATGGTTTCAGTTTTTCACCATTGAGGATGATGTTAGCTGTGTGTTGGTCATATATGGCCTTTATTATGTTAGGAAAGTTTCCTCTATGCCTACTTTCTGCAGGGTTTTTATCATAAAAGGGTGTTGAATTTTGTCGAAAGCTTTCTCTGCATCTATTGAGATGATCATATGGTTTTTCTCCTTCAGCTTGTTAATATGGTGTATCACATTGATTGATTTGCATATATTGAAGAATCCTTGCATTCCTGGAATAAACCCCACTTGATCATGGTGTATGATCCTTTTAATGTGCTGTTGGATTCTGTTTGCTAGTATTTTGTTGAGGATTTTTGCATCTATGTTCATCAGTGATATTGGCCTGTAGTTTTCTTTCTTTGTGACATCATTGCCTCATTTTGGTATCAAGGTGATGGTGGCCTCATATAATGAGTTTGGGAGTGCTCCTCCTTCTGCTATATTTTGGAAGAGTTTGAGAAGGAGAGGTGTTAGCTCTTCTCTAAATGTTTGCTAGAATTCGCCTATGAAGTCATCTGGTCCTGGGCTTTTGTTTGTTGGAAGACTTTTTATCACAGTTTCAATTACAGTGCTTGTGATTGGTCTATTTGTATTTTTTATTTCTTCCTGATTCAGTCTTGGCAGGTTGTGCATTTCTAAGAATTTGACCATTTCTTCCAGGTTGTCCATTTTATTGGCATAGAGTTGCTTGTAGTAATCTCTCATGATCTTTTGTATTTCTGCAGTGTCAGTTGTTACTTCTCCTTTTTCATTTCTAATTCTATTGATTTGAGTCTTCTCCCTTTTTTTCTTGATGAGTCTGGCTAATGGTTTGTCAATTTTGTTTATCTTCTCAAAGAACCAGCTTTTTTTTTTTTTTTTTTCATCCATTCAACATTTATTAAGTGTAATGTGCCAACTACTGTTCTTGGCACTGTTCACAGAAATGAAAGAAATGGGCAAAAGTCCTTGCCCACATGGAAGTTACATTCTAGAAGGGAAGATAAAACAAGATAAATAACAGTGTGTTAGACAGTGATATGTACTAGGGAGAAAACTGAAAATAAGTAGTATCGGGGTGCAGCTTTAAATAGGAGGGAAAGCCTCCCTGAGACAGTAGCTTAAAAAAACTTTTACCCACCTTATTAATTTATCTGCTATAAAATTCACACATTTTAGTGTACAGATTGATAACTTTTGACCAACATATACACCCACTACCCTAATCAAGCTATAGAAAATTCCCATCTCCCCAGAAAGTTTCGCCTCGCTCTTTTATAGTCATTCTCCTAGCCCTACCCCAAGATACAACGGATTTTATTTATATCACGATAGATTAGTTTTTCCTGTTTTACAATGTCACGTAAATGGAACATATAGCACAAAGTCTCTTGTATGTGGCTTCTTTTTGTCAGCTTAATCCATGTTATTGCATTTATTAATAGTTACTGCTCTTTATTACTGAGTATTAATCCATTGGATGAATATACCACAATTTGTGTATTTGATTATTTCTCCTCCTTTTCATCCCTTTTGTAATTTCCATCTGGTATTATTTCCCTTTGGACTGGAGGACATCCTTTGGCATGGTCTGCTGGTGATGAATTTTCTCAGATTTTGTTTATCTAAGAATGTCTTTATTTCACCTTCAATTTTGAAGAATATTTTTGTTCCATATATAATTCTGGGTGGACAGGATTTTTCATGCAATACTCGAAAAATGTCGTTTCATTGTCTTCTAGCCTCTATTGTTTGTGATGAAAAATTAGCAATCATTTTTTTTTTTTAACAGCCACTTGATATTTATTTATTTATTTTTTTTTCTTTATTTTTTTTTTATTAGTTTCTGCTTTATAACAAAGTGAATCAGTCATACATATACATCTGTTCCCACATCCCCTCCCTCATGCATCTCCCTCCCTCCCACCCTCCCCATCCCACCCTTCCAGGCGGTCACAAAGCACCGAGCTGATCTCCCTGTGCTCTGCGGTGGCTTCCCACTATCTATCTACCTTACGTTTGGTAGTGTATATATGTCCATGCCTCTCTTTCCCTTTGTCACAGCTTACCCTTCCCCTTCCCCATATCCTCAAGTCCATTCTCAAGTAGGTCTGTGTCTTTATTCCCGTTTTACCCCTAGGTTCTTCATGACATTTTTTTTTTTTTTAAATTCCATATATATGTGTTAGCATACGGTATTTGTCTTTCTCTTTCTGACTTACTTCACTCTGTATGACAGACTCTAGGTCTATCCACCTCATTACAAATAGCTCAGTTTCGTTTCTTTTTATGGCTGAGTAATATTCCATTGTATATATGTGCCACATCTTCTTTATCCATTCATCCGATGATGGACACTTAGGTTGTTTCCAGCTCCGGGCTATTGTGAATAGAGCTGCAATGAACATTTTGGTACATGTCTCTTTTTGAATTATGGTTTTCTCAGGGTATATGCCTAGTAGTGGGATTGCTGGGTCATATGGTAGTTCTATTTTTAGCTTTTTAAGGAACCTCCATACCGTTCTCCATAGTGGCTGTACCAATTCACATTCCCACCAGCAGTGCAAGAGTGTTCCCTTTTCTCCACACCCTCTCCAGCATTTATTGTTTCTAGATTTCTTGATGATGGCCATTCTGACTGGTGTGAGATGATATCTCATTGTAGTTTTGATTTGCATTTCTCTAATGATTAATGATGTTGAGCATTCTTTCATGTGTTTGTTGGCAGTCTGTATATCTTCTTTGGAGAAATGCCCATTTAAGTCTTCTGCCCATTTTTGGATTGGGTTGTTTGTTTTTTTGCTATTGAGCTGCATGAGCTGTTTATAAATTTTGGAGATTAATCCTTTGTCAGTTGCTTCATTTGCAAATATTTTCTCCCATTCTGAGGGTTGTCTTTTGGTCTTGTTTATGGTTTCCTTTGCTGTGCAAAAACTTTGAAGTTTCATTAGGTCCCATTTGTTTATCTTTGTTTTTATTTCCATTTCTCTAGGAGGTGGGTCCAAAAGGATCTTTCTGTGATTTATGTCATAGAGTGTTCTACCTATGTTTTCCTCTAAGAGTTTGATAGTTTCTGGCCTTACATTTAGGTCTTTAATCCATTTTGAGCTTATTTTTGTGTATGGTGTTAGGGAATGATCTAATCTCATACTTTTACATGTCCCTGTCCAGTTTTCCCAGCACCACTTATTGAAGAGGCTGTCCTTTCTCCACTGTACATTCCTGCCTCCTTTATCAAAGATAAGGTGGCCATATGTGCGTGGGTTTATCTCTGGGCTTTCTATCCTGATCCACTGATCTATCTTTCTGCTTTTATGCCAGTACCACACTGTCTTAATTACTGTAGCTTTGTAGTATAGTCTGAAGTCAGGCAGCCTGATTCCTCCAGCTCCGTTTTTCGTTCTCAAGATTGCATTGGCTATTCGGGGTCTTTTGTTTTTCCAAACAAATTGTGAAATTTTTTGTTCTAGTTCTGTGAAAAATGCCAGTGGTAGTTTGATAGGGATTGCATTGAATCTGTAGATTGCTTTGGGTAGTAGAGTCATTTTCACAATATTGATTCTTCCAATCCAGGAGCATGGTATATCTCTCCATCTATTTATATCATCTTTAATTTCTTTCATCAGTGTCTTATAATTTTCTGCATACAGGTCTTTTGTCTCCTTAGGTAGGTTTATTCCTAGATATTTTATTCTTTTTGTTGCAATGGTAAATGGGAGTGTTTTCTTGATTTCACTTTCAGATTTTTCATCATTAGTGTACAGGAATGCCAGAGATTTCTGTGCATTAATTTTGTATCCTGCTACTTTACCAAATTCATTGATTAGCTCTAGTAGTTTTTCGGTAGCATCTTTAGGATTCTCTATGTATAGTATCATGTCATCTGCAAACAGTGACAGCTTTACTTCTTCTTTTCCAATTTGGATTCCTTTTATTTCCTTTTCTTCTCTGATTGCTGTGGCTAAAACTTCTAAAACTATGTTGAATAAGTGTGGTGAGAGTGGGCAGCCTTGTCTTGTTCCTGATCTTAGTGGAAATGGTTTCAGTTTTTCACCATTGAGGACAATGTTGGCTGTGGGTTTGTCATATATGGCCTTTATTATGTTGAGGAAAGTTTCCTCTATGCCTACTTTCTGCAGGGTTTTTATCATAAATGGGTGTTGAATTTTGTCGAAAGCTTTCTCTGCATCTATTGAGATGATCATATGGTTTTTCTCCTTCAACTTGTTAATATTGTGTATCACATTGATTGATTTGCATATATTGAAGAATCCTTGCATTCCTGGAATAAACCCCACTTGATCATGGTGTATGATCCTTTTAATGTGCTGTTGGATTCTGTTTGCTAGTATTTTGTTGAGGATTTTTGCATCTATGTTCATCAGTGATATTGGCCTGTAGTTTTCTTTCTTTGTGACATCCTTGCCTGCTTTTGGTATCAAGGTGATGGTGGCCTCGTAGAATGAGTTTGGGAGTGTTCCTTCCTCTGATATTGTTTGGAAGAGTTTGAGAAGGATGGGTGTTAGCTCTTCTCTAAATGCTTGAATAGAATTCGCCTGTGAAGCCATCTGGTCCTGGGCTTTTGTTTGATGGAAGATTTTTAATCACAGTTTCAATTTCAGTGCTTGTGATTGGTCTATTCATATTTTCTATTTCTTCCTGAGTCAGTCTTGGTAGGTTGTGCATTTCTAAGAATTTGTCCATTTCTTCCAGGTTGTCCATTTTATTGGCATAGAGTTGCTTATAGTAATCTCTCATGATCTTTTGTATTTCTGCAGTGTCAGTTGTTACTTCTACTTTTTCATTTCTAATTCTACTGATTTGAGTCTTCTCCCTTCTTTTCTTGATGAGTCTGGCTAATGGTTTGTCAATTTTGTTTATCTTCTCAAAGAACCAGCTTTTAGTTTGGTTGATCTTTGCTATCGTTTCCTTCATTTCTTTTTCATTTATTTCTGATCTGATCTTTATGATTTCTTTCCTTCTGCTAACTTTGGGGGTTTTTTGTTCTTCTTTCTCTAATTGCTTTAGGTGCAGGGTCAGGTTGTTTACTCGAAATGTTTCCTGTTTCTTAAGGTGGGATTGTATTGCTATAAACTTCCCCCTTAGAACTGCTTTTGTAGCGTCCCATAGGTTTTGGGTCGTCGTGTCTCCATTGTCATTTGTTTCTAAGTATTTCTTAATTTCCTCTTTGATTTCTTCAGTGATCACTTCACTATTGAGTAGTGTATTGTTTAGCCTGCATGTGTTTGTATTTTTTACAGATCTTTTCCTGTAATTGATGTCTAGTCTCATAGCATTGTGGTCGGAAAAGATACTTGATACAATTTCAATTTTCTTAAATTTACCAAGGCTTGATTTGTGACCCAAGATATGATCTATCCTGGAGAATGTTCCATGAGCACTTGAGAAAAATGTGTATTCTGTTGTTTTTGGGTGGAATGTCCTATAAATATCAATTAAGTCCATCTTGTTTAATGTATCATTTAAAGCTTGTGTTTCCTTATTTATTTTCATTTTGGATGATCTGTCCATTGGTGAAAGTGGGGTGTTAAAGTCCCCTACTATGATTGTGTTACTGTCGATTTCCCCTTTTATGGCTGTTAGTATTTGCCTTATGTATTGAGGTGCTCCTATGTTGGGTGCATAAATATTTACAATTGTTATATCTTCTTCTTGGATCGATCCCTTTATCGTTATGTAGTGTCCTTCTTTGTCTCTTCTATTAGTCTTTATTTTAAAGTCTATTTTGTCTGATATAAGAATTGCTACTCCAGCTTTCTTTTGATTTCCATTTGCATGGAATATCTTTTTCCATCCCCTTACTTTCAATCTGTATGTGTCTCTAGGTCTGAAGTGGGTCTCTTGTAGACAGCATATATATGGGTCTTGTTTTTGTATCCATTCAGCCACTCTGTGTCTTTTGGTGGGAGCATTTAGTCCATTTACATTTAAGGTAATTATTGATATGTATGTTCCTATTCCCATTTTCTTAATGGCTTTGGGTTCGTTATTGTAGGTATAGTCCTTCTGTTGTGTTTCTTGCCTAGAGAAGTTCCTTTAGCATTTGTTGTAAAGCTGGTTTGGTGGTGCTGAACTCTCTCAGCTTTTGCTTGTCTGTAAACGTTTTAATTTCTCCATCAAATCTGAATGAGATCCTTGCTGGGTAGAGTAATCTTGGTTGCAGGTTTCTCTCCTTCATCACTTTAATTATGTCCTGCCACTCCCTTCTGGCTTGTAGAGTTTCTGCTGAGAGATCAGCTGTTAACCTGATGGGGATTCCCTTGTGTGTTATTTGTTGTTTTTCCCTTGCTGCTTTTAATATGATTTCTTTGTGTTTAATTTTTGACAGTTTGATTAATATGTGTCTTGGCGTATTTCTTCTTGGATTTATTCTGTATGGGACTCTCTGTGCCTCCTGGACTTGATTAACTATTTCCTTTCCCATATTAGGGAAGTTTTCAACTATAATCTCTTCAAATATTTTCTCAGTCCCTTTCTTTTTCTCTTCTTCTTCTGGAACCCCTATAATTCGAATGTTGGTGCGTTTAATGTTGTCCCAGAGGTCTCTGAGACTGTCCTCTGTTCTTTTCATTCTTTTTTCTTTATTTTTCTCTGCATCAGTTATTTCCACTATTTTATCTTCCACCTCACTTATCCGTTCTTCTGCCTCAGTTATTCTGCTATTGATCCCATCTAGAGTATTTTTCATTTCATTTATTGTGTTTTTAATCGATGCTTGATTCATCTTTCGTTCTTCTAGGTCCTTGTTAACTGTTTCTTGCATATTGTCTATTCTATTTCCAAGATTTTGGATCTTGGAAATAGAATCTTGGATCAGCTTTACTATCATTATTCTGAATTCTTTTTCAGGTAGACTGCCTATTACCTCTTCATTTGTTAGGTCTGGTAGGTTTTTATCTTGCTCCTTCACCTGCTGTGTGTTTTTCTGCTTTCTCATTTTGCTTATGTTACTGTGTTTGGGGTCTCCTTTTTGCAGGCTGCAGATTCGTATTTCCCGTTGTTTTTGGTGTCTGTCCCCTGTGGCTAAGGTTGTTTCAGTAGGTTGTGTAGGCTTCCTGGTGGGGGGGACCAATGCCTGTGTTCTGGTGGTTGAAGCTCGATCTTGTCTTTCTGGTGGACAGGTCCACGTCTGGTGGTGTGTTTTGGGGTGCCTGTGGCCTTATTATGTTTTTAGGTATCCTCTCTGCTAATGGGTGGGGTTGTGTTCCTGCCTTGCTAGTTGCTTGGCATAGGGTGACCAGCACTGTAGCTTGCTGGTCGTTGACTGAAGCTGGGTGCTGGTGTTGAGATGGAGATCCCTGGGAGATTTTCGCTGCTTGATATTATGTGGAGCTGAGAGGTCTCTTGTGGACCCGTGTCCTGAAGTTGGCTCTCCCACTTCAGAGGCACAGCACTAACTCCTGGCTGCAGCACCAAGAGCCTTTCATCCACCCGGCTCAGAATAACAGTGAGAAAAAGTAGAAAGAAATAATTAGTAGAAGAAAGAAAGAGAGATTGAAAGAAAGGAAGAAGGGAAGGAAGGAAGGAAGGAAGGAAGAAAGAAAGAAAGGAGGGAGGGAGGAAGGATGGAAAGAAAGGAAAGAAAGGAGGGAGGGAGGGAGGAATGAAAGCAAAAGGAAGAGTGAATGGAAGAAGAGAGGGAGGGAGGGAGGAAGGAAAGAAAGAAAGAAAGACAGGAGGGAGGGAGGGAGGGAGGAAGGAAAGAAAAAGAAAGTGGAAAGAAGAAGGGTGGGAGGGAGGGAGGGATGGAGGAAAGAAAAAGAAAGAAGGAAAGGAGGAGCAGAGGGAGGGAGGGAGGAAGGGAAGGGAGGAAAAAAAGAAAGAGCAGGTAAAATAAAATAGAATAAAGTATGAAATATAGTAGCGTTATTAAAATTAAAAAGTAATTATTGAAAAAAAACACGGACCGAAAGAACCCTGGGACATATGGTGGAAGCAAAGCTATACAGAGAGAATCTTACACAGAAGATTACACATACACATTCACAAAAAGAGAGCAGGGGGAAAAATCAAAAATCTTGCTCTCCAAGTCCACCTCCTCGATTTGGGATAATTCGTTGTAAAAAGAGGAAAAGGGCGAAAAGTCTGAAATCTTGCTAAGTCCACCTCCTTAATTTGAGATAATTCGTTGTAAAAAGAGGGAAAAAAAGGGGGGGGGGGAAGTCTTAAATCTTGTCCTCAAGGTCCACTTCCTCAATTTGGGATGATTCGCTGTCCATTCATGCACTCCACAGACGCAGGGCACATCAAATGGACCGTGGAGCTTTAATCCGCTGCCTCGGAGGCTGCACAGAGAGATTTCCCTGTCTCTGCTCTCACAGCTCCCGGGTCTCAGCCTTGGACCTGGCCCCGCCTCTGCGCGTAGGTCGCCGGAGGGCGTCCGTTCTTCGCTCAGACAGGACGGGTTTAAAGGAGCCGCTGATTCGGGGGCTCTGGCTCACTCAGGCAGAGGGGAGGGAGCGGAATGCCCTCTCCTCGCGCACCAGGCAACAAAAGGGAAAAAAGTCTCTTGCCTCTCCGGTAGCTCCAGACCCTTTCCCCGGACTCCCTCCGGGCTAGCACTAACCCCTTCAGGGTCTCTTCCTGCCGCCAGCCCCAGACCTCTCCCTGCGCTCCGACTGAAAGCCGATACCCGAGCCTCAGCTCCCAGCCCCGCCCGCCCTGGCGGCCGAGCAGACAAGTCTCTCGGGCTGGTGTGTGCCTGAGGGCACGGATCCTCTGTGCCAAAATCTCTCTGCTTTGCCCTCCACACCCCTGTTGCTGTGCTCTCCTCCGCTACTCCGAAGCTTTCCCCCTCCGCCACCTGCAGTCTCCGCCCTCGAAGGGGCTTGTAGTGTGTAGAAACCTTCCCTCCTTCACGGCTCCCTCCCACTGGTGCAGGTCCCGTCCATATCCTATTGTCTCTGTTTATTCTTTTTTTCTTTTGACCTACCCAGGTATGTGGGGAGTTTCTTGCCTTTTGGGGGGTCTGAGGTCTTCTGTCAGCGTTCAGTAGGTGTTCTGTTGGAGTTGTTCCACGTGTAGATGAATTTCTGATGTATCTGTGGGGAGGAAGGTGATCTCCGCGTCTTACTCTTCCGCCATCTTCCTCCGGCTCAAAGAACCAGCTTTTAATTTTATTGATCTTTGCTATGGTTTCTTTCATTTCATTTTCATTTATTTCTGATCTAATCTTTATGATTTCTTTCCTTCTGCTAATTTTGGGGTGTTTTTGTTCTTCTTTCTCTAATTGCTTTAGGTGCAGGGTCAGGTTGTTTACTCGAGATGTTTCCTGTTTCTTAAGGTGGGATTGTATTGCTATAAAGTTCCCCTTAGAACTGCTTTTGCTTCATCCCATAGGTTTTGGGTCATCGTGTCTCCATTGTCATTTGTTTCTAGGTTTTTTTTTTATTTCCTCTTTGATTTCTTCAGTGATCACTTCGTTATTGAGTAGTGTATTCCTTAGCATCCATGTGTTTGTATTTTTTACAGATCTTTTCCTGTAATTGATGTCTAGTCTCATAGCATTGTGGTCGGAAAAGATACTTGATGCAATTCCAATTTTCTTAAATTTACCAAGGCTTGATTTGTGACCCAAGATATGATCTATCCTGGAGAATGTTCCATGAGCACTTGAGAAAAATGTGTATTCTGTTGTTTTTGGATGGAATGTCCTATAAATATCAATTAATCCGTCTTGTTTAATGTATCACTTAAAGCTTGTGTTTCCTTATTTATTTTCATTTTGGATGATCTGTCCATTGGTGAAAGTGGTGTGTTAAAGTCCCCTACTATGAGTGTGTTACTGTCAATTTCCCTTTTTATGGCTGTTAGTATTTGCCTTATGTGATGAGGTGCTCCTATGTTGGGTGCATAAATATTTACAATTGTTATATCTTCTTCTTGGATTGATCCCTTTATCATTATGTAGTGTCCTTCTGTGTCTCTTCTAATAGTCTATTTTAAAGTCTATTTTGTCTGATATAAGAATTGCTACTCCAGCTTTCTTTTGATTTCCATTTGCATGGAATATCTTTTTCCATACCCTTACTTTCAATCTGTATGTGTCTCTAGGTCTGAATTGGGTCTCTTGTAGACAGCATATATATGGGTCTTGTTTTTGTATCCATTCAACCAATCTGTGTCTTTTGGTGGGAGCATTTATTCCATTTTCATTTAAGGTAATTATTGATATGTATGTTCCTATTCCCATTTCCTTAATTGTTTTGGGTTCGTTATTGTAGATATTTTCCTTCTGTTGTGTTTCTTGCCTAGAGAATTTCCTTTAGCATGTGTTGTATAGCTGGTTTGGTGGTGCTGAACTCTCTCAGCTTCTGCTTGTCCGTAAAGGTTTTAATTTCTCCATCAAATCTGAATGAGATCCTTGCTTGGTAGAGTAGTCTTGGTTGCAGGTTTTTCTCCTTCATCACTTTAATTATGTCCTGCCACTCCCTTCTGGCTTGTAGAGTTTCTGCTGAGAGATCAGCTGTTAACCTGATGGGGATTCCCTTGTGTGGTATTTGTTGTTTTTGCCTTGCTGCTTTTAATATGATTTCTTTGTGTTTAATTTTTGACAGTTTGATTAATATCTGTCTTGGCATATTTCTCCTTGGATTTATTCTTATGTGACTCTCTGTGCCTCCTGAACTTGATTAACTATTTCCTTTCCTATATTAGGGATGTTTTCAACTATAATCTCTTCAAATATGTTCTCAGTCCCTTTCTTTTTCTCTTCTTCTTCTGGAACCCCTATAATTCGAATGTTGGTGTGTTTAATGTTGTTCCAGATGTCTCTGAGACTGTCCTCAGTTCTTTTCATTCTTTTTTCTTTATTTTGCTCTGCAGCAGTTATTTCCACTATTTTATCTTCCACCTCACTTATTTGTTCTTCTGCCTCAGTTATTCTGCTATTGATCCCATGTAGAGTATTTTTCATTTCATTTATTGTGTTTTTAATTGATGCTTGATTCATCTTTAGTTCTTCTAGGTCCTTGTTAACTGTTTCTTGCATTTTGTCTATTCTATTTCCAAGATTTTGGATCTTGGAAATAGAATCTTGGATAATCTTTACTATCATTTTTCTGAATTCTTTTTCAGGTAGACTGCCTATTACCTCTACATTTGTTAGGTCTGTTGGGTTTTTATCTTGCTCCTTCTCCTGCTGTGTGTTTTTCTGTCTTCTCATTTTGCTTATGTTACTGTGTTTGGGGTCTCCTTTTTGCAGGCTGCAGGTTCGTATTTCCCGTTGTTTTTGGTGTCTGTCCCCAGTGGCTAAGGTTGATTTAGTGGGCTGTGTAGGCTTCCTGGTGGAGGGGACTAGTGCCTGTGTTCTGGTGGATGAGGCTGGATCTTGTCTTTATGCTGCTCAGGTCCACGTCTGGTGGTGTGTTTTGGCGTGTCTGTGGACTTTTTATGATTTTAGGCAGCCTCTCTGTTAATGGGTGGCATTGTGTTCCTGTCTTGCTAGTTGTTTGGCATAGGGTGTCCAGCACTGTAGCTTGCTGGTCGTTGAGTGAAGCTGGGTGCTGTTGTTGAGATGGAGATCTCTGGGAGATTTTCGCCATTTGATATTATGTGGAGATGGGAGGTGTCTTGTGGACCCGTGTCCTGAATTTGGCTCTCCCACTTCAGTGGCACAGCACTGACTCCTTGCTGCAGCACCAAGAACCTTCCTTCTACCGGCTCAGAATAAAAGGGAGAAAAAGTAGAAAGAAAGAATTAGTAGAAGAAAGAAAGAGAGAGAGAAAGAAAGGAAGAAGGAAAGAAAGAAAGGAAGGAATGAAAGAAGAAAGAAAGAAAGGGAGGGAGGGAGGCAGGACAGAAAGAAAGAAAGAAAGAAAGAAAGAAAGAAAGGAGGGAAGAAGGGAGGAAGGAAAGAAAAAGAAAGAGTGAAAGGAAGAAGGGAGGGAGGGAGGGAGGAAGGAAAGAAAGAAAGAAAGAAAGAAAGAAAGAAAGAAAGAGGCGGAGGGAGGGAGGGAGGAAGGGAAGGTAGGAAAAAAAGAAAGAGAGAAGATAATGTAAAATAGAATAAAATATAAAATATAGTAGTGTTATTAAAAATAAAAAAGTAATTATTAAAAAAAAAAAACGGACGGATAGAACCCTGGGACCTATGGTGGAAGCAAAGCTATACAGAGAAAATCTCACACAGAAGCATACACATACACATTCACAAAAAGAGAACAGGGGGAAAAAATCGAAAATCTTGCTCTCAAAGTCCACCTCCTCAATTTGGGATAATTCGTTGTAAAAAGAGGAAAAGGGGAAAAAATCTTAAATCTTGTCCTCAAAGTCCACCTCCTCGATTTGGGATGATTCGCTGTCCATTCATGCACTCCACAGACGCAGGGCACATCAAGTGGACCGTGGAGCTTTAATCCGCTGCCTCCGAGGCTGCAGAGAGAGATTTCCCTGTCTCTTCTCTGCTCTCACAGCTCCCGGGTCTCAGCCTTGGACCTGGCCCCGCCTCTGCGCGTAGGTCGCCGGAGGGCGTCCGTTCTTCGCTCAGACAGGACGGGTTTAAAGGAGCCGCTGATGCGGGGGCTCTGGCTCACTCAGGCCGAGGGGAGGGAGGGGCGCGCAGTGTGGGGCGGGCCTGCGGCGGCAGAGGCCGGCGTGACGTTGCACCAGCCCGAAGCGCTCCGTGCACTTTCCCGGGGAAGCCGTCCCTGGGTCCCGGGACCCTGGCAGTGGCGGGCTGCACAGGCTCCCTGGAAGGCAGGGTGGACAATGACCTGCGCTTGCTCACAGGCCTTGTGGCGGCGGCAGCAGCAGCCCCAGCGTCCCACGCCCGTCTCCGGGGTCTGCGCCTTCAGCCGCAGCTCGCGCCCGTCTCTGGAGCTTCTTTAAGCAGCGCTCTTAATGCCCTCTCCTCGCACACCAGGAAACAAAAGGGAAGAAAAAGTCTTGCCTCTTCGGCAGCTCCAGACTTTTTCCCCGGACTCCCTCCGGGCTAGACGCGGCGCACCAACCCCTTCAGGGTCTCTTCCTGCCGCCAGCCCCAGTCCTCTCCCTGCGCTCTGACCGAAACCCGATACCCGAGCCTCAGCTCCCAGCCCCGCCCGCCCCGGTGGCCGAGCAGACAAGCCTCTCTCGGGCTGGTGAGTGCCTGAGGGCACCGATCCTCTGTGCGGGAATCTCTCCGCTTTGCCCTCCACACCCCCTGTTGCTGTGCTCTCCTCCGCTACTCCGAAGCTTTCCCCCTCCGCCACCCGCAGTCTCCGCCCACGAAGGGGCTTGTAGTGTGTGGAAACCTTTCCTCCTTCACGGCTCCCTCCCACTGGTGCAGGTCCCGTCCCTATCCTTTTGTCTCTGTTTATTCTTTTCTCTTTTGCCCTACCCTGGTATGTGGGGAGTTTCTTGCCTTTTGGGGGGTCTGAGGTCTTCTGTCAGCGTTCAGTAGGTGTTCTGTAGGAGTTGTTCCACGTGTAGATGAATTTCTGGTGTATCTGTGGGGAGGAAGGTGATTTCCACATCTTACTCTTCTGCCATCTTCCTCCGGACTATTGTTAACTACTCAGCCAGCCACCTGTTACTGATTGGAGGAGGGTCTGTATTTTGATTGCAGCAGTTATCTGGAAAATACGGCTCTCAGCACCCCCAGCCGCCAGCCTCCGCATCCCAGGTACGCGGCCCCCGAGACACCCGGCGTGGGCTTGCGCGCAGGCGCTATCCGGTCGCTTCCTTCCGCAACTGTGCTGTGCTGCTATGTATCCTGGTGTCCCCGAGTGGTTCTCCCTAAGCTTCTTCTCCCTCTCTGTCGGGGACTCAGGGTCGCCACTGCCGCTTTTCCGGGCCCCCGGGATTGATTTTAAATGTGGAAACTCCTGAAATGTCAAAATTAATCTGAAGGATTTTATATATGCAAAGTAGTAAAGCATTTTATATGTGACCACCAATCTTACTTCCACAAATACCTTTTTTTTTATGGTATTTTCCATTCATTTTTTTTTTTTTTTTTTTTTTTGTGGTACGCGGGCCTGGAGCACAGGCTCCGGACGCGGACGTGCAGGCTCAGCGGCCATGGCTCACGTGCCCAGCCGCTCCGCGGCACGTGGAATGTTCCCGGACCGGGGCACGAACCTGTATCCCCTGCATCAGCAGGCGGACTCTCAACCACTGTGCCACCAGGGAAGCCCCCATTCATTCTTTTATGCCCCTTTTTGGTTTAAGGGGACTCTTAAAGGTTTACCTTGGGATACTGCACAGGAGAGATGATTTTCTTAAGGCCAGCACAAGAGATGGAGTTAGTTGCTTTCCCAGTATCATGGACCTCTTCTTCCTCAGTAACACCCCTGCACATTTGGCTTTTGTTGTTTGAATAACAATATGTTCACCTACATACTTGCTCACTCAACGTCTCTTGCAGTAGGAATGGCCATGGGATATTGTTCTGGCCAGTGTAATGCAGACATAATCCTTGGGGAAAGCATGTCTTTCCAAATCGAAAGTTGAAGCTTCACCAGGAGGAAGTCTCCTGCCTGCTCTTCTGTCTTTACCTTGCCTTGAATTCAGACAAACACCTTTAGATGCAACAGCCATCTTATGCCTTGAATGAATAAAGCCAACATACATAGCAGGTTGTGGGTACTGCAGAACAGCTAAACTAATATCCACACTGCCTCTGATAGGTCTCTTATTTTGTGAGAAAAATCACCCCTTATCTATATAAATTACTGTTAATTGGACTTTTGTTATTTTTATCTGGATGGTTTATGGACTGAAATATGATTTCTCTTAACTTGTTCTTGTATTGGACAAGAAGAAAAAATGTGGTAGATATTGGGTAGGAAGATGCTATGTGTATTTCTCACCAATTTCTTAAAATGATAAGAATAGTATTTTCAGAGGGAATATCTACCTTTTTTCTGGATAACCTAAAGCTATCTGAATGAGAATCTATGTATATGATCAGCCATTGTTCAGAGAGGACAAGTTAGTTGATTAAGGCTAGAGTAGTGAAATAGAGAATCAAGTAAAACTTGGCTCTGATACACATAATCCCACAATCTTGCCCTTATTCCAATGAACCAGAGCATTTTTATGATATCTTGCTTTGTGCTGTTCTTAACAAATAATTGGCAATTCTGTTGACTACATTTGAGATGAACAAAGAACACTTTTGTGATTGAAGCATTAATTTTGGCTTCCACTTTGCACTAATTACTTACCTAACTGATTCCTGTCAATGTCACATTGACTGAAACAATATTTTTAAGGGAAATTTGACAATTTGTAGCAAGAGTCTTAAAAATATTCACAATCTGTCTTAAAAGTATTCACAATATGTGAATGTTATTTATAGAAAAAATTTTAAAGAACTAATCAGAGTTAAACAAGTTAAATTATCATTAAGAAGTGATTGGTTAAATAAGTACTGTTTAAGTTATACCCTGACATATTATATGCTTGGAAATAACATAGAATAATATTCAATTACCATTGAATACTCACCATTTAGTATTAACAAAACTAGCAGGCTATGAATATTATATGCAATATCATTCCAATTTCAGAGGAAATAAAAAAAGACTGATAGCATCTGTACCAAAAAGCGAAGAGTGTTTCTCTCTGAGTGCTTGAATTATGAGTGGTTGTTTTCTTTGTATTGTTCAATGTTTTCAAATTTCTGCAACCTATATGGCTCAGGAAAAAGATATATTTTTAAGATATCTTGGCTATTAACAAAGTAACTGTAATTTAACACTGAAAATAGCTTAACAGTAAATCATTTTTATTGACTACCTTTTATCATCAAAAAGTTTGACAACAATCTATGTTTGTTTGTTTGTTTTAATACAGAAATCCTAAATGGTGGAGTCTATGTAGACCAGAACAAGTTTCTTTGTTATACAGACACAATTCATTGGCAAGATATTGTTCGGAATCCATGGCCTTCCAACCTGACTCTGGTGTCAACAAATGGTAGCACAGGATGTGAGTACATTATCCTTTTTAATGTCTCAAAAGATTCTTCTACCTCTGTTTTCACAAGAATGGCTTATGTTTATCATGTCATTAATAGTATTTTGAATTTTGACTGCATCCATTGAAATGTTTAGTTATGTATGACAGGACATTCTTTTTGCTTCTAATTAATTCTCTTTTTATAATGATACTCCCCCTTTACAAATTCTCATTTTCTTAACCTGATCCCTTTTGCTAAATCTAAATTATTTTACCATATTTCTAATGTCTAAGCATGTGGCCCATTGTCCATAAACTTAAGGCTGGTGTGTAACTGCTACTTCAACTCTTTGTGACTCATACACCACTGAGAAAAAGGTAGTAGTACAAAAATGTACTTTCCTATTCACTGAAATTTTTAGATAAGAAATAAAAACCAGTGAAAATTTTAGAATTCCTAAGCCTTCATTTACCCCTAAAACCTTCATGGTAATACCTTATGACAATTCTAAACACTATAAATGGAATGGAGAAATATATATTTCATACAGAAGAAATATATATTAAATTCTGGTTTTAGTCATTAGCCTAATAAACTAGCCAATTTCCCATTCTTAAAGTGTATAGTATTTCTACAACAGAGGATTTATTAGATTCAAAGTGTTTAATATGATTAAATGATAAGCAAGTAATATTTGAGCTCTTGTTAAAGCCTTTGGAAATTATTCTGCTAGGAATCTGTTTCACTTTCATACAGCAGGCTATGTTGTCCGCACATTTATTATTACTGACATATGTATGAGAACAGAATCTTTATCAAGAATTACCCTGAGTTTTATATTTCTCATCTATTATTATATGTTTCCCATCTGAAATCATAACTATCTTCACACAGTTCAATGATTATTTGCAATAGTACTGATTGTGTTATAGCACTTTTGTAGGAAATCAAATTCCAAGGGACAATTACTAAACTTCTTGATGGTCCTAATAACAGAGAAATATGAATATACTTGACCAAACTGACAGCTGTGTTTCTAATAAGTATCTAAAACTTTCTTTAAAAAGTAAAGTAACATAATTTGCTTTTCACCTTTAAGCAGAAATTTGTATGAGATATCATCTTTGTTCAACAGTGTTCAAGTTGCATACCTTGTAAAATTACATGCGAATGAAAAATTGACTCTGTCCACACTAACAAAGCAAATGATGTGCTTCAGACATGGCTTCCAATTTTCAGTCTGCCCATACCGTAGTAAATTTTATATGAGGGGGGAAAATCATAATGTTTGGATAAGATGAAAGGCCTACTGACTTTCAGATTATTAGTTATTAGCCTATAATGCATGAATGAGATCAGGCAAGAATAAAGCCCAAGACAGAAGCCAAAGGGAATGTGTCCACCAGCCTTACAGTATGTGGAGCAGGAAAGGTGTGAGGGATTTACTGCACTTTCACAGATGGTATCTCTTTGTGTTATTCTTTTGAGGGCAAATTTGGATGTTTGTGGCTATAATTAGGCACCAGTAGCTGTATTTTTTTTGCATGCAAATAATTGCAGGTACAAAAACTATAAATGCAGAGTAGAATCATAACAAATGATTCGTTACAGATTAACCACCAATTGCTTGTTGAAGTTTTATTCTTTACATATGAGTTTTATTTGCTGACACATTATATACAGTGCATGATACCATATCTGATAATAATATATTTGCTGGTCTTGAATATTGGTTTTCCATGGCTTTATCATGAGTCAGTTTCTTCATTTACCTTCTCCCCATGGGTGATTACTGGCAGTTCTCATGGTTTAAATTCAGCTTCCCCACTAAGTTCCAGAACTACCCACCACCAACCAATCAAATCACCCAAGTTAAGACGTTGGTAGGCATCACTGAGTTCACCTTATCTTTGGTTCTTGACATTTATTTAATTGCTAAATCATGCTCAATTTGCCTATTTCTTCATTGTACGTATTTTTTAATACCATTGCTCTAGTTCAAGACTTTGCCTGTTGCCTGAATTCTTGGAACAATCTCTGAATTCTTAATATTTTTTGAGGCCATGACCCTTGTAGCAGTCTGGTGAACCCATAGCCCCCTTCTCATAATATTTAAAATAAATAAATAGGCTCAAAATGAATATTTTATATCATCAATTAATATGTATAAAATCAATAAATTTATAAAATAAATTATAAAGGATTACAACAAAATAAATTATATTGAAATACACCTATCAGCATACTTTATGTGATATAGTAATATACTTCTTTATTATATTACATAAAGTATTCTAACAGTGGGATTAATATGTAATACCATTTGAAATAGTAATTGGCATAAATATTATTTTAAAAAGGCAAGTCACTTTAACAAATGGTGTTGGGAAAATTGGATAGCCACAGACACAAAAATGAAGTTAGATTTTTATCTTATGCTATATATAAAATTAACTCAACATGGTTTAAATACCTAAATGTGAGACCAAAACTAATGTAACATTTCCCCCATCAAGTTCAAGAACCTCATAAATTCTATCCACAACCCCTTTAGGGGCCCAAGAACCCTTGGTTAAGAGCCCCTGTGTTTAACTACTCTCCTTGCCTTCAGTCCTGACAACTCCACCTGACAAAATGCCAGCACGAGTTGTATTTAATGGAAATCTAACCATGACCCTGTCTAAAAACACTGTCACTGCAACTGACTAATGTAGGGTCAAAACCAACGACTTGGAGTTTTCAGCAGATTCCTACTTATTTTCCCCCTCTATAGAATGAGTTCTTAAAATTTCTTTGTTTGCACTGCCCTTCCTCTTTTGTTTGCTGGGCAAATTTTATTCATACTTTAAGATACTCATCAGTTGTTATCTCTTCTAAGAAGTGTTCTCTTCTATAAGCGAGATTAGGTAACTTTTCCTGTGTAACCCTATAATAACCAGTGCTGAACCCTGGCATTGTCTCACTCTAAAATGAAAAGTCCTTGTGGACAAGGTCCAATTCATCATCCTGTCCTCTGTTCTAGCACATGATAGATGGACAACAGATATATACTGAATAAATAGATAAATAAATGAAATAGATCAGGTCATAAATAGGAAAATCAGATGATTCCAAGTTATATTTTATTCCATCCATCACTTATATTTAAGAGAATGGATGTGAAGAATAAATTATAATCCACAGACAGGTATTTTATCCATTTCAAGTCTATTTCAGGTAAAGATGGCAATACACATGTATACGCTTAATTTAATTTATACTTATATAATTATGTTACACTATTTCTATTAATTATATTTATGTTCTATTTATATTTTATTATATTTATAATAATTATAAGATAAAATACGTGTCTACTTTTCCTTTAGCGTTTGGAGACACTGATTTGTTTAATAATTGTAAATATGTTCAAATCACATAATTTTGACAAAGAATTTAAGCATAATTGATTCTTAAGTGATATTTTGCAAATATTTCTTAACATATGCTTTTGGGTTTTGGTACAATACTAATTCTTTTTTTTTTTTTCACATCTTTATTAGAGTTAATTGTTTTACAATGTTGTGTTAGTTTCTGCTGTATAACAAAGTGAATCAGCTATATGTATACATATATCCCCATATCCCCTCTAGGTAGTCACAAAGCACTGAGCTGATCTTCCTGAATCTAAAAAAAAAAAAGAAAAGAATGGTTCTGATGAACCTAGCGGTGAGACAGGAATAAGGGCACAGATGTAGAGAATGGACTGAGTACTAATTCTTAAAGCAGAAAAGTGCAATGTTTTCAAGAGCAACCTGGCTTTTTATTGACATACCTTTTGGCTATAATTGAAACAATGAAGAAAAGCTTTGAAGTGTGTGGAAAAACAATTTTTAAATGATACTACTTCTTTCAAAATATGTTATTTTGGAATATTTTTAACCAAATTGTATTTCTCAAAATATTTGAGATACTTCAGTCTACACTTTAGTAGGAAAAAGTAGAGATGAGTGTCTTTTTTCTTGTACAGATCCCTAGCAAGACTTCTCTAGCATTCTAACATCCTTGAATAGTTACATCAATAGGGCCTATTCAACAAGCTGCCTTTCAAAGTGAAAAAAAGTCATATAGTGAGTTATGTTTCACTTACCTGGAGCTCTATAATAACACTCATCAACATGAGAATATCAAAATGATGGAAATTACTTGCCCTCGAATAATTAAGCAAATGGGAGTATATCAGAACCTGAACATGGAAAAATAGACAGTGATATTTTCCAAGGAGAAGATGTATAGTTAAGAAAATGGATTTAGGAGTCAAACAGACTTGTTTGAAATCTAACATTGCCTCTTACTAGTTATGTGACCTCGGGCAAGTCACTTATGCTCTCAGCACCTCCATTTCCACGACTATAAAAGGAGAGAGTCAAGAGCTGAGCTGAGCTGCTAGATTTCATGGTGGTCAATTAAGACAATGAACCAATAAGAAGGTAACATTAAAGCTTTTAATCACTTAAAACAATAGTATAAGCAAGAAGCTGCAGTGGAAAAAGCACCAAGTCCTCCACCGTGCCATTTTTCACCATGGAACAGCTCCAGGACAGAGTCAGATGGAGCAGACTGATCAACACAAACACAGGAAATTGTCTCACTGCTGAGGGAGCCCCCAAGCAAAGGCTCCTGCCTGAAGTTTTATGGATCTGGGGGCCAGAAGGCAGGTGGGAGGGAGAGGGGAAAGGGCTGAGAGTGGGAAAGTACTGAGTAATGAGCCAGAGTGGAGAAGAAGTATCTTCAGGGTTCCCCCACCCCTCTAAGGACATTTCAGCAAAGGCACCCAAGGCAGGCCCTTGGTAAAGAGGCCTCCTAATGGAAGCACCTGGGCTAGGAATGTCAACATACTTAAAAGCATGGCTTGTCAGGGAGCCCTGAGTCCTCCTTGACTGCAACCTCCTTCAGAGACCTCAGCACATTGACTGTGCACCACCTCTGCTGTAAGGAGGGCTGCTTTCCTCTGTGAGGGATGCCAGGTAAAGCCTTCGTAGCTACCTATGGTCAGGCTTGAAAGATCACACATAGGTTCTTGGCTAAGAGCTTATATTATCAACTTCCTAGGGTTATTATGGATTATTATGAGGAAGAAATGAGTTAATATGAGTCAAAATTTGAGTGATTTCTTGTAGAAAAGGAATAAAGTGTCTTCTGATTATGATTTGTTTTTTTCATATGACTTGACCATATGTGGACAGAATTATTTTTATATGTGACAGTTATATTTTCATTATATATTAATTAGTTGACATTCTATTATGTTTCTGTTTCATGTGTGTTTTAGCATCCAGAAGATAATATTTTATAGCTTAATCTCACTGAGACACTGAAAGCTACAACACTCAGATGCTGCAGATCCTAGTCTCTTTTTTAGTTTACACCAGATGCACCTCTCATTCTCAATTGCTTTCTAAAACCAAATACCAGCTGCTGACACAGTGGGAGTGTGGGGGAATTGGAAGATTCATAAAAGAGCATTAAGTTCACAAACATAATTTGAAGATTAATCGTTTGTTTAAACCAGATGTTCCGCCTGCATTAAAACCATTAGTAGGGCTTCCCTGGTAGCACAGTGGTTGAAAGTCCGCCTGCCGATGCAGGGGACACGGGTTCATGCCCCGGTCTGGGAAGATCCCACATGCCGCGGAGCTAGGCCCGTGAGCCATGGCCACTGAGCCTGCGCGTCTGGTGCCTGTGCTCCGCAACGAGAGAGGCCACAACAGTGAGAGGCCCGCGTACTGCAAAAAAAAAAAAAAATTAGTAAAACTTAAAACTATATTTTTCTTTTAATGACTTACATATCTTAATAATTGTCTGCTCCTAACTAATACTGCATGTTGTGTCCTATCTAGATAATTTTGTTGAACTAGAAAATAATCAGATGTCAAAATACAGTTAAACTTGATTTTCTTAGTTTATCACCTGTTGTTACTCCTTCAGTGTTAAAATAGTTACGTAAAATACATGCACTCTTCAAAGTTTAGGATTTTGTAGTAGAATAAAAAACAAAATTTGCCCACAGTGCATTTCAATACAGCTTCAGTTTCTGTGTATTATATACACACATATCCATTTTTATATAAATGCATATATAGAATCAAATTATGCATATTGTTTTTAAAAGTTTTAAGATAAAAGTTTTAATTAGGGAAATAGAAAAATGTGAAAAAGCATTAGAAAGCCTAAATGAATCTGCATGAACCCAAAAGATGTATAAGAATCTTTGAAAAGATGTATAAAATAAATTCTTCATGAATCTCATCTGACAAAAGAACTAAAAATCACTTATTGAAGTCAGATGCAATTTTTCTAAACAAAATATTAGCAAACAGAACAGAAGCTAGGAATATGTTTTTAAAAAATAAGAGCAAGTGGCAGTTCTGCCATATTTTTAATCTGTTGGTAAGAGAGCAGGGACTTGAATCTGACCCTTATCTGAGAGGGCCTTTATCATTATATTTATAAGAAGAGGTTTTCCAGGTTGACTGAAATTCACTCCAGGATAAATTGTTATGTAAGAATGTTACAAGATACAAGCACAATGTATCTGCTAGCTTGGTTTTCTTGTTCTTTAGTTTCCTGGAATAAGAGTGCATTGTATCACTTTTTGAATAAATTTTTTTATGACAAATCTTTATTTTCATCAAATGCAATAGTTTTCTTTCAATTAACTTTTTCATCAAATAGTATATGTACATAAAATTAAAGAAGTATGATCTTTGCTTTCTAGAAAGTGATAGAATATTCCTCAGGGGTACTTTACCCCAACCCCATGTGGCAGAATGGAAGAATTCTCCCACAGTAGACGTTTCCTAGCTCAGCTCAGTTCTCATATTTATCATGCATTTCATGGGGTATTTTATTTTATTGCAAATCATATATATATGCATTTGCATATAATATATACTTATAAAGTAAACATATTGTATAAATGTGTGTACACACACACATACACTTACATATACACACACTGACCTCAATAGTTTATGATTATAAATTAGTTTTCACTTTCCTTTTACATATAAACCACCTAAAATCTGGAATAATTTCCATAGTCTCTCCACTCTGGCTGTGTTCTCTTACTGCCAACCCCAGCTTCTCCCACAAATGACTACAGTAAACCTCACAGCTGTACTGGGTACTCCCTCACCTGCTCTGAAGACCCACTATACCCCCCATTTCCTCAAAGCATAAATGAGATTAGTTATTAACATGATTTTGCTAATAATAATAATGTTTATTGAGGGGCAGAGAGGACCAAACTTGACTTTTGTGTTCCTGCTCTTGTGTTGTAGGTGAGGATATCCCTACCTATTGGGACCCTCTGACCATTTGTAAACCTTAAGAACCTACTCTTTTATTGTCTCCTAGGCTTTTTGCCCCTTCTCCAGATGAAGGCTCGTTTCATTTTCTGTTTCTGAATTAGTAGAAACATCAATTCATTGTGTAAGAAAATGCCCACTCCAGGCATCAAATATAATGTGGCTTCCTTAGAAAAGTTTTAGTAGTACATGTCCCAAAGCATCATTTCTTTAGTCTAAAATTTTATCATGTCAGTAGTGTGCCGGTAAATGTTTAATAACACAAAATAAAGAAGAAAACATGCCAATTTGTAGAGTTTGCTGATTTTCATGGTGTAAACATTCCTAATGTTATCCCTTTTTAGCAACCAATGTGGATTTTGGAAGAGACGCCCACTTAGCATACATTTAGGTAGTATTTCCAGCATAGAGAGTCAATAGATGTGAACTAATCAGGAAATAATGAATTTTAAGTATATATTGCCTTTTTAAAATAAAATTTAAATTGTGGGTTTATATATTTTAATATTTAGTAATGGCCGCATTTAAGAAGCAGCTCTCACAATTATAGAAAATCTGACAGTCAGCTAAGTGCACTATTACCATGTGGGAACATCAGTAGCTGTGTGTAGGTAATGCTGGGCTAAGCCCAGTACAGTGCTTACCCTTTCTCCCTGTAAGGATGCAAAAAGAAAATTAAGCCTACACATCATACATGGTATGAACTGATCATGGACCCTAGTCTCCTCTGGGGCAAATGGTGAATAAACAAACACACACATGCACACATACACACAACTCAGGAAAGAATAACCTCTTTAGAGACAGGCCAGTTTAACTCAAAATTTATAGAGGAAAATATCTTCAGGGTCATATTCTGCTAACATTTGTCTTTTAAATTATTAAACAGTATACTTAGCTTCTGCTTTCATGTTAACTTCTTACACTCAAGATTTCCTCAAGAATAACAGATAGAAGTTACCTATCTGTTTAGCCTTTCACTAAAAGGCTTGCTTACAGAGTAAGCCTCTTTTACCCTCGCAAAGTAAACTGAATTTCTTCCTCAAAGATTGACTCCTCTGTACCCCACAAGCATACTGCTCTAGCTCTTAAAATGTTCAATTTTCTACCTTCAAATAAATCTTCATGACCATAACTTGTTGGAAGGAAATAGCAGAGATGTTGTGTATCATGATCTAGCATTACAAAAAGCAAGGGTTTTTATGTCCAATGATAAGTAGATTAATGGTTTCCAAACTTGGACATTTGTCAGAATCTACTCCCAGAGATTCTCACTGGGTAAGTTTGGTTTAAGGATAGGAGGCTACCTATCATCAAAGTTCTCTAATTGATTCTAGTGACAGGTTTAAGTAACACTGAACTGGTGTAGGATTTCTATGCTAGTAAAATGATTAGCAAAGCCTATTATGATTAAGACATCTCAGACCTATGCTGATTCAAAATTGATGTAGAATGCATAGGCTTGCGGCAAATGAGCGACCACCAAATACATGAGTCCCCTCTTAGAGAATATGTAGCGCTCTGTTGTCATGTGAAACTTCCTTCACTAATTTCATTAATAACTATAGCAATGCTTTAAGGGCCTGTGACCTTTTGGGCCTGATATATGACACGTACTGAAAGAACTCTATTTCTAATTCTTATAGAAATTCTGTAAGGTAGATATTAAGAGCCCCATTTGGGTTGGCTGAGAGAAATTTTTAGCAATAAGGACTCGCTTTCTTCCAGTGAATGGTGTGAAAAGATCAAAATTTTATGAAATAGCAGGTCTCTAGGGTTCAAATTGTCAAGTTAAAGGCAGCCATCAAGATTTTATTGTTTGTCTGAGATTACTTTAGATTTTAACAAGTCTTTTCACTTATGGAAATTTTCATTGAAAAAAATATCATTACTTAACTAAAAGTTGCTGATATTATGAAAATGGTTTTCACACTGTTCAGAATGGAAAAAGGCCATGCAATCAAAATAATCAGCTTTTCTTTGAAGTAGTAACTCCTAACATTTTTAGAAATGGAAAGTTTTTGGAATTGGAGATCTTTAGCCATGAATAATGCCTTTCTTATTGAAAAAAAAAAAGTAATAAGAGCTACACACTTTGTTTGAATTGGGTAACAATCACAGGAGATCTAATAAAAGTAATATAATCAAAAATAAATCTTTCCCAAGTGTCTTATAGATGGGTGAATGGATAGGCAAAAGGTGGTATACACGTACAATGGAATGTTATTCTGCCTTGAAAAGCAGGAAAACACTACAACTGGGCTGAACCTTGAGGAAATTATGCTAAGTGAAATAAACCAGTCATAAGAAGACACATACCATATGATCCTTACTTATATTCAATACTTAGAGTAGTCAAAATCATAAAGACAGAAAATATAGTGGTGGTTGCAGGGGCTGGAGGTGCAGGGAGAATGGGGAGCTATTGTTTAATGAGTATATTTCAGTTTTATAAAATGGAAAAAGTTATGGGGTAGATGGTGGTAATTGTTATACAACAATGTGAGTGTATTGGTACTCCGACCTGTACACTTAAAAACAGTTAAATGGTAAAATTTATGTTATGCATATTTTTCCACAATAAAAAAATATTTAAAATGTAAAGCTAGGAACATTAACATAAAGTGACTGTCACTAAGAGACCTCTGGTGATCTTCCACATTTTTTATTCTATTTTTTCCACAATTTAAAAATATGTCCCCCTATGTAATGTTTTGAGTCATCCTGCTATAAGAGGATTTGCAAATAATTCTAAGCTTGGAAGAATTAGGTGTAGGGGTTGAAATGCTAAGTTGATCAAAATTGATTTAAACTTTCACAAAGTTTGAGACTTATCCAAACCAAATAAAATTCTATGTGGACTCAAGAAGTACTTAATTAATGTGAAAGAGATTACAGAGCATTCCATGGTTGATTTTTTTTTTTAAACCTAAAGCCCTGTTTGTATACTGGTGTTTAAAGCAACTATGTAGAATTGAATGAAAATTGTGCTGAATCCACTCAGTTTTACCCTCTACTATTTTTCTCTGATTTGTTTACTCTGTAATGGTTAAAAGTGATTATGTTTATGTCTGTGTCCTGTTCTACAACCATCATTCATAGATTTCCTTACCACTCATATGCTTATTCCTGCTTACTAATGTAATTGTTTTCCTGAAACTCAATTGCACAATGAAGTAGAATTTAAAGAGCTTACATTTTCCTTTTCTTCTCTAATTTCTCATCACTTAGAGAAAGCTAGGAACTGAAAGGAAAAAGTAACAGAAAATGGTGTATACAGGTTTTCCCTTTCATACCATTTGCAAAGAAGAAGTTTCAGACGTCTTCCCTCCCCTATCGGTTCCACTCACTATGCCACTTTTATTTTGCAGTTTGGAGCAGAGGTGAGCGAAGGACTGCTAGTTACTCTGGAGGGTTGGAGCAGGGGAGCCGGCATCCCTACAGTGAGCTGGGGAAAGATGAATAAAGAGATCAAGCTGCTAACCCACTTAGCAATCTTTCAAGCCTAGATTGTTGCAAGCAACCCTATGCAACTTTTATTTAATTCTTTGCTGCCTGGCACGAACAAATTATGTTCTATTTAGAGGTGATGCTTTTGGCAATTGTAAGTGCTCTTTCTAAGCAGGGAAGAGAAAATGGAAAGGAAATTACGCAGTGACATTTCTCTTAAAGTTCTCCTTTAAGTATATGTAAAAGAAATATATAAAAGAAAAAAAAAAACCTTGATAAAAAAATGTACAAAGGAAAAGTCATCTCAAAATTAGGTGTCCTGGTAAGCCACTTTTATTCTCCTACCTCCTCACACTTTATTAAACTAAGATTTTGATCTAAGCAGCTTTTTAAAAAAATATTTTCTATAGAATCAGTTCAAACTCTGTACTCGGGAAGTAGAATACAGCATCAGAAGAGCTACCTATATGCCCAAGTTACAGTTACTTTGTTGATAATTAACTATTACTAGTTAATAGTTAATTATCAAAATGAGTTTTTCAGAATAAAGAAATTTGTTTTGCTAGAAATAAATACAATGATAAAACTAAAAGATTTTTTAAAGCAATAAAATGTTGGATAACCAACACTTCTTCATTTCTAAATTTTATTTAGTTGCATAATTTTAAATATCAAATATTTTATTGAAAAAATTTGCTGTGTATTTTTAGTGGAATAAATACACATGTGAAGTTCCTTATGGTTGTATCACTGACAGGGATCTTCCTGTTTGAATCAATAGAGAAAGGTAAATTAATATCATGTAGTTTTGTAACGTTCTTATGAAATAATAAATTATTTCTACTAATCCACACAGTGGACCCAGACATTTTATCTGAGGGAGAAAAAAAAAAAAAACACAAAACATTGTTTCATCAATATTAACTTAATTTAGAGTAAGAATATATATTACTTTAAAAATATTTGAATGGATAATCATAGAGAAAAATTAGATATTATTGTTCTTTCTCTCCCTTCTTTTCCTACCTTCTAAAAGCTTTTACCTAACCCTATTCCAGAGCAAAGCCCCCTGCATCTTCATTCTCTTTGCACAATTATTCTTCTGCTTCTTTGCCTCAGATGGTAGCCTAGTGGCTGAGCTCAAACTCTGGGTTTCTACATGAGTTTGAATCTTGACTCCAAGAGTTTCTTCTAACTGTAATTTCTTAACTGTCATTGCTTAGCTCCTTTATCCTACATTTTTCTCACATGAGAATTAACTGAGATAATAAATGAAAATGTTTAAAACAATGCCTGCCACATAGTAAGTGCTCAATAAATGTTAGTTGTTGTTAACATTTTTAATGTTTATAACTGAGATTTGCTCCTTGTATGAAGCACTGCTTATTCTGTGTCCTATCCTAATGCTGGGGACTGTGATCAGCCTTCTCTTAGGTCCCCATCACCACTTATAAGTAAATATGCCTCTGACTCTGTGGGGATGGAAAGTGGGATGGGGAAGGACACCATTTTTAATGCTCTTCACATCCACTTGTAGTACCCCCTCCTACCTGCTCATTGAAGTCATCTGCTAAATACTGCTTGTTCCTCAGGTACATCAAAGATTTTAGCAAGTGACCCCAAATCATCTTTTAACTCCATGCAAGCCATTCCGTACGTGACTTTGAATAACAATGCATTATTGGAGTATAATTGCCTCACAATACTGTGTTAGTTTCTATTGTACACCAAAGTGAATCAGCCATATGCATACATATATCCCCATATCCCCTCCCTCTTGAACCTCCCTCCCATCCTCTCTATCCCACCCATCTAGGTCATCGCAAAGCACAGAGCTGATCTCCCTGTGCTATGCTGCTTCTTCCCAGTAGCTAACTATTTTACATTCTATAGTGTATATAAGTCAGTGCTACTCTCACTTCACCCAGCTTAGGCAAAGACAAAAAGACAACCCTCAGAATGGGAGAAAATATGTGCAAATGAAACAACAGACAAAAGATTAATCTCCAAAATATACAAACAGCTAATGGAGCTCAATATCAAAAAACAAACAATCCAATTAAAAAATGGGTGGAAGACCTAAATAGACATTTCACCAAGGAAGACATACAGATGGGCAAGAAGCACATGAAAAGATGCTCAACATCACTCATTATTAGAGAAATGCAAATCAAAACTACAAGAGATATCACCTCACACCAGTCAGAATGGCCATTATCAAAAAATCTAGAAACAATAAATGCTGGAAAAGGTGTGATGAAAAGGGAACCTTCCTGCACTGTTGGTGGGAATGTAAACTGATACAACCACTACACAAAACAATATTGAGGTTCCTTAAAAAACTAAAAATAGAACTACCCTATGACCCAGCAATCCCACTACTGGGTATATTCCCTGAGAAAACCATAATTCAATAAGTATGTGTTAATGATCTCATTCAACATCCTTGCCTACTGGTTTCTTGACCTCCTAAAATCCATTGAACTTACTCAGTATTTGCTCTAATCTTATCAAAACCAGGCCTTATTGGGACAAAGTTAAAGCTTGTCTTCCTATGTGTGTTTAATCTATTTTGTGTGCCCTGTCCTCCCTTGTCCAACATGACTATTCTATTCTTGTATCTGTTAACAGAAATAAGAAACTTAATTATATCGGTTAAGAGTGTGTAATCTGGAGCCTATATTTCTGGACTCTAATCCCAGGTCTATCACTTACTGTATGATCTTGGGCAAGTTATTAAGCTTCTCAGGACTCAGCTTCCTCATCTGTAGTAGTATTTTCTTTCTAAGGTTGTCATGAGAAATAAGTAGCTTAGAATGATGCCTGCTACATGATAAAGTTGCATTATATCTAAACTATGACTAACTCTTTAATATGCCAGCTGATGAGGACTTTGCAAAGGAAAACAATAGATATATATGCAGTAGTTTACAAATCATTTATATTTTTTCTATAAATAATGGATCAGTTTCCAGATCTATCTAGTAGATATCTATCAACAAGAGACTCCACTGAAATATCTTGTTGATGGGATAATATTTTAAAAATATATTATAAATCCATTAATCTTGAGTTGTAGTTTTTGTGTGTGAACTTCAAAGGCAACTTAATGAAAACATTTTATACCAAGACATTTTAGGCTTATTACTTACTGTAATGCCTTTTGGGTCACTTTCTTATAACCTTCATCAATTTTAAAATCACATTTTCATTCCTTAGGCTTACAGTGGCATTTTAGAAATGTGCCTCTTTGTTAACGTTGTTGTTTTGATTTTAAGTGTGAGGACTTGGGGGAGGAAAAAATATATGTGTATAAAAACAGCTAAGTCCTTTTGGCAGATGAAAGAATGGTAGGAACATAAGATGAGACTTCTGGCTGTTATACCTCAAAGAGTTTGTTTAATATAGTGCCATGGATCTACCTAATCTTTCCAATTTGTTACCTATTTTTCTTTGTCATCTGTCTCAGTGATGTCTCATTTCCCCAACTGACTGCTGCAGGCTAGCAATCTGTAACAAAAACTCAGTCTCAATCTCAGATATAATAAAAAAAGGAGGCCACAAGATTAATGGCCCCAGCCATAATTATAAAGTCTCAAACCACAGACATTATAAGACCTTTCAAATTTTACTCAGGGTGGAAGAAGCTGGGTTATCACTATAGTGTGAAGATATTGGTCTCGTAGTAAAGAAAATGTTGTGTTATTTGATCTGGGAAGGCTACTCTGTTTTGAGTACTGTTAGGAACTGTGGAGACAAAATGGTTTCTTCCCTTAAGGAGCTTGTAATAATTTCATCCATTTCAGTTTTCCCTTGATAATGGCTATTTCTTATTAATTCATAGAGGAGACAGGTCTATTCTTGGAGCTGTCAAGTGGAAGCCAGATGAAAACAGGCTGCTCTTGGGGACCATGCCACACACAGATATTGGGAATTTTGTAATGTTCATGGTGATGTAGAACCAGTACATTGCTTCTCAAGTAATGACTACTCTGACAGGATATAAATGACAAATGTGGGAATATTTGAGGTCTTCCTTTCTCACCTGCTCAAACATTCTGTGTCTGCCAGCCTGATATTTCCAGCACACTGAACCAAACTGTCCCTCACACCTCCAGACACACACACACACACACACACACACACACACACACTCACACAAAGTCCTCTTAGAATGTTGCATTGCACACTTTGGATATAAATGGATTAAAAAATGGGCAGAGAGGCTTTCCTGGTGGTGCAGTGGTTGAGAGTCCGCCTGCCGATGCAGGAGACACGGGTTCGTGCCCCAGTCCGGGAAGATCCCACATGCCACAGAGTGGTTGGGCCCGTGAGCCATGGCTGCTGAGTACCACAAAAAAAAAAAAAAAAAAAAAAAAAAAAGGGTAGAGAATCATTTAACCAGAGAGCTGGATGGGATAAAAACTATTTAGGGAGCATGGCTAAGTCAATCAGTGCCATAATAATGATACAATGGGGGAGAGTAGAAAGATGAAATTTTTGTGACGGGAAAAGGTATGGAGAGAGAGAAAGAGAGAACTTGGAACTTGGAATTCTGGTGAATGAGACACTTCAGAGAGTGAGAGTTGAGAAAATATTTGAATCGTGGCCATGGGCAATGCTTTGGATCCCATTTAAAATACCCTTTGAGAGGAGTAAAGTTCTTTCATGTGAATTTTGACTGTTGAACCATGCTTCTCAAATGTGAGACCACTCACAAACTGAACATGTGCATGTTTATGGTTCCTCAGGGATCCATTAGCACCTCTGACTAGAGAACTCACAGATGAGGGTTATGGGATACAGTAATCCAAAGTATTTTGCCACCATGGGTTTCTCTTTCTGTCACATACCTTGAAATAGTCTCTGTTCTCTTTCCCTTCCTTTATGCAACTAAGGGAAATATTCAAGAGTGAAATATTCAGTAGCAGAGTGAACTTTCACTGCATTTGGATTATTAGTAACATTCCTGCTGAGACTATGACTTCTCAAACTTTGCTGAAGCATGCAGAGACCTCTGAAACCCACTGTCCCTGTTTGCCGAGCCTGTCAAAGTTCCTAAGGTGTCACATCCTCTCTTTCCTATAGCTTGACTGCGGTACCTTAGTGATCATTTCAACTCTGCATAAATGCTTCTGTCTCCAGGTTACTTCATTTGTCTACCGTGTCACCTCTGCTGACTGTCTCCATCTCTTTGCCTCACTTTGTTTTTCTTTGTTTTTATATACAGTGCTGTGAGGGAGGGAAAACGGAACTAACATTGATTGAAGCTTATGATGTGCCAGGCATTTTGCATATGGCATTCCACTTAATCACTCCTAACATATATAGTAAATATCATCATCTGTATTTTATAAATGAGGAAAGTCAGCTCTTAGGTACAGTTTGTTGCCTGAGGTCCCACTAATTGTAAATAACTAAAACTGAATGCAGATAAAAGTGATATCAAAGCTTATGTTTTCTGCATTTACCAGCATATATATGAACTGTTAGAGCAGTAAATGACAAAATTGTAAATTGGTTGTGTATGCAAGAGTATTTTAAAATAATAGTATTTTAAAATATTTTATCTTCTCTAAACCGAGGGTATAATTTCCTATGACAATTATAACTGCCAATTGCTAAAATGTGTTTATATTTAATTGACACTTATTTTAGCCCCATTTCCAGTTGAACCTTAATTAAAAAATAATAGAAGCAAGTAAATGTCAATTAGAAATTAAAAAATGGACAGGAACAAAAACTTTTGACAAGCAAATATGCTAAGTATAAAAAGTTCTGACACACTGTAAAGGGAGTAGTCTCTTTTTTCCATTTAAAGGCTGCTTTCTCTTTTCTTACCTATAAAATGGAACAAATAATAGTATTTATAATGTTATTGTGTAATTAAATGAGATACTATGTGAAAGCCCTTAGTCTACTAGTTAGAACATAGAAAGTGCTCAATAAATGGTAGATGATGTGGTAAGTTTGATGATGTTGCTGCTGCTGATGTCTAGATTGGATTATGCAACATAGTGTAAGCCTCCATGTATAAGATAAACACTTAAAAATATATATAGAGAGAAGTTAACTAACCGGACTAAGAATTGTAATTCTTACCTGTCCCATGCCAGATAGACTCTGTGTTATGTGTATATCTGTCTGTTGATATTCACATGAAATACTGATTTAAAACCATAAATGCAGGAATTTTACACTGATTCTTTTAAATTTCTTGTTGTTACTTTTGACTCATTTTGCCTACCAAGTGCTTTTAAAATCTGAACCGTTATCCTGTGTATGAGCAAGCACTGCTTCGTCCAGATTTGTGTCATTTTCAAAAATGGTAAGCATATTTCATTGTTTTATCCAACTCAGTGATTAAAACGTCAAATATGATAGATATGTACAGAGGCCTTTGACACACCACTAGAACCAGTAGATCAATCTAAGCCTTCCAGGACATCAATCCTTTCATCAAATGTTCTGATACATGTGCCAGTCATCTACAGATCCAAATGTCGGTTCCAGATTCCATCAGTGTTTTCCAGAAGTATATAAAAAAGACATAGTCAAGTTCTTTCTGATATCCAAATTGTCCCTCCATGACCTTTAAATCTTTAAAATATGACATGAAATTAGTGATATTTTCTTAATGTGTATTTTCATTTAAAAAATATGTATTGATCTCCTGCATCTCCTAAGTATTCCATAAAGCAAAACAGTTAATTGAATTTTAGTTTGTCTGTATAATGGGAGGTAAATCCACCCCCCAAAAAATCACATTTATTTAACATCACTTGCAACTGTACAGGATAAAATATAGAGTGAAAATAGAATGTTACAAAACTATACAGAGTATTATATTAACTTAAAAACAATTATATATACTTCAAATAAATGAAAAACACCAAAGTGAAAAGTTTATGCATGATATTTATTTTCTTCTTTTACACTTTTCATTTTATAGCACTTTAATTTGAACATGTGTTAGATTTAAAATCTAGCAAATCCATCTGAAATATTTAATACAAATAGTGTGGGTAAGAGAAGACCTCACTGAGAAGTTGCATCTAAGAAAAGCAAGGAAGCAGGTGAACCATCTGACTGCAAGCTATCAGAGAAAGAGATGTCCAGGGAAGTAAAAAAGAAGGGACCCTAAGTGGGTCATGCACCTAGTTTATGTCCTAGAAACAGCAGGAGTGAGAGTGAGAGGGATGAGCCAGAAGGGGAATAGCAGGAGGTAAGGTTATGGAGGCAAGAAGGAGAGAACCAAGTATTCTAGTTTCTTGAAGACCATTGTAAGGGACTTTGGCTGTCAGTCTGAGAGAGACGGGAAGTTATTGGGATTTGAGCTAGTCTAAGGACATCACTGGCTAATATATTGAGAAGAGATTGTAAAGGATCCAGAGTGGAAACTAGGACACAAGTTAGGAGGTTATTTCATTAATCCAAGCAAGAGATGACAGTGGCTTAGTGGTGCTGGTGGTGGGAAATTACTGGACACTAGATATATTTTGAAGTTAGGGTCAACTGGATATGCTAATGAATTTGGATCTGGGATGTGAGAGAAAAAGGGTTGCTGAGAATGACTTCAAACTCTCTAACATGAGCCTCTGGAAGGATTGTGCTGCTATTGACTGAGACGAAGAAGGCTTTAAAGAGATAAGTTTTTTGGTGGGGTGGGAAGATCAGGGATTAATTTTTGGACATGTAAATATTTAAAGGCCTGCTAATCATACAGGTATTGATCTTTCATAGACAGTTCGAAGTATAAACTTGTTTGCACATGGTCTGGGCTGGACATAAAAATTTTGGAGAGTATCAGCCTATTAGGGTATTTGAGTTAATATACATAAAATTCTTAGAATGTTCCTGAAAGGGCTGCCATCACATAAGGCTGAACAGGCTGTACACTGCAGACCTTCAAGGGGGTATCATCTAGATAGACTACACTCTAAAGGATTGTCTTGGCTGTTTTTGGTGGCCCTGGTAGTTCATCATAAGTGCTCATAAATCTACCTATTCTTATCACTGTAGTTGGTTGCAAACAGCAGACAGATCTTAATATATTAAGTCTGCTGGTAAGGTTCCCCAGCCTGTTCATACCTCTTATTTATATGTTTTAGAAATACTTTTGACATTGATTGGAGATAATTATGTTCCTCAGTGGGTGGAATTCCTATATTCTACTCTGTGCTCACAGCAATGAACAGTGATAATTAATGCTTTCTAATTGCTTGATTTGAAAGAAATGTTTGACAGTATCAAATATGAAATCTTTCAGTTTTTCAGGAAAAATACTTAATTTTTTCTTATAATGTGAGTCAAATTGTTTTGCTGATAGTATGACTTTTACAAAAGTATTTGGCCCCTTTGCTATTCTCTTTGAAGTTTTTCTCTGTTAGCTTTCAGGAGTTTGAAGGTATGCTGAGAGATATATAGAAGGTATGGAATAGTAATATAGACAACATTATATCAGATCTTTATATTCAATAAGAAATACAATTCCTTTAGTATGTTAATGTCATTTCTATCAGTCACTCTTATTATCACATGAAGCTGTAGATATAAGCAATAAGTACAATTTTAAGTTTTAAATAGATTATCATCAAATTTCTTTTTGACACTGAAATTTGTGTAGATCTCACCATTCTCCTTGAATCTATAAGTAGAAACATCTAAATTCAGCATGTTAATAGAGTACCTGTTTATCCTTATGCATGATTTAAGAGGTTTTTAAAATGGCACTCTTTTATTTAATTAATTTATTTTATTTTATTTTTTGCTGCGTTGGGTCTTCAGTGTTGCACGTGGGCTTCCTCTAGTTGCGGCGAGCGGGGGCTGCTCTTCATTGCAGTGCATGGGCTTCTCATTGCGGTGGCTTCTCTTGCTGTGGAGCATGGCTCTAGGCGCGTGGGCTTCAGTAGTTGTGGCACGCAAGCTCAGTAGCTGTGGCTTGTGGGCTCTAGAGCACAGGCTCTGTAGTTGTGGCACATGGGCTTAGTTGCTCTGTGGCATGTGGAATCTTCCCGGACCAGGGATCGAACCCGTGTTCCTACATTGGCAGGTGGATTTTTAACCACTGCGCCACCAGGGAAGTCCGAAAAATGGCACTCTTATAGGTTTTGTACCTCGGGTTTCTGCAATTATCATATCTACTCTAGATTGATTTGTGTTTTCAGAAGGCCTCAGAAGAAATGAAAATTTACTCAGTAGGCTCAGTACTTTCAAACCTTTGCACAATTCTGTGTGCCACATTAACTCTTAGTCTATCAGCTATTTCTCTATAATCCTATCTGAAGTGGTACTGGGCTTGGAGATACTGTGTGCTCTGGCAGTCACAGATTAGTCCTAGGTTGCTGAGCCTTTGAGGAAAGGGTGGATAGAAGTGCTGCAGACTAAATTTGATATATTTCACCCTTCTGTCCAAAATTAATCTTGATCACATGATCATATATGCTCTTTTCAATCCTTTGGCTTTAGATTGCTTGAAATGAGTAACAATGAGGTTGATATTATTTATTTATTTTTCAATACAGTGATTAGTAAAACATTTTAAACAACTAACTCCTGATTTAATTTACTGCTAGATGAAAAATTCCACATATATATATTTTTAATTTTTAAATTCGTCTTTCTAGTTAGTGAAAATACCTGCCCATCTTTTTTCTGAACAGCAAAATGTATAACAGTAAAGTTTCCATTCAATAATTCACTTTCAAATCATAGATAATATAGGAAGATTGAATTAAGACTAGAAGAAAATGTAAGCTCAATTTACAGGATAAAAGTGTGAGGATGAATAAACACATAACAATGAGAACTGTCAGGTAAGAATAAGGGAAGTTTAACATCTGATAAAAGAAAAAAGCAATTCCACATTACATTAATATTATTAACCCTACTAATATATCATTTGCTGGAATCATGTTGTGACTTTACTATCATATGGGTGATTCATAATAATTTAAAATTGAAAATAAAAACTATGTATTTTCTAGGACTCCTGGGGGAAAAGAAAATACAAATTGATGGAAATATATTCATAAATCAGAGTAAATACTGAGAAATGAGAGACTGCTAGATTTTTACACTGTTTAATTCTGTACGTTTGGTCACCAAGCATCTGATCAGATCTAATTGTCAGAAAATATGGCCATAATGTTAATAGAGTTTGGAATTATATGCCAAATCATTATTTTTTATATATGCTTTGTTGTCTTGGAAACATTATCATTAGAATCCCTGGGATTGCTTTTTATAAATATGGATTCCTATACCTCATTGCAGACTATAAAATCAGCATTTTGCACAAGGTACTCAAGTGTCAACACTAACTTTTAGGAAGCATACTCTGACAACCTCTTCTACTTTGCAGGTCAAACCACATCAATTCAAAGCTCAAAAACCTTGACCTACACCATAATACCTGTACAGAGTAAACACCAACCAAGACTTTCAAGACACTTTGTAAACTCATACTTCAAGCTGTTTCTGTGCAAACTGCTCAAGGGACCATAAAATATTCATTATGATCCCAAAGAGTTCTGCTTATCCATGCCTCTGTGTTGTTGCTTAGGTAAATCTTTCAGCCTGGAACTTTTCTTCCCTCCCCTTCTCTACGGGGAAAACAAGATATCCAAGCCCAATTGAAATGCCCATCCCCTCTGGAGAACTTTTTTTTTTTTTAATCTTTTTTCTCTACTTTATGCATACCTATGTTTTGATTATTGTAATCATTTGCCTATATTTCTGCCTATTTCCTGGTCCTTGAAAGCTCCTTGAGGGCAGAACACTGACTTATTCATCTTTTTATTGTCTGGCCAAGAACAGGAGCTGGTTTAGTGTAGACTTTCAAAAATGTTCCACTTCCCTTTTTTAAAATTCATGGTCATAAAAAAGATACTGTTCTCTCACTCTTCCCCAGTAAATGTAGTGTTAAGAGGTCAAGAATGCCAACTTTTAAAAGAACTGAAAGAAGAATCCAGGGATGTAACTTCATCACTTTTAACTAGAGGCAGGTTGAGGATGTAATCATTTATGGTTGTCAGTTACTTTATATTTTGTAACTCTTAAACTGTCCTGGCATATTACTTGCAGAAAGCAGTACAGAGGTACAAGTTAAATCCCATCTCTGCTGTCAGGCAGTTCCAAATAAAAGCAAAACTTCCAGCATGATTTTATGACTCTTAAAATTATCAAAGTGGCTCAGGGACTCTAGCTCCTTAAAAAACAAAAAACAAAAAAAGAACAAGAGCTACATTTTTAGTAACAACTGCTAGACAAGCATAAAAATGAACTTAGCTATATTTGCTAACTTCTATGATGAATAATGCATTGTCAGAGGAGATTGCCTGTGAATTGAAATAATGCTTATATGCAATAATCAGCACTTATTTTTTAAAATTAGTTGTTAAGGTGACAAATATTTGTTTAAATTTTTGTTTTATTCTATAGTTAAGATTTTCAATTGGGTCAGATTGACAGGAGGTAGAAATATTAATTTAAATAACTATGCTATCACTAAGCTGAATGGAAATGTCAGATTCTTATTTTTATTAAAAACAATTTTTTTACATCTTTATTGAAGTATAATTGCCTCACAATGGTGTGTTAGTTTCTGCGTTATAACAAAGTGAATCAGTTATACATATACATATGTTCCCATATCCCCTCCCTCTTGCATCTCACTGCCTCCCACCCTCTTATCCCACCCCTCTAGGTGGTCACAAAGCACTGAGCTGATATCCCTGTGCTATGCGGCTACTTCCCACTAACTATCTATTTTACATTTGATAGTGTATATATGTCCATGCCTCTCTCTCACTTTATCACAGTTTACCCTTCCCCCAACCCATATCCTCAATTCCATTCTGTAGTAGGTCTGTGTCTTTATTCCTGTCTTACCCTAAGTTCTTCATGACATTTTTTTTTCTTAAATTCCATATATATGTGTTAGTGTACGGTATTTGTCTTTCTCTTTCTGACTTACTTCACTCTGTATGACAGACTCTATGTCTATCCACCTCACTACAAATAGCTCAATTTCATATCATTTTATGGCTGAGTAATATTCCATTGTATATATGTGCCACATCTTCTTGATCCATTTATCCGATGCTGGACACTTAGGCTGTTTCCGTCTCTGGGCTATTGTAAATAGAGCTGCAATGAACATTTTGGTACATGACTCTTTTTGAATTATGGTTTTCTCAGGATATATGCCCAGAAGTGTGATTGCTGGGTCATATGGTAGTTCTATTTGTAGTTTTTTAAGGAACCTCCATACTGTTCTCCATAGTGGCTGTACCAATTCACATTCCCACCAGCAGTGCAAGAGTCTTCCCTCATCTCCACACCCTCTCCAGCATTTATTGTTTGTAGATTTTTTGATGATGGCCATTCTGACTGGTGTGAGATGATATCTCATGGTACTTTTGATTTGCATTTCTCTAATGATTAATGATGTTGAGCATTCTTTCATGTGTTTGTTGGCAGTCTGTATATCTTCTTTGGAGAAATGGCTATTTAGGTCTTCTGCCCATTTTTGGATTAGGTTGTTTGTTCTTTTCTTATTGGGCTGCATGAGCTGCTTATAAATTTTGGAGATTAATCCTTTGTCAGTTGCTTCATTTGTAAATATTTTCTCCCATTCTGAGGGTTGTCTTTTGGTCTCCTTTATGGTTTCCTTTGCTGTGCAAAAGCCTTTAAGTTTCATTAGGTCCCATTTGTTTATTTTTGTTTTTCTTTCCATTTCTCTAGGAGGTGGGTCAAAAAGGATCTTGCTGTGATTTATGTCATAGAGTGTTCTGCCTATGTTTTCCTCTAAGAGTTTGATAGTTGCTGGCCTTACATTTAGGTCTTTAATCCATTTTGAGCTTATTTTTGTGTATGGTGTTAGGGAGTGATCTAATCTCATACTTCTACATGTACCTGTCCAGTTTTCCCAGCACCACTTATTGAACAGGCTGTCCATTCTCCACTGTACATTCCTGCCTCCTTTATCAAAGATAAGTTGACCATATGTGCATGGGTTTATCTCTGCGCTTTCTATCCTGTTCCATTGATCGATCTTTCTGTTCCTGTGCCAGTACCATACTGTCTTTATTATTGTAGCTTTGTAATATAGTCTGAAATAAGGGAGCCTGATTCCTCCAGCTCCGTTTTTCGTTCTCAAGATTGCTTTGGCTATTCAGGGTCTTTTGAGTTTCCATACAAATTGTGAAATTTTTTGTCCTAGTTCTGTGAAAAATGCCAGTAGTAATTTGATAGGGATTGCATTGAATCTGTAGATTGCTTTGGGTAGTAGAGTCATTTTCACACTGTAGATTCTTCCAATCCAAGAACATGGGGTATCTCTACATCTATTTGTATCATCTTTAATTTCTTTCATCAGTGTCTTATAATTTTCTACATACAGGTCTTTTGTCTCCTTAGGTAGGTTTATTCCTAGATATTTTATTCTTTTTGTTACAGTGGTAAATGGGAGTGTTTTCTTGATTTCACTTTCAGATTTTTCATCATTAGTGAATAAGAATGCCAGAGATTTCTGTGCATTAATTTTGTATCCTGCTACTTTACCAAATTCATTGATTACCTCTAGTAGTTTTCTGGTAGCATCTTTAGGATTCTCTATGTATAGTATCATGTCATCTGCAAACAGTGACAGCTTTACTTCTTTTCTGATTTGGATTCTTTTTATTTCCTTTTCTTCTCTGATTGCTGTGGCTAAAACTTCCAAAACTACGTTGAATAACAGTGGTGAGAGTGGGCAACCTTGTCTTGTTCCTGAACTTAGTGGAAATGCTTTCAGTTTTTCACCATTGAGAACGATGTTAGCTGTGTGTTGGTCATATATGGCCTTTATTACGTTGAGGTAAGTTCCCTCTATGCCTACTTTCTGAAGGGTTTTTATCATAAATGGGTGTTGAATTTGGTCGAAAGCTTACTCTGCATCTATTGAGATGATCATATGGTTTTTCTCCTTCAATTTGTTAATATGGTGTATCACGTTGATTGATTTGCGTATTTTGAAGAATGCTTGCATACCTGGAATAAACCCCACTTGATCATGGTGTATGATCCTTTTAATGTGCTGTTGGATTCTGTTTGCTAGTATTGTGTTGAGGATTTTTGCATCTATGTTCATCAGTGATATTGGCCTGTAGTTTTCTTCCTTTGTGACGTCCTTTTCTGGTTTTGGTATCAAGGTGATGTTGGCCTCGTACAATGAGTTTGGGAGTGTTCCTCCCTCTGATATATTTTGGAAGAGTTTGAGAAGGATAGGTGTTAATTCTTCTCTAAATGTTTTATAGAATTTGCCTGTGAAGCCATCTGGTCCTGGGCTTTTGTTTGTTGGAAGATTTTTAATCACAGTTTCAATTTCAGTGCTTGTGATTGGTAAGTTCATGTTTTCTATTTCTTCCTGATTCAGTCTTGGCAGGTTGTGCATTTCTAAGAATTTGTCCATTTCTTCCAGATTGTCTATTTTATTGGCATAGAGTTGCTTGTATTAATCTCTCATGATCTTTTGTATTTCTGCAGTGTCAGTTGTTACTTCTCCTTTTTCATTTCTAATTCTATTGATTTGAGTCTTCTCCCTTTTGTTCTTGATGAGTCTGGCTAAAGGTTTATCAATTTTGTTTATCTTCTCAAAGAACCAGCTTTTAGTTTTATTGATCTTTGCTATTGTTTCCTTCATTTCTTTTTCATTTATTTCTTATCTGATGTTTATGATTTCTTTCCTTCTGCTAACTTTGGGGGTTTTTTGTTCTACTTTCTCTAATTGCTTTAGGTGCAAGGTTAGGTTGTTTATTCGAGATGTTTCTTGTTTCTTAAGGTGGGATTGTATTGCTATAAACTTCCCTCTTAGAACTGCTTTTGCTTCATCCCATAGGTTTTGGGTCATCGTGTCTCCATTGTCATTTCTTTTTAGGTATTTTTTTTTATTTCCTCTTTGGTTTCTTCAGTGACCACTTCGTTATTAAGTAGTGTATTGTTTAGCCTCCATGTGTTTGTATTTTTTACAGATCTTTTCCTGTAATTGTTATCTAGTCTCATAGCATTGTGGTCGGAAAAGATACTTGACACAATTTCAATTTTCTTAAATTTACCAAGGCTTGATTTGTGACGCAAGATATGATCTATCCTGGAGAATGTTCTATGAGCACTTGAGAAAAATGTGTATTCTTTTGTTTTTGGATGGAATGTCCTATAAATATCAATTAAGTCCGTCTTGTTTAATGTAACATTTAAAGCTTGTGTTTCCTTATTTATTTTCATTTTGGATGATCTGTCCATTGGTGAAAGTGGTGTGTTAAAGTCCCCTACTATGAATGTGTTACTGTCAATTTCCCCTTTTATGGCTCTTAGTATTTGCCTTATGTATTGAGGTGCTCCTATGTTGGGGGCATAAATATTTACAATTGCTTTATCTTCTTCTTGGATCGATCCCTTGATCATTATGTAGTGTCCTTCTTTGTCTCTTCTAAGAGTCTTTATTTTAAAGTCTGTTTTGTCTGATATGAGAATTTCTACTCCAGCTTTCTTTTTATTACCATTTGCATGGAATATCTTTTTCCATACCCTTACTTTCATTCTGTATGTTTCTCTAGGTCTGAAGTGGGTCTCTTTTAGACAGCATATATATGGGTCTTGTTTTTGTATCCATTCAGCCAATCTGTGTCTTTTCGTGGGAGCATTTAGTCCATTTACATTTAAGGTTATTATTGATATGTATGTTCCTATTCCCATTTTCTTAATTGCTTTGGGTTTGTTATTATAGGTATTTTCCTTCTCTTGTGTTTCTTGCCTAGAGAGGTTCCTTTAGCATTTGTTGTAAAGCTGTTTTTTTGGTGCTGAACTCTCTCAGCTTTTGCTTGTCTGTAAAGGTTTTAATTTCTCCATCAAATATGAATGTAATCCTTGCTGGGTAGAGTAATCTTGGTTGCAGGTTTTCCTCCTTCATCACTTTAAATATGTCCTGCCAGTCCCTTCTGGCTTGCAGAGTTTCTGCTGAAAGATCAGCTGTTAACCTATGGGGATTCCCTTTTGTGTTATTTGTTTTTTTTTCCCTTTTTGCTTTTAGTATGTTTTCTTTGTATTTAATTTTTGACAGTTTGATTAATATGTGTCTTTGTGTATTTCTCCTTGGATTTATCCTGTATCGGACTTTCTGTGCTTCCCGGACTTGATTAACTATTTCATTTCCCATAGTAGGGAAGTTTTCAACTATAATCTCTTCAAATATTTTCTCAGTCCCTTTCTTTTTCTCTTCTTCTTCTGGAACCCCTATAATTCAAATGTTGGTGCATTTAATGTTGTCCCAGAGGTCTCTGAGACTGTCCTCTGTTCTTTTCATTCTTTTTTCTTTATTTTTCTCTGCATCAGTTATTTCCACTATTTTATCTTCCACCTCACTTATCCGTTCTTCTGCCTCAGTTATTCTGCTATTGATCCCATGTAGAGTATTTTTCATTTCATTTATTGTTTTGTTCATCATTTCTTGTTTCGTCTTTAGTTCTTCTAGGTCCTTGTTAAATGTTTCTTGCATTTTGTCTATTCTATTTCCAAGATTTTGGATCAACTTTATTATCATTATTCTGAATTCTTTTTCAGGTAGAGTGCCTACTTCCTCTTCATTTGTTAGGTCTGGTGGGTTTTTATCTTGCTCCTTCATCTGCTGTGTGTTTTTCTGTCATCTCATTTTGCTTATCTTACTGTGTTTTGGGTCTCCTTTTTTCAGGCTGCAGATTCATAGTTCCCATTGTTTTTGTTGTCTGTCCCCAGTGGCTAAGGTTGGTTCAGTGGTTTGTGTAGGCTTCCTGGTGGAGGGCACTACTGCCTGCGTCCTGGTGGATGAGGCTTGATCTTGTCTTTCTGGTGGGCAGGTCCACGTCTGATGGTGTGTTTTCGGGTGTCTGTGGACTTATTATGATTTTAGTCAGCTTCTCTGCTAATGGGTAGGGTTGTGTTCCTGTTTTGCTAGTTGTTTGGCATAGGGTGTCCAGCACTTTAGCTTGCTGGTCATTGAGTGAAGCTGGGTGCTGGTGTTGAGATGGAGATCTCTGGGAGATTTCTGCCATTTGATATTATGTGGAACTGGGAGGTCTCTTGTTGACCAGTGTCCTGAAGTTGGCTCTCCCACCTCAGAGGCACAGCACTGACTCCTTGCTGCAGCAGCAAGAGCCTTTCATCTACACGGCTCAGGATAAAAGGGGGGAAAATGTAGAAAGAAAGAATTAGTAGAAGTAGAAAGAAAGAAAGGAAAGAAAGAAAGAAAGACAGAAAGGAGGGAGGGAGGAAGGCACAAAGGAAGGAGGGAAGGAAGGAAAAAAGAAAGAAAGAGGATAAAGTAAGATAAAATAAAATAGGTATTAAAATAAAAAATAATTATTAAGAAAAAAAAAAAAAAAAGGACGGATAGAACCCTAGGACAAATGGTGGAAGCAAAGCTATACAGACAGAATCTCACACAGAAGTATACACATACACACTCACAAAAAGAGGAAAAGGGGAAAAAAATCATAAATCTTGCTCTCAAATTCCACCTCCTCAATTTGGGATGATTTGTTGTCTATTCAGGTATTCCACAGATGCAGGGTACATCAAGTTGATTGTGGAGCTTTAATCCGCTGCTTCTGTGGCTGCTGGGAGAGATTTCCCTTTATCTTCTTTGTTCTCACAGCTCCCGGGGCTCAGTTTTGGATTTGGCCCCGCCTCTGCGTGTAGGTCGCCGGAGGGCGTCTGTTCTTTGCTCATACAGGACGGGGTTAAAGGAGCAGCTGCTTCAGTGGCTCTGGCTCACTCAGACTGGGGGGAGGGAGGGGTATGGATGCGTGACGAGCCTGTAGCCGCAGAAGCCATCGTGACGTTGCACCAGCCTGAGTTGTGCCGTGCGTTCTCCCAGGGAAGTTGTCCCTTGATCCTGGGACCCTGGCAGTGGCGGGCTGCACAGGCTCCCTGGAAGGGGGTGTGGATAGTGACCTGGGCTTGCACACAGGCTTCTTGGTGGCAGCAGCAGTGGCCTTAGCGTCTTATGCCCGTCTCTGGGGTCCGCGCTTTTAGCCGCGGCTGCGTCCGTCTTTGGAGCTCCTTTAAGTGGCCCTCTTAATCCCCTCTCCTCGTGCACCAGGAAACAAAGAGGGAAGAGAAAGTCTCTTGCCTCTTCGGTAGCTCCATACTTTTTTCCTGACCACTCTGACCGAAGCCCGAGCCTCATCTCCCAGCCCCGCCTGTCCCGGCGGTTTAGCAGACAAGCCTCTCGGGCTGGTGAGTGTTGGTCGGCACTGATCCTCTGTGCGGGAATCTCTCCACTTTGCCCTCCGCACCCCTGTTGCTGCACTCTCCTCCGCGGCTCCGAAGCTTCCCCCTCCGCCACCCGCAGCCTCCACCCGCGAAGGGCCTTCCTAGTGTGTGTAAACCTTTCCTCCTTCACGGCTCCCTCCCACTGGTGCAGGTCGCATCCCTATTCTTTTGTCTCTGTTTTTTCTTTTTTCTTTTGCCCTACCCAGGTACATGGGGAGTTTCTTGCCTTTTGGGAGGTCTGAGGTTTTCTGCCAGCGTTCAGTAGGTGTTCTGTAGGAGTTGTTTCACGTGTAGATGTATTTCTGGTATATATGTGGTGAGGAATGTGATCTCCGCATTTTACTATTCCGCCATCTTCCCCTCGTCCTTCAGATTCTTATTTTTAAGTGGTATATTTTCTCAAATAGTTTTAAAAGAATTATCACAATAAATATTGAAAAAGAATGATGCAGTAGATTGAAACATGGAAATAAGCAGATTTGGACAGCATTGGCAAAGTCTCAGTGCCCCAAAATGTTTCTCCCATTTACATAGGCTAGTATCTGACTAATTCCTCTTTTTCCTGTCCTCATTTTAAAAAACACTCTACTAGAGAAGTAGGTTATAAAGCTAAGTGACACTAAAAATTATTTACATATACAGTCTCTTTTCCCTGTGAATCAGGCCTCCTGAGGTACTGCACACCCGAAAACCGAGGACCGGAAGAAAGTTCCCAGTAAGATATCTATTGCACCATAGTTAAAATATTTTCCTTCCTGTTAGGAGATGCACAAGGGACCCTTCCAAGGCCATGTTTATCCTCTCCACTGAAATGCTCTGGGTAGATCTCATTTTTGACGTCACAACATAGATAAATCACATATAAGGAATACAGTAGACTTTGGAGCTACCAGGCATTATATTGGAAACAGTCCAGCTCAACCTGGCTTTGTCCAACTCTTCCTTCCTAAGCTAGGGGACTGTTGAAAATTCAAATTTCTCATCTTCTTTCATTAAACACATGGAGGGTGAACATTATATATAGAGTAGTCAAAACCTTTTCCCTTCAGAATAATGCTGTATTAATTCTGAATTCTCTTAGAATAGTAACCATGTCTGCTTCAGCTTAACTCCGGTATGTAACATAGTTCCTGATACACAGATACAGATGGTACTCAAGAAATACTTATGGATATGATGGATGGAAGGAAAGTAAGAAAAAAAGTTTGTAGAATTTTTTTTTTCCAATTCGAGATTAATAATTACAAAGGAAACCCTTTTGTGCAGCAGAAATGTTGGGAACAAAACGCTAAAACCAGATTTTTAAAAATATTAAACATTGCAGCCCATTAAAACTACACTATTCAATTGTCTGCAAGAATAAAACCAAGGTTGCAGGTGTGAAAGTGTGAAAAATGCATTAATTCAGAAATATATCGTTGTAGGCAGAGATCTTGGTCAGATACTTTGCCATTTAGTTAATTGCAGTAATTCAGTGAAAATAGTGTTAGCCCAAGTGCCATGTATCACACAGTTTTGAAGACCAAAACTGAACTGAGTGCCTGAGCAGATTCCAAAAACCTCAGAGCCCTAGAGACAGTGAAATGAAGGGCAGGCCAGAAGGAGCATCCATTAACGGAGGCACATTCAATTCACGGTCCTCCAGCACACTTGTCGTGACAGCACTCTGAAGGGTGTGGGCCAAGAAATCACCTCCTTTTCGTTTTCAAAAGGGGTGGAGGGAATACAAGTCTGAGGAAAATCCCAGAGAAGAAACAGTTGTCGGCTTCCTGTTATAGGCATAATTGATATTTCTACTTTTATATAAATGAAAAATGGAAACTAACAAATGAAATCTCTTCACAGCATTTAGACAAGGTTAAATTATTTAAGCGTTCTCTGTTTGTGCGGGCACTATATAACTTGTGCCCAACTAGGTGGGTCTTGCTATGATACTTTGGCAAGAATTGTAAACAAAATTTCTAGTAATATTTCTTTTTCTATTAGATATGAGAGTAGGTCTTGAGATGGTAAATTGAAACTGCAAGAATAAGAAGGTAAAAAAAATATGTAATCCAATTAAAGGGGATCATTGAAGTTTTAAAATGTCTAATGTTACTCAGCATTTTTTATTCACAACTACAGATAGTTGTTTGGCAACAATAATTAAGCTAAATATTTTATTAGGTCCAAACCCAATTAGAGAAGTCAGATTAAATGGTAGATCATCCTCTGCTTCAGATATCTTCAATTAACAGACTACTTATTGGGTCGATTTAAAGGATTTTAACACACCTAAAGAAACACATTAACATTACCTACTTTCTCATAAAAAGTTTGTACTCAGAAAAAGTTTGCACTGCTTTCCATTTTGTCTCACAGTCCTTTCTAATTTCCTCTGGTATAAATCAATTTGGATTTATTAGCTTTATACAAAAGAACTCTGGTAAGTTTTTAATAATAATTATCATTATCACTGATTAAAGTTATATTGTTCAAGCCAGATGGAGTCCTTTTCCTGTCAGCTAGAATGAGCTTGCATTATGTAGTTATAATGTGTTTGGATCTAAATAAACAGATGGCAGAGTGACAGGATATTATACGCTTGTGATGTCAGCCTGTGTTTCACAAACAGAATTGCTTTAAATAAACCCCATTGAGGCCAGGATCTAGATACTTTTAAGAGGGTGGCTGGGATTGAGCTTAAGTGTTATATTAACGTGGAAATAGTACTGTTCACTTGCAGAAGAGTAGACCAGTAGGATGGTCTGAGGTTTAGCCTGAGAAAGGGTGTCTGCTGAATCTGTCCCTTAACTGGGAAAGCATTTAACATACTAGGTTCATTCAGTCAGTCTCAGAAGGAGAGACTAAGACAAACAATAGAAAAAAGCTGCCCAAGTTGTATGAACTTCCAAGAGGAAGAATTAAAAACTGGGTCAAGGAAACTTTTGATATAACCTTATTCCATAATTTTTAGAGTGAAGTTAACTATTTTAAAATAAACAACTTGAATAGGCATGTACTCATTCACAATTTATATTAGAAAAGTAACAGAAAAGGTTTAATAAGAACTTGGTTATAGAAAACTTTAGTCTTTGATAGATTTTCATGTCCACTTTTCTCTAAAAATGAGCCCATTCCATATCCTTGTACTCACAAAAATTTGGAGTGAGCCTATGAAATTCAGCTGCAAACTTCAAAGAAAGTCATTATACATGATTTCTTCTAGCTAATATTCTTTTGTTGAGATTGTAGGGAATTTCTCTGTGGGACAACTCTATTTGCTGAGGCAAATACCCATAGTAGCATCATCGTTAAAAGGAAAATGAGACTATAGGAAATAAAGGCTGATATTTGAAAATGAAGGTAGTATCAATAAAATTTTTAGAAGAGGATATAAAATAATTGAAATTAAGCTTTCTAAAAAATTAGCTGTTTTAAATGCTTGAAATATTTATATAAAGATGTTGGTTAACAAGGTGGCCCCTGTACATAAAGGACAAGGAGAGACGGAAGAAAGAGGCAGCCCACTCCATATTAGTAGGCGACAGGTTTAATAAGCAAGGGAACTTATTTATGCAATTTGTCTTGGGCAACAGCAAGGTGACTATATCTCAGCATCCGCCTGCCAGAGTCTTAAAGGTTTGTTTAGAGGTCCTAACTAAATTCAGTCACTTATTCAGTCCAGATGGTCTCAGCGACACCTTACTCTCTCAAGGCTATGTCCTTGAAACAGCTGCTAGCATGGGATTAGTCATACATTTCAAGGACAGGGGAGGGGGTGAGAAGCCTCTGATTGCCTGGGTTCAGCTCGCAGGTCAACTGGCAGTCACAACCTCTTAATGACCGCCTTCTCAGGAATATAGCTAATATTATGTCATAACTATAAATGGAATATAACCTTTAAAATTGTGAATCATTGTGATGTGCACGTGAAACTTATTAATATTGTACATCAAGTATACTTCAATAAAGAAATTTTTAAAAAGACAGTGCAAACTTATGGTTACCCAAGGGGAAAGAGAGGGAGGGATAAATTAGGAGTTTGGGATCAAAATATACATACTACTGTATATAAAATAGATATCCAACAAGGACCTACTGTATAGTGCAGGGAACTATACTCAATATCTTGTAACAACCTATAATGGAAGAGAATGTAAAAAAAGAATATATATATGTATATATATATATATATATATATATATATATATATATATATATATACATACATATGTATATATATATATACATATATTTGTATAACTGAATCTCTTTGCTGTACACCTGAAACTAACATTGTCAATCAACTATATTTCAATAAAAAATTTAAAAAAGACACAATAAATCTTTGACAAAAAAGAGATAATCTAAATTATATATAAAACCTTTCTTTTTCTGACGGTTTATCATGTTTGTAATATATTCTTGTTTTCATAGACTTCAACTTCTTTTTAACTATTAATTTAATCCTTAACATCTGTTGGTATCAGTAAGCCCTGAACTTTTGAAATTATATCAAGTAGGATAGATCAATAGAATAAAATATTCAATAGTTGAAGTGAAACTTATTTCATGTAACTATTTACTTCTGACTATGTAGGAACATTTACAGATTTATGTATTTCCTTTTCTTATAAAATGATGAGAGGATTTTGAATATCAAGAGATTATATTTCTGCTTCACATGTATTTGACATTCAGATTTTGCTACTTAAGTGGGCATTTTATGAACTATGTTTCAACTCTAGTGTGACATAAAAATCCTCATAAAGGGACAAGAATGTTTCCTTTGAGGTATTAACTCCTAGTCAGAGTGAAAGATTATAATACACATGTGCTTTTTGCTGTTCTACAGGTGGACGTTGCCATAAGTCCTGCACTGGCCGATGCTGGGGGCCCACAGAAAATCATTGCCAGACTTGTAAGTGTTCAACAGTGAAAAGACATAGCCTTGAAAATGTCAAGTAATTTTAATAATTGATGCTTTTCACACTTCTGGTTATCAGAAACATGAAACTGAGCTTTTGCCTCCTTTTGATAGATTTGATTCTATCTAAGTAAACTGCCTAATCTCATTGCTTTCAAATTAAATGTAATATGTAGTTGTTTCCTATATTTCTTTGTGGATTCTGGATTAATGATAGCAACACAAATGTGTTGCTATTAACCATGACTTCAGAGTCTGTACATCAGAGGAAGTAGGAAAACCAAATGTATACAAAATGATAATTAACTGAATTTCAGGTTAACTGAATATCTCAGTACTTTTCCCAAAGAGTTACATCACTATTCATTCACTGGAGAAAGAAAGGAAAAGCGTACTGTGTACCCACTCTGTTCTAGGTACAGAGATATAAACTATGTGAATTATAAATATAGATTCACTATTAAATCACAAAATGTATCTCACCCTTAGTGTATATTGTTTCTTGTATGTCATTAAAATAAGTATGAGGGATGATCATCACTGCTAAGACATTTAAAAACAAAGTATACTGAACATAAAGACAAATATCTAATGTTTTCAGCATTCTTAAAGTCATCTGATACTTAAATCAGCACTGAACGTTCACTCATCTTAAGGATAAATGTTTTCTTTAAAAAGGAAATACAGGGCTTCCCTGGTGGTGCAGTTGTTGAGAGTCCGCCTGCCGATGCAGGGGACATGGGTTCGTGCCCCGGTCCGGGAAGATCCCACATGCCGCACAGCGGCTGGGACCGTGAGCCATGGCCGCTGAGCCTGTGCGTCTGGAGCCTGTGCTCCACAACGGGAGGGGTCACAACAGTGAGAGGCCCGTGTACTGCAAAAACAAACAAACAAAAAAACAACAACAACAAAAAAAGAAATACAAAATGCTCTATATAAATGGTAAAGACATTTCTTCCTGCTATAATAACAGCTGAAATAATAAATGGAAAACAATGTGGAGGCTATTTGAAATGTATTTCTTTTTTTAGCATAGAAGACACATAGAAAATATTATTAAAAATTTGAACATACAAATATTAGATATTGTGGACATCTGTTATACTGTTGGATTAAAGTGTAGACTTAAATTAACTTATTTAATAGAAACAATGTTTTATGGCAACAATGTTTTGACAACAATTTTAAGCAGCATTCTAAAGTAAGATTAGATTACTCTGTGAAGCACATTCACTATGATATTGGAGAAAATGTGTATTAATGAGAAGCAGAAATAACCAGTCCTTCATGACACAGAAGTATAAATCAGCCATGCAGAGGCAAAGGAGAATTGGAGAGAGAGAGTAACAGTTTTTGACAGTTTTTACTTCCTCGTTCTCTGGTCTTCCTGAGGTCCAAATGTATTTTTTTTTTGTTAGGAACCTTAAGAAACACAATGTTCTAGTACACTGAAATTAGTTTTGCTACTTGCCACCAAGTGGGGGTGGGAGGAAGTCTTGGCTAAGAAAGTCATCAAGCCATAGCTCATGCTATCAAATCATCAGCCATGCAGTCATTAAATTCACCCAATTTTCCAGCGTAGAAATTAAACTTACTATAATAACAGAAAATTGGCTTAATGGTCACCATGCCTATTCCACAGAGTCTAGCAAATTTAAATTCAGTAAACATTTACTTGTATCTGCTATGTGCAAATCCAAATTTTAGAGTAGTATTCATTTGCGTGGATCTTTATGGTTTATAAAACATTTCCATTTTAAAATTTATTTTCACAATATTCCTATTAGTTTAAGAGGACAGTTTTCATTAGCCTCATTTCATAATTGGGGAAATGTAAGCTGAGGAAATGATTGTAGGAGCTGTTAAATTTACACAGCTGATACCTGGGATTTTAACTTAAGTGTCCTGAATCTAAGGATAGTACTGTTTCCTGTACACAATATTTCATAGCAGTTTAGTGGGCAAGGCCACTGGATTTAAAATCAGCCAGATGATACAAATCTCAGTTGTTTCCACTTTCTGTCATGAGAAAGCAATTTAATTTTTCTAAACCTCAGTTACCATATCTGTAAAATGGAGATATTACACTTACCTCAGAGGGTTGCTATTTTGTAATCAAATTCAATACAATAATGTGGTTGAAATGCTTAAATATGTTTTGGCATATACTAAGGGCTTAATAAATAATAGCTAATATTATAATAAGATAAAATAGATACTCCTAGAAAACTTAATCCAACTTAAAACTGAATGAATGGATGTGGAAGCAAAACTCCTGCAGGCCAGTTCCACCTATGAAGGCTACTGACATAGATGGCTGGGGAATAAAAAAGCAAAAACCCTGGAGTGAAGTGGAGGCTGCTTGCCCTTGACATTTGCTCCTGTTCTCTCTCTCCTTGTTTGAGATACTTGAAAGGTAAATTATGTATCCATATCTAAAAAGTCCAACATCCAGAAGCAAAATGTATTTTGGAAGTACTCAAAGATGTACTTACTGTAAGACCTGAATTTTAGAAATATGATCAGAAATTTTGTGAATTAGACCTCATGAGAGATTCCATAGAGATATTAGAACTCCAGAGACTCCATGGAGATGTAACATCCATGATTAAATATTTTTCCAAAAAATGTAAATTTTCCAGGCTTCCTTTACATTGCTGATAGCCCTTCTGTTATTTAAAATATATTACACTTAGGCCCACTTCAGATGCGCTTATCTCTGAACCCTGATTGAACTTTTTAAAAATCAGAAAACAGTCTGGGCAAGTTTTTGAAAATATTCTGCTTTTTTTGTTGACTGACCATACAAAAGTAAATTTTAGGATCTGAAAGACATGATCTTATATCATTACTTACAAATGATTTCTTTCCTTATGACTGAAATAAGTTCACTTCACTGAGGCCTTCTCTGGAGGTATTCAACTTCATGATTTGCCAAGTATTTCCTTATTTTTATGGATAATTAGTCTTTGAGATTTTGCATATATTAAGGAAGAAAGGTAAAATATTTAGAAGCACCACACCTTAGCTAAGGAAACTGACATTAAGAATACATTTCAGGGCTTACCTGGTGGCGCAGTGGTTGAGAGCCCACCTGCCCATGCAGGGGATGCGGGTTCGTGCCCTGGTCCGGGAAGATCCCACATGCCGCGGAGCGGCTGGGCCCGTGAGCCATGGCCGCTGAGCCTGCGCGTCCGGAGCCTGTGCTCCGCAACGGGAGAGGCCACAACCGTGAGAGGCCCGTGTACCGCAAAAAAAAAAAAAAAAAAAGAATACATTTCATTCACCACATTATATCAATGCTGACATCCTCCCACAGGTGTTTCCTCCTAAAAAAGCAAGTATGCCAGGAATGATCCTCTGTGTCACTAAACGGTGAGGAGTCACCATAAAGACAAATGCTTCAGGTTCTAGGAGAACAAGTCCATGATAATGAATGACTTGCTAGGGTAAAATGAAACAAAGAGTGATGATCAGAATAAAAACATCTCTGAACAGAGATATGGGAAAGGAAAAATGCTGGTGACAATGATGGTAAGCTTGAGAGCAGGTCTGTAGGGGTCAGAAGTTTTAAAAAGAAGAAATGAGGAAGAAGTTTTGTGCTTTGTTTTTAATAGATTTCATGAAATGGAAAGAGAACATGAATTAATTGACAGCTTACTATTGCAGGGTAACAAATTTTGACACCCTAATATGTGTCTCTTTGGCATGAGGATTCATTTAAGCTGATTATTTTTAAGGCCTGAAAGACTCAGAAGGAACCTTGCCCCTAACTGCCTAAAAGAGTGTAGTTAGAGGACCTGTTGCAGGGAGGGAACTATCACCACAGGTAACTATAGTGTGAACTAGATGTGGTAGATTAGGAGGAACTTAGCAAAGGCTGTTTGTTAATATTCCTCTCTGAGTCCCAGTGTCTTTGCATAGCCCCGCAAACATTTGTGTACCAAACCTTTGCTTTTCTCTCTCCATGTCAGTTGGCTTCATCCCCTTTGAAGTCCCAAACCACTTTGCCCAACATCCTCTTTTGTCTTTAGCTGAAGATGGTAGTTAAGGTGAGAGTTTCAGCCATTTTGGCGAGTTATTCAGTTTTGTTGGATTTCTCCCGTATATACATGTTATTCAACTTTTGTTTGATTTTCTCCCTTTAATCTGATTCATGTCAATATAATTCATATTCCAACCAGAAGAATCTAGAAAGGTGGAGGAAAATTTTTCTTCCCAACACTCTGGTCAACAGTTCACCATGCATAACTATAAAAACTTTAAATTTTTAGTAAAATTTGGTAACGTGTTGCAGCTTCTTCTGTGTACTGGTTGCTACAGTTAGCTTTGATTGCCTGTTGAATAATGTATCATTTTCCTCTACAGCATTTCATAATGTTCAGACTGTAAACTCTGGAGCCAGCAGCTATTTTTAAAATGTTTTTTTCTAAAATGATCCAAAAATTAAAATGTTTTTCTAAACAAACTCCTAAAAAAAAAAAAAAAAAAAAAAAAAAAAAACTTAGACAACCTAAAGAATTTTATAAATATTAAAGCAAGTTAATTGTGCTGGTAGAATCTAGCCAGCTGTTCCCTTCTTACTGTTTTACTCATGAGTCTGATTTTCTAAAATAACTTAAATTCATTCTTTTTAAATCCTTTTTGATGTTAGATCATCAGGACCCTATAAACCTAAAAGAAATATTTCTCACATAGTTGCAAAAGGTCATAATAGAACTTATGAAGGAATACTGTGGGCCTGCATTATACATGGAGCCGTGACTCAAACTTGAAAGTGCTTTTAAGCTCAGTTAAATCGTGGCCGCATTGCTCCACAGCACAGCTTAAGTAAATTGATTCAGTGGATTAATGTACTCATGTAAGGGGAGACAAACCTATCTGCTGTGTGAAGTCTGAAGCTTATAGTAGTATTATTTAGCAGGCTTACTGGTAAGAATGACAACTCTCTCTATTCATAAGAACTGAGTCCTAAGGTTTGAGCTCGTAGGTTTAGGTGTGAGAGAGACTAAGCTTTAAGAAATAAATAATAATGATTAAAGGAAAGAAGTTATCTCTGTCCCTTCAAGATATATGAAGCACACATCTCATATAAAATAGATGCTGCATATCCTTTTTTATCTTTAAGCACAATATCAGGCCAGCTTTCTCCAGCCTCCTATTATCAGCCTGGGTGGTTGTTTCATTTTACACGTTCCTTTTATCATCTCAGTTAGGAACTGCATTTTAGAGGATGAGGGGAGCTTGTATCAAAATATTACAGTTTGATTCCCCCAACCTTACACATTGTGTATTAAAGTAGTTATAATTGTCTTTAACTGCTGGTTGTATAACTAAAATTTTCTCAGCTGATTACCACTCAATCTATTCTTCAGTCTTCTAGTTGCTTTATAAGTGACATTTCTTGCTTAGAAACTAATTGAAAAATAAAGTGCACTTGACAATAGGTTAAAAAATTGTTTGTCTCTTAAATCAAAATGTCACACCAAAAAAGATAAATTAATGAGGAAATGCGTGTTTCAACTACTGGAGTAAACAGATGTCTTATGACCACTGAAATGTTCATTAAATTGATTAAAGCTAAGGCATTATTTTAACCAAAAGAAAACTTCTGGGGAATTTACCCTTTACTTCTAAAGTATTCTTCCTAGCTAGGTTATCTCAAAATCTTTTTTTTTAATTAAAAATAAAGTAGCATTGAAATTAATACAAGCAGTGTATTTGTTCTGGTGTAGATAATTGTGAATGGAGGGTACTACTATATTGGCAAAGTAAAAACTTGTTCCAAACAACACTTTATGTTATTTACTATTTCTATAAAGACATTATAGAACATGCTAGGAAAAAATTAGAAATTACTTAGCATTTTTCTCATTAATTTATCATGCTTGTGCACAAAGAAAATTACTTTCAGTAGTTACAATATATGAAAAATTTCAGTTTCATAAAAAGAAAAAAAAACTTGGTCTGGCTTATGGATTCTATTCAGTTCTAGAGCAAAGTTTAGAAATATCTATATATCTATATCTACTTTTATTCATTCTAAAATATATCTGGAACTTCTTTGAAGTGAATATTAAAACCTAAGAAAATATATATTTTTGTTCCTCAAAATTTCAGCAAGAAAATGTAGCAACTCGAAACTAAATTATACTTTTTTCCATGAAATTTCCAAAAGTTTCCTATGGATTGCAAAACCAAAATGACAAATTGTGAAAATAATATACTAATTATACTTACATACATACATATAGACACAGTTTGCTAAAGTGTAATCATATTTACAATCTTTGTTGAACAAACCCTGTTTAAAAAGAAGGTGCCAATGTAGTAAATATCCAATTAGATCAGAGAAAAGCAAGTGGGAGCTAATGGGGAAAAGAGAGAGCACTGAGCCAGCAGGCTCGATCAATCAGGATAACAGCGAACCTTTGTTAAAAGCCAACATCTTTAATTAAAACCTTTGTATTTTATTAATAACTTTGCATGTCCGTAAGTCTTCTTATTGATTTCAATTATTTCCTTTTTTTTTTCCTTTTTTTGGATTTGTAGTTTCTGGAGATATTGTAAAATTAAGGGAAGCACTACGATAGACTCATTGTTTGCATACATTTCTAAAATTATGCCCATCTAAAACATTTCCAAAAGTGACTCAAAAATATCCTTGTGGAAAATGAGAGAAAAATCTCTCCTAATATGCTGTTCATTTTGATATAAGTTGATGATCTTTCTCAAAGATTTAAAGAAAGGGTTGTTCATTTTAACTATAGGAGATACAGATATTTGAAATGCTCTGTAAAATACTGTCTAATGTGATTCAGGAAAAATCATGCTATGCTATGCTAAAGGCTCAAGGGGTATAAAGAAAGTATATAAAATTGTGCCTGTTCTCTGGAAATGCTCTGGTACAAGACAAAGCCGAGGGGTGTTTGAAAAGGTCAAAAAGAATATTGAACTGAGGGCATCAAGAGAGATGTAGTCCTAGCTTTAAACTAACTCAGTTTCAAGGACTTCAGTTTCCCTAAGTTCCCTCATGTACAAAATGAAAAGTTTGAAAAAAGATGATTTTTGTTCATGCTTTTTTGCATGGTTAGGATATTTGCGTGTGTGTGCATGTGCGTGTTTATTAGCCATAGATATAGATGATATGCGCATAGTCATAGACACAGATTTATGTACAGATAGTTTGGGGGAATTATTTTGTGGCAGTTTTAGCCTACTGACAGTGATGCTGTCTACTAGGAAAGTCTGAGGCACTCACCGGGCCCCCTACTACTTGAGGGCAGTACCCACAAACATTTTCTGGACCAGAGTCAACATTGTGGCTGGATGAGTCCTTGTGGTTCTTATTATGATTTCAAGACACACCTCAGCAACAACCATCAGGGAACTTTGAAAAAGCAAGGGTTGTCACTCACAGGTCTTCGAGGTATGGCAGGCTCAATGGCTACATGGTGGGGTCACGGTAGAGAGTAAGACAAAGTATAAACCTGGTGCTCTTCCTGTATTAGATTTGGGAGTGGGGTACCTAGGGTTTCACAGATTCACTATTTATTGGCAAATTTAAAATATAAGAGCAGGAATTCAGGTGTGGGAATGGAAAAAGTGGGGTCATTTAAAACATTAGTTATCTAGGTTACATAGAGCTTTCTGAAAGGGGAACTTCATGAGTGGGGGCAGTTTGGCTCCTTTTCTAGGTGTTTTACTAGCAGCTGTGTCATACAGCTGGCAATATGTTTATTTGAGATGGATGTCTTTGAAATGGATGCCTTGACAATCAAAAGCTTAATGTCAGGCATTTACACCACAGGAGTGCAAGCTGTGGGTTGGATAGAAGTAGGTAACCTAGCAGTGAGATCAGAGAGTGAGTACTACACTTTTGAAGGATTATTGAGAGTATGTTGAGAAGAAAAGTCAGAAATATCTAAAAATGTTACGAGTAGAAGAATTTTGTTATTATGGTAGTAATGATAATTTATTCTGAATGTTTTGCAGCAAAAGAGTTGACTGTCATTAGAATACTATCTTTGACTATAGAAGAGTTCAAAATTATCTACATCTGATATGAGAGTGTCATTTGATGAAGAGAACACTCATACTCACAGTTTGCTCCAGGAGTGAAAAAAAGAAGTGTGAGATGTCATTCTCAGAAAAGCAAGCACTTGTGTACCGCTCTTATGGTTAGGGAGTTGTGCAAGCCTGGAGAAAAATATTTTCCTTAGAGTTCTGCTTTGCATTAATCTGAGATGTATCATCTATTTATTGACTTAATTGGTTCAGCTGGAGGAAGAATTAAGTAACTGGCATGGGGATGAGGAAGAAAAGAAGAGGATACTGGATACTCATCAATTGTCCTTATGTCAAGTAACATTTTTACTCATTATATTAGAATAAATGTGAATTTCCTAAATATCAGATATATTCCATTTCTCAAGCCAATATCAATTTTATGCATTAAATTTGACAGTTTATAATGGTATCATGGATGCTTCTTTCCATTAACATAGATATTTCCAAGAGAAATAGTCACTATATTAATTCATGATGAAGTTATAAAAGATAAACCAGAAACATAATTTTCACGTTACTACCTCACTGATAATGGTTACCTTTGGTTTATCCAAAGTCCTTTTGCTCATGAAGTTTGTTTTAATGGAAATGATAGAGCATTATGACTCTAAGAATAACTCAGGTTTTGTTCTGATTTGAATACTTCTTGAACTCAGATAACTGTTACCCAGGGAGATTATTTTTCTATACAATGAGGATGTTGCATGTATTTAAGGTGTATTTAATTTCATTGACTAGGGGAGGGGTAGAGGTGAGAGACAGAAAGACAGACTCTGACACTTACAGGTAATTACAGATAATTTAAAATAAAAATCAAACCACAGTATTTTACCAAGACATAACAGAAAACTTAAATGAATGAAGAATTACCACAATGCAAGATGAGAAGACTCAAATGATGAAAATGTCAGTTGTTCTAAAATTAAGCTATGTATTTAACCATCTTCAATCAATTCCCAATGTTTCATTTTGTTTTTAATTGAACAAAATTAATCTAATGTATTCCTGGAAATACATTTAATAAAATAGCCAGACATTTAAAGGGAATAGCTATGTGGAAGGACACTCCCCAAGTATTAAAATGTTAAAAAGTAATAAGTATTAAAGCAGTATGGTATTAGTTCAGAATGGAATTGGCTCAATGGAATGTAATAGAAAGTTCAGATAGAGTCTAAAGTCTATATGGTAATTTGGTTTTTATAAAGTTAGCATTTTTTAATGGCAAATGAATAGATTATTCAATAAATATTGTTAGAACAAATGGTCCACAATATGGAAAAAGTAAAGTTAGATCCCCACCATAAAACAAAACATGAGATGAACTGTACATTAAAAGTTTAAAAGGCATCAGAAAGACTATAGATTATAGATGGATTGTAGACTAAAAGTTTAAAAAGCATGAAATAGATTGTAGATGAAAAGTTACAAAAGCATGAAATAGATTGTAGATGAAAAGTTAAAAAAGCATGAAATAACTGAAAGTACTCGAAAAATGTAGGTAAAATCTATGACATGATGACTTTTTTCCCCCTTTTATCACCATTAAAGCTTGACTTGTCATTTTATTTTTTATTTTTTTAACATCTTTATTGGAGTATAATTGCTTTACAATGTTGTGTTAGTTTCTGCTGTATAACAGAGTGAATCAGCTATATGTATACATATATCCCCATATCCCCTCCCTCTTGCGTCTCCCTCCCACCCTCCCTATCCCATCCCTCTAGGTGGTCACAAAGCACCGAGCTGATCTTCCTGTGCTGATCTCCCTGTGCTATGTGGCTGCTTCCCACTAGCTATCTATTTTACATTTGGTAGTGTAGATATGTCAGTGCCACTCTCTCACTTCGTCCCAGCTTACCCTTCCCCTCCCCATGTCCTCAAGTCTATTCTCTACCTCTCCACCTTTTTTAAATAAAACATGACATAAAAGGTAGAAATTTTAAAAGAAGAAAAATATTATTTTAATTACATTAGACTGTTTTATATTTTTAAAACAAAGTATTTTAATAAAATTTAAGAGAATTAAAATTTTTCACAAGAAATTTGTAAAAAATGTTTTCTTCACTTATAAACAATTACATAAAATTTTTTAAAAAACTAATTATTTTCATAATTAGATTGTCAAAGTTAAAAAGAATGATAATTCCTTGTGAGGATTAAAAATATACAGAGAAAAGCAATCTCAGTTACTGTCTTGAATTATTATTATTATTTTTTGTATTTATTGCATTTTGTTTGTTCATTCATCTGCTGATGGACCTTTGGGTTGCTTCCACCTCTTGGCTATAGTGAATAGTGCTTCTGTGAACATGGATATACAAATCTCTTCTAGACCCTACTTTCAGTTCTTTTGGATATACACCCAGTGAATTACTTATGGATGTGTATTTTGTGCTCTTTTAACTGTCACACTACCTTGGAGCTATAACAGGGAGGTCAGCATATAGACACCCCAAAATTGACATTGATTATTGATGTGGTAAGAAAATATTTTTTTAAATTTTGCATATTTATAGTGACATATTTCTCTAAAAACATGCATTGCTTATGTAATTTCAGAATTTTAAAAAAGGAAGGAACAACAAAAAATTATACTATTTTTATTATGACTCTTTTTGTAATTTTTGGGGATGTCCAAAGTTTTGTCTATATCAGAGAGATGATAATTTTTAGTGATATATTAATAATACATAAAAGCTTTAAATATCTATAGATATATTATTTTTTATAAAAATTTTACTCAGAGAGAATCCCAAATGTTGTTTAACAAACTGCCCACAGTTTAACAAACTGCCATGTAGGTCAAAATCAGACTTAACTACCCTAAGTTTTCATTGTGACGATGGGCATATAAAACACAAACTTCTGGGAATCACCAGTCTCAGTGGTGCAACTCTGGAGGAAAAGCACTGTGGCAGGCACTGTTGTGCAATGATTTCCCATAGCCTCTGGGATCATAAAACCTCAGAAAAAGAAAATTTCGTGTCCAGTGGCTTTACGTTCCTGAATTCATTAGAAGGCCAATTTGCTGCACATATATAAAAGAAGCATTAAGATTAGTTCCCTAATTTTCTATTTTGACCTTTGTCCATACAATTGAATAGTGCTCTCCAATCACTGGTTGCAACTCATTAGTGGATTGTAAAGTCATTTCTGTGGACCCTGACCATGACCAACATTAAATTTTTATTGAAATAGAATAGATTAGAATAAAATAAACCAGATTACAATAGAATAGAAAAGACAGTATCAAAATGCTTTGCACCTAATTAGGGTTAATATAATGCCTTAAAACTTTTCGTCATGGATATCTGTACTGAGCCATGATGTAAAATTGTACTATAAATTGTGATTAAAAAAAAAAAGTTGGAAAAACACCAAAAAGGAACATCATTTAACTTTTAGGCAGGCGTGATTATCCTTTTTAAAAAAATAAACTCAAACATACATTCTATGAGAATAAAAGTAATATTTTGAAAACATTCGTTTGTATATGCTTGAAGCATGTGTTTTTGGTGTAACTATTTTAGGTAGTTCCACTTTAAAATTCTGTTATTACTGAGACATAGACTTGAATGTTGGCCTTATCTGGGCCTCAGTTTTCTCCTCTTTAAAAGCAGTAGGTTAAATTCAATCATATATACGGGTCTATAAAATGCTAAATATAAAATAATCTTATTTCTATGGCTTTTGCTATAAATTTGAAGAGTATTTGAATAATATCTTAGTCTTCATTACTCATCATTTGTAATTGTGTTGTTACTTAAAATGATTATACAACTAATTATTATTCAAGAGTGTAAAGCAGTTATGTGTAAATCATTTTAGTCATTCCATGTTGTGTATATATATATATATATATATATATATATTAGAATTTAATTTTTTTCCAGTTGTATGGAGATATAAATGACATACAGTACTGTATAAGTTTAGGTGTCCAGCATAGTAATTTGACTTATATACATCGTGAAATGATGATCATGATAAGTTTAGTGAGCATCCATCATCTCATATCAATACAAAATTAAAGAAATAAGGAAAAAAACATTTTTTCCTTATGATGAGAACTCTTAGGATTACTCTCTTAACAACTTTCATATGTATAGTACAGTAGTGTTAATTATCTTTATCATGTTGTACATTACATCTCTAGTACTTATTTATCTTATGACTGGAAGTTTTGTACCTTCTTTAAAATTTATTTATTTATTTATTTATTTATTTTCACACACACACACACACACACACACACACACACACACTGTATTTTACTTTTACAAGAGATAAATGAACTGACACCAAGCATTGTAAATGGATGACCACAACAAAAGCAACAATGACTGCAATTACCAAACATAAAACACACTCATACTATGTCATAATATTGACATTCAGTCCAGGAATCCTCCACTGTAACAGCTCCTTTATGTTGCAGTGAAAATTTATTTGTATATTTTTGGCCTCTGAGTCTTTGTGGGAATTTTTTTTTATTATTCAAACAGGAAATCACAAAAATTGCAATCATCCTCATCAGTTCACTCAGTCCCATGTAATTAATTTTTTAAAATCTTGATCTTTTGTTAGCACCTTTATGAATTCATCAGTTTTCCATTAGAGTTCTGAAAATGCTTATTCATTCAGTTCAGCAGTATAGTCAGTTACCAGAAACCTGTACTTGTCAAAGTCTTTTCCATGAATTCCTTGAAGATGAAACCCTTTTATAGGAATATTTTTGCAAAAGCATCAGAGTACACCCAGAACTGTCTGTAAATGACAAAAGACTTAAAAATGACCACAGTTAAAGATTTGATGAAAGTACATAATAAAACAATTGACAAGAAAATTTAGTTATTTCTGAGATATACATTTTAAAGTAATAACTAGAATTATGACTTATAACATTATACCAGAACATATAAGATTTTTAGAAATTTCATGTAATGGCTGAAACATTTATATTAACATATTTCATACAAATAACCTAAAGAAAGTTTAGTATTAGTTTTTTTGTTTGTTTGTTTGTTTGTTTATACTGCAGGTTCTTATTACTCATCAATTTTATACACATCAGTGTATACATGTCAAACCCAATCGACCAATTCAGCACACTACCATCCCCACCCCACCACGGTTTTCCCCCCTTGGTGTCCATATGTTTGTTCTCTACATCTGTGTCTCAACTTCTGCCTTGCAAACCAGTTCATCTATACCATATTTCTAGGTTCCACATACATACGTTAATATATGATATTTGTTTTTCTCTTTCTGACTTACTTCACTCTGTATGACAGTCTCTAGATCCATCCACGTCTCAACAAATGACTCCGTTTCATTCCTTTTTATGGCTGAGTAATATTCCATGGTATATATGTACCACACCTTCTTTATCCATTCGTCTGTCGATGGGCATTTAGGTTGCTTCCATGACCTGGATATTGTAAATAGTGCTGCAATGAACATTGGGGTGCATGTGTCTTTTTGAATTATGGTTTTCTCTGGATATATGCCCAGTAGTGGGATTGCTGGATCATATGGTAATTCTATCTTAAGTTTTTTTAAGGAACCTCCATACTGTTCTCCATAGTGGCTGTATCAATTTATATTCCCACTGACAGTGCAAGAGTGTTCCCTTTTCTCCACACCCTCTCTAGAATTTGTTGTTTGTAGATTTTCTGATGATGCCCATTCTAACTGGTGTGAGGTGATACTTCATTGTAGTTTTGATTTGTATTTCTCTAATAATTAGTGATGTTGAGCAGCTTTTCATGTGCTTCTTGGCCATCTGTATGTCTTCTTTGGAGAAATGTCTATTTAGATCTTCTGCCCATTTTTGGATTGGGTTGTTTGTTTCTTTAATATTGAGCTGCATGAACTGTTTATATATTTTGGATATTAATCATTTGTCACTTGATTCTTTTGCAAATATTTTCTCCTATTCTGAGGGTTGTCTTTTAGTCTTGTTTATGGTTTCCTTTGCTGTGCAAAAGCTTTGAAGTTTCATTAGGTACCATTTGGTTATTTATTTTTGTTTTTATTTCCATTACTCTAGGAGGTGGATCAAAAAAGACCTTGCTGTGATTTATGTCAAAGAGTGTTCTTCCTATGTTTTCCTGTAAGAGTTTTGTAGTGTCCGGTCTTACATTTAGGTCTCTAAACCATTTTGAGTTTATCTTTCTGTATGGCGTTAGGGAGTGTTCTAATTTCATTCTTTTACATGTAGCTGTCCAGTTTTCCCAGCACCACCTATTGAAGAGACTGTCTTTTCTCCATTGAATATCTTTGCCTCCTTTGTCATAGATTAGTTGACCATAGTTGCGTGGGTTTGTCTCTGGGCTTTCTATCTTGTTCCATTGATCTATGTTTCTGTTTTTGTGCCAGTACCATATTGTCTTGATTACTATAGCTTTGTAGTATAGTCTGAAGTCAGGGAGTCTGATTCCTCCAGCTCCGTTTTTTTCCTTCAAGATTGCTTTGGCTATTCGGGGTCTTTTGTGTCTCCATACAAATTTTTAGATGATTTGTTCTAGTTCCATAAAAAATGCCATTGGTAATTTGATAGGGATTGCATTGAATCTGTAGATTGCTTTGGGTAGTATAGTCATTTTCACAATATTGATTCTTGAAATCCAAGAACATGGTATATCTCTCCATCTGTTGGTATCATTTTTAATTTCTTTCATCAGTGTCTTATAGTTTTCTGCATACAGGTATTTTGTCTCCCTAGGTAGGTTTATTCCTAGGTATTTTATTCTTTTTGTTGCAATGGTAAATGGGAGTGTTTCCATAATTTCTCATTCAGATTTTTCATCATTAGTGTATAGGAATGCAAGAGATTTTTGTACATTACTTTTGTATCCTGCAACTTTACCAAATTAATTGATTAGCTCTAGGAGTTTCCTGGTAGCATTTTTAGGATTCTCTATGTATAGTATCATGTCATCTGCAGACAGTGACAGTTTTACTTCTTCTTTTCCAATTTGTATTCCTTTGATTTCTTTTTCTTCTCTGATTACAATAGCTAGGACTTCCAAAATGATGTTGAATAATAGCTGTGAGAGTGGACATCCTTGTCTCATTCCTGGTCTTAGAGGAAACGCTTTCAGTGTTTCACCATTGAGAATGATGTTTCCTGTGGGTTTGTCATATATGGCCTTTGTTATGTTGAGGTAGGTTCCCTCTATGCCCATTTTCTGGAGAGTTTTTATCATAAATGAGTGTTCAATTTTGTCAATAGCTTTTTCTGCATCTACTGAGATGATCATATGGTTTTTATTCTTCAATTTGTTAATATGGTGTATCATATTGATTGATTTGCATATTTTGAAGAATCCTTGCATCCCTGAGATAAATCCCACTTGATCATGTTGTTCCTTTTAATGTGTTGTTGGATACTGTTTGCTAGTATTTTGTTGAGGATGTTTGCATCTATATTCATCAGTGATATTGGTCTATAATTTCCTTTTCTTGTAGTATCTTTGTCTGGTTTTGGTATCAGGGTGATGGTGGCCTCACAGAATGAGTTTGGGAGTGTTTCTTCATGTGCAAATTTTTGGAAGATTTTGAGAAGGATGGGTGTTATCTCTTCTCTAAATGTTTGATAGAATTCACCTATGAAGCCATCTGTTCCTGGACTTTTGTTTGCTGGAATGTTTTTAATTGCACTTTCAATTTCATTACTTGTGATTGGTCTGTTCATATTTTCTGTGTCTTCCTGGTTCAGTCTGGAATGTTATACCTTTCTAAAAATTTGTCCATTTCTTCCAGATTGTCCATTTTATTGGCATAGATTTACTTGTAGTAGTCTCTTAGGATGCTTTGTATTTCTGTGGTGTCTGTTGTAACTCCTTTTTCATTTCTAATTTTATTTATTTGAGTGTTCTCCCTGTTTTTCTTGATGAGTCTGGCTAATGGTTTATCAATTTTGTTTATCTTCTCAATGGACCAGCTTTTAGTTTTATTGATCTTTGCTATTGTTTCCATCATTTCTTTTTCATTTATTTCTGCTCTGATCTTTATGACTTCTTTCCTTCTGCTAACTTTGGATTTTGTTTGTTCTTCTTCTCTAGTTCCTTTAGGTGTAAGGTTAGATTGTTTACTTGAGATTTTTCTTGTTTCTTGAGGTAGGCTTGTATCGCTATAAACTTCCCTCTTAGAACTGCTTTTTCTGTGTCCCATACATTTTGGATCTTCGTGTTTTCATTGTCATTTTTCTCTAGGTATTTTTTGATTTCTTCTGATTTCTTCAGTGATCTCTTGGTTATTTAGTAACGTATTGTTTAACCTCCATGTGCTTGTGTTATTTATGTTTTTTTCCCTGTAATTCTTTTGTAATCTCATAGTGTTGTGGTCAGAAAAGATGCTTGATATGATTTCAATTTTCTTGACCCAAGATGTGATCTATCCTGGAGAATGTTCCATGCAAACTTGAGAAGAACATATAATCTGCTGTTTTTCGATGGAATGTCCTATAAATATTAATTAAATATATCTGCTCTATTGTGTCATTTAAATCTTCTGTTTCCTTATTTATTTTCATTTTGGATGATCTGTCCATTGGTGTAAGTGAGGCATTAAAGTCCCCCACTATTATTGTGTGACTGTTGATTTCCTCTTTTATAGCTGTTAGCAGTTGCCTTATGTATTGTAGTGCTCCTATGTTGGGTGCATATATATTTATAATTGTTATATCTTCTTTTTGGATTGATCCCCTGATCATTATGTTGTGTCTTTCCTTGTCCCTTGTAACATTCTTTATTTTAAAGTCTATTTTTTCTGATATGAGTATTGCTACTCCAGCTTTCTTTTGATTTTCATTTGTATGGAATATCTTTTTCCATCCCCTCACTGTCAGTCTGAATGTTTCCCTAGGTCTGAATTGGGTCTCTTGTAGACAGCATATATATGGGTCTTGTTTTTATATTCATTCAGCAAGGCTGTATCTTTTGTTTGGAGAATTTAATTCATTCATGTTTAAGGTAATCATCGATATGTATGTTCCTATGACCATTTTCTTAATTGTTTTGGGTTTGTTTTTGTAAGTCCTTTTCTTCTCTTGTGTTTCCCACTTAGAGAAGTTCCTTTAGCATTTGTTGTATAGCTGGTTTGGTGGTGCTGAATTCTCTTAGCTTTTGCTTGTTTGTAAATCTTTTGATTTCTCCATCAATTCTGAATGAGTTCCTTGGGGGTAGAGTAATCTTGGTTGTAGGTTCTTCCATTTCATCACTTTAAGTATATCATGCCACTCCTTTCTGGCTTGTAGAGTTTGTGCTGATAAATCAGCTATTAACCTTATGGGAGTTCCTTTGTATGTTATTTTTCATTTTTCCCTTACTGCTTTCAATAACTTTTCTTTGCCTTTAATTTTTACCAATTTGATTACTGTGTGTCTCGGTGTGTTTCTCCTTGGGTTTATCCTGTATGGGACTCGCTGCATTTCCTGGAGTTGGGTGGCTATTTCCTTTCGCATGTTAGGGAAATTTTTGACTATAATCTCTTCAAATATTTTCTTGGGTCCTTTCTCCCTCTCTTCTCCTTCTGGGACCCCTATAATGCGAATGTTGTTTAGTGTTATCCCAGAAGTCTCTTAGGCTGTCTGCATTTCATTTCATTCTTTTTTCTTTATTCTATTCCACAGCAGTGAATTACACCATTCTGTCTTCCAGGTCACTTATCCGTTCTTCTGCCTCAGTTATTCTGCTATTGATTCCTTCTAGTTTAGTTTTCATTTCAGTTATTGTATTGTTCATCTCTGTTTGTTCTTTAATTCTTCTAGGTCTTTGTTAAACATTTCTTGCATCTTCTCAATCTTTGCCTCTATTCTTTTTCTGACGTCCTGGATTATCTTCAGTTTCATTATTCTGTATTCTTTTTCTGAAAGGTTGCCTATCTCCACTTCATTTAGTTGTTTTTCTGGGGACTTATCTTGTTTCTTCATCTGGTATGTAGCCCTGTGCCTTTTCATCTTGTGTGTCTTTCTTTGAATATGGTTTTTGTTCCACAGGCTGCAGGATTGTAGTCTTGCTTCTGCTGTCAGCACTCTGGTGGATGAGGCTATGTAAGAACCTTGATGGGAGGGACTGATGATGGGTAGAGCTGACTGTTGCTCTGGTGTAAAACTTTAATCCACTTGACTGTTGAAGGGTGGGGCTGGTTTCCCTCCCTGTTGGTTGTTTGGCCTGAGGCAACCCATTACTGGAGCCTACCTGGGCTCTTTGGTGGCGCTAATGACAGACTGTGGGAGGGCACATGCAAAGGAGTACTTCCCCGATCTTCTGCTGTCAGTGTCCTTGTCCCCACAGTGATCCACAACCTCCCAACCCCCGCCTCTACAGGAGACCCTCCAACACTAGCAGGTAGGTCTAGTTCAGTCTCCTCTGGGTTCACTGCTTCTTCCCCTGGGTCCCAGTGCACACACTACTTTGTGTGTGCCCTCCAAGAGTGGAGTCTCTGTTTTCCCCAGTCCTGTCGAAGTCCTGCAATCAATTCCCACTAGGCTTCAAAGTCTGATTCTCTAGAAATTCCTCCTCTCGCTGCCAGACCCCCCAGGTTGGTAAGTCTGACTTGGGGCTCAGAAACTTCACTCCGGTGGGTGGACTTCTGTGGTATAAGTGTTCTCCAGTCTGTGAGTCACCCACCCACCAGTTATGGGATTTGATTTTACTGTGATTGCACCCCTCCTACCATCTCATTGTGGCTTCTCCTTTGTCTTTGAATGTGGGGTATCTTTTTTGGTGAGTTCCAGTGTCTTCCTGTCGATGATTGTCCAGTAGCTAGTTGTGATTCTAGTGTTCTCGCAAGAGAGAGTGAGAGCACATCCTTCTACTCCACCATCTTAGTTCCTCCTCCCATGTTGTATTTTAAATAGTTTTTGGAAATATGTTCCTCCCACCCTCACCCTCTTTGGTCTTTAGACACCTATTGTTTGTGGCTCTTTAATGTAATCATATTAAGGAAGATATATACAATTCTGGAAATTAATTTAAAACCCTACTTTATAATAAATTATGTGACGTAGGATAAGCTAGTTAAATATTTTTTAAATGTTAATTTCTTCATCTGTAACACTGGGATAATTAACTTGCTCTGCCAAATGCATAGATTATTTCATATTATAGTTTTTTTAGGAAAATTTTTGTCATACTCAAATGTATAGAGTTAAAAGTGAAAATGTATCCCCATCAATGAGCACCATTCCCCCCAACCTACATTTTTCCATAAAGTGATTACTTTATGGTAATGTTTGGTATATATGTGTATATTCATGTGTATATTTATTCACATAAGCGTATATAAATTCTGGGATTTTGTTTTACAAAAATAAGTAAACTGTATTTACTCTTCTATCACTTTTATTTCATTGTACATTATATTTTCAAAATCCTTTCATTTCAGCAGATTGAGATTAACTTCATTCTTTATTTAGTGCTGCAGGAGTTTCCCAAGTTCTGGGTGAACTGTAATTTACTTAACAAATTCCTTCTTAGTGGACATTAAGTTACATTCTATTAGTCTCAATTACAACCAGTGAGCATTTTAAATACATATCTGTCCATATGTACACATTTTTCTGTGTCAGATTGCTAGAAATAAAACTGCTTGGTTACATGTGAATTTACATACACAAATTTGTTAGCAGCAAATTACTCTTCAAAAATCTTGTATCAATTTTGCTACACACCAATACTTTGCCCAATCTTTAACTTGCATGAAAACTAGATATTTTTTTTTCATTTAAGAATTATGTACACAACAATGTTTCCCTGATTTAATTTATAGTTCCTGGGTTATAGCTGAAGTCAAATGTCATTTTTACATAATTATTGAGCATTTCTATTTTTTTCTTAAACTTTCTATTCATAGTCTTTGCTCAATTTTTCAACAGTATTTTGATTTGAATGACTTCATATATAATTAGTGTGAATCTTTATATATTATAAATATTGCAAATACTTAAATTGTCTCCAGAGAGTAACAAATGTGGAAACCTCAAAGTGTTATATGAATCATTAAAGTAGTTTCCAACTTACTATGTGTCAGGATCTACTTCTCCCAAAGAAGATTTATCTGCATGGTGTTATTTTGGCACTCTATCTATATCTATATCTACATGTATACCTTTCCTATATGTATATCTATCTCTATATGTATGATCTATATACCTGTCATCTATCTATATGTTATTCATCTCTATATATCTATGTCTATATCTGTATCATCTATGTTATCTCAATACCTCTATCTCTATATATGTATGTACATTATTGGTTTATATTATTGTGTAAGTAGATATTAATAATGCACAGTATCCTTGAAACTCCCTGATGTGTTTATCACCATAGATTGTTTGCATATGAGCTTGTGTGTGACTATTCTCAAACATTTATTGATGCTTTTATTTATTTATTATTTTTTTATTTATTATTATTTTTCTTTTTTGCGGTACGCGGGCCTCTCCCTGTTGCGGCCTCTCCCGTTGTGGAGCACAGGCTCCAGATGCGCAGGCTCAGCAGCCATGGCTCACGGGCCCAGCCGCTCCGTGGCACGTGGGATCCCCCAGGACTGGGGCATGAACCCGTGTCCCCTGCATCGGCAGGCAAACTCTCAACCACTGCGCCACCAGGGAAGCCCTATTGATGCTTTTAAGGTGTCAGGTACTGTGCTAAGGTTTGAACATAAAAGGTAAATACAAATTGGTTTGTGCCTCCAAGGTTCTGTATTCATGATGTAGATGGTCGCAGAAGTACCCAATTACAACATAATGGGGTTAGGGCTGTAATAGAAATCTGTATGCCATGAAATGAGATCACCAAGAACAAACTTTGAGGGGGATGCAAGGTAAGGGCTCCTAGGTAAGGGATTCAATGAAGGGTTAAGAAAGGGATTTCTATTGACTTGACCTTTGAAGAATGTGTAGACATCAGATAGGCAGAACAGGAGTTTAGAACATGAAAAAAACAGGATAAAAAAAGGCAGTTTAAGAAATAGACAGTAGAGTTTATAATGAGGCTTGGTAACCAACCAATTTGGCTGTGAGGGAGAGAAGAGAAGAATTTGAAATTGGGTTCCAAGTTAGAAGTTGGATCAATTAAGTCAACCATGGCAGTAGTCACTGAGATCAAGACTATAGGCAGAGATTAGTGCTGTGGCTGGATTGAGGATGGAAATAAAATCTTAGTTATGTCCTTTATGAGTCTTAGGTATTTCTTATTCATCCAAGTAGAAGTGCCTAATAAATATCAGTTACTAATTGGAAACTAACGTGAGATATTTAGAGATTGTGAAAAGGGGCTGGAGATAGATATTTGAGATACATCAGAAAGTGTTATAAGTGACTCTTGAAAAATGCTTGGCTCTCTGAGGGTAATGAAGAGCATGAGGTAAAAGAAGATTATTTTTAAATTTTTATTTTAAATATGAGAGTCTCAACTATTAGCCATGAAGAAATGGCTAGTAAAGAAAGAAGCTGATTATAGATGAGAGAATATAAATAATTTGCAATGCAAAATTTGGACTTGAATATTAATGGACTGGGTAATCTAGAGCTCAGGAACATTCTAAAGCAGGAAAAGAACATCCTTCCATCTGAGACAGAAACAGCATGAATGAGTGTGTATTTGGATGAAAAAAAAATTGACATCAGAAAGGAGCACATTGATTTAGCTGAGGATAGCTAATTTCCAGTTTTCTTGTGCTATTAAATGTAGTATTTCACCTTGCATTTGAGCATTGTTTGGTATTTTAATTTCCAAAGTGAATATTATTTGATTATTAGATGTGGGCTCTGCTGTGATATTAAGAAACTAGATATTGCCTGCAAAACCCTGATGAGATAGTGATATCTCTTAGAGATGTATGTGAATTATTTTGGATTTGTCCACGAGCAAGTCAATTTACTTGGATTTTAACTTCCTTCTAAAATGAGAATTTTAGACTAGTATCATTCATTAGTTCAACAAATATTTATTCATTGCTTACCTGATGAGGGTCTGTCTTTTCCATTTTAATATTTTCTGATTATTTTCATTACAAAATTGGCATTTTTTTTTTTTGCCAATTTCAGAAGGAAACTCATCCAGATATATACTGGGTAGGAGACATTGTCTTTATTTCAGTCTATTGATATTCTGGATAGGGAACTAGGATAAGCAAAACAGAATGTGTGTGTGTGTGTGTGGGTGTGTGTATGTGTGTGTGTGTGTTCGTTTTCATCAAGTCTGGATATAGAGATGTTTGGTCTGCTATAATGCAAGGTGATTTGGAAAAGTTGAATGTCAACTTTTCCTCATTTTTTGGTTTGTGACACATCCATGATAAGATAATTCCAGTTTTTATCACTTTATTTCCAGTATATCATTTATTTGTGTATTGTAAGGTATAGCCATCAATTCTAATGTAAAAATATATTTTTAAATACTATTTATGGTTTCATTATGCCAATTCACACACTTCCCTTATTATCTTGGAAACTATATATATAGTCTTGGAAAGATTATGCAAAAACTCACACCCTCAAGAATACTTTTATAGTTAATGTAATAGGGCAATATTGTTTTCATTTTCTTGTTTGTTTTTTTTTTAATCCTGACTCATAAACTTTGTTGATGTTAATAGCCTGTTAATAAGGGAGAATTTCCCTGGTGGCCAAGAGGGTAGTTTCAAATCAGCTTTAAGGTCCCTTAATGAAGCACTGAGCATGTCTTTTAAAAATAGGTTGAATAAAACTTCATTAAATAAATGAAAAAAGCAGCTGTTGATGAAGAATAGATTAGACAACATTCCTTTCCTATTTGACATAACTAGCAATATTATCATGTCATAGCCCATGGGTCACCAGGGAATTAACTGGGACAAGGGTCAAACCTGATTAGTAGCTGCCAAATTTAGGCATACTTTTACTGACTCTGAATGTCAGTTTCAGTAAGGGCTTTGCAGGTATCTGCCATGTTTTTCAGGTGAACTGTAGCAGTTATTGCATATAAGATTAAACCATTATAATACTTGTAGGGGTGTTCACCTTATGGTATGAATGGTCAGTTCCTTTGGAGTAGATATCACCAGACTAATTAGAAATAAAAGATAATGTTATATTTTCTTCTGTGATGTGAAAATGGGTATAACTGTGGTAGTTTAGAAAGCCCAGATATGTTTTTATAATTCTACTTAACCTTTTTTTCAATGCATTAGGCCTTATGCTACTGGTTAAAATAATTGATGAAATATTAAATTATTAAAATTCAAAATTCCTTCCCTGTCCAGATCAGGATATAGTATTTGTGTAACCTGAGGCTTAACTCTATGTGGCAACAATTATTGTCAATTATTCTGTGATCTAATGTGAGATAGGAAGCAGCAGTCCAGTTTAAGACCTATCTCCATCTCTGCCTTCCCATCTAAATAAATGCTTTACCCTTCCTGCAGTAGCCACACAATAAGAAGGAGAGAGTATCTTAGAGGAGAGGTATTAAAATATTGGTTTATAAAGGTTACTTCTGAAAACCTTGGGGCTCCCAATAAAAAAAAATGAATTTTCTGGTCCCTTCCCTACACTTATTCAATCAGAAAGTAGGAAGAGGACCAGGCATCTTTCTAAGTAATTCTTACAGTCTATCAGGCACTGGACACACAGATGTGTCCAATTATTCTCTCCTGGGAAAATTAATAGTGGTATATAGTTTAGTGTTAGTGTCATTAAACCTGATTTTCTACACATTTCAGCATGCTCTGCAAGTAATATTCTTGAATGGTCTATGAGCTTTATTTGCTTCATTTAAAGTCGATTCTGATGATAGTAGCTTTCTAGAAGCATGTTACAAAACCCAAAACGCTCATTTTGCGGTGTGGGGGGGGGATGGTCACAATTTCACGACTCATAGGAATAAATATTAGATTGTAGAACTAGAGAGTACCTCTAGAGAGCATTCCATCAAGCCCACTGTCTTTAATTTAGTGGAGGTCTAAAGCATTCAGAAGAGATTTCCCTTAAATACTGACAAATAAAGACTCAAGAAGCCCATTCAGTGGCTCATTACAGTGTTTTTATCACTCTAATAGTCAATAACTTCTTCACATCCAACCCAAATCACCTCTGCTTTAACCCAAGCATTTTTCTTCTTGCTCAAACCTCCAAGTTTGTAACTGAAAACAGCCTAACACTAAAACCATTCCATTGAAGTACCATCTATTTAATGGACACAATGTGTTTCACGGACACAGTTTGTCAAAATTTGGTCAATAAACAGAAATAATCTAGGCAGCATAGAGGTGCAGGTCGTTGAATACTAACAGAAATAGAATGAAATAAAAATAAGCATGCTTTAAGATATGCTTAGCAATGTAATTGGGGGCTGCTCAGGATACTTGTCATGTAAACAGCTGCTGGATAAGAGAAAGGAACAGTTTTCTGACTGTCTTTTACTTATCTGAATGTTTTGCCTTCAGAATTAGCCAAACAATATTTCTGTTCCCACTTTAGGTCTTTTTCTTCCCACATTTTCCTACCTGCTTGCACATCAGTTGTGTTTGCTTAATCTCCCTATTAGTGATAGAAGGCTTAACAACACCAATAGGAAATTAAAGGAAGAGGACAGTCAGTGTGATTAAATCTCAGACAAAGAATAATTAGTCAATCAATCAAATGCTGGAAATAACCTAGAGTTTTTCCCATTTTCACTGGATAGAATAATGGTTTTCAGCTCTAGACTGCATATTGGAAATCACCTGGGGAGCTTATTAAAAGTATCAAATCCTAGAACGTGGCAGGTAATTTTGATTTAATAGGAATTAGGTGATTCCCAGGCATTTTCTTTTAAAGTACTCTATATCCTGCTACTCCAAATGAGGTCTGTAGACTAGTAGGCAGTGACGTAACCTGGGAGTTCATTAGAATGGAAAATCTTGGGCCCCACTGATTATCAACTAAATCAAAATTTTCACTGATGCAAGAATCCTGTTCAATGATCTAATAGAAAGCCTGGTTCAGAGCCACTGGGTAGAGGAAGTGAACAGAAGCAGAAGGCACTGAGGGTGCGAAGATGGAGGAGATGATGAGGGAGGAATGGATGGGAAGGAGGAAAAAAGGGGCCGGGTGTGAAACGTAGGAAGAAAAAGCAAAGGCTTTGCCTAAATTTACCTCATTTGTTTTTTAATGGGCAGAGATCCGTTTATTTAGTCACTGTGATGTCAGTGCTCTGTTTTGCATCATTTATGAATGCTCATTTTCCTTTTGTAACTCATAAGAAGTAACAGTAAATATTTGATTAAGAAGTAACAGTAAATATTTGATTAGTAAATTGCTAAAGTTCTTCAAATAAAATTAATTTCTTCTAAGAGAGTAACTTTAAGGGTAGTTATTATTATATTTTAAGAAGTAATTAAGCCCTTGTTTTTATTAGTGAAATGCTGATGTAATAAACCTACTTATAAATACTTTAGTTTTTTTTAGATGATAGGTATTCTCTCAGCAACATCCTTTTACTACTACAGAATACTTGGTTCCTTAAATGTTAAAGACCCAATATCCATCTGATTCTCATGGATATTTTGAATGAATCCCCATTTCCAAATTTACTGACCCTAATATAATAAGTATTTTAATTTCCCAGGTTTTATCTTTTATGTTAAACAATCAGAGTTAGTGATGTACCACTAAAGAACAAACTAGTAAAAATTCAACCCAAATATTGTAATGTACCCAATGAAGCAATTTAGAAAGGATAATATATATAGGGGGAAAAAATCTAATGAAATAATAGTCAAGCAAGGAGGGAAATTAAAATAACCACAGCAATTATAAGTTAATGTTCCCATGGAGGCTAAGTGAATTATCTCTTTGATTTCAGGACCTGTTTTTTGTTTTGTGTCTCCATCATAATAAAATATGACTATAGTTTGATGTGTTTAATTCATATTAAGTAATGCTTATTAATCAGCAAGTGCCATTAAACAGACTCTACAAAGGGAAAGTTTTCTTTCTGGAAACAAAACTCGTAAGAATGTGAAGAAATGTTTCTTAACAGCGTCTCATCATTATTTAGAGATTAAGCTTATTCCTTTGTTCTTTTGCTTACTTATTATCTGTCAAGCAAAGATTTCTAAATATGTTTCATGCTTACTGAACTTTAGGCATGTGCAAACTGTGATAACAAATAGTGCTTTTTTAGTGTTAAATGTATCTTACCTTTTGAAAAAAATCAATCATAAACTGCTTTTGAAACAAATCCCAGAATTCCCTTTTAATATCTTAAATCAAAATTTAAAAAAATAATGACTTAGAAGGATGTTTCTTTTCATGTTCCTGAAATGGAATGGCATCTCTAACATCAAAATGTCCTGAGAAAATGTGAGACAGGTAACCACTGTATGGAAGAAATTGCTATTTTGAAAAATTTATAGCTGACAACACATATGATTGAATAATTTGAATACATGTTTTAAAAGTTCACAGTATAGGCTTCCCTGGTGGTGCAGTGGTTGAAAGTCCACCTGCCGATGCAGGGGATACGGGTTCGTGCCCCGGTCCGGGAAGATCCCAAATGCCGCGGAGCGGTTGGGCCCGTGAGCCGTGGCCACTAAGCCTGCGCGTCCAGAGACTGTGCTCCACAATAGGAGAGGCCACAGCAGTGAGAAGCCCATGTACCACAAAAAAAAAAAAAAGAAAAAAGTTCACAGTATAATAATTATTATTGAACCTAAGGTTGTACTATGTTAGATTCTTTTTCTAACATTGTTTTTATATTTAAATAGTGTACTCAATGAGAGAAATTATCTTATGAACATTTAATAAATAATTTATAAAAATAAAATCATGTGGCTTCCCTGGTGGCGCAGTGGTTGAGAGTCCGCCTGCTGATGCAGGGGACACGGGCTCGTGCCCCAGTCTGGGAAGATCCCACATGCCACGGAGCGGCTGGGTCCGTGAGCCATGGCCGCTGAACCTGCACATCCGGAGCCTGTGCTCCACAACGGGAGAGGCCACAACAGTGAGAGGCCCGCGTACCGCCAAAAAAAAAGTAAATAATAAATAAATAAATAGATAAATAAAATCATGGTTATTTCTTTAAATACTATATACATTAATTTCCTCATTTAGTAGGAAAGACCAATGTATATAAATAAAGAGAAATTGAAACATTTTGTATAGTTATCTTAAATTACCCTAGAGTTAAAAAGAGAAATTAACACTTAGACATATATGTCTAGGATTAAAACATGATATGATTTATAGGATGTGATTGCTGTCTCACTTCATGCTATTTTCCAGTTGAGCAAAGCCTGTCAACTAAAAGCAAATTAGTAGACTGTCCTGTGATAACACTGATTTCAAATCTAGTAATTTGATTACTTAACATATGTCTGCCATTTCAATGAGCAACTCTTAATACATCAAAAGAGCCTTGTTGAATCTGGAAGAGAGGAATTATATTTGAATCTGTTCTTTCCAAAAGTGTCTATTAAAAGTGTTTCCTTATATGGTATTAATTACTAATTAGGACATCTAAATAAATATAACAATTGGTTAAAAGATAGGAATGTTAATGTAAGCACATGTATGAATATGAAGAGTTAATGAGTAGATTTAATTCATCTGCTTACTTGCTCAGAAGCAAGTGTGTCATATTAACTCAGGATGGAGATGTGTCTGAAAAGGTTTCAGAGCAAAATGGCACCTTAAGTGGATCTTATGAATGAGTATTTGCTAGACAGAGAAGGCAGATACGGTTCTTTTCATCATGAAGGAATGCATTGTGAAAAGGCAGTGAAAATTACAGTTGAGTACCATGAAAGGAACTGGGGACCAACAAATGGTATTTCTCTGTCTGGATGTGAAGATCATGGTGAGAGTAGTGAGAGATGCCCGTAGAAATGGTGGTCAATTGATAGAGGACTTTTATTTCTTGTTAAGGGTTTACTCCTCTAGTGCAGAGATGAGAAGTAAGCTTCATACTGTGAAACAACACTGATTTATATGCAGTGGCCCATATTTTCAAATCATTACTTTTAGAGTGGCATAGAGGATTGTGATCTGAGAAATCTTTTAGAAGTCTATGTAATAATTTAGAGCTAAGTCTCAGAACAAAGTTAGAGTAGAGAGGAAAGACAGTAATGATAAACATCTATTGCTAGTATTTGGGATTTTTATTAGGTATGAGAAGTGAGGGTGAGGGGAAAGGATAAATAGAAAACATGTCCCCAAATTTTAGTTGAGCTACTGGATGGATGGTACTATCATTAATTGAGGTATGGGAACAAATAAGAGAGATATACTCGATGGTGGAGGTGGGGAAATGATACATTCCATTTTGTACATCTAAATGAGAACTTTTGTAGACACCTAGAAATACATGTTGCATCTCAATAGAGAATTCAGATCTGGATCTGATGTTATCTACCTATAGGTAGTATGCAAAGTAGAGATGAATGATTTCATCCAGGTATATGAGTCCTTAGCCCAAAGAAAATTGTGAAGACCAACTCTGAGGAACACTAGAGTGGTGTCTTGCTATAATAGCAGTGAAGGAAGCTTTGAAGAACTCAAAAGGTGGGAAGAAACAAGGCTGAAGTGGAAATACAGAAGCAAAAAAATGATGTGCTACACATATGCTGTAAAATTCATTTCTCTAAATACTTTTAAAATATATCTTTGGAATAAGTGTGATAAGCAGAAATGTGTCCCTCAATACTATAATTTCGATGTCCAATGTATACCTTGACATACTGCTGTCAGCTTGGATTGAAGGATGTTATAAGAAAGAACTAATAGAAGTTTTTGTTGTGTTTGTTATGAATATATCTTCCTCCCTCTCTCTCTTCCTTTCCTCCTTCCTTCTTTCCCTCCTCCATCCTTTCCTTTCTTCTGTGGTGTTGCACTCTTCTTTACACAAGTCCCTCCTTTTTCAGAAATCTTAGTAGAAATTTCACTTAAATCTCAGGAATAGAAACAGTTGTGCTACTACAGATCCATTACCTATCTCTCTTTGTCTGCCGGCCTACCTACCTATTTATTTGTCAGTCACACATCCATTTTATCACCTATGTATCATCGATGTATCTGATAGGAATGATATAATGTGAATCATGTAAAAGTTTCTGTTCCCCTTTCTGCATTGACTACCAAAAATCTTGCACTTACTCCTGGGGACACCTCCCGCTGCAGGCCCTCACTGTGCACACTGTAAGTTGACTTAGCTGCTGACTCCATCCTTCACAACCTGCCTAAATGTCGCATTCAGTTGTTCTAAATTTGATTCTTTCTTGCTAAGTTGTGTGAGTTTTGTAAAGCCTTTAAGTATTTGCTGGAACAAGAAAGAATATAGAAAACAAATTCATGTATTAATTTTGAAGAGTGTTATGCAGTAATTTTGATCAACTGCAGACTTCCTTCAGTAAATGTTTGCTGAGCTGAGTCAATGACAGTTGAGTACATTGTTTCTCCAGGGCTCAGCTTTTCTCAGCTACTCCAAATCCCCTTAGAAGTTTCTTTTGGTGGCTGACTTTGATGAGGACCTATCTCTGTCTTCTGCAGTGACAAGGACTGTCTGTGCAGAACAGTGTGATGGCAGATGCTACGGACCCTACGTTAGTGACTGCTGTCACCGAGAATGTGCTGGAGGCTGCTCGGGACCTAAGGACACCGACTGCTTTGTAAGTCTGGCAGCTCTCCCTTTCACTCTCTGGTCCTCCCCTCCATCCTGGTTTCACTCAGGCACATTGAGTCTTTAATATCTTATTAAGATAAGACCAAATTTTGCCATTTTAGGATTAAGAAAGATGCTCTGACTTCCTAGAAGTCATTCCCTCACTGGGTGGCTATTAATTAACTAGGATTGTTCTGTTCTACTAAATGAATTATGTCTTTCTGATTATAATTTATATTATGAGTGAGGTTTATTGGACGACATGAAGGAGAGCATATTGAGATATCTTTTAAAAAGCTAACAGCATCCTTCCAGAATTTACAGTGATTACCTATGTGTGTTGTTGCATCGTTGAGTCAAGTCTTCTGAGTGGGGGCACTTGCATTTTATTTCTCAAATATAAATTTCAAGATTAAAGCACATAAATTTATGAATTTAACTGTTTTACAGTTTATATTGTTTACAAGCTAATATTATTCAAGATTTATAAGATTTACAAATGCATGTTTAAAGCAATTTATATGCTAATCTGTATGATTTTTATTTTAGAAGAGGACACTTTTATGTCCTCAAAATTAACATTTATAGCTTGTAGGGGCCACTTTTTAATTACATTTTGATATCCCTGATAAAGGTCTTTCTATTCTTTTGAATACATGCAGGCAATTCTGTGAGCTATAGTTAATGATATTTCATACACAGAGAGCATTAGTTTCATTTTAAGCTAAAAATCATGAAATAATAAACTATTTTTGTTGCTAAAAACGCACACAGGAATTTATTTACTTTTTTACCCTCTCAAATATCCAGAGAATACACAGATATATTTAGAACTGAGTCTTTTTTTCAATTTGGCACTTAATTCTGGAAATAAGCAAATTATAGATTATAGCTCTTATGATGTAGATACATAGTAATTTCTTACTTTTCTTAATGTCACAAGAAACTTATTGTCTATCCTAATTTTATAGTGAAACAAAAGTGTGTATTGCAGAAATGAGTAGAAAGGAAGAAGGAAAGAGAAGAAAAATGTTAAAAGTATATAGAAGAATAACAAAACAAAACAAGCAAACAAAAAAGTATACAGAATATGCTCAGCAGATCTTGAACTGAGACCCTTTCCCTTGCCTATCACCAGACATGGGATTGAAGCTTGATCTGGACGATGCTGAACAAGTGTTTCAAAACAGTAATTTCAAAACAGTAGCAACAATAAACACCAACAATTGATGTTAACTTTCACTTAGAAGCTTCACTGCATTTTTTTCATGGTTCCATTATCACAATAAGCAGAGTGCTGAGTGAGCTTCAGAATTCTCATTTCATTACTTTTATGGAATGGTCCAGTGATTCCATTTTGGCATTTAGTACAGAATGTTCAAGAATGCCAGACCAATACCTTGGTGTAAGTTATGTTGTATTGTATGCTGTCTGGAAGGTAAACTTGTTTGATTTATCTGGCTTATGTCCCTTTGTTGCCAAGCAATCTGTGCACAACACTGTATAAAATATATTAGTAAAGCAATTATGAGGACACATGAAGTTTTATACCCATAAATTAAAACTTACTGAGTTTCCTAGATTGGTTTTTAATAGATTCTTCCTGGAGAGTGTCATCTTAGTGAATAATGTATTATCAGTGAATCTCATTCTGATTATGCATCTCGTAGACCATCATCAGGGAATTGTCATGTTTGTGATAAAGTGCTTGCTAAAACAACAACTGATTAAGAAAATGTTTTGAGGAAACAGAATAAATTAGTGCTTATTAATAAGCATACATACAATCTATGATGATATGTAAAATATAGCTTGAGTTCACATTAGCTTGCCTTCCAAGACCTAAATTATTCCTATGAATGTTTAAATTGTTAAATTAAAATGATTAGTTCATCCCCTGTTTTGCTAATCACATGTTTTTATGTACTTATACATATGTTCTCTTTTCATATCAAATACCTAACTCTTAGGTGGTACAATTGTTTTTAATCATTCTCAAATGCATTTGAACATATTAACAAATTGAGGTCTCAATACAAATATATGTCAGCAGAAACAAATTTACTTGAACTGGTGACTTTTAGTAAATGGTATGACATTATGAAAAAGACCATATAGGAAATGGTATCATATTATTTAATTATGGGCTAAGTATAGCTACTTCTTTACATTTTGGCATCGTACTCCCTACATTTACACTTGACTAGTCACCTGCCAGAGACTTTTCTTTAAGTCCAGTTTGAATGACCATCACATTTTCTCACTATACAATGGTGATGAATGGACTTACCATATCACTTAAGGCACTGAACTCTCCAAACCAGCTTTAAGGAAAGTCTAGCCTGTACAAATGGAGATTTAGTTGTCACTGCCAGACTCTAAGACTCAACATAAACCCTTTGGATAAGGGTAAGCTTAAATAAGTTTTCATTATTATCTAACTTTAATAATTTAAACCAATTGTCAGTTTAGAAATCAGTGGATAGATACCAAGCAATTGGAACATCAATAACTGTAGATGGTGTATTTACTGACATTAGAAAAATAGCTTTGTAAAATTGAGAAGTACAAAACAAATATGAAGTTAAAAAATAAGCCCTTACAACTAGGAAGTTATCAGATTTTCCAGTTTTTATGAAATTGATGTACGCTGAGTAAACAATACAACCTATCACAGAACTGTTGTAGCAGTGTCCCTTTAACAAATATTATGAAGGTTATTTTTAAAACAAAATTAATCTTTGCTGTGTTGCAGGCCTGCATGAACTTCAATGATAGCGGAGCATGTGTTACTCAGTGTCCACAAACTTTTGTCTACAATCCAACAACCTTTCAACTGGAGCATAACTTCAATGCAAAATACACCTATGGAGCATTTTGTGTCAAGAAGTGCCCACGTAAGTAACAGGATAAGAAGAGCCAAATCAATTAGCTCATCATTTAAGAACAGAGGAATTTCATGTAAGTTTATTGAATTTCAAAATTGTGACAATATTGTGAATTACTTGAGAATGGGTACTATTATTATCATTTCACAAATAAGAAAATTAAAATTCAAAAAATTGAAGTGATTGGTTCATAGTCTCAGCAAAATAGTGGCATATTTGAAGTTATAGTACAGTGTCATTCATTGACTTCTAAACTCAATATTTTCACTATATGTCAGTGGTTTTGCACACGATTTTGTTCCTCAGAAAAGTGATTAGTTAAGTAGCAGCAAGCTATGTAATGAAAGAGATCTACTCTAATAACAATGCATTTTCACCTAAAATTATTTATTATTATTTATTTGTAATAGAATATATAGCATTATAGTTTTAACATCAAATCCAATGTTAAACAATAACAGTGGATATAAAGGGCATGTTAAGGGGCCTTTATCAAATTGATAACTAATCCTGGGGATTCAAAATGACCAATTTAGCTTTCATCAAGAATAGTATATGTCTCAATACTTGTTCAAGTCAGTTTCTTTGCTTGAAAAGACCAATGAGAGAGTTCTTCAATGTTGTACTTACTGGAAGGCTAAAAAAAAATCACTACTTTTATCCACATACTCAATAAAAAGAAGACTTTACATTCTACAGCACTCAGATATTGTGTTTTTGTTTTTGTTTTGCTTTGTCCACGTGACGAAGTATGAAGTGTAAGGGACATGGTATTAGAGTGGCTTTGGTTATAACTCTGCCCACTTGTTAGTCATGTGATTTTAGATGAACTATTTAGTTTTCTATTTCCTCCTCTTTAAAATGTGGATAATCATATGTACACTCTCTCTTTCCCATATACATTATAAAGATCAAAGGGATAGGTGATAGGGTTCAGAGGAATAGTATGTAAAAACAAATCTTTGAAAGCAATGATGATTCCAGCCATTATTATTAAATATTTTATATTGGTTAAAAGAATAATTATGAGTGTATATATATAGATAGATATAGATATAGATATAGATATAGATATAGATATAGATATGTAACATGGCTCTAAATTACCATTTTAAAATCACAGACACACTAACTCTAGGATAGTAGAGATTTTTCCAACTTAAACAATTTTATATCCAAAGTTATGTTTTTGATCTAACAACTTCTCATCTAAAGTTACCCTAGGGCTTCCCTGGTGGCGCAGTGGTTGAGAGTCCGCCTGCCAATGCAGGGGAAACGGGTTCGTGCCCCGGTCTGGGAAGATCCCACATGCCGTGAGGCGGCTGGGTCCGTGAGCCATGGCCGCTGAGCCTGTGCGTCCGGAGCCTGTGCTCCGCAACGGGAGAGGCCACAACAGTGAGAGGCCCACATACCGCAAAAAAAAATAATAAAATAAAGTTACCCTATATTTCCCCATCTACTATCTTGCAAAATATGGAGCTTCAGTGTATTGTAGAATGTGGCTAGATGATGATTTTTTTTTCATTTTCTTAGACAAATGTCCTCCTGCCCTATTACTTCATATTATGGTGGCTTGCCCCAAAGATAGTCAAAACCATGTTTTTTTGAGATTTTTGGTGCTTTCCTTTTTATTCAAGCCCCGAGGTTGAGGCCCAAGGCTTGGGTTGGAGTGGAAGACCAGAAAAAACCTGAGCTAGGGACTTTTCCTTTTCTTTATTACATCCTTTGTAGTGTCTCATCTGAAGTCTCTCAACTCCTAAGTTTTGACAAGGGGCTAAATACTTAGGACTGGTTTTTGAAATTAAATGCCCAGTTACCATAGATATGGTAACTCATAAACTACCTTTCATGGATTAGTTTAGGTCTATCCAATTACAGATTAATTTAAAGAACTTCATTATTTATCTATGTAAAATTCAAATCTTTGAAGGACCTTGATCATAAGGCATGGTTTGTTAAACTGTACCTGTCTTAGAAAAACATAGATGTTCAGTTTCTAAATACTGGCCTACAATTCCTAATTCAGAATTCTAAAATTCAAAAACCCTAAACAACAAATATTTTTTGAAACTAATTCGACTGCAAAATCTGAACCTAACTGATAATGAAGATATTTATAACCTTTTCTAAAAATTTCACTTGGCATAAATTGCTGCAAAATTGTGGAAGTTTTTAAACACAAGGTATCCCTGAAGACCTTGCAGAAAGGATGTTTACACCTGTTGCAGGTTGGGTTCCCCTGAGACAGAAACTATGGTTGTTTAAGAAGTGTTCTTAGAATCAAGACCCATGAGGGAAGGAAATGAAGCGAGATCAGGCTGTGACGCAGTCTCAGCAAAGTGTCTCTTTTGTGGTGGATGCCCTCTAGTGGATATTAACTTGGAATAGAATGATTTTCACACTTTATACCCACTCCCATGGATTCATATATATGCCTGTACCCCAGACTCCCTTCAATCCCAATTCCAGATTTTCCAGTACTTCTTCTCCCAGGGCAAGCCACTGCTCATGAGTTCATATTTATTCTAAACTCCTATTTATTCCCTACAAAGTAAAGGATCATTTGCCCTACCCAGAACTATGCCAATTGGTGGGACTTTTCCTTGCCACTGTATTTCAAGTCCACTCCTGACTGAGGCTGCAGGGCAGCTGCCATCCATTTTCAGCTGCTTGCACACACACCCCAAGCTTGGTTTTTGTCTTCCTCTGTCAGCTTGTCATACGTGCCCTCTCTTGGTCCCCATGTGGCCATGGGTATGAGCTTAGTGAAAGGTGCCAGCACAGTGGTGGATGACTTGGGGATTTGGACCACCAGCTTATGCAGTTTACTTGTGCATCCGCCCCTGCTCACATCAATCCCAAGTGTACTGCATCCATCTTACAATGGATTGCTGTTGGACCTGCTCAACATTATGGTTTTTAACAAAACCTTGTGTATGATGGGCAATTCTGGCTACAAGATCAATCCGTGACTCATGGTTAGGTAGTCTATCTCTGCCAGCACACAGAAGTATGTCAGGAGTTGTTTATTAAATGGTGTGTAATTCCTAGAGGTCTCAGCTGGGATTTTCTGGTCGGGACTTGCCATAACTCCACGTGGCACATTTTCCCACCAGAGATACTTCTAATGTCATAGAGCCTCTTGGGTTTTGTGATCCAAGTAGCAGAATTGCTTGTACCCCAGCCTGTACCTGCATCATGTACCTTTCCTGCTCTGGGTCCTCTTCAATGTTGTAAGCCTTCTAGACTACTGAATGTTGGGACAGAAGCTGTTTTCCCAAACGTGGAAAGATGCTGCCTTCAAAACCCAAAGCAGCCTAGCAGGTATTGTGTTTTCCCTTTATTGTGGGAGGCTCTAGATGCAAAAATGTGTCCTTATTTTTGGGAGCGAATGTTCTGGCATATTCCAGACCACTGGATTTCTAAACATTTCACCATGTCAGGTAATTAGATGTTCCTGGTTTACTTAGTATACCTTTCCTAAAGTACTGCCCTTTCAAATTTCATTTTGTTTCTTCGTGTAAAACTATGGGAGAGTTTCTACGGCACTCCATTGAAAGATGAACACATTTTAAACATTTCCTCTCGGATATGAAGTGCACTCCCTTCATCCAAGGCTTCATTTGTGCTTCATATAACTTGAAGTATTTTTAGACTTCAAACTTGCATCATGATATGAAATGAAGTGGAACTACTGAAAAACACAAACTAAATGTCATGCAGTTTCCTAAGTCTATAAAAGAAATTCACTATCTTGGGGGCAATTCAGAATGTGGAGCAGTAGTCAAGCAAGTACCAGTTCTTGTTAACACACACTGCCCTTGGATTTGAATGTAGGTGTTCGTAGATGCTGTTTCAGGTGGAGATATTTAGACAGAATTGTTTTAGGGAAAGAAACATACATACTATCATTTTCAAATGGAAATAATTTTCAATCCCTAGAATATCTTGTTTTAAAATATTTTGCTGAACCTCAACATTATTGTTAATTTTACCTTTTTTTATCAGATAACTTCGTGGTCGATTCCAGTTCCTGTGTGCGTGCCTGCCCTAGTTCCAAGATGGAAGTAGAAGAAAATGGGATTAAAATGTGTAAACCTTGCACTGACATTTGCCCAAAAGGTGATGATATTTTTTTCATTTTATAATGAAAAAATACTGTTATTTTATAATAAAAATGCAATAAGTTATTGACTAAAGAAAAATTTTCTCAGTTCCCTAATTGTGCATCTTGTTTCTACAGCTTGTGATGGCATTGGCACAGGATCATTGATGTCAGCTCAGACTGTGGATTCTAGTAATATTGACAAATTCATAAACTGCACCAAAATCAATGGGAATTTGATCTTCCTTGTCACTGGTATTCATGGGTCAGTATTACATTTTTTGTGGAAAATTGTTTTACAAAGTGCAGACAAAGTTTAAGAGATTCTTTAGTTTTGTCTGTTTGATTCCTTTTGACACAGAGTTTCACTACACATTAATGCTTTCCTCCAACAAAATCAAATGCCAGATTTCACCAGCAGTGATTGTAAACCAAATTTTGGGGGTACATCCAGATTATGAATTTGGTGACAACTTAGATTTTAAAATATAGATTTATATATAAGTTAAGATGTATTTATAGGCCATTTCCCTCAAATCCATAGATTTCAGTAAACTTGGCACATTTATGGATATGTTTAGGGAAAGAGTATCAGTGGACAAAGTGGGGAATTTCATTCAATTTCCTAACCAATTAGTTCAAAACAACATAAATTAATGCATCTCACAGAAAACAAATCAGTAAGTTGAAATTCTGAGCTTTCAGGTATTTTCTTTGCCCTGCTGCATCTTTTTCTGTTTTAGACTTGGGAAGTTAGTGATAAATCTATTAAATGAATTTCATTTCATCAATAAAAATTGTAACATTTTCTGGGTCCCTTCATTACAGAACCACCTGCTGTTTTTAACTGGGAAAATGACCAAGTTTGCATCCTTTCAACTGCAATGAAAATATCAATATTTTTACTTTATATTTTATCTATTTGTGTATATTACTACTTAATCCCTAAATATTAGTGCTACGGGCTACAGATAAAAAAATATCACTCACATATTTCAATTCAAAAGATTACTCTAAACATATATCATTTCTAGAAGCAAAACTATTTAACACATTATGAATAAATACGTCAAATAGGAACAACAAGAGAAATAGAACAAAGTGTTTCTTTCCATTCAAATAAATTACCATAGGTCTTAGCACATAAAGCATTTCTTTACTTTAAAATATAGCTTTTAATATGGATCTGTGCCAGAAACTGTAATAGTATGTATTCACTTTCTGTTATATTTGGTCTAAGATGTGTTTCTTGTCGTTTTGTTTTGTTTTTTAAATAAGATCCAGATTTTTAACATCTCTTTAAAAAATATGTGCATGTGATTACTCTTATTTTACATGGCAACAATCTATTGGAGATGGGTGGTACTACCATTTTGAGATGGGACACATTCAGTCGGCTCCACCATGGACAATCTGTATTGAGCTGTGTGGCTTCCATGTCAAACAACTCCAATGTAAAGTTGAGAACTGGGTTAATAATAAATACCTACATCCTCTGGTTCTTGTGGAGATTCAAAATAAAACAAAATATACATTTTTTAAGCATTCAGCCCAGTGCATGGCATACAGTAAACCTTAATAAATGGTATAAAAAAAGAAAGAAAAGGGTAGGGGAAGGGAAGGAGTAAAGGAGGGAAAGGGGAGAGAGAGAGAGATAAAGAGTGAGATTGAAAAGTAACAAAAATAGAAGTTAAAAATCGCTAACCCCCCCAAAACAAAAGAAAGTTAAAAAAAAGGAGAAAACACTTCAAGAGGAAAATCTCAGTGACTATATCTAGTATATAGCATAGCATATAGTGCAACAGATAATATTTCATAGAATACTGGAAACCAAATAAAGACAAAGTTATTTTCATGGCAATCCTTACTTTACGATAAGTCATACTTCCTAATTCAGACGACTATTATTTGTCCTTAATTATAGCACTTAAATTTAACATTATAATTAATATTATTGTGTCTTAAGCATAATATATAAGGCATTTTCCAGGACAAATATATATGTGAAATATAATATGTTCCTCATTCCAAGTCTCATGCCAACAAGAAACATATTCTGAAGCCTTTCCCTTTCATTTTAGGAAAGTATTAATATAAAGTTAATTGAGTAGGTCTCAGACACTTATGTATAGGCATATGTGTATTCACGTATGTAATATGTGTGTGCATATGGACAAAGAGAAAGATTTTAAAGATGAATAACATGAGGTATTATAAACAGAATACTTTCAGCAAATTAACAAAATTTTTTACTTCATTTAATTTCCATTACCCTAAATCTTCTACTGACTAGTTTTTAATAGGATGTATGGTTTGATTAAAATAGCTAGGGTGTTTCTTTAAACTAATAGAAATGAAAAATCCATAATTAAGTAAGAGTGTACTTTTCAAAAACAAATTTCTGCAAAAAATAAAGTTACTGTGAAGTTGTCAACTAAAATGTTAACATATAAAAGAGATCAATGTTCAGTTTATAGCATGATACCGCCATTGCTAGAAATAAACTAGGCACTCTTACTTCCTTATTTAGAATGGGAACTGCAGGCAAAATTCAGTGTTCAGGGTTATCATAGGATCCCCTTTCATGTCTTGTCATGTCTAATAATGTTCCTGTGAATATGCTTAGAGCAACAAAATGCTCACCAAATATGCATGTTCATGCTGTGTCACAGTGTGACACAAACAAAACGTACTTAGATGATAGACTGTAATGATGATAGACAATGGAAAACAGATAATGAGCTTGGTGAAAAAAAATAACGTGATTTCTATGGAATTGTGAAAATATGTTTTTCTCTCTTTATCCTGAGCTTTATTTTGGATCACCCAACACAATAACAGGGTGGACATAATGTTTTTTTTCATGGTCCTAAATTTAACTAGGAAAGTCCTCAATTTTAAAATCTATGGATTTCAAGTGGCTGTAGGGTGGAGCGCCCTAGGGGTACTTTTAAGTTGTTAAGTGGGATTCTGTCAATTCATTTTATGAGAGTCCTGAATCTCTAAAATTAAACATATAAAATTTCTGTGGTCCACTGGGCTTCATGTGAACAGTACAGAATTTATTTCATTCCTGGCAACCTGGAAGTGTTCTCAGTAAAGGTTTGGACTGACCCCATTACTGTGTGCTTGCCCTGAACTTTGAGTGTTCTCAGTAAAGCAGAAATATTTGATTATATGGCTAGAGCTATTCTAGACACTGCTTTTCATCAAAGAACAAATGTTGAAAGTTCATTCTACTACTGCAGAGCTGATATTTCATGTGCATGCTGACATCTTTGCACGTTAGAAAATGATAGCAACTAGAATTTTCCCACATGATGAAACTAATTTTGTGGCTCCATTTTCACCAAAAGCATAGATATTCATTCTATACATCTTCAGTTACAAATAGAGAAAGTTTGCTAGAATATTAATTTAGACTTTAAGCTTTTGAAAGATATTCATGTCACATTAAGGAAAATCTTAATTGTTTATGTGTGAATTATGGAGACACTCATTTATAGTATTTCCAAGCCTTCTATAACATGCCATGTTAAACTAGTAGCACAATGTATTGATTATACTTCTTAGTTTTTCTCAGTTTGAAGCAGTAATTTCATCAAGCAAGATTTTTTTTCTTTTAAAAGATATGGGATGGTTCACAGTATAGAAAATATGCTGATGAATCAAGCAGAGAGAGCCAGTAAAAGGTGGTTCCAGAAATCAAGGTTGCTGAACTAATAGAGAATGTTTTCAAAGCTCTAATGCCAGGATGAATAAATGCCAGTGGATTCAGAATCAAATTCTTAGAAGAAAGGCCATATGCTTATCTGTTTGTCAGGGGACTGTGGAGCACATTGACTGATAGCCTCCAATGGATCATGTATCCTAGTGTTTATTCCCCATGTGAAAAAGAAGGTTTTCAGAGACTGGTAAAACAACAGATATCCAGTGCAAGGATAAAATTCAGTTGATTGCTAAAGGTGGATACAAACTTCTAAAAGAGCCTAATTCCTTGTTTTTAGAAAGTTTGATCTCTCTTGGAGAAATGACCAATGAATGGAATTTAATTTTTCTCTGAAGAGTATATGTTAATATAAGGTTTCTACTTGCCCAGAATAGCACAGAGCACCTTTCAAAGTAATAAAACCTAGAAAAACTACTACATATTACTTAAGAAAATCTGAAAGTAGTGCTTGAATTACTGAGAAATGTTTAATCTTATGTTTATATTTGGCTTAATATTCAAGAATGTAATTATTTTGTATGGGCAGGATGTTATAAATGAAAAATATTTTCCTAAGATGAAAACTTCTGAAAATTCCATTAAATATTTAATTTTATAGGTATTTTATATTAAGTTTTTTAAATACAGGGCATTTATGTATCAATAACATTAATTACAAAAAATATATTTATGCATTAGGAGATTGTATTTTTAAAAATCCCCAAAATTTACAACACATTTTGAATATTGTTAAATTTGTGGTAAATTTTATTTTCAAATGTTAGTATGATTCATATAGAGGGAAGCAAATAGTTCCTGTCATATGAAAGTGTACATAAATAAACAGATAGGAACAAGATTGCCCTTATAGATAAATTTGAAAATACAGAAAAATAAAAAGGTTTACTTCCTGTATTTTTTTCACCCTTTTTATGAAATTACAGGTTCTGTTAGCAATTTAGTATGCTTTGAGGAACCCAAAAGGCAATTATTCTCACCATAACATAATTTATTTGCAGTGTATATTTTTCCAATTGAGAATAAAATTTTAAAGGCAAAATAAAATGGTTAATAGATGGAATTGCTATATTTGGAGGTTTATTCAGGATAGTCAAATTGAACCGTTCCTCTGGATCTAGAATAGCCTTCAATGAAGAACTCATATTCTGTGTCATCAAAATTTCCTGAAAGTACCTTTTAATCCCCTTCCACATCTAGCATAGAAAATCTGGATAAAACATTGCTAACCTTCCTATTCTTAATTAAAATTCAATTGGAATGAAATAATTTTTGTCACATTTCTCACATTTTCACCCCTTTATCTAATTTTAAGTTCGGCTTCATTTTTTTTTTTTCCCTAGGGACCCTTACAATGCAATTGAAGCCATAGACCCAGAGAAACTGAACGTGTTTCGGACAGTCCGAGAGATAACAGGTAAGTTTTAAAGTGAGTTTGTTGTGCTATGAACTATGTGAATTTTAGTCTTTTGTTAAAAATAGTACATAGTATTGGAATTTTCAAAGCAAATTCTAGTTTTGAAAACACGTATTATTTTAAATGATGGGTGTCTTAGTTCCTTAGCATCTGTGCACCTTTTGAAATCTGTGGAATTAAAAAAAAATCCTTGAAATTTTGATGTTACTATTTTTGGATATGTCAGTGGATCTTTGAACCCATGTGTTTCTATTTACTTTTCACAAGTACTATTGAGGATGGGTAGCAGGTAGGATTCATTTAACACGTGTTTATTGAGGACCTAATATGTTCAGAGCTGTCATAGTAGATGATATGGGGCCCATAGACATGAATCAGACATGGGTTTGCTATCAGAGAATGTAAAATCAAATAAGGAGGCTTAGTTATATACATAAATGTCTTAGAATACAAAACAGACAGCTGTTGTAAGTGCACAGATAAGGTGGCAAAAGATTTCAGAGAAATTAAACTCTTTGTCTAGTTAGACTAAATAATTTTTCCATTTAGAAGAATAAATCAAATTAAGAATCATTTAAATCTTTAAACCATACACTTATATGATTCTGTACGTATATATTCTTGGTGTTCATTATTTTGACATTCATCATCTATTGAGTATTGTAGCCCAGAAACTTTGGGTAAGACACTGAATCTTGGAAGAAGAAATGTGATATAGAATGGTTCAAAACTAGGAATATTTGCTGCCTTTTTCTTACCTCACATTTTCATCATATTTTAAGAATAATTGGTATTAAACACTGTTACTGAGACAATGATATTCTGAATTATTTTACTGCCCTTATCTTTTGTAGGTTTCTTGAACATACAATCATGGCCCCCAAACATGACTGACTTCAGTGTTTTTTCTAACCTGGTGACCATTGGTGGAAGAGTACTCTATAGGTAGGCGTATATATTCAAAGTTACAGGTCTCTGCATCATGTGCACATTATGTCATAGCCATCAGACTCATTGATTTACTGATTCTAGAAATATTGGTTTTCCACTTTAAATTCTAAAGGAAAGCTCAATGAAAAATACCCCTGGTTGTGCTTTAAAGTATACAACTTGATTTTTCAACTGCCTGTCACTTAAAGTAATTTTAGTGTTTGGCAGTTGTGGAGTACATGATGTGAACCATAAAACTGAACCTTCTTTTTGATCATATGTTATCATAATTAAAAGATAGACTTGAATAACTTTGTAATGACTTCGGTGTATCGGATACAAATGCTGTTTTACCAGGAGGTTCTCGTTTTGTCTCTGGAGCTATCATTTGAACAAAGCATCACAGCGCTGATATTTTAGAATTTGGCCCACTATGCTACATGAAAGGCTGGTTAATAATGGACAGATAATCGGGGCTCAGAAGGATACTGTTCTAAAGTTCTAATGTCAATATTTTATTCACATAATAAAAATATATGTTTTAATATTTATTAAGCCACTGTTTGTATTTTACTTCAGATTTCATCTGCACAAAATTATTGTTTATGAACAGTTAAAAGCTTATTTATATAAGGAGACCTTGATAATTTTTCTACTTAAGTCCGAAAGATGCCTAAAGTCAATACTGTCATTAAATATTCTATAATAATGGTTCACAGGAAGTCCATTGAATTTTGCTATCAAAACAGGTATATCTGTAAGAGGTTCTAAAATGTAAAGGGGAAAAGTGCTTAATAAAAAAGGATAGTTGAGAGGGCTTCCCTGGTGGCGCAGCGGTTGAGAGTCTGCCTGCCGATGCAGGGGACACAGGTTCGTGCTCCGGTCTGGGAAAATCCCACATGCCGCAGAGCGGCTAGGCCTGTGAGCCATGGCCACTGAGCCTGCGCGTCCTGAGCCTGTGCTCCGCAATGGGAGAGGCCACAACAGTGAGAGACCCACGTACCGCAAAAAAAAAAAAAAAAAAAAAAAAAAGGATAGTTGAGAGATATAATCTATTCAAATGCTATATGGAACCAATTTTTACTATCCATTGAATAAAGTGCTATAAATCTAAGTCAAGGTATTATTATGCTCACATTGTAATCAACAACTAAGGGTGGTTATGATGAGAACAAAGATTTGAGAGAGTGAATTACATCCCATTTGGGTACACACACACGTTATAAATCTGTATATTATAGTTCTCCATGCATGTGTATATATAAAACACATGAAAAAAGTCTGAGTACTAAAAGCAAAGCAAATTTAGAGGACAGCTTTGATTTCCAAAATACAAAATAACGTTCATAAGTTGATTGAAATGTGGGAAACACATTTAGTCTTTAGAAAATGGAAAAATAATTTAATTACAAAGTGGACTATGTTGAGAAAACAACATCCTTGAAATGATAATTTGTTTCTACAGTGTAGTTGTTATTTAAATTTTAGAGATGCTTTCTCACTTGTCCAAGCCTTCTGAGTATTTTTTTTATTTTAGTTTAATTTTATTCTTCTCTTTAATTTTTAATATCTCCTATCCTTATACATTTTTCAAGTATTACAATTAATGCTTTGGTTTCTGAGGTATAAATTAAAGCTAAATATCTATGGTCATTCTCTGAGATATTTACCTTCTGAAAGTGTGTCTAAATCTATTAAATAGTTAGAGTAAAATTAATGTCTTACTTTGGATAGATGAACAGTCACCCCATAAACATTTATTTAATTATTTAGTCTTAGTACAAGATTTCATTCTTGAAGAAATTAAGATTCAGGGGTTAAGAGGGAAGGCAGTGAGCAGGTATGTCAGTGGTACATACATAGAGACAGAGATATCATTGATATTCATAATTATAAAAGATGGGCTTTTTTTGGGGGGTCAATTGATTACTTTTAAAAGAGTCAGCATATAGCATGTAAAGAAATAGTATTTATATCTCAGGTTTATTAATTCAATCTTTTTACACTCTATTAACATTCTTTTTGGTTTAAGGTATGACATCTTTATTTTACTTCAAGAATGCATGTCATGGCCAGAAAACAATTATTACTGTTCAATTTTTTTCCTCTGCCCTCTCTTTAGTGGCCTTTCCTTGCTTATCCTCAAGCAACAGGGCATCACTTCTCTACAATTCCAATCCCTGAAGGAAATCAGTGCAGGAAACATCTATATCACTGACAACAGCAACCTGTGTTATTATCATACCATTAACTGGACAACGCTCTTCAGCACAGTCAACCAAAGAATAGTGATCCGGGACAACAGGAAAGCTGAAAACTGTAGTAAGTACATTACCCAAACATTAAAAATCTAGAAACTTTAAACATTTTTTTTCCTCATTCTACATTGGACCAAACAGTTAAACATAGTGGTGGGTCAGAATTTTTGTCTTCTATTTCTCAACCCTTAAAAAAGGTTGGTATAAAATAATCAAATGGGTAACTTTTTATAATACATTGCATGTTTTTATAATGTATTACATGTCCTCAAATCTTGACTAATCATAAGAACCCTCCTGTGGAGGTTCAGATTCAATAGGTGTAAGTGGATCCTGGGAATCTAAATATTTAATAAGCATCCTGGGTAATTCCTTGGATCCAATCAATTTATGGAAATCCACTCTATTAAATTTTCTGTTTATTTTTTGTTTCAGAGAATTTGATAACATAGAATAACAAAGTATTTGCCATTTAGGAGTGGTGAAAAAAAAAATGTGTTCTTCTGAAATGTGTAAAAATGCTGTTCCAGAAGTTTGCTTAAGTTCATTTCATAAATGTGTTTTTGTAGGCATGGAGCGATCTCTTTTTTCATGTATTTTACTACTTTTTGATCCATTCCATCACTTCTTTGTTACACAGAAGCAAATAATGTTTTCATGAGTATATAACTAAGTCATTCCCATCTTATACTTTGATACTCCAATGATTAATACTTAATTCTTGGGGCTTCCCTGCTGGCGCAGTGGTTGAGAGTCTGCCTGCCAATGCAGGGGACGCGGGTTCCTGCCTCGGTCTGGGAAGATCCCACACGCCGTGGAGCGGCTGGGCCTGTGAGCCATGGCGGCTAAGCCTGCGTGTCCGGAGCCTGTGTTCTGCAATGGGGAGAGGCCACAACAGTGAGAGGCCCGCATACCACACACAAAAAACAACAACAACAACAACAAAAAAAAAAACCCTTAATTCTTCCCTGTTTTTCTCCTGGGTATTACTTTATTCTGCATCCTATAAGTGCTACTACTATGCATATAGTAGTGACTTACTTATAATAAATATAAAATAAAATGACTTAGAATTGAAAGGATCTGTTTACAAATGCATATTATTGTTGTGGTCATGATAAGCCAGTCCTTTTAAAAGTCACATTTCTTTCTTTTTTTTTTTTTTTTCAAGTCACATTTATTAAGAAATATTTTGCTCTTAGGAAGTCTTCTTGCTTCTTTAATCTCACCATTGGAACAATCACAAGGGTATACATACATAATGATTAAGTTCATTAAGTATGTGAATGAATAGTATAGGACTTTTTAAAAAATGTAAACTCTTAAGAGGCCAACATGATTTAAATTTACCAAGTAGTCTGTGAACTAATTAAGTAATTTATACCCCACCTTGTACCAGAAAGAGTTTAAGGCAGCTCAGGCTAGCAATTTTTATAAAATATAATTTGTGAGGAATTCACATTTTAGCTCTTTTGGATCCTTAAAAGTATTTTGCAGAGAAAAGAGACCTATTGCAACATGAGATTCCTGTTTTGAGTGAACTTAAGTTCTTATATATTCTTCTGTCCCTCATAGAATCAAGAAATATAAAATATTATTATATATCAAAATATGCATGTCTACATTGAATGAGATTTATCCTTTCATTGAGCCTAGGTTGTTTCCTTGGTTTTATACATTTCTGAAACCTGACAGAAAGCTTGCTTTTTTTTTTTTTCTCTACTTAAGCTTCTTATCCCACAATATTATATTTATGTTTGTACATGCCTCAGACAAAGTAGATTATTCATGGAAGTAAAATAGAAACTTTTTCAACACTAACATAAATACTTCCCTAAGTCAGGGTTATACTCTCCTTTTTTTCACTTACTTCAAAAAAACAAAACAAAATGAAAATAAAACAATAGTACCTCTACCTTTTAAAGGTAAGATTTAGGTATGAAGACAAAAAAAAAAAAAAAAAAAAAAAAAACTAAGAAACAATAAAAGAATGAGAGAAAAACATTCTTTTTCTTTAACTCATTTAATCATTTCACAAATCCCTTCTTTTACCTTTTGTAAACCTGAATAAAAAGCAAATGGGAAAAGAAAATGTGGAAAGAAATTAAATGTGAAAAAGCAAGATAGGAAAAATTTATGTAATTATTCCATATCTCTTTAAGACTCCTAAAATTTTGAAAAAACAAAAGAAGATAAATAATAATAATAAATTAAAAATCTAACATTTTCTTCATCTTTCAGTGTTAGGTCTCTTGGAGGTTTATCCATTTTTCAAACCATGAACATATTTTATAGTTGACTTTACAGTTTCAGCAAGAAATGAAGCAATTAGAAGAAAGCAGTTTTGTGGTGCTATAATTTAATATTAAGCATATAATTTTTCATTTTTAACATCTTAGAGTAAACAATTTTTGCATGAAATCCATTTATCAAAATTTGGGTTTCGGTGTCATAGTACATTGGATCCTGCATTTTCAGAAATGTAATTATCCGATAAACTTGACTTCAGATGTGTTGCTGATGTTTACACTGAACCTGCAATGGCTGCCCACATGTGGTTAAGGCCATTTTATCATCCATAGTATTATCTGCAAATAGGAAAACAAATATTTGCTTCATTTTAAATGTACTTAAATATTGCATTTTTAGACATTCTCTCTTAATATACCACACACAAGACATATATGAACACACACACATATTCATTACAAGACATATGGGTACACAGACATACAGCATAAGGTGTGTATTCATATGCTCACACAACACATACACATGTACACAACCCTTGGACACATACACATGCATTCACACGCATAAACGCAAACACACACAGTCACCAGAATATACTCTCATCTAAATCTGTATATTGGCTTGGTAACTTAAAAGAAAAATCAGCCTTGATCTTTATCAGGGTTTTTTGGAGTTCAACATGATTTAAAACAGCAATAACAATAAAAGAAAAACCTCACCTCATCTATAAAGTATGACCATAGCTTGAGCAATCTTATTCTTTTAAGTCAAAATTTTGAAAGCAGACATACAGATGTCTTTATGGTTTGAAGCGATTGAGATTGAGAGAAACTCTAGGACATGAAAAGCTGGAACACTTTCTATCTCCTTTATTTGTATGGTTGTGGTAGGGACAAAACAGTGCTGGTTAGAAGGAGTTTTATAGTAGGTTTATAAAAGTATTTGAAGTTTCTTTAAATAGTTAAGCATAAATTTTTAACACCAGAATATAAACAGTGAAGAGATAAATCCTACACTGAACCTTCATAATCTGAATTACATTTGAACTCAGACATCTCTATTTTTAAAATATTTGCACATATACACTTAAAACCAACATAAAAATGAGAGAAACTATATTCATAATTACCTTTCAAATTGAAATAATTTTATTTTTCTAATTATAATAGTGTTTTATCATTGTTAGAAAACAAAACAATACACATATATAAAATAATACATACTTTTTGGTAAATAGGTAAATAAATAATGAAATGTATGTTCATATATAAATTGGATCATACCATATATATTTAAATACTGAGGATCTTCCATGTCAGTATATAGAGCTCTTCCTTATTTTTTTTTTTTTTACTTTTTGTTGGAGTATAGTTGATTTCTAATGTATTAGTTTCTGCTGTATAGCAAATTGAATCCGTTATACATATACATATATCACTGTTTTTTAGATTCTTTTCCTATATAGGTCATTACAGATTATTGAGTAAAGTTCCCTGTGATATACAGTAGATCCTTATTAGTTATCTATTTTATATATAGTAGTGTGTATATGTCAATCCCAATTTCCCAATTTATCCCTCTCCTGATCCTTTCCCTCTGGGAACCATAAGTTTGTTTTCTAAATCTGTGACTGGAGAAAATTTCACTTATTGTAAATAAGTTCATTTCTTCTATTTTTTTAGATTCCATGGATAAGTGATATATTATGATATTTGTCTTTCTCTGCTTGACTTACTTCACTCAGTATGCCTTATTCTTTTACTTAATTTATTTTTAATAGATCTTTATTGGAGTATAATTGCTTCACAATACCGTGTTAGTTTCTGTTGTACAACAAAGTGAATCAGCCATATGCATACGTATGTCCCCATATTCCCTCCCTCTTTAGCCTCCCTCCCATCCTCCATATCCCACCCCTCTAGGTCATCGCAAAGCAACAAGCTGATCTCCCTGTGCTATGCTGCTGCTTCCCACTAGCTAACTATTTTACATTCACTAGTGTATATATGTTTCTGCTACTCTCACTTTGCCCCAGCTTCTCCCTCCCACCCTGTGTCCTCAGGTCCACTCTATATGTCTACATCTTTATTCCTACCCTGCAACTAATTTCATCAGTACCATTTATTTTTTTTTGATACCATATATATGTGTTAGGATATGATATTTGCTTTGCTCTTTCTTACTTCACTCTGTATGACAGACCCTAGGTCCATCCACCTCATTACAAATAACTCAATTTCATTTCTTTCTATGGCTGGGTAATATTCCATTGTATATATGTGCCGTATCTTCTTTATCCATTCATCTGTCAATGAACATTTAGATTGGTTCCATGTCCTGGCTGTTGTAAATAGAGCTGTAATGAACATTGTGGTACATGACTCTTTTTAAATTATGGTTTTCTCAGGGTATATGCCCAGTAGTGGGATTGCTGGGTCATATGGTAGTTCTATTTTTAGTTTTTTAAGGAACCTCCTTACTGTTCTCCGTAGTGGTTGTATCAATTTACATTCCCGCCAACAGTGCAGGAGGGTTCCTTTTTCACCACATCCTTTCCAGCATTTATTGTTTCTAGATTTTTTGATAGTGGCCATTCTGACCAGTGTGAGGTGACACCTCATTGTAGTTTTCATTTGCATTTCTCTAATAATTAGTGCTGTTGAGCATCTTCTCATGTGCCTCTTGGCCATCTGTATGTCTTTTTTGATGAAATGTGTATTTAGATCTTCTGCCCATTTTTTAACTGGATTGTTTTTTTTTTTTTTTTTTTTTGATATTGAGCTCCATGAGCTGTTTGTATATTTTGGAGATTAACCCTTTGTCTGTTGTTTCACCTGAAAATATTTTCTCCCATTCTGAGGGGTGTCTTTTTTTTTTTCTGTTTATGGTTTCCTTTGCTATGCAAAAACTTAGTTTAAGTCCCATTTGTTTATTTTTGTTTTTATTTCCTTACTCTAGGAGGTGGGTCAAAAAAGATCTTGCTGTGGTTTATGTCAGAGTATTTTTCCTATGTTTTCCTCTAAGAGTTTTATAGTGTCTGGTCTTACAGTTAAGTCTTTAATCAATTTGGAGTTTATTCTTGTGTATGGTGTTAGGTAGTATTCTAATTTCGTTCTTTTATATGTAGCTCTCCAGTTTTCCCAGCACCACTTATTAAGGAGGTTGTCTTTTTTCCATTGTATGTTCTTGCCTCCTTTGTCAAAAATTAGGTTCCTATATGTGCGTGGGTTTATCTCTGGGCATTCTGTCCTGTACCATTGATTTATATTTCTGTTTTTGTGCCAGTACCATATTGTCTTGATTACTGTAGCTTTGTGGTATAGTTTGAAGTCGGGGAGCCCGACTCCTCCAACTACGTTTTCTTTCTCAATATTGTTTTGGCTATTTGGGGACTTTTGTGTTTCCATATGAATTGTAAAATTTTTTGTTCTAATTCTGTGAAGAATGCCATTGGTAGTTTGATAGGAATTTCATTGGATCTGTAGATTGCTTTGGATAATATTGTCATTTTCCAATATTGATTCTTCCAATCCAAGAACATGGTATATTTCTCCATCTGTTTTTGTCATATTTGATTTCTTTCATCAGTGTTTTATAGTTTTCTGAGTACAAGTCTTTTGCCTCCTTAGTCAGGTTTATTCCTAGGTATTTTATTTTTTTTGTTGCAATAGTATATGGGAGAGTTTCCTTAATTTCTCTTTCTGATTTTTCACTGTTGTTGTAGAGGAATGAAACAGATTTCTGTGCATTTATTTTGTATCCTGAAACCTTACCAAATTCATTGGTTAGTTCTAGTAGTTTTCTGGTGGCATCTTTAGGATTTTCTATGTTTAGTATCATGTCATATGCAAAGAGTGACTGTTTTACTTTTTCTTTTCCAATTTGTATTCCTTTTATTTCTTTTTCTTCCCTGATTGCCATGGCTAGGACTTCCAAAACTATGTTGAATAAGAGTGGTGAGAGTGGACATCCTTGTCTTGTTCCTGATCTTAGAGGGAGTGCTTTCAGTTTTGCACCATTGAATATGACATTTGCTGTGGGTTTGTCATATATGGCCTTTATTTATTTTTTTTAATTAAATTTATTTATTTATTTATTTGGCTGCATTGGGTCTTCATTGCTGCACCTGGGCTATCTCTAGTTGTGGCGAGCAGGGGCTACTCTTCATTTCGTTGTGCAGGCTCCTCATTGCAGTGGCTTCTCTTGTTGCGGGGCATGAGCTCTAGGCATGCAGGCTTAAGTAGTTGTGGCTCATGGCCTCTAGAGTGCAGGCTCAGTAGTTGTGGCTCATGGGCTTAGTTACTCCGCAGCATGTTGGATCTTCCCGGGCCAGGGCTTGAACCCGTGGCCCCTGCATTGGCAGATGGATTCTTAACCACTCTGCCACCAGCAAAGCCCTATGGCCTTTATTATGTTGAGGTAGTTTCCCTCTCTGCCTATTTTCTGGAGAGTTTTTATCATAAATATGTGTTGAATTTTGTTGAAAGTTTTTTTTGCATCTATTGAGATGATCATATGGTTATTTTTCCTTAATTTGTTAATGTGGTGAATCACATTGATTGATTTGCATATACTGAAGAATCCTTGCATCTCTGGGGTAAATCCCACTTGATCATTGATGTATGATCCTTTAAATGTGCTTCTGGATTCTGTTTGCTATTATTTTGTTCAGGATTTTTGCATCTATGTTCATCAGTAATATTGGTCTCTAATTTTCTTTTTTGTGATACCTTTTTTTCTGGTTTTGGTATCAGGGTGATGGTGGCTTCATAGAATGAATTTGGGAGTGTTTCTCCCTCTGCAATTTTTTGAAGAATTTGAGGAGAATGAGTGTTAGCTCTTTTCTAAATATTTGATAGAATTTACCTGTGAAGCCATCTGGTCCTCGACTTTTGTTTGTTGGAAGATTTTTATTTATGGTTTCAATTTCATTGCTTGTGATAAGTCTGTTTATTTTTTGTAATTCTTTCTGGTTCAGTCTTGGAAAAATTTATCTTTCCAAGATTTTTTCCATTTCTTTATGGTTGTCCATTTTATTGTCATATAGTGGTTTGCAGTAATCACTTATAATCCTTTGTATTTCTGCAGTGTCAGTTGTGATTTCTCCTTTTTCATTTCTAATTTTATTGATTTGTGTCCTCTCCCTTTGTTTTTCTGGATGAGTCTGGCTAAGGATTTATCAATTTTGTTTATCTTCTCAAACAACCAGCTTTTAGTTTTATTGATCTTTGCTATTGTTATCCTCATTTCTATTTCATTTATTTCTGCTCTGATCTTTATGATTTCTTTGCTTTGACTGACTTTGTGTTTTCTTGTTCTTCTTTCTCTAGTGGTTTTAAGTGTAGGGTTAAATTGTTTATTTGAGTTTTTTTCTTGTTTTTTGAGGTGACATTGAATTGCTATAAACTTCCCTGTTAGAACTGCTTTCGCTGTGTCCATACGTATTGGGTCATTGTGTTTTCATTGTCACTTGTTTCTATGTTTTTTTTTTATTTCTTCTTTGATTTCTTCAGTTATCTGTTGGTTATTTAGTAGTGCACTGTTTAGCCTCAATGTATTTGTGTTTTTTTACAGCTTTTATTTCCTGTAATTGATTTTCAATCTCATAGCATTATGGTCCTAAAAGATGCTTGATATAATTTCAATTAAGCTGTGTATAAAAATATTTAGTGAATAAGTACCATATTAATGGTAATTTCATTTATTTTCTATTTTTCATATCAGTACTGCCATAATGTGAATCTTAGTTCATAAAACATTTTGTACTATGCAATCATTTCCTTGGGCTAAACACTTAAAAGTGGAATTTCTGTGAAATGAGGTTATATGTAATAAAATTTGGTATATATTGCTACATCATCTTTCAAAAATACTAGATTAGTTTACACTTGTCTTAAACAATGTTTGATAAGGAATATTTTCCACTACTCTTTACAACACTTGATATTATCCATGGATTTAAATTTTGGTGATCAGAAATATGAAAAAGAGGTCTTTTAAATTTATATTTTTTAGTTGATATTGAGCCTCTTTTTATGTGTTGACTGATCCTTTCTCTTTATTTTTTGTATATTACATAGTTATAAGCTTTATTCATTTTTTTAATTCTGGATTTGAAAGAGCTCATCATGAATTAAATCCATTAAATTTTTGTGTCTTAAGTATGTTGTGTATAATTTTCCTTCTATACGTAATTTTTTAAAATTTTGTCTTTTGATAGACAAGCATTTTATGTTTTTATCTAGTTAAATGGATACATCATTCTCTTTTTTATGTTTATGATCTTGGCATAGTCTGTCTTTTTTCTTCTAGTACTTTAAAACTATATTGAAATTTTTAATCCATCTAGAAGTTTTGGTACAGCATAATTTTTAAAAATCTTAATTTGGCTAGCATATTGACATAATTTACTGAATAATGCATTTCTTCTCACTGATTTTAGGTGTCTGCAATATTTAGCTAAGTAGAGGAAAAGTGCCAGACTCAACCTGAATAGTTTAATTTAATCATCACCACCATCCTGTAAAGTATAATTATCACCATTTTGCAGATGAATATACAGATGTCCAGAAAGTAGAATAATATCCCCAATGTTTGGAAGCCATAGTAATTAAAACAGTATGGTACTGGCATAAAAACAGGCACATAGGCCAGTGGAGCAGAATGAAGAACCCAGAAATAAATCCACAAATATGTTCAAATAATATTTGATAAGGGAGACAAGAATATTCAATGGGGAAAGGATAGTTCTTCAAAATGATGTTGGGAAAACATGGATATTCACATGCAAAAGAAAGAAAGTGGACCCCTGTCCTATACCACTCACAAAATGAATGCAAAGGGATAGGGAGGGTGGGAGGGAGATGCAAAAGGGAGGAGATATGGTGATATATGTATCTGTATAGTTGATTCTGTTATAAAGCAGAAAGTAACACACCATTGTAAAGCAATTATACTCCAATAAAGATGTTAAAAAAAAAAAAGGATTAAGGACTTAAACATAAGACCAAAACCACAATATTCCTAGAAGAAACATTGAAGGTAAGTTCCTTGCTGTTGGTCTTGGCAATGAATTTATGGATATGACACCAAAAGCAGAAGCACCAAAAGTAAAAATAAGTGGGGCCACATTAAGTAAAAATTTTCTGCATAGCAAAAACAACAACAAAAACAATCAACAAAATGAAAAGCCAACCCACGGAATGAGAGAAAATATTTGCAAATCATATATCTGATAAGGCATTAATACCCAAGTTATATAAGGAACTCATGCAACTCAGTAACAAAACAAACAAACAAACAATCTGGTTAAAAAATGGGCAGAGGATGCAAATAGACATTTCTCTAAAGAAGACATACAAATGCCATCAAGTATATGAAAAGGTGCTCAAAATCACTAATCATCAGGGAAATACAAAATGAAACCACAATGAGATGTCACCTCACATCTGTTAGAATGGCTATTATCAAAAAGAGAAGAGATAGCAAGCGCTGGTGAGGGTATAGAGAAAAGGGACCACTGGTGCACTGTTGATGGGAATGTAAATTGAAGCAGCCATGATGGAAAACAGTATGGAGGTTCCTCAAAAAATTAAAAATAGAATTACCATCTAGCAATCCCACTTCTCTGCATCCTGATGCTCACTGCAGCATTATTCACAATAGCCAATATATGGAAACCATGTGTCTCTCAACAGATGAATGGATAAAGAATATTTGTCATATATACACATGTACGTGTGCATGCATACACACACACTAGAATATTATTCAGCCATAAAAAAGAAGAAAATCCTGCCATATGTGGCAACACAGGTGGACCTTCAAGACATTATGCTAAGTGAGTTAAGTTAGACAGAGAATGACACATACTGTATGATATCACTTTCATGTGGAATCTAAACACATCAAACTCATAGAAACAGAGAGTAGAATGGTGGTTTTCAGGGTCTGAGGAGTGGGAGAAATGGACCGATGCAGATCAGAGTGTACAAACTTTAAGTTATAGGATGAATAAGTTCTGGGGATCTAAGGTACAGTATAGCAAATATAGTTAACAAAACTCTATCTTATACTTGAACATTGCTATGAGAGTAGAGGTTTAATGTTTTCACCACCACCACAATAACAAAATGGTAATTACGTGAGGTGAAGGATGTATTAACTGAACTTATTGTGATAAACACTTTATAATATATATGTGTTTCAAATCACATTGTATACCTTAAATTTAAACAATTTTAGAAGTAACTTTGTCTCAATAAAGTTGGAAAAAATAAAACTTGGCCATAACTGTACAAGCTTTAAGTCTTTTCATATAACAAAGAAAATAATAAGCAAAATTAAAAGGCAAAAAAGAAATAGAAAATAAAAGCAAACAAGAGAGCATATCAGCTCACAGAACTGAGAATTGCAAGGGATATTCCTTCAGGCACAGATGGATCTACGGGTTAAACAACATCACCCGGACTCAGTCCTTCGACATTGCCCGATTCTGCTTTCTTCTTAGGCCAGCTCTCTTTCTTCATTAAAAATGTTTGGCCTTGTCTTGGAGAATTCACAAAGTTTATAAGTACAGGTAAAATAGCTCTACTTTCTCTCTCCTAGCATCTGTTTTGTGGAAAGAGCCCTGGTTGACCCTGCTTGGGTTATATGCCTATCTCTGAACAGCTCACTATTTTCTCTCTGCCAGCAACTGTTCAAACATGTTTTTAAATCAGTCCCTTCAAAGCAATTGGAGTGATATTTTAAGAATAAGATCCTAACTCTCCTGCTTAAAGTCCTTCCTCAGTTTCCCACAGCTCTTTGGACAAAGCAGAAAACCCTTTAAATGGTCACTAGGTCCTACATAATCTGGCCATTTTTCACCTCACTAGTTCATCAGATATTACTTTCCCACTCAAAGCTCATGTGCAGTCAGTTCTGCGAAAGCACTGATCTTATTCACTGCTCAGACTCTCTTGATTAGACTTGTAATCCCCAATTTCCCCTAGCCCTTTTTGCTTAATAATTCCTATTTATCCTTCTCATTTCGCATTGTTGTCCCTCTTTCTGTGGACTGACCTAATGCTACCTACCCATTAGCTTAGGACAACTGTTATATTTTCTCTCAAAAATATATATATTATACAATATAAATGATTATTTATCTAATGCTGTCTTCCTAACTGGACTGTAATCCCTACATAGAGACAATATGTATTTTATTTCATATTTCCATCATATCCCCATTTCTTAACATTGTCCAGTATAAACTAAGTAGTTTCTCAACAAATACTTCTAAAAGTAAACACATGGATATACTTGTATGTTTCCACATTTCTCTTAAGTATGTTTATTGAGGGCTTAGTTAGATAAGTAACCCTGCATTGTATACTACTAATATGATGTCTAATCTTCATCATAACCCAGAAAAGTAGGTTATTTACTTTACAGATAAGTAATATGTAAATAATTGCCCAAGGCTGCATGGCTAGTCATAGCGTAAGGATTTGAACCTATGTTGACCTGATCAGAAAAACTGAACTGTTACAACTAAATCATATTTTTCAGCCTTTATAGAAAAAGATTAATGGTATCTGTCCAAATACATTCCAAGTCAAACCCATGCCTCTACATATGGTAACTAATGCAAACAGCATATGTAGGTAGTCTTGTACAGTGAAAGAGAAGATATTTTTTCTGCCTTTGTGCTTGTAGACAGGTACTTCATTTCAATATTTTGAGCTAATCCATTTACTTTCACACATGCAGCACAGTAACAAGATCCATTATTTAAGCTTGCCTCTATTTTAATGAAAGCAAGTTCAATATTCTCTGTAAAGGTCGAAATACTAAGCATATTATTATCTCTCCAAATTTTTAACAGACATAATTTAATAGGTATAATTCAGATGAGATAAAGAAAAAACAATTTTACAGCTTCCAGAAAAAAAGAGAAGTTAAAGATTGCTTAACAACTACATTGCTAAAGTTTCTTTAGAGAGCTTTATAATGGTGTTTCAAACTAAGCCATTGAATAGGCCCTTCTACTCCTTCCTATGGGACTATCACTCTGGGAGGTCAGAGAGCAGTTGAATTCTTGGTGCTGATTGAAAACTTCTTTTCTCTTAAGAAATTCAAAGAAGTATTTTCCTTGGCCTTTTGTGGAGACACTTCCCATGTTTTCACTCTGCAGAAAATGATCAACCAGCCTTGAATACCATCATCTAGTCATTTGGAAAGAATGAGAAGAAAGTAATTATTATGGTTTCCTGTTTGTATTATTGCTTTCCTCCAATAGATACTGTTTCCCTGATGCAAAACTGCTCTGAAATTGAGCATCGGAATACAGACTAAGGAAGGTAGTAGGCAGCAGAATAGAAGGTAGGAGTTTGCGTGAAACCAATACTCTCTTTTTCAACTAATGTCAAAGCAGATAACAGAAAATTAAGGGAGAAGGGACAAGAGTGAGAGGCTTTCACACCTGAAAAAATTAATGTGAGTTGGTGAAATAAATAGATCAAGAAGTTGATAGACTATCATGAAATGGGCAGTACAAGAGTGTACTGATGGCTTGTCAACATCCTAAAGGAAGAAACTGAAAACAAATGTGAGGGTCTTAGACAGAAGATGATATACAAAGAAGTTGAGGCATTGATTATATTTTCTACAAGAACAGGAAAGCGATGAATACAAACAATCAGAGATTCATTATACTGTGCAGTATGATTTTGAATATACTCTGCTTGCCTTTACAACTTGTTTTTAATAATATAACTTTTGATTTTTTCTCTCTTCAAGGTTTCTTCTGATAATTGTTTATCACATAAGCAAGTATATATAAAAATTGTATATAAATGTACTAAATGTTCATAAGAATATGAAGTGCTCTATAAATAACCTTAAAATAGCTGAATGCTTATAAAAATGAGTTTTATAACTTAATTTTTTAATATCATTGAACTTTACTCCTTTCTAATTCTTCATCTATTGTGTAAAATTTGATTTTACACATTATATTCATTCAGCTTGATTGAACTCTCTTTCTTACTCCTTACATCTTTATAAATTAATGGGAAGTCATTTATACATCTAGGAATCAGTGATATGAGACCTATGTTAAAATTTCATTTCTACTGACATTTATTTTGTACAGTGAGAGAACCCTCTTTCTCTGCATTATGAATGAATCAGAGGAAAGAACTCTTGCTATTAGTTCAAAATTAGTGTAACAGATAAACTGTCAGCCTTTCCCAAGTAGAACATCAACTCATTCAACTTTTGAAGAGTTTCCACAAAAGAAGAGAAAAATAGTTACGATATATGGTATTTCAATTTAATGATTATTTAAGACATGGAGAGAATCATAATTAAGCAAAGTCCACAAACTTTATGAGTTACCTAGAATAATTAATAATGTGAGAACAACAATCCTTTATACAGGAGAATGCTCTGTATAGTCACTATTCCCTCAGATTATCTTTTAAAATTACATTTATCTGTTATTTAGAATGATAACTATAAAGTAAATAAGATAAAACAGAATAAAAGGATCTATAATTTTCAATAAAGTTTTGTGGGGTTCTTGGAGGCTATTTGGGGGCATTCTTGAGAAATCTTATATGAAAAAGTTTGTCTATGAACAAGAAACAGCAAGTAATTCCACTTTTAATTTTAAAAGTAAATATGGATGGAATAATAAGGAGTCTGTTGTTGTACCATTCTAGAAAATAATTTGGCACTTTCTTAAAACAAAAACAACTAGCTAAAATGCTCTTATCATATGACCCAGCAATTATACTCCTCAGCATTTATTCCCAACAAAGGAAAATTTACATCGCACTAAGACCTGTACACAAATGTTTATAGCAGCTTTATTTGTAATAGCCCCAACCTGGAAACAACCAATCATCCTTCCATGGTGAATAGTTAAACTGTGGTTACCCATACCATAAAATACTACTAGTAATAAAAAGAAAGAAACTAATAATACACACAACAACTTAAGTCAATCTCCAGAGATGGATTCTGAATGGAAAAATGCCAATCTCAAAAACGTTATTATAGACTGTATTATCTCAGTTATATAACACTTACAAAATGACACCAGATTACAAAAATGGAGAACAGATTTGTGGTTGCAGAAAGAGAGGGTGGGTGGGTAAGGTGGAGGTGAAGGTAGTAGGGAAGTGGGTATGAATTGAAAAGTGCAACATTAGGAACACTTGTGTGATGGAAATCTCCTGTATCCTGACAGCATCAATGTCAACATCCTGGTTGTGTTATTGTCTTATAGTTTTGAAAGATCTTACCCTTAGGGGAAACTGGATAAGGAAACATGGATCTCTCTGTATATCTAAAAATAAAAAGCTTGATTAAAAAAATGTATACTGCAGGGCTTCCCAGGTGGCGCAGTTTTTGAGAGTAAACCTGCCAATGCAGGGGACACGGGTTCGTGCCCCGGTCCGGGAAGATCCCACATGCCGCAGAGCGGCTGGGCCCGTGAGCCATGGCCGCTGAGCCTGTGCGTCCGGAGCCTGTGCTCCGCAACGGGAGAGGCCACAACAGTGAGAGGCCCGTGTACCACTAAAAAAAAAAAAAAAATGTATACTGCAAACACAAATGATATCACTAAAATAACAACTTAAACGTTTATGTAGTTTATAAGCCAAAAAAATAAAAAGAGATAAAATGAAATCATAAAATATTTGGTTTTCCAAAATATGTCATGAAAAGAGGAAAATGGGAAGAGGACAGATTGGACAAACAAATAGTAAGATCAATGATTTTAACCAAAATTGTCATAATAACTGTAAGTGGTTAAATACCCTAATTAAAGGCAGAGATTGTTAGATTAGATTAAAAAAGCATTACCCAACTATATGCTGCCTACAAAACACAAACTTCAACTATAAAACACATATAGATTAAAGGTGAGAAAATATACCTGGAGTGATAAATGGATCAACACAAGAGTGGAGAACTATGAATAAAACTACAAGTATGTGGACAACTGACCTTAAACAAATATGCAAAAGCAATTTACTGGCAAAAGGATTGTGTTTTCAACAAATAGTCCTGGAAAAATTGGATATCTACATGCAAAAAAAAAAAAAAAGAATAGATCCTTACCTAGTACCTGTGTTGGTGAATTTTATTTGTCAACTTTACTGGGTCATGGGGTGCCCAGGTATTTAGTTGAACATTTCTTGTGAATATGTCTGCAGGGTATTTCTGGATGAGATTAGCATTGGAATTGGTAGACTGAGTGAAGCAAAGTGGATAGGCATCATCTAATTCATTGAAGGCCTGAATAGAACATATTAACTCTCTCTGCCTGACTCCTGAACTGGTACATCAGTCTACTTCTGCCCTTGGACTGGGACTTAAACCATCTGTGCTCTTGGTCGTTAGGCCTTTGGACTCAGATTAAACTGTACCAGGGACTTTCCTGGGTCTTCAGTTTGTAGGTGGCAGACAAGGGAATTCCCAGCCTCTAGAATTGTGAGCCAATGCTTTATAAAAAATTATATAAAATATGTAGATATAGATTAAAATATCCTATTTATTCTGTTTTTCTGGAGAACCCTGACTAATACAGTATAATATACAAGCTAACTTAAAATAGACCATAGACCATATGAACCAAAACTCATAATGCTTCTAAAAGATAAGAGCAGACAAAACTTTTGTTACCTTGGGGTTAGACAAAAATTTCTTAGATTTGATGCCCAAATCACAACTTATAAAAGACAAAATTGATAAATTGGACTTCACCAAAATTAATAACTTCTACTTTCCAAAAGACAGTGTTAAAGGAACAAAAAGGCAAGGCTAAGACAAGGAAACAGTACTTACAGAATCTGTAAAGAACTCTCAATGCTTAATAGTAAGAAAACAATCAATCCAATATAAAATAGGCAGAAGATTTGGTGGCATTTCACCAAACAAGATATATGGATAGCAAATAAACAAATTAAAAAATGTTCAACATCTTTAATCATTTAAATGTAAATCAAATCCACAATGAGATACCACTACATAATATTAGGAAGGTTAAAATTAAACAGGCTGACCATACCAAGTATTGATAAAGAGATGAGGAAACTTCAGCTCCTGAGTTGAGTTCATTGCTGTTGGGAATGTAAAATGGTACAACTACTTTGAAAAACAATTTGACAGTTTCTTAAAAAGTTAACCCTATACTTACCATATTATCCAGCCATTTCTGTCCAAAGGAAATGAAAGTGTATGTCCATACAAAGACTTGTAAATGGATGTTCACTGTAACTTAATTTTTAATAGCCCCAAATGGGAAACAGTCTGAATGTCTAGCAATAGGTGTTTGGTTTAAAAAATGTGGCATATCCATGCAATGGAATATTCTCAGTAAGAAAAATGCATGAATATTGATACACACAGCAACATGTATAAATCTCAAAATAATTATGCAGAGTTAAAGAAACTACATAAAAAGAGAGTACATACTGTATATTTCTACTTACATAAAATTCTAGGGAATGTAAACTAATTGGTATTGAGTAACAGAAAGCCGGCCAATGGCTGTCTGAGGGGAATGGGAGGGGGGAAGGGATTACATAGGTCATGAGGAATCATTTGGAGGTAATGGATACATTCATTGCCTGGGTTGAATACATATAACTCATGATTTCAGGCATCTGTCAAAACATAAAATTGTATACTTTATGTATGAGCAGTATATGTCATGTATACTTCAATAAAACTATTAAGCATACACACACACACATGCACACATACACACAAGGTTTCTCTCTTAAACTATATTGGAAGACATTATTTAATTAAGTAGTCATAAATTAAAAAGATATCTTGATAGGTCTATGTCTACCTTGAGAAAGAATTTTATACAGTTTAACATAGGGTCCTCCTTAAGGCTCCAGAATATAGGAGAAAGAATACATGAATTGGGAGATTTTGTTTCCCTGTTTTAAAACTAATCAGCATCACGGGTGCTGGTAATTCACTTTCTCAGGCATTTGTTAGAGAAGGTAACTTTCACAGATATGATCCCTCCTCTTTAAATTACAATTGCATAGTTAATGCTATTCCATCCCATCTCACAAATGCTCTTATCATAACAATTTGCATCCCTTAATAAATACAGTTGGTAACTAATGGGAAGAGAAACAGGATTTTGATGTTTTCATCTTCTGGGAACTTTTTAATATTTTATGAAAACCACATATAATTGGGTTTCAGAAGTCTCAAATCACTTTTCAGACACCCAGAATAACATTTGAAGTCTTTATAGGCCCTTCTTATTCAATAGCTATCCCTTCACTAAAATTATGATTTTCAGTATAAATAATAATTCACTGAATAAGTATTATTTGATATAAAAGGGAAAAGAAATGGTAAACCTTAAGTGGCAGTTTTAAAACATGGCCTCAAATTCTTTGGCACTTCTCCCATCAACAAAAAGTATAGAGATAAGACTAAAGACCTTTGTTACTACTGTAATCTCTATACCTCCTCATAAATAACCACCACTCTTTGTTTAAAATTTTTTCAAAACTTTTTTCTTACTTGTGCCAATTTGATTCAAATATCAAGGTAATCTTAGTAGCAGTGTACCAGAGGTCTGTAAGAAACTTGTATTTTATTTCCATTTCTTTTCCCCCTTCTTACATTTCATATATTCTTCTTTTTTCCTTATTTTCCCCTTTTGATGTTTTTTGTTTATGACAAATATCACTTGTTCTGTTTCTGCATGAAGTTCTCAAATGGAAATGATGTCAAAATGTGTGGTGTGTTAGCGGAGCAAAGGGTTGGCTTTAGAAAGATGTGCTTTGTTCCTTACCTTAATTGGTAGGTTAATTTCTGTCACTACTTCTCCCTAGAGTTTTGATATAGACAATTGATATTTGTTCACTTTTATGAAAAATGCAATGGTGCTACACACACAGTGACTGGGGCTCTGCAATTTGAAAGAAGTAGAAGGTAAAGTGGGCCATGGTGACTAAGTAGGCAAGCAAAGTTATGTGCCACAGATCTCTCTCACTCCTTCAGAAATAACTTTACTTAGGAAGATTCATATTAAAATGGTAAGTTTGGACGCAGGCTTCTGTTTTATTCCCGCTTGATTTTGGTGTGTTTTTCAGCTGCTGAAGGAATGGTGTGCAATCATCTCTGTTCAAACGATGGGTGTTGGGGACCTGGGCCAGACCAGTGCCTGTCTTGCCGTCGCTTCAGCAGGGGAAGGACCTGCATAGAGTCTTGTAACCTCTATGATGGGTAAGGCATCTTATAATGTCTCTATCTCATGAGCTTTGAGGTACTGATTGGTTCAGATATTAAAATGATAATAAAAGGGTTAAATTTCAGAATGTTTATGCTGGCCAAGATTTTTAAGGAGAGTTTTTGTTGCATAAAGGAGAAAACATATAAAATAATTCTTTTAAGGGGAAATCATTTTATTTGAATGAACAAGATAAGTCAAAATGCATATCAACTATGATGTACATATTTAAAAATGGGTACCAAAATAGATAACTCTTAATAAATTATAGCAATTTATGCTTATGCAAAATTGAAAAATGTATTTCTATTTTCTTTATGAAGGACATTGTGATAAGTAATATTTCCTCCTCAGTGTCTTAACCATCTTGTTTTTTTCCTCATGCTTTTTTATTTTCACCTGGAATGACTGTGTAACTTTTGATTTTTTTTTTTTCCATTTAGGTTGAGTGTCTATTTGATTGTGTATTAGGAACAACACACATTTCTATGTCTCAGACAACTGCTTAGCCCTATAGAGAAATTACCTTTGTAGTTGCTAGCTGAAAAGGTTTTTGAAAGTGGTCTGTCACTTTCTAAAAATAACCTAAGCTATATTTGACATCAAGTATTTTAAATTTTATCTACAGTACTACAATAATCAAATTGACAACAATAAAACTTAGTATATACCTTGTTGCATGGCATTTCATATACTCATAAAATCACTTTATCCTAACATACCATTTCATGCATCACAGTTGTCCTTCATTAGTGTGATAATGCATTTTTCACTACCGTCCCTGAGTCAAATTTTCCTATATTGCTCACTGAAAGGATTTTCAACATTTTTGTAAAAGGGTAGTTTTCAAGTTCTTTCTTCTTCTGCCTCATGAATTGTCCCATTTTAACAACCGTTTCCATGATCCCAGGTAACATTTTATTTTTGCATTTTACATTAGAAGGATAAAAATCCATGGATCTTAATAATATGGATATGTGTCTTCTTTGAAAGATGACCAAACCAATTCCCTCCATGAATTTAGGGGGAAAAAAAGATTGAAATTAAAATTAGAAGTTTAAGTATAAAAATAATTTTAAATAGGAATTTAATAGTTTGAAGATGGTTGCACAACTCTGTGAATATACTAAAATATGCATTAAATTGTGCACTTTCAATAGGTGAATGTCATGGTATATGAATTATCTCTCAATAAAAGCATTACTGAAAAAAGGGTTTAATAGTTTTATCAGGAAAATTTCAATTTGAAATTTTGTAAAACACATCAACTCATAAATTCGATAATGAATAGCAAATTATTTGCTATTTGTATCATTGAATTGAACTGTATTAATGCTTGTTCACATTATTATGAAAGAAAGATATTTCCTGTACATAAAATACATCAGATCAGATATGATTCTCTGTGTGTGTGACAATTGATGCCATCAAAATGGAACTAATAGACCTTAATTCCATTGTGTTACATTAAAAGTGTATTGAATATGTATGTGCATTTCTAAGGAAGGAATAGATTATAGAAATCATTTTATCAAACAGAAGCATCTTATAAACAGTTAGAAGTGGGAAAATTAAGCATTGACCAAAGTCATAACATTGTAAAAGCACCATACCAACCCTAGAACTCAGGATTTCTGATTTTCATCCTGTTTCTTTGCAGATGCTATTGTTTTTCTTTAATATTTCAGTTTTAAACTTGTCAGAAATATGAAATTGCTATATATGTGGATGTATACACTACCCTCTGTCTCATTTTTGTGAAACAATGAAAGCTAAGCAAAGGAAAAATACTGGTTCCCTAGATAAACAACACTGATTATCCTGTTGTTTTTGAAAGTTTAACATTTTCCAAATCATTAAATCAAACATATTAAAGAAATATAAAGTTCTTAATGTAGTTTTGCAGCAGTAATGGGGTCCTAGGAAATCATGCACAAGGTTTAGTTTAAAAGATAATAAATGAAAGTATCTTATAAACATCTGATGTAATTCTTGCCTACCCAATGATAGATTTCCCCACCTCGAACCTTGTGGTATTGCCAAATTACTTCCAACTTTGCCTGGCAGGTAAGACAGTCTTTGAGGAAACATGAATTCAAATTCTAACTTAATCACTTCCTGCTTGAAATGTCCATCCACTGGTAAATAACCTAATTGTCCTAAACTCTGTTTTCTCACATGGAAAATGGGAATAATAATGATGTGTTTATTATTATTATAATATCATATTATAGTATTATAATAATGATTGTGATTATCAAATGAGAAAAGTCTTGTTCAAATTCCTACTGTTAAAACAATTATCATCATTTCTTTTTTGTGTCTATTAATCTGAGCTCATTAAATAGTTAGGTAGAACAGTCACTTTATACACTGCTGAAAATAAATACAAATATGACATTTACCAAAATCAGGGAACTTATTTATATATAAAAATAGTTTGACTATCATTAAAGAATAAATCCTAAAAATATTTTTTGAAGGTGGAAAAAAAAATCAGTTAATCCTGGCTGTTAGCACTCAAATCCAGATCATATAAGTCACTATATTTTGGCGACTCTTAACTACAATGCACAAGTATTCAAAATGAACAAGAAAACTAATTGCAATGCAATCTTAATTTGTTTTTTCTTATCTGGCAACATGGTTAAATGCTTCTGAAACTTTAATAACAACAGAGAAACATCAGAAAGAGTGCCAGTCAAAGATCTTTGTAGGCATTTTTATGTTTAATATTCACAAGCTCTCATCAAAACACCCTTCTTTTCCTTTTTCAGAGGATATTTAGGGAATGAGGTCTAGAGAAGTTAAGGGATGTAGGACAGCAATATTAATCTTGGTGCTGGGAACACCAACCAAATCTAAAGTATTTGCTCTAGATCACAGGATTGGCTAAGGTAGCAAAAGCACAACAAAACTGTGAGAAATATACAGCAGCAAAAACACAAAACTCAGTAAGCAAAGCTCATGCTCACTAGAATGTGAATTTTTAGATCAGATTCAAGTGAAAGGGGATCTCTAGCAAAGTCACAGCAGAATCACTAGGGGACAGGGAAGAAAAAAGGCAATGATGGAGACAGTGACAATAAATAAATTGCAAGGAGGATCTGTTCTGAGAGCAGAAAGGAAGAGAGCCAGAAACCACACAGATAAAAAGAGAAGGTAGCTAGGTTACCTCCATGATTTTTTTTTTTATTGCGGTACGCGGGCCTCTCACTGTTGTGGCCTCTCCCGTTGTGGAGCACAGGCTCCGGACGCGCAGGTTCAGCAGCCATGGCTCACGGGCCCAGCCGCTCCATGGCATGTGGGATCATCCCGGACTGGGGCACAAACCCGTGTCCCCTGCATCGGCAGGCGGACTCTCAACCACTGCGCCACCAGGGAAACCCGCCTCCATGATTTTTTATGACATATTCATTTTACTCCTCAACTCTGTGTATGGGGAAGGGAGTTTTCGAGAAGAGAAAGGAAAGCATGACCCATGTTTTAGTACCATAAAAATTATTACCTTCATTTAGTATCCTAACTCTTTAGTCACCCAAGAAGCTGTTTTCAGAAACAGTGCTTTGTTGATGATTGCAGGGTGTACTGTAAATATCATATAATTTCACTTACATATAATGCTTTTGATGCTCTTTACAATTTAGCTACTACTCCATTCCCACCCCCCACCCCCAATACCAGGTCATTTTGACTTTCATATTCTGAAGATTTCCTCTATTGAATACTTTATATCACTTGTTGATGAAACATGCAAAATAAAAACTTTTTTTATATAACTAAGATATTAAACTCAAGAAAATTCATAAAAAGTTAATCCATAGCAAACCAACACTTCACTTTGAGTGCAGAATCCATGTAACTAAATATGTACATTCATACATAAATAAACCATAGATTTATGCTATTTATTTTGAAAACCAAACCATTATTTTACCTTGAAATATATGTAATCTTAATCTAACCAACAGAAAATATAGCCCACCCTTTGGATTTCAATCATCTGTTAAGGCTTTATAATAACCAAATGAAATATTTCACTATGAAAAAAGAGTGAATATTTCACTCCAGGGAAAAATATATTTGAATTTATCACCTAGTTAATCCATAATTTCCATATTTGCAATGCTATTAGTTTGGAATGGTCACTCATGATACAAAGGCACAAAATAATGAAGTAGCTATAAATATTTAGTCGTTTTGTTAATGACTCATAACTGACATTTGAAATTGTTTATACCCAGTACCTCATCCTCTCACACATTAGTGGAAATAGTGTGTTTTAAACATATTGTACATGACTGATACCCAATTATTGAAATGAAAACTTTTAGGATAGATATTAATTGGAAAACTTATATACTGGTAAATTTAATATTCAAATACCCATAAAATGTAAGGTTTGGGGAAGTGATGACCATCATCCCTCATTTTAATTAGAAAGTTTTAGAATGTTACCATTAAACTATTTTTTTTTATTTTATATCATATAGAATTCTTCAAAAAGAATTTAAACTGAAAAATATGTTGTTATATTAGATCAATAATCTAAGAAAATAAAATCTACCATAAAAAAGCTATTTTTTTCTAATTCTCCAAAAAAGATATTTTAAAAGAAGAAAAGAAATCAAAGTGTTTTTTGAAGTTTCACTAAAAATAAATTGAAGAATCTTGGGATTTGAAGGACAAGGATGGGGAACATTCATGTAACTTAGCAACAGGAAAAATACAATAGTTCTGTCAAAGTTTAAAAAATAAGCCTTCAGCCAAGAGTAAAATTTTATATAGAGGCAAACAGGCACAGACTTACTTAAAATAGCAGAAATGGTTCTGCTGTGTCATCAAAAGAGTCATCGTTTTCTTTCTTGTCCTTTTTTTTTTTCTTTCTTTTTTTTTTTTTTTTTTTTTTTTTTTGAGACTGCTGGAATCTCTCTCACAAGAGAGAGGTTTCCTGAATGAGTCTGTCGTTGAACCCAATGGAGGGCCAGGAGAGCCATCTGGCTGCAGCTTATCTTTTCTCCTAATGGAGAACTTACTCATTAATGTACAGGGAAATGATTCTGATGCTCCTGGAACTTAGAGAAACAAACTCTAGAATTTACTTTGCCAACAGGACTTTTAGCAGATGTTACTTCATTTGTTAAGTTGACAGCTTGTTTGCTTACACTGCCTCACATTGTTGATGTTTTCACAGTGAATTTCGGGAGTTTGAGAATGGCTCCATCTGTGTGGAGTGTGACCCCCAGTGTGAGAAGATGGAAGATGGCATCCTCACATGTCATGGACCGGTAAGCCTGAAGACATCTACGGTTGTGTTGGCTTATTTAGTTTCATGTATGAATGTCTGTCAAGTCATTGCTTTACCATTTATCCATCCATTAAATAGGTATTTACAGCATGCTATGGGGAATCACATTCAACATTCTCCCCTCCAGAGGCTTACAGCTTAGTAGTAGAGATAAAATATTTAAAACTTCAGTTTCTTAAATATTTATGTCCCATATAATGTATTTAAAAAGAAGATATGGAGTTGTCCTTGAAGATTGCACAGGGCTGAAAAGAGAGATACACAAATAATTATTGAAGCAAAATAATTGATAAAATATGTATAAATTGCTATATGAATGCATTTGAGGGAGAAATTAAATTTTTGAGATGGAAATTGGGACACCAAAGAAAGCCAAAGAAAAGTGATGTATGAGCTATGCTTTGAAGAAGAATCTGGAATGAGGAAACGTGTAAAGATATGTAAATGTGAAAGTTTATGTTGTGCTTGAGGTAAATTGTAACACATTCGTACCTGTGTTTAATCATTTAACTATAATGGCATTATGAAGGAAAATTGAAAAAAAGGGGGAAGACAAGCACTCATAAACTAAAATCTAAAGCTGTGTGATAAATACCATGGCCGAGAGACAAACTGAACTATGATGATTGAAGGAGGGGCTATGGGATCAGGAAAGTCTTTATGGATAAGTTGACATTTATATAGTTTGAAGTTAGTCTTGTGGATAAAATGATAATTATTTTCTAGACTTTCTTTTGGTTCCCATCATTCTTAATAATGAGGCTTTTTCTTAATAATGAGGTCAGTATGAGTTTGTCATTCCAAAGTGTCATATTCATCCTTCTTTAGACAAATTTCCAGTTTATTTGTGTATTGAGTCATCATTCAGTAAATAACTTGGGGACCAACATTTGGGTGTAGCCAAGAGCTCAACACTGCTCCATAAGAATTCATTTGAAATTTAAATAGTATTAATTTTTCTACCAGAGTGCTTATTCAGCACTTAATTAGCTTAGAAAAAAATTATCATTGAGCCCTCCAAACTTCCATTAGGCCCCAATGAGCTGTTCTGGAACTTCATCTAAAGAAGGATGTGGAAAACTTGGACAGTTCAGAGGACTACCACAAGGATGATTAAGCTTGGAAAAACAGACCCCTGAGAAAAAGAAGTGGTGTGATTTGGCCTGAAGAACCAAAGTCTAAAAGACAATTTAATATGTAATGATCTCCAAGTAAGTATGCTAAGGGCATATGCAGCTATTTTCTTTTTCCACTAAGGCTAGTCACTTAAAATACAATTAATCTGCAGCATGAGAAATGTGGATTCTGTAAAGCATGTCAGGAAACACAGGAAAGTAAAATTCCATAATGGGTTTGTTAAAGTAAGTTGAGCTGTCTCTCTCTATGAGACTTCTCTAAAAACTAGCATATCTAGGAACCATACATCATAGAATGAAAAAAAAAATCTCTTTCTGAGAAAGAGACTTTGAAAATGTACAATTGCAATAAACAAGAATTTGGCCATCTCCTTTGAACAAGGCAAACCGCAAGAGTAGTCCCATATTTTTCAGTTCCTTATGCTGCCTCCTGTGGTATAAAAGTATGCTAGTAAATAACTAGCTTATTGATTTCTTTGTTTTTACAGTATATTTGATCATTCCTTTGTTCCTTAAAAGAATTGAGACAGTTTATAAAAATACACATTAAAAAGCCCTAAAAATTAATATTCTTGCAATTTTCAAAATTACTTGATAACCAAAAAGAATGAAAAAACAGGTTTTTAGTGAACACATTTGAATTCTGTAAGGACAGCATTGTTGGGCCATATGCTTAAAATCACTATTCAGTGCTAAAATTGTGAATGAGTATGTCTAGAGATTAGAGAAGGCAATAAGTCAAAAGTAGAAAAAACTCAGTAAAGATGAATCACTCATTTGTGGAAGATCAGAGCATGAAATCAAGAAAACTGACTTGATCAGTAAGCCTTAAAATGCTAAGCAGGTAAGAGCACAGTGCCTTTTAGGTTATGGTATCTGAAAAACTGCCAGGATTGAGCTCAAGCAATAGCCCAAACTTTGCTCCCTTTAGGGGGTTGCTTGTTTTCAGCCTTTACAATTTATATTAGGTGTATGCCTGTTTCTGGGTCTACATGTTGTTTATCAAAACTAAAGACGGAAGTGGTTTTGTGTGCCAAGTAATGGGCATATATCACTTAGGATACCCAAGAGGTTCAGGAAACTTCTTCATGAGACTGATACAGTGATGAGATAGAGGAAGAAGTCATAAAGCTAACTGGAATTTCCACACCTGGTCTTATGATTTATTCTGCTGAAATCTCATTTTCTTGAACTGTCAATGTTTCCCTAATGATAAGAATTGATAAATATTTATATTTGTCAAACACTATTACATCTGAAGCATACTATCACATTCTCCATTTAAAATATAAAGAAATTGAACCCATGATAATGATTAGAAAGTTACTCCAAAAGTCAGCAAGTCAGTAAGATGTAGAGCTGGGACTCAACTTTAGAAGTTTTGACTCCAAATTTCACACTCTTTTCATTTCAATTTTTTTTCCCCTAGGCAACAATGTCCGTAATGTAATAAGGGTAAAATGTTTTCTGGGAATATACATCTGTAAAATGGATGGTATTATCCTATTTAAATGTGACAGACATTCAGGATAATCTTGAGAGGGGTGGATTTGAAATAAAGCAAGCCTCTGCTTTTATATCCTCATCTGTCTGCACTTGGTCTTCTTTACTTTATTCTTTTTTTTTCTTTTCTTTTCTATCTTTTCTTTCTTTACAATTGTATCTTTTCTGACTCACTTTCACTATTACTGTGTAGTCCTATCAAGAAAGATAAGGGAGGGAATGTAAGAACAAAAGAAAAGGACATCAGACAAAGTCAAGGGAGACCAAAATATAAGCCACAGAGACAGCAAGAGAAGGGAGGGGATAGGAGAAGGGAACTGATTTTTTGGTAGGAAAGGAAACTGATTTTTGAAACACAATTTTTGTTAAAGCTAAAATAGCTGTTAAATCCAGGTTAATAGAGCTTGTGTTGCCACAACAAATAACCCCCATATTGCAGTAGCTTACAGAAAAATGTTTAAATCTTTTTCATGTAAAGTGCACTGCAGGTCTGGGGAACTTTCTAAGGCAGCCCCTCTCCCTGTGATGGTCTGGCATTCCAGGATGCTTTGAAGTTATGGCATCTCTACATCTACATGGGATCCCCACATCATGGCAACTGGGAAAGTGAAGGCTGGAGAGTTTAGCACTGGCAGTCTCATAAATAGATTTTACTTAATTTCATTGTCCAAAGCGAGACACACACCGCCCCTCTAGTGGGAGGGAATTTCCATATTCTGTGAGGCTGGAAGTGGAAGAGAATTTGATACTGGTGAATAGTGGCTTTCTCTCTTACAGCAGCTACCAGAGAAAAACATCAATTGTCACTGAAAAAAAAAATGAAATGTTTCCCTCAGGATTTACCCTATCCTTTAGTTTTCTGTCTAGATTACTGGGTCCAAAGGTAGCTTAAAATCAGAGATAAGGAAGAATGTTGCCTTCATCTCTCTTTTCTATTGTTGCATTTCTCAGTTCATTTGCTGTACCTGGGTTCTTAAAAGCTTTGGGAATATAATGATAAAAGAGTAAGTATTAGACAACATGTATTTCTTTAAATCTCTTTATTATGGAAATGAGATAGAGAATCAGACATTTCATTTCTTTTGAGATTTTTCAGGACATCTTTTAGTTATGTCAGCTCAGGACATTCAATTTCATAACATGATAATACAATTAAATAGTTAAGAGATGCTTTAAAAACAAGGAAGCACAAAAAAATTTATCCTATTAAAGTCTGCCTAAAGATTAAATGTGAATTTAATTTTAGTTTCATGATTTTTTACATCTTCTGATTTTACCTGGACATTATTTTACATTAGAAGTATTTTATAGAAAAATAATTCCTAATTCTGACTACCACTGCCTAATTTACTCACAGTAAGTTTTATTCTTGTGTTCTGAAAGAAGACATCAGCATGTCTCGTCTTGTACAATGTCATACCACTGAGCATACTTGCACAGTAAATGATTTTGTATAATAGACAGTATTATGTGCCTAAGTACCCATGAGCAGGTGTTAAAATTGGAAACATGTGAAGTATTCTTTATTAGTAGGAAATAAGTTGCCAGCAGCAAACTCTTCGGGTTGAATAGGGCTTCTCTTTCACAGAATAAATAAGTATATATATACACACATATATATGTACATACATATATATACACATATGTTTATATACATAAACATATATATGTGAGATTTAGAAGTATGAGATTTAGATATATCTATAACTGTTTAGATAAATAGATAGATAGACAGACAATAGATAGATAATCTAAATCTCACTTCAAAATAGTAAGATAGGTGCTTGATTGAACCTCACCAGTCTCAGGATTTCCAGAAATCTCTTCCTGATTTCCCTTTCTTCTTTGTACTACTATTCTTCCTTAGCTGCCTTTATCTTTAAACTTTAAAGTATTATATTTCTTTATTTCCTGATGCTTTATATCACCACTTGCAATGTCTGGCTACTTTTGGATTAACCTCCTTAGAGAGGTGTAACACACTCTCATGAATAGACTGATCCCCACACGCCCTGTCTGATAAATAGCTCTGTAAAATATTTGCTTGCTCATCTCCCAAATACACATTGTTTATAATTATAAACTTAATAATATTAAATATTTCCCTCTATACTTAGTATATCTTATTAATCTAAATTATCTTCAATGTGAACTGTCCTAATTGTTAAACTATGTAGATATAAGCAGATTTGGAGGAGAAAAGAGTCAAGGTAAGAAGTTCCAAGAAGTAGTCAAAGAGAAGAGGAATCCTAAGACAATATTATGTTCAAAAAGGAGAACTAAAAGTAAATTTTGAGTAGGTAATATCATTATTTAAAACACCTGAATGTGTAAATATATGGGCATCTTTTAAGGAAATCGTATTTTTTACCAAAATGTTCTCAATTTGATTTGACAATGTACTACTTATCATTTATTGCATGCTTACTATCCCCAGTACCAAATTCAAATCATTTTTTGGTACAATTTTTAGATATTTAATATGAATTTAAGATTTTTACTTTTGTTATGACATTTAAATATATTTACACATTACTGCTTACTATAATTATACATATTAGACAGATATTATAAATTATAATCATAAATATATGAAGTGAGTTAGTTTTATTTAGATTTATCATGCTCATATTTATATCACCTTCATTCTTGAGTAAGTTTCTGCATATAATTTTCTTTTGTATGTACAAGTTTTTGATTTTTCCTCATCAGATTGTGCCTTTATTGTGCTCTCAGTATTGTACTGTTATTTGCTAAAATCCCTATTAATAGACATGATATAATTTTTAGTATTATCATAAGCTGATATGAGTTGGAGAGTAACTTAGAAATTAACCTTTTTTTGCCTAAACTACCTAATTCCTGATAATTCAACTACAGAAAAATTTTTAAATTCATTGTTCAAATAGTCATGGTACTACCAAAGGAAAGTTTACATCTTACTTGTATATGAAATTCAATGTTACCTAATTCCTATCATTTCCTTATTTTCATTAACTGCTTAGTAAGAATTTTCACATATTCCCAGTGATTGTGATAAAATATTTCTAGGAATAATGTGTTGTTACCAAATATCGTTGCACTGTAATCTCACTAGGAATAAATGACAGAAAGAAAATGCTTATGTCCTTCTGGAAAAATCACTGGGCAATTTTGCGGATCAAAAAGCTACAATAGCATCATCCCCATTTGTACTTCTGAAAATTCTCTTCAGTTCTCTAGAGGAAGATTGGCCACCCACTAAAGTCTCAGTAACTAAACGAGATGAATACATTCCAGAGGAAATGGCACCCATTTTTCTTCCTCCATTTTTTTTCACACTTCAGGGACCTGACAACTGTACAAAGTGCTCCCATTTTAAGGATGGCCCGAACTGTGTGGAAAAATGTCCAGATGGCTTACAGGGGGCAAACAGTTTCATTTTCAAGTATGCTGATCAGGATCGGGAGTGCCACCCATGCCATCCAAACTGCACCCAAGGGTAAGCAACTTTACTGGTCAAAAGCTTAATCATGTGCGTATTGCTAATCAAGAGGTGCATACATGCATTTTATCCCTGACACAGTCTACTGAATACATAATATTCTCATGCAAAATTCTATTCATCTTTATATAATGTGTTGATTTTAAGAGAACTCCTTTCTATAAGAATGCTTTATGGAATCGAATTTATACCCTCTAAAATATTTCTGTTTAACATTTTCCTGTAATTTCTATTGACACCTTCATGAAGCTGGTATCAGGTATACTTTGTATGGAGTGTAAAAATTCTTCCAAATTTTACTGAGGATTAAAGATATCAGAAAAGACAAGTCATTGTACTTTTGAGATTCACACTTAATAAATCTTTAACAGAGATTTTCTGTTTCTGTTTCTTTGTTGTTACAATCACCTTAAAGTGAAGATTTCTTTTTGATAAATGCTGCCTTGTGTTACTCCTTCAGCAAAATATAAGCAAAAGCAGTGAAGGTAAAAAAAAAAAAAAAAAAAAAAAAAAGGAACCTAGTGATATGTATTTTAATAAAAATACAAGTACATTTTGTGAAAGTGATTCAATTATAGGTTAACTTATAACCTAGTGTTTCTTCAAGCGATATAGGACAATTCAAAGCCGGGTACACATTTCTCTACTTTTCAAAAGGATGCATTGTAAAATGAATAATAATTAGACTACTTTTGATACTGATAACTGTTGAGTAACAAAGACATATAACAGAAAGAAGAAAAGCACTGAACGACAAAAGAAATAATATCACTTCATCGAACAAATCCCAACAACTATTTATTTAAAAGACAGCAAATCTCTTTTAATAAGGACTTTTCCATTTCTTTCCTATAGAAGGGGAATACATTTAGAATCAAGGGCAGTTTCACATGCTCTATCCTCCTTCTGTCCAAAAACCCTCTTCTCCATTGTGAGTGCCCACACACATGTGCACACACATGTACAAACACACAGAGACACTTGTGGAGAATCATCTTGGGTACTTTAGATCTGGCAAGAAAGTATGAGATTCCATTAAGAGATTTTCTGCCAGAGTAAGGGCTGGCTGTTAGGGGATACTGAAGAAGTTAAGCAAGCAACATCATTTTCTGCCAAGAGGACATCAATTTGCAGATGCTGCTGCAATTCCCTGCAGGTCAAGAAATCACCTTAAGTCACTCTGTGAAGTGGCACATCCTCAAAAGGTAAAGTAATATGCTGCCATTCAAATTCAAATTCAGCTTGGAAGAGCTAATGCCACCTCACTGGTTTGAGGATACTGAAATAGTCACATAGACACTCTGCTTCAAGGAAATTAGAAAGAATAAGCTGCTCTCCTGGCGAGTTTTGGGCACACTTCAATTAAGAGTATTTCATGAAGATAGTGGTATTGCTGGAGCAGAAGAAGAGCAACAGAAACGGAAAACGTTGCCTGCTAAAATAATCATCCACAAGAGGGTTTTATTGTTTTGCATCTAGAATTAAACAAACATTGTTCAATGTAATGTTGATGTCAACAGCTGTTGCCATTCAAAATGAGACCTTTTGCTGTTTTTGCAAATCTAATTACAACAAAGCTATTAGGGAAATGAAAGTGAGATCACAGAGCCATACATAGTCTGGATGTGTGGCTGGTGTGTCTTCCTCTCAGTCCTTTTAAATCATGATTATATAATAAAAGAAAAGATATATAGTGGGGGGAAAGTATAAGGAGGGACAATGAATAGATCAATTTACCACAGTAACAAAAGTTGGATGTCAACCAAAAGGGAGGATGAAGGTGTAACAGGAAACAAACCTGACCAGATCACTTGGGAACCCTAGTAAATAAAATGATGACTTTAAGTTCACTGGTGCAGAATGATGGTGAGACAGAATTTGACTAGTGTACTCCCTGGCATCTTCTAAGGTAAATGGATTCTGTAATGACAGCCTTAATCCTGACAGTTTTTTGTCTTTGTTTTCATTTATCTTCCTGCCATCCTTTTTCTAACAGCATCCGTATTGTCCAGGTTCACTCACTTCCTAAGAGTTCTGTGGTTTCAGCCGCAGAACGGAATTTAGGATTTGGGCATTTCTAAATGCTTAAGCCCTCCTCTGTACACAACTGCAGTGCAACACTGTGCTTTGAGATCCTTTTAATGAAGCAATGAGGTGCTCTATGCATTAAGTCGCTTCCTTTCAAATTGAGCATGTAGAGACAGAATCTTTCCCTAGGAAGATCATAGGGGCAGTAGGGATGATGGAACAAGTGACAATTTTTATTCCTAAATACACGTAATAAATGACCTATCAGTAAGCGTGAGCTCACCATGCCATCTCCACTTTGGAAAACAGCTTTTCTTTTATATGCCAATATTATGTCAGCTGGATAATTCAGGAACCAAGTTAATGGAAATAATCTTTCAAATCATTTTTCAGAAGGAAGTTCTTACTTTGAATACTGTTTAATGATCATCTGAAAGTAAAATTATCATGTAATACCTTAAAAGCCCTTTTACTACTCTAAAAGTACATTAAATGTATTGGCTCTAATAAGTTCTTTAGATGTTTTTAAAATAGGTGATCCATTTAGCTAGTACCTATCAGGAGAGTCTCACTAATATTCCTAGAGCCAAAAAAATAACATTGTTTCTTCTTGCCTTGACTAGAGAACTTTTATTTTAGCAGCCTTTCTCATTTCATTTATTCTTCAACTTTGTTATATTGAACACCTGTTGTGTATCAGATACAGTGATAGCTAAGTTCAGAAATAAGCAAGACACAGCTCTTGATCACTAGGAAGTCACAGTCCAGTGAATTTTTATTCTTACATTTTATATCCTTTCAGCAGAGATCCCTCAGTATTTTGAAATGATTAGCAAGAATTTAAAACTTAGGAATGATATTCATATTTGAAATTAGCAAGATAGAAATTTTAAAAGAGGACTTGTAAACTAAATTTAGTATGCGGTTGAGTAGTCAAGTAGTCGTAAGGGCAAAGATTATAGTTTCTTTACTAATATCACTTGCATCCATGATGAATGTCAATTTAATTTTTGTTTGGAGATGTGAACTGGGATATTTATTTTTAATAGAGCATCTTTTAAAAATTCATTAAAAGTTTTTAGTAATATTAGAATCATGATTTGATACTATTAAATTTTCTATATGCCTTAATATATTTCTTATCAATTCTTTTTATTTTTTTAAATGTATGTAGTGAAAGAATTTCCATTGATGGAGAGAACAAAAGAAGGGCTGCTTGTGGAATTATTGTCGATAACTTCTGTAATGAAATTTAAAAATATTTTTCCATTTTAATTTCAAAATTTAGAAAAGATTTTGTCAAAATATCTCAACTATGTTACTTGTATGGGTATATCAAGGTGTTTATAAATCAGTAAGTACAAGCAAATGTTAAACACAGCTCAATATTTGGAATTCCAGGTTTTTTAATATATTATATTAACATGTTACAGTTTCTCTTTCTGAACTTTCTGTAAAATTTCTACTTTAGAATGCTAATTATCTAGACAATTGTATTATTTCACATCTTTATTCAGTCTCTTAATTGGGATTTTGACTCTTCAAAAGTTTAATGTTTCCATTATTCTTTGATTTTCCTGAATCTACATAAATTGCATGTGCTAATTATTTGCTTATGTAAAGTACAAAGAGTGGAAATAGAATATACATCTTTAAATACACAGTGATTTGTATTTAGAAAAAATGGAGACCACGCTCTTATTCTGTCTTCCATTCTTGTTTTATCCTCAACTTATAAATACCTTTAAATCTCAAATATCCTACAAAATCTCCTAGACAAACTTTCTTGACCTCACACCCTACCCCCTCAGTAGCTCTTCCTTTTTCCTTTGCTTCTATTCTCTTATTTGCAATTTACTTCTCAACTCACAGCAACCTAAATTCTAGTGACCTTGACTATGACAACTAACATACTCTTAGTAGTTCTTTTAGTAGACCTCTCTTGCACTGGACAACGATCTATGATCATCCATTTCCTGAAGTTTTTTCATGATTTGGCTTCCATGACACTGCAATTAATTGATTTTACTCAAACATATTTTCCTATGTTTCTGGTGTATGAGCTCATCTTATGTCATTTACTAATTATTGGAGTTCCTTTAGTTTCAGTCTCAGTCTCTGCTTTTCTCACTTTATAGATCCTTCTTCAGCCATCACATCCACTTACATGATTTCAGCCTTCTCCTGTATGATGTTTCAAAACTGGATCATTGTACCTGTCCCTCCTGCTTCCTCTCCACTCGCCCCCACACCCTCCCCTCCACCAGACTCCTCTTTCCAGATGCTGAGGAACATTTCTACCTGGATGTAGGAAAACCACACTAAACTTTAGATACCTAAGACTGAAACTATCAACCCTGCTTCCGGAACACACACACACAGAGGAAGGTGTTCCTCCTCTTGCATTCTCTCACTGATGGTACCACTATTCTCAAAGTTAGAAGTATGAGTCATCTTTAACTCCTCTGATCTTTCCCCTTCCATCATCAAATCAGCCACCAACTACTGTTTTGTTTTGTTTTGTTTTCTGCATACGTTTCAAGGTATTCCTTAAATCCAACTCTGCCTCTATCCTAGTTACCATTTACCTAGTTTAATCCTTCATCGTCTCTTACAGAGACTAAAACAGTCTCTGTGCCAAAGGAATCTGTCTGGCTCCCAGCTGACTAGCCTTCAGTGGGCAAAGAAATCAATGTATAACACAAATCTAACAATTTCACAACTTCTTTAAAACCCTGCAGTTGTTTCCCATTAAGTTTGTTCCTAAGTAGACAGTCTTCAAGTTCCGGTTCCTTTCTAATGATCTAGCTTCTTTTTTTCCTTCTCCCTGTTGCCTCATATGTTGTTCTCTAACTATTCAGAATTATTTGTAGCTGTTCATATACTCTCTACCCTTCCTCAGATCGATGCTTTTGCTCCTGCTGTTTCTTACCCCTTAGAAATTATTGCCACCCCAATCCTGGTTATCAGAACTCTGAACTTCAGTTTGTTAACTTCTCCGAGGGTGACCACAACCTTCTGAAACTGTGTGTCCCTCCTCCACACTCTCCTAAGTCACTCGTTCGTGTTGCTCATTATATTTATCATATTGTACAATACACATATGTTTATGCATCTGTCTCCTTCATTAAAGTTTGAGCTCATTAAGAATAGGAAAAGTGTCTAATTCATCTTTTTTCTCCCCCCAGCTCCTAGAATAGTAGGAACACTTAGTAGGCATGTGACACAGTGTTGTTTTTTTTTAATGGATGAATGAAGATCTTTCATTATTCACTCTTTAACTTTCCCCTCAAGTTAAAGCTTACTTTCAAATATTTTTATCTTTCAAAGTTTATAATAAATACAGATTACAAACTAACCATAGCTTTCAGATTATCATTTGGAAGTAAGAAGTAGACTATTAATTTTACAAAAATGGCACTACCGTATTTTAAAAAAGCATTTTGAAGAAGGTATAATTGGAAACTAGAAAAAAATAAGTCCTTTGGAATAGAAGCAAACCATAAAAGACAATTTTCAAACATTTATACTAATTGTTTTTTATTTTTAGAAATGGTTTTGATTATGAATTTTGGAACCAATTCAGTGCTATGTGTTCTACATTTTTATTTTACCTTTAATTTATTTGCTTTTTTTTGAAAGCCTTTTTCACAGTGTATTTCATGTATTTCTGTATTTCTGTACATTAATTTTTTTCTAAGCCACTCAAAGCCAATCCTCAAAAGAAAAATAATTTTCCACCTAGTAGGAATATTATAACTGGTACTGATGAAGGAGGAAAATAGTGACTTAATTATTATTATACTTAGTTATATTTATTTACGTGTTACAGAGTTTTCTAAAGTTATAATGGACAGTCTGGCCTTACACAAGAGCACCTTATTTCTTCATTACATAATGATTTTAACTTCAACTTCTTTTTCAGTTTTAGAAATTAGAATTTGGAAAAAATATTATCAGAAGAATTAGACAGTTCAATAAATCATAGCTGTATAAGGAATCTTGATACTACACTGCAGCTATATGTGTTTAATGAGAGAAAAGGGAAAGAAATACAATTCAAATTTATTGGCAGATGGAAGAAATAATATTTCTATAATACTTCAAAATCAGAATTCTGTGTACTTATATAATTTTACTTAAATGTTAACCTCTGTGGATTCTTTACTTACCTGAGTCTCAACTTATTTTCCTTGGGGAGTATTTACTTAATTTTTATTGTTTGAGTTAAATATTATGGCAGTTTAAATACCTGTTTTCACTTGACTGTTATGGCACTGCTTTTTTAAAAGCAAGTATCAATATAAACTGCAGTATGGTGAAACCAGTTAATATGCTTGTTAAATGAATTCATGTTTAAAGATAAGTATGTTTTAAAGACAGTCACAACCAAGGAATGGAATAATGTGATTTTGTAAAGTATCCATGAGAATAACATTAAAGCACATTAACTCATTTTCTGCTGAAATCAATATTTAATAATGAGTATTAAGCATCAGGTTATTATATTATATTGAATAGCTCACGTTTTCTTTTTTATTGATTTTGTTTTTTACTTCAGCTTAAAGCCTTTTAGAAGAAACTGTATACATGAAACCAATTATAGCCATTGAAATATCAAGTTATTCATCAAGACATAATATCGCAAATGATTCAAATGAATGTAAAGTATTAGAAATGAGCAATATGTGCTTGGAAATTATCCACAGAAACAGTGTACAATTTCCTTTACTGTGGACTTGTTTCTTTGCATTCCATTTGTGTAGTATTTACAATTTATTTCTGGGTATCCGTCAAGTATAGTAACCTCACTAGCTTTAAATTCATGATATTCAAAAATTGTCTAATAACAATAATTAAGAGTTTGACACAATTGGTATTTGTCTTATATATTCTTTTTTAAAATGACTAATTTTTCTTTCCTTGTATTTTTAAAATTTCGATCTTCTGCAGGTGCATAGGCTCAAGTATTGAAGACTGCATCGGCCTGATGGATAGGTACTTGGTGTGCTTGCTTCCCATGTTCTTCCTCCAAGGCTCCATGTGTGAGCACTGGTGCATGTGTGTGCATGCCACTGTGAATGGAGAATGATGTTTTCTGTTCTGTAATTGCCTGCAGGTGTAGCGGTCCCACTAGTCATGACTGCATTTACTACCTTTGGACGGGCCATTCCACTTTACCACAACATGCTAGGTAACATCTACCATGTTTCCATTTTGTCACTCAAATCCTTTCCCAGTTGTCATGGATAAAAAAAGTACTAACCAGTTGGGTGAAATTTATAATACGTTAAATCAGGGAGTTTTGAAAGAGGCATGTAACCCTTTACTTTTCAAGCCACATTTCTTACCTCTTCTTCCTTTATTCATTATGACTATAGAATCCAAATTAGTAATCTCATTGATTATTAATTTTGTACAATTTAAACAATATTTTAAATATTAATCTAGAGCTTTAATAGTCTTTATGTTCTTAATTATGTAGATGATTGCAAAAAATATTTTAAGAGTGTAATTTGCAGAAGTTAATCTATTTTTGTAAGGTGTTTGTTACTTGATTCAATTTCTGATTTTATGTTATTTTGAACTGGTTGTTATATTCTCTAGGCATAAGAATTACTATAGACTAAAGGCAGTGTAGAAAATATTTTGTGCAGGTGAAAGTACAAGCTAGAATTAAAAAACAAAATATTTCATTAATGTTTATACAAAAACTTTACTTAAATGTTTGTAGTGGTTTTATTCAAAATCACCAGAACCTGGAAATTACTCAAATGTTTTTTAATTGTGGTATATCTATACATTGCAACATTACTCAGCAACAGAAAGGAACAAACTGCTGACATACACAAAACATGCATGGATCTCAAAAACATTAAGCTAAGTGTAGTGTTAGATTGTTTATTTGAGATTTTTTTCTTGTTTCTTGATGTGAGAATGTATTGCTATAAACTTCCCTCTTAGAAATGTTTTTGCTGTGTCACATAGGTTTGGGGTTGTCGTATTTTCATTGTCATTTGTTTCTGTGTATTTTTTTTTATTTCTTCTTTGATTTCTTCAGTGATTTCTTGGTTATTTAGTAGCACACTGATTAGCTTCCATATATTTGTGGTTTTTTCCTGTAATTGGTTTCCAATCTCATAGTGTTGTAGGCAGAAATGATGTTTGATACAATATCAATTTTCTTAAATTTTTGGAGGCTTAATTTGTGACCCAAGATGTGATCTATCCTGGAGAATGTTCCATGTACACTTGAGAAGAAAGTATATTCTGCCGCTTTTGGGTGGAATGTTCTATAAATATCAATTAGATATATCCGGTCTATTGTGTCATTTAAAGCTTGTGTTTCCTTATTAATTTTTTGTTTGGATGATCTGTCCATTGGTGTAAGTGGTGTGTTAAAGTCCTCTACTATTATTGTGTTACTGTCGATTTCTCCTTTCATGGTTGTTAACATTTGCCTTATGTATTGAGATGCTCCTATGTTGGGTGCATAAACATTTATAATTGTTATATCTTCTTCTTGGATTGATCCTTTGATCATTATGTAGTGTCCTTCCTTATCTCTTGTAACAGTCTTTATTTTAAAGTCTATTTTACCTGATACAAGTATTGCTACTCCAGCTTTCTTTTGATTTCCATTTGCGTGGAATATTTTTCTCCATCCCCTCACTTTCAGTCTGTATGTGGCCCTAGGTGTGAAGTGTGTCTCTTGTAGACAGCATATATATGGGTCCTGTTTTTGTGTCCATTCAGCCGGTCTGTGTTTTTTGGTTGGGGCATTTAATCTATTTACATTTAAGGTTATTATAGATATGTATGTCCCTCTTACCACTTTCTTAATTGTTCTGGGTTTGTTTTTGTGGGTCTTTTTCTTCTCTTGTGTTTCCTACCTAGAGAAGTTTCTTTAGCATTTGTTGTAAAGCTGGTTTGGTGGTGCTGAATTCTCTTAGCTTTTGCTTGTCTGAAAAGCTTTTGACTTCTTCATCGAATCTGAATGAGATCATTGCTGGTTAGAGTAATCTTGGTTGTAGGTTTTTCCCTTTCATCACTTTAATTATATCCTGCCACTCCCTTCTGGCTTGCAGAGTTTCTGCTGAAAAATCAGCTGATAACCTTATGGGGATTCCTTTGTATGTTATTTTTTGTTTTTCTCTTGCTGCTTGTAATATTTTTTTCTTTGAATTTAATTTTTGTTAATGTGATTAATATGTGTCTTGGTGTGGTTTTCCTAGGGTTTATCTGTATGGGACTCTGTGCTTCCTGGACTTGGGTGACTATTTCCTTTCCCATGTTAGGGAAATTTTCCATTATTATCTCTTCAATTATTTTCACAGACCCTTTCTTTTTCTCTTCTTCTTCTGGGACCCCTATAATTCAAATGTTGGTGTGTTTAGTGTTGTCCTAGAGGTCTCTGAGACTGTACTCAATTCTTTTCATTCTTTTTTCTTTATTCTGTTCCTCAGCAGTTATTTCCACCATTTTGTCTTCCAGCTCACTTATTAGTTCTTCTGCCATTGATTCCTTCTAGTGTATTTTTCATTTCCATTATGTGTTGTTCATCTCTGTTTGTTTGTTCTGTAGTTCATCTAGATCTTTGTTAAACATTTCTTGTATTTTCTCAATCCATGGCTCCATTCCATTTCCAAGATTCTGGATCTTCTTTACTATCATTACTCTGAATTCTTTTTCAGGTAGACTGCCTATTTCCTCTTCATTTATTTGGTCTTGTAGGTTTTTACCTTGCTCCTTCATCTGTGACATACTTTTTTGCCATCTCATTTTTTTTTTTAATGAGTGAGATTGTGTTCCTGTCTTACTGGTTGTTTGGCCTGAGGCTTCCAAAACGGGTTTGTAGGCTATTGGGTAGAGCTGGATATTGGTGCTGAGATGAGTAAATCCATGAGACCTCACTCTGATGAATATTCCCTGGGGTCTGAGGTTCTCTGTGAGGCCAGTCATTCGGACTCGGAGCTTCCAGTGCAGGAACTTTGACCTGACCCCAGGATCGTGAACCAATATCCCACAAGCCACCGGAGGCAGCAGAAGAAAAAAGAAACAAAAAGCAGTAACAAAGTAAAAAATAAAATTAGACTAGGAAACTAACAGGTAGGTTAGGAAGAATATAAAAACAGTGGGAATGTAAATTGATACAACCACTATGGGAAAGAGTATGGAGGTTTCTTAAAAAACTAAAAATAGAACTATCATATGACCCATCAATCCCACTACTGCACATATACCCTGAGAAAACCATAATTCAAAAAGAGACATGTACCACAATGTTCATTGCAGAACTATTTACAATAACCAGGACATGGTACCAACCTAAATGCCCATCGACAGATGAATGGATAAAGAAGATATGGAACATATATACAATGGAATATTACTCAGCCATAAAAAGAAATGAAACTGAGTTATTTGTAGTGAGGTGGATGGGCCTAGAGTCTGTCATACAGAGTAAAGTAAGTCAGGAAGAGAAAAACAAATACTGTATGCTAACACATATGTATGGAATCTAAAAAAAAAACAAAAAATAGTACTGATGAACCTAGTTGCAGGGCAGGGATAAAGAGGTAGACATAGAAAATGGACTTGAGGACATGGGGTAGGAGGGCAAAGCTGGGGTGAAGTGAGAGCAACAGTGACATATATACACTATCATGTAAAATATTTAGCTAGTGGGAAGCAGCAACATGGCACAGGAGATCAACTTGGTGCTTTGCCACAACCTAGAGGGTTGCAATAGGGAGGGTGGGAGGGGGGCTCAAGAAGGAGGCAATATGGGGACATGTGTATGCATATGGCTGATTCACTTTGTTATGCAACATTAACTAAGAGTATTATGAAGCAATTATACTCCAATAAAGATCTATTAAAAAATAAAAACATTAAGCTAAATGAAATAAGCTAGACTTAAAAGAATACATAGTATAGGATTCCATTTATAAGGCACTCTTGGAAAGGAAGAACAATGGAGACAGAAGTCGATCAGTATTGCCAGGAACTGGGAGGTGGGAGATGAGTTGGACTATAAAAGGTCATAAGGAAATTTGAGGAGATGATAGAACTGTTCTGTATCTTGATAGTGGTGACAGTTACACAAATGTATGGGCTTGTCAAAAATGGTCATTCAGTTAAAAATAATGAATTGTACTATATATAAATTATACCTCAATAAATTTGACTTTTAAAACATCTCATATTTAGGAAAATAGTAACTTTACAATGTTATGTGGAAATATTGTTAGCTTTCTTTATGAAACAAATTAATTGTATCTTTTGGAAGAGAGAAGGTAGTACTAAATTACAATTAGCAAAGCAACTGTTTTGGATAAGGCACTGCCTTTTCATGTAAAGTTTTGATTGAAATATAACATATATAGTGTAAAAATACATAAAACATAAGTGTAAAGCTCAGTGAATTTCTCCAAATGAAACATTTATGTAATAATCAGCCAGATCAAGAAACAGAATAGTATCAGAACCAGAAATGCTTCTTGTGCTCCATTCTGAGGGTAACAACTGCCTTGAATGCTAACAACATAGGTCAGTTGCCTGTTTTTGTACTTTGTATAAATTGAATCATAAACTATGTCCTCTTTACATCTGGCTTCTTTTGCTAAATATTATATTTATGAGATTCATCTAAGTCATCTAATTTAGTTGTAGTTTTTTTCAGTTATATGGTATTTTGCCTTTAAATGTTTTTAAAACAGTCAAATGAGTTATATGTCTGATTAACAAATTATTTTAATGAAGTAAAGAGAGCAATTAAACTCTAAAAAAAAAGGAATGTGATAGATTTAAGTGACTTATACAACAGTGGCACTTTGGCATTTGGGCATAATCAAGACCAGTTAGTACAGTTGTTCAGAGCAAGGTCAAATTATGGGGAAAAAATTCAATAAGAGAGAGACAGAGAGAGAAAGAGGTAGGGAAAGAGAACCTAAGGCGCAAACTGCAGTTTTATAAGCTAGCGTCTATTTTAGATTGTTCCTATATATATGAAATATTTTTTCCTCCTTGAGCCTTTGGTTGAGTCACTGTACTATCACTTTGAAGCATGTTTTCACATTTGTTTTGATGATTTTTTAATAATTATTACAGCCAATTAACAAGAGGTGATGTAGTATGGTGGTTAAATGTGCTGTCTTTGGAATTCAATTTTCTGAGTTCAAAGTCAGGTTCTACCATTTTTTAAATGTGTGACCTTATGGAAGTTCCTTATATTATCTGAGCTTCACTTTCTTCATTATACAATAGGAATATTAATATCATTCATAAATTGGCTATGAAGATTGAATGAGTCTATAAAACAGTGCCTAGTTTAAATGAATCACTCAATAAATGCTATTACTTATTAATTCTCTAGATATCAAATATATTAAATGTTGAGGATGGAGGAACATACCCCTCTAGGGGGAGGGAAGTCTCTCAGAGTCATCCAGGGAGCTTTGATGTGTCCCTCTACCTCTCTCTCTCTTTTTTTTTTTTTGCGGTATACGGGCCTCTCACTATTGTGGCCTCTCCCATTGTGGAGCACAGGCTCTGGACGTGCAGGCTCAGCGGCCATGGCTCACGGGCCCAGCCACTCCGTGGCATGTGGGATCTTCCCGGACCGGGGCACGAACCCGTGTCCCCTGCATCGGCAGGCGGACTCTCAACCACTGCACCACCAGGGAAGACCCCCTCTACATCTTTGATAGTCCTTTGAAGGAAGGGAGGACATTTCTTTCTTCATCTTGAGAATCACTGTCATAGCGAGGGCCACTGGTACCAATGGCAGTAGGTCATAGGCAGAGGCATATGCAGAGACAGAGAAAGAGTTAAAACCATAGTGATGGGTGACTTGTGGTTTTCAATTATAGTAATTGAGGTTATATATCTCAAAATCATAGTGTATCTTATAGATTTAATATTTACAACATTTTAAAAAAAGTGGTTTGGGAATTTTCAGTCCTCTTGCTTGCATAGATTCCCAGGCCATTCCCTATAGTCTCAGACAAATACACCTAATTCAGATGAGTTTTGTCATAAATTGGTGACCATGACCAGTAGCAACATATAGATTGTACAGTTCAGCCCATCATTCCAATGAAAAATCACCTGTAGGCCTTTGTACAGGTAAAGAGCAGAGGTTCTTGAATGTGAAAGCCTGAGTTCAAGTGTTGACTCTACAATATTTTTTATCTGTAAAATGGGGACAATAATGGTAATATTTAAAATGAGAATCCTTATACCTCATAAAATTGGTGTGAAGATTAAATGAGATAATGAAAAGGAGCCATTATCTAGTATATGTTCACTGGTGATATTTATGACTCTAGTTGAAATATTAGAAAAACAGTCTTTTTAAAAATCTCATAAGGGCCTCCCTGGTGGCGCAGTGGTTGAGAGTCCGCCTGCCGATGCAGGGGATACGGGTTCGTGTCCCGGTCTGGGAGGATCCCATATGCCGCGGAGCGGCTGGGCCCGTGAGCCATGGCTGCTGAGCCTGCGCATCCGGAGCCTGTGCTCCGCAACGGGAGAGGCCACAACAGTGAGAGGCCCGCATACCACAAAAAAAAAAAAAAATCTCATGATGTTGTGTTCTATTAGTATTTTATATCAGGGCATTAACCCAATAGTTCAATGGCTATGGAATTAACATATCAAAACTTCTCAGGTTTTAAGTACTTAAATTTTATATCACACTTCTAAGTATAATGAACTCAAAGAATTGGTAGTATGTAGCTAATTGTTCCTTTCAGAAAACTCTAGATATCTTTAATTAATACCTCTTTTGAACTTAAATTTAAAGTAATGTTACTCTGTTCTTCAATTGTATTGACTTGTTAGATTTGATTGACTTTCCAGAGGCTGTTTATAAGGCAATTTGGAATTTACATGAAAGATTTAGCTTGGACACTTTGGAAAAGTATTTATGACCATAGAGAATTTTGACATGGATTGGGTGAGAAGTAAAAATAACAGTTACCTCCTTTTTCAGGTCCTTAGTATTGCAGTAAATGCTTACCTCTCTGAAATGGGGTGGGTATATATTTAATTGAAAGCAGGTGACTAGTCTAGTAATATTCAGATCATTTTCCATTTTTAAATTACATCACAGTTTTCTTTAAGCTTCTGTCTGAATTGATTAAAATAAATCTTACATAATAGGAGGACAAAAACATGATATAAAATAATGATTTAAGTTTCATAAACCATGCTTTAACTGGGAGATTATCCAAAGCCTAGATTTTTTTTAGTTACAGAAAATTACATTGAGCATGTCAATGTGACCATCTCAAGATATTTAGAGTTCATACTCCCTACTGCCCCATTATGATATATTCTATTTCCTAAACCAGCAGGAAAAGAAATTGAAGATTTAAATGAAAACAGGTGAAATGTTTCCAATCTTGATCGACTTTCATTTTCTAAGCAGTGTTATTCTTTCCCGAGCCTGCAATTTGTGAATTGGTTTTCCACACTCGATTTACTTTACAGGCTGCTGCTGGAATTTCTTCCAGGAAGATTGGATAAGACAGTATAGATTTATTTTTTTTTACCTGTAGCCTCCTAGAATATGCTACTTATAGTGAAAATAATACTTGATATTTTGAAACATCTCCATTCTTTCCTTATGTGAAATAAATGACTTAAAAATAGCATTTAGCTTTGATGCTCTTCCTTCCCTATCAAGGATCCTATGCAGAAATATGTTCAAAAAGTTTATTATTAATATTATTATTATTATTCTTTTTTGTATGCGATTTATTTTAGCTTGCATATATGGTGCTTTCTTATAGATTCTGATAAACAATGTATTAGATTCTATTCTATTTTAGTTTCTTTGTCAAACATCTATCCAAAGCTTTTTTAAAATCCTTACTCCATTAGAGACTAACCTTGTTCATCTCAGCAAGCAAAGTCTCTATTTGGCAAAGCATTTTTTTTGTTATCTAGCAATTCAGACTCTAAACTAATAATTTTTATTGAATTTGTGACAGAAATTATAACAACTACTAGATACATGTTCAAGCATTTTTATCTGGCTGTTTGTTTCAACTCAATTATCCTAAATGCTTCACAATATGAAATAAGGTAATTGAACTTAGTTTAACTCCCTAAATCTCATATAGCCAGATATTTGAAACGTTTTATATTCCTGTCGCATTTTGATGCCTGTGTCACACTTTCACTTTACGATATAGCGGTTATTACCTAAGAGGTCACATAACGGTTTATTCTTTAGCAGTGTGACCCATGTGTGATATATGAGAGAGATGATGTGATATTTTTGGCACCACTCTCACAAATGGCACAATCCTTTTTCTTTTTGTCGCCCCCAAGGAACTTAATTCTTATGTCTAAATCGAATGGTCAAAGTTGCCTGTAGATAGTTACCTTATTTGAGTGGCAGTTGTGTTATGATCCCTAAGTAAAATAAATAAAAGTACACAGGCTTTTTATTACAAGTCTATCCTTAGTTCACCATATTCTAGACATTAAATTTACTTTTGAATTAAAGAGCATTCGAAGAAGTGAAGGAGAGTGTGTGAATTTCTTCTTTTCCAGCTGATTTGGGTCCCACACTTCCCAGTACGCATAAAATACCAAAATTGTCAAAGAAGCATAAGGCAAGAGCAAAACAGATCAGTTGTTGTTAATTCCTGTTCATACAGTTCAAGTGGTTATTTTAAACAAACGTATTTAGTGGCACAATGTTGCATGAGTGGCGTTTATAATGATACCAAAATGCCCACACATTGTTACAAAGCTTTTACAGATCCTGGAAACATTAATATTAAACTCAAACCCACTGACTGTAAAAATGTGACCAGAAGTCATAGTTACGGTTGAAAGTCAAAAGAGATTTTAAGAGCATTGACTTTAGAACTGTAATAGAAAATCTAAAGATAGCATTATTGAACTGGGAAGATGTTTATTATACTAGTTAAGGGTCAGAGCAAAAATTCAGTGGATCAAGGGAACAATTATGAATAATTTTTCACTCTTTCCCATAAGCATCTTGCTTCAGCATAGAAATTATGATGTTTATAATTATTAATTTCTTATCTGGAATGATGTCAGGACTGCCTTCAGTCAGTTATCTTAGAATATCTTAAGCTTCACTGAAATTTGTTACTGACAATCTAATGTGTTTTTTTAAAAATGGAAGCAAAAAAATGAAAGATATTCCTGAAACCTCAGCTCCTTTCTTTAGACAGATATTTACGGTTTTAAAAGTACTTTGCATGTGTTTTTCCAGTATTCAACCCCTGGCATTGTTTACTTATAGAGTACAATTTAGAGGTATAAGTATGTCATCGATATTACTCAGGATTTTTATTCAGGATTTTAGTAGACTAGAATATTAAATTTTATTTCATAATATTTTATTTCTAATATCTTTCAGACTAAGAGCTGTCTAAATTGCAACAAACTAAAACTATAAACCCATTGCAAACATTTCTGTAGCTGGTATATATAGAGATACATTGACATGGTACAAAGGAAGTGAAAAAGTAAGAGATATGGCAAAATGAACAATAATTCCTAATAAAGAAAAATTACTTCACGCTTTCAAATGACTAAGATGTAAATGCGTTAAACAACTAGTTATATATATATATATATGTTTGTATATATTGTAAAAAATGGCATTTGACCTGGTCCCTTACTAACATCTGACACAAAAGTTATCAGTAAATTTTTGGAAGTCCTAAGGTAATGCCTTCTCATCTAGTCAGCACCCAAATACTATTGTTTGAATATCTGGGAATTTAATATGCTATAGAATGATGAGGGTTACCACATATACCATATATCTTTGGTCATTTACCTACTCCTGATATTTAATCCTTAAAATCATGCTTAGTATGTGTGTGAAATGATTTCAGTGTTTTATAGAAAAAAACATCAGAGTAATTATATAACAGTGAATGTATTAAACTTCTCCAATGTGAAGGTATTAGTGAATTTAGGATCTAAAACTATCAAAGTTTGCCCTCAAAACCTATTTTGAAATTCAAAATATCGTAAATATGGATTATATATTTGATAACTAAAATGGTAAGGATTAAACAAAAAAAACTTTGTGATTAGGTAAAGTGACTGAATTGTTCAACTGCTATATAAGTTTTTTATTACCATATAAAAAATTACCATAAACTTAGCAGCTTAAAAACAGAAATACAAACAAAAACACAGTTCTATAGGTAAAAGTACAGGCATGTCTATTTAGGTCTTCTGTCCATTTTTGGATTGGGTTGTTTGTTTTTTTGATATTGAGCTGCATGAGCTGCTTGTATATTTTGGAGATTAATCCTTTGTCAGTTGCTTCATTTGCAAATATTTTCTCCCATTCTGAGGGTAATGAGGTGGATGGACCTAGAGACTGTTATACAGAGTGAAGTAAGTCAGAAAGAGAAAAACAAATACCGTATGTGTTAACATATATATGGAATCAAAAAAAAAAAAAAGGTTCTGAATAACCTAGGGGTAAGACAGGAATAAAGACCCAGATGTAGAGAATGGACTTGAGGACACAGGGAGGGGCAAGGGTAAGCTGGGATGAAGTGAGAGAGTGACATGGACATATATACACTACCAAATGTAACATAAATAGCTAGTGGGAAGCAGCTGTATAGCACAGGGAGATCAGCTCGGTGCTCTGTGACCACCTAGGGGGTGGGATAGGGAGGGTGGGAGGGAGACACAAGAGGGAGGAGGTATGGGGATATATGTATACATATAGCTGATTCACTTTGTTATAAAGCAAAAACTAACACACCATTGTGAAGGAATTATACTCCAATAAAGATGTTAAAAAAAATAAATTATAGACATGGCTGGGTTCTCACCTTAGGATGTCACCAGGCTGAAATCAAGGTGCTGTCTAGGTTATTTTCTCACCCAGAGGTTGGAGTCCTTTTCCAAGTTTACTCAGGTGATTGGCAGAATCTGGGTCCTTGCAGTTATAGGACTGTGGCTCTTGTTTCATTGCTTGTTCTTTGCCTTGGGCATTCCTTGTCATGCAGCCTGTTCCATCTTCAAAGACAGCAACAGTGTGCCAGTTTTCTCATTATAGAATCTTTTAAGTTTTACCTCTCTGATCTCTAGACCCAAATTAAAAGGCACCTTGATTAGATCAGGCCCACCTGATTGTCTCCCAACCTTAAGGTCAAGTAATTTGGGACCTTAATTACATCTGCAAAATCCTTTTATAGCACACCCAGAATAGTATTTGATTGAATAACTGAGTGAATGTATGTTTATACACTATAGGCTGGAATCTTGTGGGCCATCTTTGAATTTTGCCTACTTTACTACCATAGCACTTTCAGTGCTCCCTTTCTTATTTCTTCTTGTCCTGCAAGAAAAGAACTTTATTTTCTGTGTCCCATGCAACTTTGCCATATAAGAACACCTTTAAGTCTGAGAGAAATTTGTCTTGCTACCTTCAAATAATTTATTGCTTGCTTGTCTGAAAAAGAGCCAAAAGCAAGCAATTAAACTGTTGTCTTAGAACTAAAACCAGGGTTCTTTTGTACATTTAAAACCAGGGTTCTTTTGTATAATTATTTTCTATAAGGTAAGACCTCAATGTACACATTGGCTCCAGGTGTTCAATACTCCATCTGTGAGCAGTAACTCATAATATAATTAGGATCAAACTGCCCTGATGTTAACTCCAAGTTTATTGCCTTTACATTTATTTGTCAGACAGGTGAGTCTTCCCCAAGAGTGTTCTAGACCTGCCCCGTTCAATATGGTAACCATAAGCCACATGTGCTCATTGAGCACTTTAAATATGGTTAAAACAAATTGAGATGTGCTGTAATTGTAAAATGTACACCAGATTTTAAAGACATTGTATGAAGAAAGGAATGTAAAATATCTCATTAAAATTTTGCATTGATTACATGTTTGAATGCTAATAATTTTGGACATATGGGTTAAATAAAATTTTATCATAATTAATTTCATCTCTTAAGAATACATCTACTAGAATATTTTAAATAACCATTTGCTTGCATTAGATATCTGTTGCACAACACTACTCTAGAGATGTTATCATAAAACTTGGAATACTCTTACCAATGAAAACCTTTCATCACACACTCATCTATGCAGTTATATAAATAGAATTTATGATAGATATTTAAAGGGATAGAATAAAAATTTAATATAAACAGAAACTAATTTTTTTTCTTACCTCCTCACCTTGGAGGTCACAGATTTTGATTCTAGAATGTGATATCTAGATGGAGAGGTAGCAGGCCTTTTTCCTATGAATATTTTGGTAACTGTTTTGAGCACAATAAGAATGTTGGAGGGAACGGTTTTTCATGTTCACAAAAGGGTATTTATTTTACCATCTTTGATAGGTTACAGATGGGATGAGTCAGACAGAGCCAAGGAGAAACATCCGTTTGCCTGTACCCATTGCATATATCTGTAGATTTATATGTGCCCACAGATCTTATAAACTTCTACAAGAGAAGACTAAAATATAATCATCTGGGTCTGCATTCAGAATTCTGAGTATTGTCTACTTTTTAAATTGAAAATCACTCAGAGACATGGAATTATATTGCAAAGACTCTTAAAATTGCATTTTGTAGCCAATATTTCTATTAAAATATTGTTTCAATTTTTATATGTCATAAATGAACAATACTTAAGCAGAAATATTTCTTAGGTATAGGTCAAAGTTTCTATTTTTATGCCTGACATATATATATATATATATATATATATATATATATATATGTCTATTCAGAAAAGAGTCAAAATTATTCTCCCATATAACTCAGGCATACATTGGATTAGACCCTAAGTACCTTTCCTTTTTTTTACATTTCCTATTTAACTAAAGGTATCTAATTAACTGGGACCCCCTTCTGTGACGTGGTTACATAAAATGATATGTAGATATTAACTTAAATTGCTCTCTTCATGATTTTTTCTTATTAACATCAGCACATTCCCTAACTAATCATTCTTTCATAAACATACAATTATTTTTATACTATGTATGTAGGCAGGAGCTAATTAACAGAGAGCACTTTGATTTACCAATGAAATTCCTCACAGTAATTTCATTCTTTGCTACCATCCCCCCTCAAACCAAAACTGATATAATTTCATTTTAGTAATTTCACAGTAACTCATAACCAATGAAAGAATGATCAGAAAAGGGAAACCCACCTCTAATAAACACTGAATGCCTCTAGCCATTGCAGTTTTCATAACATTCTGTTCCTCTGCCCAGAGTAAAACATTCCATATGCTTGAGTCATTTATGGAATAATTATAGTTACTTTTAGTAGAATTAAAAATAAAACAACAATAACAAAACCCCTTACCATAAAAAGTTTACTTGTTGAAGGGAAAAAATAAAACAACGATTTTTTTAATGAAAAAAGCAAAATTTATTTCCAAAGTTGTTTGTTTCTTGAACCTCTGGATCCCAATTCCTAGTGTTCAAATCCCAAGTTCAAATCCCAGAGTAAATGCGACCATTGTTCTATGCAATAAAAAAGAAAGGAACAACGGAAAAATCAAAACACCAGTTCTTATTTCTTTCTTAGAATAGCGTTACTTTTTCCAAAATCTCAGACTTAGAGCTTGTTTTTTGCCATCCTTTAAAAAAACATATATAATATATGTCTATCAGGTGCACTACACTATCACATTTAACTTTCATGATATAAAATAGTTATCACCATTATCATTTAACAAATGAAACAGGTTCAGAGCAATTTACAAAAAATCACTTGGCTGGTAAGTAGAAAAGCAAAGATTTGAGCTCAACTGTTTGTGATTGATTCTACAAACCACATTTCCTTCTTTCTACTAGATTGGTTCCCAAGTGGAAGAACAGTTAAGAGTTATTTGTATGGTGAGGCTGATAGAATATTTTATAGCCTACTAAAATAGTTTCACCCATTGTCTTCCCCTTAGTCCTGACTTTTACCTATTTAGCCTTCCTCCGATGTATAACATTTTATAATGCTTGTCCTCAAACAACATATTTTAGTCTAACAATATACCTGGCACTGCTTGGTGAGAATATACCAATATTTCCCATGTTCTAAGCATATACTCATGTAGGATGGTAACATAATATAAATATATTTTTACTTTTTTATATATTAATACATTAGTGACAAATCTAAGACATTTATGAATAAACATAGGTGAAGTTTTTTTTTCTTTAATCTTTTCTATAGTGGCAGTTATTTATAAATTCTCTATGGATTTGGTAAAAGTACTGTGGTTCCATATGAGAACTGCTTCCATCAGACCTGACACAAATTCCATTAATGCTGCCACCCCCAGACTCACTTACCAAAGGTGGAAATAAGAATCCAAGCTTTATGGACACTCAGCAATAAAATAATAGACAACATAGTGCTGGGATTTGGCAGGTTTTTTCTTTAGATTTTCCTCTCTAGTTTATACTGTAAGATTTGTGGGATGGGGCAAAGTTGATTGAAAGTCGTAGTGAGTACAAAATATAGAGCATGAATCCCTAGATTGTGTATCATTTCATTCTGTTTGATAAGGTAAAACATGATTTCTGCTAAGAAAAATTCTTCCCACTATTGATACAATCAAACATACCATATTTTATTTGTTTTTTGAAATGATAAAACAAGAAAAAAATCCACCCTTCTGTATATGCTACTTAACAATAACCAGCCAGTAAATATTCATTAAATTACTACACGTCAAGCACTGAGGAGAGAATAAAAAAAAAATTAACACAATACATAATATAAAATTTACAGTGCAGCAAAAGATGTAAAATATTTAATATCATTTTATAATTATTTGCATTTTTATTTACTATGAGGAAAATTGTAAATGGATTGGATGATGTTGGGTTGGTAAAATAGAAAAATATTACAGATGACACATGGGTTTTTGATCTGAGTTAACTGGGTGAGAGGTGATGTGATAAACTGAGACAAAGACTCAAGAAGAAGTGGAACAAATTTTATGTGGAAAATAAAAAATTCTGTTTGGGGTGTGATAAGCTTGAGATGCTTACTTGAAATCTGAGTGAAGATTTTGAATGGACAGATGGTTGTAACACTCTGGAGCTCAAGAGAGGGGTCTGAATCATCAGTCATATTTAAATCCAAAACATTGGATGAGATTGCACAGACCGACTGTGCAGATGGAAATGAAAACTTAGCAATGAGCCTTAGGATATTCCATCATTTAAGGGACAGAAGAGAGGAGAAGGTTATAATATAATGAAGGAGATTAAGACAGAGAAATTGAGGGTAGGAGGAAAACAAGGAAAAAAATGAATTCTGGAAGCCAAGTGAAGAAAGTTACTAGGTGAAGGGCAGTGAGACTAAGACTAATGCTGATAGAGAAGAAGTATTGACCATCTTATCTGACAAGATGGAGGTTATGGGTGAAACTTGAAAAGATTAGAGCAGTTTCCATTGGAGTGGTGGCGATAAAATGTATTGACTTGAAATGGCTCAAGAAGAGGCTGGGAGACAGAAATAGAGACAACTTGTACAGAGAAAGCTTTCAAAAGGTGTTTGCTGCAAATAGAGAATATGAAATCAAGATAAAGTTTTTTTTTGTTTATTTGTTTTTCTTAAGTTGGGAAACATTATACCACATTTGTAAGATGATGGGAATGATTCAAAAAAATATTTCAGGAGATAATGAACAACTGCAGGCAAAATTTTCTTTAGTTATCAGAAGGGATGGAATTCAGTGTGCAAGTGGAGAAGTTGACCATAGAAAGGAGCAGGAACTGTGCATCAACTGTAACTGGAAGGAATTTAGAGATTATAGGCAAATAGGCAGGTAGACAGTGGATTTGCTGGTAAGAAGATGGAGCAATTCACAACCTATCATCTTTTTAAATGAAATACAAGATGAGGTCATCATTTTAGATTAGTGTAGGGGAGGAAATATTGGAATTTTTAAGAAAGAGAAAATTTGATAGTCCACCAAAGATAGAAGGAGCTCATACTAGATGTATAGTATAAATTAGAATGATCCCTTTGCCATGTTTTATTCAGCCATGATATGATTGTTTAGATCATGTAGGCATAGGTACTTGGAAATTTGCGTTTGCCCAGGATTGGAGTTTTGCCAGGTATCTACTAGAGCCAGGATGTAGAGACCAATGAATTAAGGCTATATGAGAAATAAATGATAATAGCAAAGGTCATAAAAATTAAGTTGAGTAATGAGGGAAGTCGGTACATAAAGGAGGCTGAATGTACAATGAAAACACATTAGTGTCAATGGCCTGAAGTTCCCAATATTATCAAATATTGTTGAAGTAGAGATAACAGCCTAGGTGAACTAAAAAATGGAAAGCTGCTAGCCTGAAAGTAGTTTACTTGAAATAAAAGTTCTGGAGATAGTGCAATAAATAGTACAATGAATGGGAGTGGGAGGTTGAAGCTATTGGACGTGAATAAGCAGGGAATTGGAAGTCAGGAAGTTGGATGAAGATGGAGAGAAGTGAGAAGACTCAACAAATATTTAGAATTTAAAATTTTTTACTGGACTTGGTAACTAACTAGATATGAAGTAATTAAGAGAAGAAACTTAATAATTATTACTAGGTTTCTGACTTGGAAAGTTGGATGGATGTTGGTAACATTAACTTATATGTGGCACAGTGTGGCAGCGATAAATTCATGAATGTGTTTTTGGATGGGTTGAATTTGGGGTGATTTTGGTAGATCCAAGTGATGTTAAGTAGGAAATTTAATGTGCAGCTATGGAAGTGTCTCCATATACAGGTGGAATAAAAATGAATAGGAAGTGTGAAATACAGATAACTAGTGTTGATGTATTTTGAGAAATTTACACTTGAAGAAAAGGAGAGTGTTAGGGAAATAGTTGGAGAGAAGGATATTTTGAAGATAGATGAAATTTGAGTCTGTTTTGGAAGGCCTTATAGAGAGTGAAAGGGTAGAGACACAGGAGAGAGAGATCATCAATTATAGGAATTTCCTGAAAAATTTAGAAGAATTAGGTGGCAAAGGAAATGTGAAAGGATTAGACTTGCAGAAAAAAGACACCTGTCATCATTTTATCAGGAGAGAGAAATAGAGGGTAGAGAATATTTAGATAGATGAATAGATAAAGGCTGAGGGAGTTTCTGTTTAATGTTCTGTATTTTCTCTGAAGTTTTAGATTAAGCCATCTTACCAAGAAGGAGGAAGGATATGTTTTAGTATGTGTGAATGTGTGAAGGGAGTAATGGTCTGAGATTTTTAAATTCAAATATAAACTGTGTTAATTTTTGCATTTAAAGTATTCTGATCTTAATTCGCAGATCATCAATAATTTGCAATGTGTTACTCTATGTGTAACCAACTGAAGGTCACCCTTTTTTATTTTTGTATGAAAAATAACAGGTTGTGGTTTGCTATCAATGACTCTGGACTCATTAAATTAGAAGTCTTTTAAATATTTAATCAGAATCTAACAGCATCCTGTGTGTGTTCTGAGAAATTAACAGATTTCAATACCTGTAGTGATAATTGCAAAATGCTGATATATAACAATTACTACAAATTACACCATTATCACAAACATCAGCAATTTTTTGTGTACAATGGTGCAGGTAGAGAATATTTGTATATCAGGAAATCAGTAATATTTTTTCCTATTTCAGTGTCCTTGAAATGCTCTTAAGTAAGGAATTATGTTGTAAGGAACAATCCCTTACAAATAAAATATATTTGCATCTGATTGTATTGATGTAACTAAATTTATCCTCAAACCATGATTCTTGTCTTGGCAATTTGTGCCAAGTGGCTCTCTTAAATCTAAAGCCAGTAAAGGTAGAATTCACCATCCTGATGGTTAGAGCAAACTAGCTGGGATTTAGGTATTTCTTTTTCTTTTCTTCTTCCTGTTTTTTAAGATTAATTATTATCTTCAATATATTTAAAAATGATATTTAAAATTACAAAAGTAAAACATGCTCAATGTATTAAATATAGAGGTATGTGTGTATATATGTATGTTTATCCTTCTACACATTTACTCATATACTAATGCATACATATAATAACAAAGGGTTTTGTTTATTTACAGATATGGGAACACCACACATTATTCAACAACTTACCTTACTAACTTAATACATTATGAACAGCCTTCCAGATCAATAGCTTCTTTTTACAGTTGCATTGTTTCCCCTACCATTAATGCACCGCCAATCTTATACTGAAAGATAGATTGTTCCAAATTTGTGTCTTTCACAAATTATAAAATAACATATATGTGTATATCTGGCATTATAAAAAATATGTTTAGCTAGGCATAAATTAAAATACATGGAAAATATTCAATTTATCATTCATATTTGCTAATCATTATTCAAAAAAGTCAAGTAGACAATATATTAAAAATTATAAAACTACAAATATTTGAGTTACCGTCTCATTTATATTTATATATAATTTGATATCATAATTTTTTATACCTATCTAAAATTAGATGAGTCCCATCAAAGTATGGCTGAAAGATTTCACCAAAAGTTGCCAAGGACTGCCTGATTTAAAAATTTCTTCTAATGAATGTATTGTTTTATTTATGGTGTCATCAATCATGTTATAGAGAGGACTTGATGGATAAATAAGCTTAATTAATCTTCTTTCAAAGTTTGTTGATATTTTAAAAATTGGTTTTAAGTAATCCTAGATGGACAGATATACATAACTGGATCTTTAATGTTTCAAAAATTCATAAGATGACTCTGATCCTATATAGTTTTAAAATAATTTAGTAAAACTTAAAAATTAACTTAGTTCTAGCAATGCCTAAACCTTTTAAAAAAATACTAACTCTAGATTGCTTCAAAGGGCCTCTCCCTTTCTTTTCACTCACTTTCTCTCTCTCTCTCTCTACATCTTGCTCTCTTTTAATTACTAAGACATCATTACCTGATAATAAAGAATAACTAGAGTGAATATTACAGGTTGGTGACTGTTGCATATCATCCTAAATTTACTGTTGTAAATTGTTTAAATTAGATTGTAAATTAGATTGTTTTTTACTATTTTGCCAAAAACCTAAAGTACTAATATATCAGTGGTCCCAAAGAGATAATGGTGTTTTCCAGTCACCAACTCACTGCTGGGTAGTGAAGTTAAGGCCTATTAACTGCTATCTCTTGTTCTTCTATTTGCCCTAAGAAAAACTGAAATTTTGCATTAACTCAGGTGGCATGATTATAAGTAAAGGTGATCCATTTGCCTAGGTAATTTCCCACATGGAAAAATAAAGATATGTAATCTGAAAAATTAAAAGACTGAGAAGAAGAAATTTTGTAGATATGTGTCAGTCAAGACATTTAAAAGGAATTAATAGGTCAACTTCGTACTGCTTTTAGATTTCCTTCATGATCATTTACAAGAAAAAGAGATTTTAAAATATCCATCCCTGGATGCCTAAAACAGTATATACTATCAAATATAGCCTACTGTTAATAGTGTACATAATTTCAATAATAAAAAAATAATAGACAACAGATTGAAAAATTAATATTCTAGCTGGGAAGAGAATCTGGTTCATGTAGATGTGGATTTTTTTTCCTTAGTAGGAATGATGTATTTTGCATGTAAATGAAATGGTTTCAGGCAAAGTGTAAAGTTGTCTTGCTATTATATTATTTCAATGTTATTTGAATTGACTTAGGTTTGATTTTTTTTTCTTTGTTTATGTTATCTGGTGGCTCTAAATCTGTATTCAAAACATCTGCAGGATCATAACATCTTCTAAGCAATTGCTTGAGATAAAAATGGGCTTCCCCATAATTAGAAATGTGTTCTAATTTGGGATTGGGCATTTATATAAGTTCAAAAAGAAGTTATATTGTTAAACATTGTTAGATGCTCTAAAATGTGTTCTTGTGATTTTGGTCACAATAGACCTCCCCTTAGGATATAAAAGCTATCCATTCTATGCTAAAAACATTATTTAAAGTGGAGCCTAGTGAGCAAAAGTCTCTGCAAGGAGGGTTTGTTTGTCTTTGCTCTGAGTCCTCTGCAGAGTATTTTAAAAGAGATAGACAGAAACAGCTTCACCCTATCATTTTTTTTTCCTTTGGGTTACTTCCAATCTGCTATGGCCCCAGGAATTAGAAAAATTGGATATTCATGTTTTGCCAAGTTAAATGCTAATGAAGAACTCTGTTTTCTTCATGTTATCTTTATTGATTTTTCCAGTACAATATTTGCTTGAGGTTCTTAAATTATGAAAACATTTTAGTACTTTTGAATTTTATCACTATTTGAAAATGGATGGCAACGAACAAGCTGTCCATTACAACATATTTAAATTCCACAACTCAGAAACTACATTCTTGAAGAAGCTTTACAAGTTTCTACTTAGTGTTACTTGTAGATGTGTAGGGCACCTCCCCACCCCACCCCCAATAAGAGTGCTCCGTCAAGGCTGATGTAGGTAAAGCCTGGTAAATAACCAAGAAACTGTGATAATTAAGCGAACATAATAGAAACACCAGGCTTATTAACTGTTAGCTGAAAAAGGGAAGAGCCATCTGTTTCATCTTTTGTTTTTAAAAATCTGATTGTCTAGAGATAATGTATTTGATAGTTCAATGCAAGAAAAGAAGTTAAACTTGGAAAAATCTGGACATAGTTCCTTTTTCGGTTAGGACTTTACTTGGGCTACAAGTGAAATTAAGCCTGATGTTAGTGGCTTCAACAAATAGTTTTATATGTTATTCTTTAAAATACAGAAGTCTAGAAGTGAGGGAGCTGTTATTGCCTTTGGTTCTATGGATCAGTAACATCGGGGTCAGAATCCATGTCATTGTCTTATCTTTCTGTTTTGGTAGTAAGATGGCTGCTGCAGGTCTAAGCATTACATCTGAGGACACAAGAGGAGGGACGGATTTCATTAGCTGTACCTTTCCTTTCCCAGAATTCCCCTAGCTGAAATTTGCTTTTCTCTCATTGGCTAGAAATTTGTTGTATATTCACATCAAGATGTAGAGAGACTGGGGAAGTTGCTGAGCTTTTTAAAAATCCCTTAGGAGTTTTTAGGGAACAGGGGATTAGGAATGACAGTTGGGTTAGTCAACCGGAAACTTTGACACAGTATATGGTGAGGGTGAGAGATAGACTAAACTAATACAAGCAAACAAAAATAACAACTGGTCCAAGGATTATTTTCATTGCTTTTATGAGAAAATATTCTTTTAGTTATTACTTAAAAATCAGAAATAAGCAAATATTAAACACATATTAGCTTCAGTTCAAGAAACATGAAATAACTTTTCCCATTTTCTTTTCACTAGAAATTCTTTACAATTACATTTTTGTTAAGTTTAAAAATATATAGGAAACTCTGAAATTGTTGAAATTTTTATGTGTTTTTAAGGGTTGATTTAAGATGAAAAGTATCTAAATATTTATAGAAGTAAAGTATGCATTCAGTTATTTATTTGTGTAATAATTATTTAATGATTCTTTTCATGAGACAAACTAGGCTCCAAAAAACATGAGGACATCTGTGACATAATTCCAGCACTTAAAGTGCTTATATTTGTACTTTTAAAAATATAAATTCCATTATTTTACCTTTAAGCTCTGAATATGTACATGTCCCTAATTTTATTTGAAATTTACATATTGGTCATGAAAATAAGACCCTTAAATTTGCAACGCTATTGTAGAACTCCTAGATGAGCTAAATTAAACTGGAAGTCAGTAGGTAACATGGGATATATTAGAACTAAATGTTATAGGTTAGGAATAAAAGAACATTTGCCCCCAAAGGGATAGACTATACTTAAGTAGAGAAGAAAGGAACAGTAATGAGCAAGGATCTAATTATGTGTTTGTAAACTTTTTCTTAGCTTAAATAGTTGTGGAATGTGAAAGAACAGAGAAAGATAAAATTGCCATTTGCCAAAATAAGAGATTTAGGGAGGAGCAGGAAATACCTTTTGGGAGGAGAAGGTTGTTGGAACCAAAGTTTATTTTGGAATTTCTAAGACTGAGATATTAGCTATCTAAGTGGAGACATCAATTGAAATTGAAATTAAAATATAAATTTAGAGGAGAGGAGGTCTGGACTAAAGATATAGATTTGCTTATCACTACATAGATAAAGAGATGGAGGATATCGTATCTACTGAGTAAATGTAAGTAGAGAAGAGAAGAAATCCAATTGTTAAGTCCTAGGACCCTTCTACCTCTAGAGGTCAGGGAGATAAGAAGGAAGCAAATAACAGGACTGAAAAGGACTGACCAGATATAGGAGAAACTCAAGGAAAGACAGTGTTTTAAGAAAGGGAAAGTGATCACTCACATGATGTGTTACTAAGTGGTTGGTTAAGATTAGATCTAAGAAATGACTATTTAATTTGACAATAAGGAAACCATTAGTGACCTTGACAAGTACTGATTTCGTTGAGAAACTAAATTGTAATGGGAATTAGTTCAATAATTAATAGAGCACCAGTGAATTGAGCAATTCACGATTGTTCCAAATACTATAAAAGTCTTAAGTGAAATAATTGCATTTTTTCTTAAATATATTATCACCTAAAGTATCCTATTTGCTGTTTGATTTATTTAATGATAATTATTGAGAATCTTCTTAGAGAATATTACTGGAGGTATAGGGCAATATAAAAGTAGAAATAATAGTCCCTAACCTTACAGGGCTTATCATTTGCCTAGAAATAGAAAAGAATCTGAGAGAGAATAATTATAAACAGCTAAATTAAGTTTAGTTTGTGAGTGTATAGAAGAGTCACATAGTGCTAAGGGGAGAAACTCTTGTAAATATGATAGCAAAATGGAATGAATTGGGTCACAGAGATGGCAATAAAATTGAGGCCGTTTATTAGCACTTAGCCCTTTATATGTGAACATAACATTGTTCCTACGAAAATTACCAAATCATAAAATAAAAAGTATGAAATGGCCTCTTTCAGAATGATTATGTTTAGCTATCTTTTTCAATTACAGAACTTTCTTTAAGTTTAATATTTAATGCCAAACTTTAGATTCTCCATAAAGGGAATGTCATTAGGACTCAAAATTAACAAAGATCCATATAGACTTACAAAGGCACCGGGTTGCAGCATGTGTTACCCAATGTGAAGAGCAGCTCCATGTACAATAGTACAAATAAGATTTCTAGATATATTAACTATTTTAGAGTTGTGTTACACTTAAAAATGAATGGTCTCAAAAGATCAGAACAAAAATACAGCAGACTTCAACTTAATGAGAGAAATCAAACTGAAAAATAACAGTTCCTTAGGAAAACAAAGGGAAAGGGGGAGGAAAGAAAACAGAAATGAAAAAAAAAAAAAAACCTTGAACCAAGCTTTTTCTTCTTTTGCATTTCCAGCAAAAAAAACCAAACAAACAAACAAAGAGAAGCTATTAAAATCAACACAGGTATAAGTCTTCATATTAGAGGAGGAACAAGGGGACACAGAAATTTGAAGGCATAGTGAAAAGATAACAATATACCTGTATATTGTTCTGCACCTCAAATCCATAGACCACAAAGAATCAATGCTTCTCCTTCCAAATGTCTTTCTCCTGATTTCTCAAGTCCATGAATGGAGTCATCAGCCTTCCTTCCACTCACCCAGGCATGGGAGCCTAGCCATCTTTGACTCCTCCTTTGTCTGTCTTCACAGACAAAGGTTTATACACTGAAAAATAAATTCAGGTTTATACACTGAATCATTTCTGCTGTTGAAAATACTTTTCTACCTCATCCTCTATGCTTCCCTACTATGTCCCTCACTGCCACCAATAAGCACTATTAAAATAGCTAACCAGTCTTGAAAATATCTTCTCTTCATTGTCTATTTATCTAGTATATTAGGAGAGTAATCTTCCTAATATACTCTTTTTTTTTTTTTTTTTTTTTTTTTTTTTTTGCTGTACACGGGCCTCTCACTGTTGTGGCCTCTCCCGTTGCGGAGCACAGGCTCCAGATGTGCAGGCTCAGTGGTCATGGCTCACGGGCCCAGCCGCTCTGTGGCATGTGGGATCTTCCCCGACCGGGGCAAGAACCCGTGTCTGCTGCCTCGGCAGGCGGACTCTCAACCACTGCGCCACCAGAGAAGCCTCCCTAATATACTCTTATAGTCATATGTTAATGGAAGCAGAAAAGATTTTAGAGCAAACCATGCCAAGATTCAAATCTTGACTATCCACTTAGAATGCTTATGACCTGGGGCAAGTTATATAACCTACCTCAGATTCATCATATGTAAATAATCATGTCAGAAGAATTATTTGACATAAGATATATAAAACACCTGGTAAAAGTCACTTTTGTTTTTTAATCCTGGAAGAAATGTTCAGTTACCCCACATGGATGTCCAAAATCCTGGCATTTTCCCTGCAGCTGTACCTGTCCTCAAAGTCTCCTCCCTTCTCATTTCATCCAACTCCCCATTAACACTTGGAAGGGCTCTCAGAGGGAAATAGGGTACCAGCAGGGCAAAATAAGTAGAAAACATATCATCTGAATGAAAAGGAATTTTTGTTTGTTTGTTTTTTTCTTTTAAGAAGGACACTTTCTTACTCCCTTTGTGTAAGCATTTCATCAAAAAAAAAAGTTTTTAGTCTAAGGCAAAGATTGGGGTGACTTAAAAGCAAACTAAAAGAAATCAAAGATGCTTCATATACATATTTGTATGTAAAATAAAAAAAAAAATCTATCATTTAAAAAATTAGTTTGTGAATCCTCTCAAAATAGGACTGCTTAAATCTGTATTATGTAATTGTACCCAGTAAACATGACACAAATGTGTGGTGTAATGACTTGATAGATAAAGGTAAATGCAATTTGCCATAGTCTATAATACTTGTTAGTAACATAGATATGTGAGATTACAGTGATTAGAATGAATGGAGATTTTGAGGTGAAGAAAATTTTTAACATAAGAGAGCAAAGAATAGTGCCTGTAATGATTTATTCCTCCCCCACTTTACTTCATAGAGAAGGATTTATGTAATATTTTCTGCTCTATTGTGAAACTAATTAATTCCTAGCATGCTGAAAAATTTTGGTAGGTCACAACTGAAATTTTCAGATTTTTGTCTTCAATTTTTTAATCCTTTGGCATATTGCTTCAGATTACCATGTCTGTAATGAATAGGTAATAAAATGGAGTAGTACTTAGTGGATTATATATTTTGTAATTAAATATTTACAATTTTCTGTTTGTTTCATTAAACATACTTATATATTCAATCCATACAGATGATGTTAAAAGTGTTCTACTAATATAAGCATTAATGATATTGTGTAATAGGTATAAACCACACACACACACACACACACATGCACACACACAAAGTCTGAGGACTAAAAATTCATCTGAGCTCTTACAAACATCTGTTAACAGAGAATTTCTTCCTTATCTAATTCCCTTTCAATATTTCATTTGTAGAAATTCATAGGTATTTGCCAATTATACCTCAGTAAAGCAGAAAAAAATTCGTAAGTGTAAAATTCATAGGTGGATTATTTGTATCTTCAGGATGGTGTATTTAATCATGAGAATAGTTGCCTCAAAAATCAAATGTATAGGTTTGTATGCTTTCCCTAAAATTGTGACAAACAAACAAAACCCCGTAGATAGGTGTAAATATTACTTATAAATAAAAGGAAGGAATTACCATGAAACTATTAGAAATTTTTCTCAGAACTAATTCTAGACATAAAATAATCCAAATGATATTTACATATTCATTTAATGGTAATATCTCTTCTGAAATACTTCGTAACACTGTGTTATTGAATAATATGTAACTTTTTCATATTGAAAAAATATTGGGGAAAAAGATTTATTTAAGCTCATGAAGACAAGTCAAGAAATATTTAAATTTAGTTAGGAAGAGGGGCAGTATGTTTTGATTCATTTGCTTCAGCACTCAACACTTCTGGTCATAGTTAAGGTATAATAGAGGAATCGTGAATCCTAATCAAAGGATAGAGACATACTGTAATACTCTAGGTCTCATCAGATAAAACCTGTAACTGTCAACTGATGTCTACCTCAGAGTCTGACCCACATCACTTTCATTTGCTCAAAAAGAAAAGATGTGTCATATTTATAGAGCAGGTGGAATTCTGGGTCAGAATAAGCATAGTTTTCACAAGGGGAAAAAAAAAAACAACATGAATGTGGCTCTCCTTGCCCTAGTCAGTAACCCTTAAAATGTCTTCTGGGGAATTTCAATATTTCCTAGTGTTTCAAGGTCTCTTGTTTCAAATCTGAGCCTCTTTGGGGAAGACTGAACAGAGTAACAATGCAGTAGGGACTATCACTAGAATGATAGATACTGCTTAATTTTGCTTTTCTTAAAGGAAATCCAATGTTTTGTTAAGCCCCCCAAATCCTCTTAACTGTTTTCTCACTGAAAAAATAAAATGAAACTCAATGAAGTATAAGATCACTTATAATCTTCAATAAGAGCATAAAGGATTTAATTGACTTAAATCACAGTGAACATAACAATTCAGCTAAAATGATAGTGTGATGAGAATTACAATATTAAGATATAACTAAATCAAAGAGTTTATTAGAACCCCTAAATAAATTTATGTTTATTTTGTATTCTCTACTATAGGTTTTAGGTATTAAAGAAAAATCTGATTAATTGTATTTATCTACCCTAAAAAAAATTCTAATGAATCATCTTTAGAAAGACAACATATATAGCTGAAAAACTGATGGACTTGAGATTACAAGATGTAAAATGTTAACATTACTATTTATGTTTGACCTTGTCTAAGTATTTTAACTTTTCTGAGTCTATTTCTTTATTTTTAAAACGGAGGTTATAGGGGTTTCCCTGGTGGCACAGTGGTTGGGAGTCCGCCTGCCGATACAGGGGGCGAGGGTTCGTGCCCCGGTCTCGGAGGATCCCTCATGCCTCGGAGCAGCTGGGCCTGTGAGCCGTGGCCGCTGGGCCTGCACGTCCAAGGGCCTGTGCTCCTCAGTGAGAGGGGCTGCAGCGGTGGGGGGCCCGCGTGTCGCAAAGAAAAACCAAACAAACAAAAAAAAACACGGAGGTTATAAGCTCCACATTGCATAGTTATTGTGAAAATATGCAGTATATGTAAAAAGAAAAATTTAATTAAAATATACAAATATTATTAGAATCAGAAGTCCATAGTCAATCTATTTAAATTATTTGAACTTAAGTGTAGTATGTAAGACCAAATAAATCTCTGGTTTACCTCTAAGAAAGGGGATATTTCTATATCAGGATAGAAAGTCTTTGACATTTTCATTTCAATTAGATTATTTCCCGTTGAAAATGAAATGAACTTTTTGTGACACTATATGTGCCATAAAACTCCTGAGTACCTAATGGCAGTCAAATCTTGTTTTCCTCTTATTTGGACAGCACTTTTACTATGTTTAAACTGCTTACTTACATAATTAATATAATATTGAAAATGTCCCTGTTTGCAAAGTTGCATTATTTATCTCAGTTGGCAACTAATTCTAAGAATTTTCTGTCACTAAAGTTTCAAAATGTTTTTGATCAACTACATTTTTCTTATAGCAAGAGCAAATTAGGAAACGTGTAGTATATTAATGAGGATACATTTAACCTCTGGTTCATGATATACTCATGCTTTTTTCTGATGGTCAGTGTAACATTTTCAGAGGGAAGATAGGGTACAAGATGATAGCCAATGTTATCTAGTTATATTTTTAAAAGAAAATATAAGATTACAGAGAATCATCACATCTGACTCTAATTTAGGAAACATCCATTTATGTTATATATAGGTTTATTACAGGCAGTAATTAATTTACCTTGCCAGGAAGTGAAACTTGTTAATACTTAGATAGCCCTGTATGAATGTGTATGTATTTGTTTGTTTATTTATACATATATATATATATATATATATATATATGTAAATACTTGTTATCTTAAGGTGTCCTAGATTCTCTAAATTGGGCTAAGTGTTTATTAAAGGATAAACATTTGATTTATCGCTCACATAAGGACACTTTTGAGAGTGAATGGGGTTCTACTGGTATTTAACAGTGGTACAAACTGAGACTGTCCTGAACTACGGGAGGCATATGATTTGCCAGTGCTTAAAGGTATTTGATTTAAGAATAGTACTAGGGTTTCCCTGGTGGTGCAGTGCTTGAGAGTCCGCCTGCCAATGCAGGGGACATGGGTTCGTGCCCCGGTCCAGGAAGATCCCACATGCCGCGGAGCGGCTGGACCCGTGAGCCATGGCCGCTGAGCCTGCGTGTCTGGAGCCTGTGCTCCACAAAAGAATAGTACTAGGCAGGATCTAGAGGCAAGTGTATCAGATCTCAGGAATCCAAGAAAGATTAGCTGGCTCCTGCTATATTTATTTTTCATTGCCTTATGTGAAGCATGTACTTATGTGTATCTCAGCTGAGTCATCTGATAGAGGCACTGCTCACAACCAGCAGAGACACAGCATAAATAAAGCTCTGACTGGTCTGATGTGAAAACATCTTTCCAGCATGATACAGCACTATAAGGAAAAAGCATGCAGATTTGAAGGTAAACACAAAATAATAATGTTAGAGGCACTATTTTATAATTTTATTTAAACTTTCTTATACAAAAATGTCTGGTTAAAATTATCTGACTAGCCTGCAGCTTTTCTTGTTTGCTTTTACTTCTGTGTAAATTTAAAAAAAATCAGCTTAAAATTTAGTGACCATAGATAAGCAGTGAAACAGCCCTAAGTCTGACAGCGACTTCTGAGAACCCATCTTCAAACTATTTACTTTAGAAGCTTCTAAAAGTGGAGGTCTCTGATTTAAAGTCAATACCGTGAGTTATAAACTATACTGTCAGTGTATTATAGGGCTGTTGATTGATTCCTTTATCTGTAACCGAAAATTATTCTGTATTTAAGAAATGAAGAAAAATATACATATATTACAAATTTAAAGTCATTTATTTGGTGAAATTCATATAAAGGAATCCTATAGATTTAGATTTGGTGACTATATTAGTCAAACTACCAGTTTTACCATTTACAATTTTAAAGAAAATACCACTGCACATTTTTTGTAGAATAGCCTGCCCTTGACATTAAATGAAAACTGGTATAATGGAATACTTTTAAAACCATTTGAGTTTTAATCATAAATTATATTGACTTTACTATATTTTATTTGTGATCTGTTATCTGGAAGGAAACAGAACAATGAAAGAAAATATTTGGATGTTTATAAAATCAGCTTCCATGATTCTCTCACATTTTATATTCTCCAGTGAGGAAAAGCATGGTTCAAACAGAGTAATGAATAATAAGAATACATCTTATTATATGAGTAGTATGGTTTGGGAAGACACTACTCTTCTATATATAGCTGTTTAAAATAGGTAACAACATTCAAGGCAGTAGAGTATAATGCATTGTGTTGTCCCTGAACTTCTAAATGAAATTGTGAAAACCAAGTTACATGCTTTTAAATAAATTAGTCAAGTTCATTTGTGATTCAGAATCCGTATTATATCAGTTTCTATGAGTAGAAAATATCAGTTTCATTATACTATTTCTAAATCACAGAATAAGGTAAAATATCACTTGATAGCATCCTTTTAGAAAAAGCTTGCACTTATCACTTGTCATGTCCTACCTTTTATACTTTAGGGGATCCCAGCGATTTTTAATGGACAGGCAAAAGATAGGAAACAAATAATAATCCTGTTACAGATAAGAGATTACAGAGTATTCGAGCTCTCTTGGTTTTTATTTCATTAATAGTGTCACAGTTTAGCCTCTTGGAGGCTACTCTGACTAACATATAAGTGGAACACACTCTCTTTCAGGAATATAGCCTAGTTGGCAATAGTCAACATGAGACCTAGGGGGGATATACAGTAATTTAAAAAAGCAACTTAAGTAGCTATATCCCTTTTATCCAAAGGATCCTCATAAAGAGTGAAGCATTAACTCTCAGGAAAAAAAAAAAAGGGCATCTATCCTACACCTACAAATATCTAGGAATCATCAAAATTGAGGGGGGCACAGGAAATGTGTAAGTAGTGTAACTTTTCAGATTAGAGTGGTCTTATAAAACATAGTGTTAATTGCAAGAAACATAGTGGTAATTAAATATCTCAGACACATTAAGCTATAATGAATAGAAAATACCTGCAGAAGCACTTAGATCATAAAAGTGGACAGGGAATAGCAAAATGAATTCTTAATTGAAAAGATGCAAAGTAAACATTCAAAAAAGAAAGAAAGAAAGAAAGAAAACAAGTCCATTATTGTAAAACTAAGCTTTTAGACAATGATTTATTTTTTCTGTATTTTTCTTAAATTTAATTAACTTTTATTTCAAAGGGAAAATAAATATATTGTAGAATATTAGAGAATGCACAAAAGTAAAAATACAAAAATAAGAACACTAGAGTCATAGTGTCTTATTGTACATTCTTCCAGATCTTTTTGCACACATATACGTGTATGTGTATATGCATTTTTTTCTGATTAAAACCTACTGTTTTGTAACTCAGTCTTTTCAATTTCTGGTTCACGTCTTTACATGCCAACACATTTTTATTTCATCTACTATCTAATCCATATTCTAATTTCTCAAGTTATCTGAAAAAATTCTGTACAGTTGACTTGTCCATGCTAGAGTCCAGGCCAGGGTTGCATTTCATGTCTGGTTTTGTGAATATTAAGTCTTCTTAATCAAGATCAGTACCTTTTTTCATGATAATCACTCATTAAAGAGAATGAGCAAGTTTTCTTATACAACATTGTCCCTTTTCAATTTAATTGGTTGCTTCCTTTTGGTTAATGTTTTTTTTCAAGAGTAACTTTCTCTGGAATAAGAAGAGTTTGGCTTCTTAAAATGTCCAAAAAATCATTTATGTATGAGTTTTAGGTGCAGAAACTCTAGTTCTTTGTTTCTTCAGGTTGGTTGTACCTTTCTCATTCTTGCAGAGTGGTAAAAGAAGAAAAAAGCTAGAGGAATGCAAGTCAGCCAAGGAACTGCTGCGGGAAAATATCAAAACTAAAATCTAACCAAAAACATCATAGAAATTACTGTCTATTGAGTTTTTGAATGTTTTATTTTCATTGCCATGACTAAACTAGTAGTAATGATATGATAACTGATATCCATCCAAATTAGATGAAAAAAAAGATAGAGTCAGGGATCTTGTTTTGTTCTATTGGAAGTGATCATTCTTAAAATAAAAAAAAAAAAGAATTTTCTTTTAATTTACAGTGACTGACAAATATTGTCATAAATACATACCATTTATTCTTTTGCAAAATAGATAAGCAGAGGAAGTTTAGAGTTTAGCTCAAATCCACAATTAACAAAATACTGGGGACTATTCTCAATCATACATAAATCCTTTGCAATAAAAAATTGGGCTCAGGAAACAAAAATACAGTTCTTTTTATAGTAGTGGCTTTTCAGTGGTGTGTTAGGCACTTGAGCTGAAAATTATGCCTTGGGTTGAAAACTAAAATATTTTCTGAAATACATATAACTGGTTATAATGTTTAAACAGTTATAATGTTTAAAAGACATGACTTAATTTATAGAAGAAGTTAACCAGATTTTTTCCCAGAGCTCTTTAAAGTTTAAAAATTCTATTTAGGATCATCTGCTTTCGATCTGTCTTTGAGCAAAAGTTTACCTTTCAAGAACAAGTAATTTTTTTTTTTCTCTGAAGGAGGGAGCTGTATAGAGTAGGTTCTTCTATAAATAGGAATATAAAATATAAAACACTTTACTATGGAAAGCATGAGGATTCAGGGAATTATTTTTTAGTTTTGATATCTATCATGACTTCATAGTCAATACCTATGTATTTTACTCTGAACTGTTTGCTATGACATATGAAATTAATATCTTTCAGGGCTCTGACTACAGAAAGCTCATAGATACTACTCTACTCTAGAACAAGAAGTTAAGACCATAAACATTACTTTTCAAGCAAGCAAAAAATGTATCTTGGAAAACAAAAAGTGATCAGTTTCAAAATTATACATTAGCTAATTAGAGAAACATTTTAAGAATAAAAATCTCCAGTCAATTTCTTCATAATCCCTTTTTAATACTATTTACATATTTTTATTTAATGCTTAGTGTGTAGACCTCTTTCATGGGTATATGATGCTTAGTCATACTTTGAATAATAATGCTTACTCCAGTCATCATAACTCTGAAAACCCATCTGACCCAGTCTTCATCTTTCTCGTACCCTTTGTCCCAGCAAAGTTGCCCTTGCCAGAGTTTGAAATAGCACTTTTGTCAATGAATCTCTCTGTTGGTATATCTGTATACCAGAGGTGTGGGGTTCATAGGTCCTCAGACCACTCATTTTTGGTTTAGACCAGTAGTTCTCAACTGGCAGTGATTTTCACAGACATTTGAAAATGTCTGGAGACAGTCATGACTAGAGGATGGAGGTGTTGCTGGCTTCTAGTGGATGGAGACCAAGGATGCTGTTAAAAATCCTAAAAGGCAAGACAGTCCTCAGAATGAACAAGTATCCAGCCCCAAATGTCAATAGTGCCACTGTTGAGAAAGCCTGCTTTAGAGAAAATGTTGAAAATAATATTATAAACCACAACAATACTATTTAAATGCATTTCTACTTCTTTATAGAGAAAAGTAAAATTAAAATGATTTAAAATTATCCTATATCAAAAATTTGGCATACATTCTTCATTTTGTTATTAAATTTTACATTTTTTCATCAAATGGCATGTTGTGGTTGCTCATCCCCAAAGATTAGTTGTCTGTGCATGGTTTATTATTAAAAAACAAAGCAAAACAAAAAACAGGTACAGTTTTTACCATGAGAAAAGTTTTGTGAAATCTTTAATGCATTTTTAATTTGCATTTCTTCTAATTGACTAGACTTGTGATATGTGGATAATGGCTTGTCCAACTGTTTTTTCTTCTTCCTCTGTCTTTTCTCTCTTCATACTTTTTTTCTTTTCTTTTCCATTCTGGTTGGCAGGACTCCTCTAATTGCAGCCGGAGTCATTGGCGGGCTCTTCATCATGGTCATCGTGGGTCTAACATTTGCAGTTTATGTTAGAAGGAAGAGCATCAAAAAGAAAAGAGCCTTAAGAAGATTCCTGGAAACAGAGGTGAGGTGTTCATTTCTTCTCTTCAAGTGTTTAGGGATTTTCATTAGGTTTAGAAGGTTTAGATACTCAGTGTTTTAATCCAAGAGAAAGTTATATTCAATTTCCTGCTGAGGGCTTATATTTTATAGTATGGTTTACAAAGTTGATGGAAAATCAAAATATATAATAAGCGTAGTCAAGGCAGGCTCATGGCTTGAAGAGGGCAAATAGCAGGGGTCAAGGAAATTATCATATTGGGCCAGATCTGTTTCTTTTGGAGACAGGGGTCCATTAACAAACTCTAGGATATACAAATAGCAGAACTAGAAAATATCTGAGTCAGAGAATATCTCAGTAGAAGAACTAGAAAAATGTTAGAAAGCGATAGAATTTTTTTGGTTTAAAATAAAGCCAGATTGGCAAGCAATTTATGCTTTAATTAGGGCCATTAAATTGGTAGTCACTGATCTCATTATAGCAGCAGGGAAAAGATAAGCTTCAAGATAAAGCTTAGTTTTGTAATCACATAGGCCTTATCACACTATTTATGAGATGCATTTAATATTATGCATGTTAGTTATTGTGCATATGTAAATTATCCATAAAATACTATAATTTTTTTTGTATTGCCACACTGAATTCTCTAACATACAAGATGATCGTTTTCACCATAAAGGTTATAGGGGAAAAATAATTGCAGAAGACCATGTGTTACCATATTCTTCTCAACTCGAGTCCTATCTCTTTCTCCTGATACACGTCTCCATGCCTATCTGAACATTTCAGAGCAAATCTGTACTGAGACAGTCTGCTTTCTTTACATTTTTTTCTATCTCACTGTCAGTGTGACATTTTGACTTTTCCTCTTAACACTGAAAGGAATGGGGATATTCATTCATTCATATGTTTCTCACACTGATAATGAATTAAATTTTAGCTCTTTTCCTCCAAAAGTTAAATCTGGATAGAATTATTTGAAAGTTTCAGAAAGCTACTATACAGTTACATATAAGAAGATACTTCTTTCTAATGATTGAAGTTATCTGAAATTAAATAGACACGTTCAAGCATAAAAATGGTAGTTATATACACGGAGTGAACATAGTAATGATTCCGACTTGAGCTGGATGTTACAAAAGATCAACTTGATCACTTTCAGCCTTGTACATGTGAACATGAATAAAAGTTTGGGCACAGCACATGTGCTGTGCATATTTTTAGGTTAGCTAGAATGGTGGAGGCAGGTAGAATTCTCCCTTATGGACAGCTTGAAGCAGTCACTGAAAGAATTCTGAAAAGTGAAGTAAATAAACTAGAGTTGGAAAGGAATGAAAGGTTTGGAAAGCAGTGGATATTTAGGTGATTGGATAAATAGAAGACAAAAATTCTGTCTCTTAACTATGTGTAGGAAAAATTCATTGCTATGAAAATAGTTGTTTTGTGCTGTTAATATGGTGCTTTCTAATAATGCCCTCCAAATTGGCATTTCATTACTAAATAAACACACACTGATTGGTTTTATAAGCATATTCTATTTTTTATAGAAAGTTACGCTTAGGACTAAATTAGCTAATTGTTGAATTCTCATCTTTCTCTCAGTAAAAGTAAATAACTGTGATTTTCTACCATCTAAATAGAAGAGGAATTCTTAAGAGGTTCAACTTAAGTTCTTAAATACTGAAGCTAAAAATCTGCCTCAGATGTGAAAACTTTGTTAAAGCCTCATATTTTGTTGGAAGGTTTTTAAAATTGATACACTTCCCAAAATCACGTTGACCCAGATTGTTTTTTTCTGTTGCATGCATAAAAGTAGAAAATCTTTTTTTCAATATACACTTACTGAGATGCACTATTAGCTTGATGCTTTGATAGATGCTGTGATTTAGAAATGTATTAATGAGATAAAATTCTATCCCTTGAAGAGTGACAGGTTTGGTGCCTATATTATGACAGGTAATGTTCCAGAGTTTTCCACCTATGTATATACCATTTCATCCTTTAACAATCTTCTAAGATAATTATTGGTATACCAATTTCACAGATGTGAAATGAAGGGCCAGGAAAGGCAAATTGCGTTCTAAGCCTATAAGTGGCAACAATGATATACAAACCCACACATTTAAACTCAATTGTCTTTCTATCATACTGGGTCATAAAATAAAACTGTGCTCTTTTAATGGTATAATGCTCAAATTCCTGGGGGGGGGGAAATGTGTTTGTAGAAAAAAATTGAATGATACTTAATAAAATTGCGGGTAGAATTGTAAAGTTTTCAAAATATGAAATTATTGCACAGTATACGCATATATATAATATATGTATATACATTTTTAAGTCTATCTAGCATAAACTGCTAAAATCCAGTCCCCAATCTTGCATATGATTTTTGTATGACTTTTGTATATGATTTAAAAGTGTTATAACTTTTAAACTTTAAACTTTTATAAAAGTTTCTTACTGTATACCTAGTATGTGTATCAAAATCTACCAAAGAAATTCTGCACAGCAGGATTCAAATGGGATCCTCTGCAGGAGATTTTTTTTGGATTTGTTAAAGAATTGTGTGACTCTTTCTGAGATTTATGGGATTTGAATGTGGTTATATGCATTATTACAAGATAAATTTTAAATTGAAATCAAAGTGTATTCTTTGCCACACTGTTAAAAAATAGCTTAAGAATATTGATAATTTTTATCACCTTTCCCAAATTCTTGCTAACATCCCTAAACTTTACCTATATTCAAGATTCTGTTTAGCTAATTAAGTAGACCATGATGTTCACAGAAGCATGATAATAATAACCAAGCTGAGGACTGCAGTGCAGTTAGCCTTATAAACAGACATTTTGAAATACTGTGGAGGTTTTCAAGACAATGTGAGTAGGAGTAGGCCTTAATTATTTCCTTATGCTGAGGGAGAACAAGCTATTTGTCTGTTTTTAAAGTTTAGTTCTTTTATTTAACTTAAAAATAAATTTTAAAAAAGCTCTTGTTTCTCTGACTTGCCTTTTCCCTCAAGCATAGATAAAACTCTAAAATTTTAACATAAAGTATAAACTTTTTGGTACCCAGAGTCTCTCTTCTGTCTACATTTTTGTGTTCACATAGTCAAGAAATTGGCACACATTTACATACCTTTCTCCTGCTTACCCATCCTCTCTTACAATGGCATCTAAGCTATGACATCTAAAATTATCAGCCTAATTTTACCCCTTTTGGCTACCCAGCCCACTTTAGGATGTGGTATTTCCCACCCTAATCTCACCCTTCAGACCTGTCCTTCTCCCTGATGCTGCGTCCAAACTGCTCTTCCTGGTGGCAGTGTCCTCCCCATGTCCATCCATTTTTATTATCTCAAGACCAATTTTAAAGTGTGCCTCCTTTTAGGAAGCCACAAAAAGCAAACCTCACTCCCCAGTGGTTATTTTATTCCTCTGCATTTCATAGAATTCATTTATGATCTAGAATCAATTCATAGCATTTTAGAATTTTTAACCTAGAAGGTGCTCTAGAGCCTTGCTACTTAAAATGTGTTCAAGGACCATCATCATAAAGAGGAATCTCCTGAAGTTTTGTAAAAATGCAGATTTCAGCCACAAATCCATATCTACTGAACCAGAATCTGCATTTTAACAAAAAAACTCTGCTAGTTCATATGTACATGAAAGATTTAGAAACACTGTCTTGGTGTATTGACATTGTGCTAACTTGTTTTCTTCTCCTCTGACATGTCTGTCCTGACTTCCCTGCTAGGTATTAAATGATAAGAAGGTAGCTTTTTTTTAATTGTTAAAAATTGTATTTATTTAATTTTTATGTATCGAATTTCCTGAAATGAGAAAAAAACTTTGATAGAGTACACTGGCATAAGTAAAATCTCTAAGTCTCAGCTGAAGTTTTCCAAAAGGAAGGAGCATGAAAAAGTATAATTAAGAGCCACTAATTAGTCTCTAAATTTCTATAAAAAGTGGAGAAAAAATCCCCTAGACTAGTATGCCTCAAGGTAGGTACACATTTTTTACTTGTGTTCACCCAGTTGAACAGCATGAGAAGAGAAAGGGTAGAGTCAGAAGGAATTGTGAGTGATTCATTTTACAAACATATTGTTTGTCAAGGAAAAGTGGTCTTCTGTGTGTTTTCTATGTGTGAGAAAGTGAACCAAACAGAGAGAAAAAGAGAGGAACACTGATTGTTGGATCGAAAGTTGTATAACCTGTACTCTTTTTGCTTTGTAGTTGGTAGAACCCTTAACACCCAGTGGTACAGCGCCTAATCAAGCTCAACTACGTATTTTGAAAGAAACTGAGCTCAAAAGAGTAAAAGTACTTGGTTCAGGTGCTTTTGGAACTGTTTATAAAGTAAGTAGAAAATAACACATACCATCAGTTATTCTCAGTTTTGTTTCAGACTTGTTTTAAATAATAGCCAAAGTTATTGTTCTAGCCAACCTAACTTCCTCTTTAATATTCAGAGAGGAGAATCTTTATAGTATTGAGAAGTTGCTGAACAAATGAATTAATTAACTTTTATTGACTAACCTGGGTTGGATACAGTTATGAGAAAGAAGGAAACCAGGATGCAAAGCCAAAATATAGTTCATTCTCTCAGTGCCTCTGAGCTCCTTTTGATATCATCTCCCTTTGTCAAATTTGTCCTTTTCCAAAATAACCAGATCCAACTCACTTACCTTTACCCCTACACAAGAGGAGATCTCCGAGAGACCTGGGCAATGTGATATTCTTTCTTTTATCTAAGTTCAGGTTAGCTAGAAGGAGAGGGTGACAACATGGGTTTTTAATAAGAGAGATATTTCTGGAAAGGGAGAGCTTGAATGATAGCATTTGCATGTTTACTTATTTAACTTAATTACAAAACCAATTCAAAGGCCAGGCCCAAGGTTAATTGTGGTGAAATTTATTTTTAATGGTAAATAACAAGAATAAGAAGCTCTGTTTGTATAGTACTAAATCCTTCTTGTAATGTCCATTACTTCAATTCCCAAAATTTGCTTTGACAAGTTTCTCAAAGCTATATTCAAGCCTACATTTTTACAAATATGTTGGCTAAAATATGTCAGATCTTAAGAACTTTACATCTTAAAATGTTATTTTTTTATATTTAAGACAAATTTATTTAATGGAAATTATTAACAATTGGAATATAAACTTTAATTTTCTCTCTTGAATTTTCCAAAAGTAATGTAATCTCTTTAAAATAAAACTTTTATTCTTTGGTCAAAATGCAAAAGTTTCTAAATCTCTTGTTCTGCATATTTTGTTCAATAAAATTCAAAATTATTAGCTGATCTTTTTTGACCCACCTCCTAGAGTAATGAGAATAAAAACAAAAATAAATGGGACCTAATTAAACTTAAAAGCTTTTGCACAGCAAAATAAACCATAAACAAGACGAAAAGGCAACCCTCAGAATGAGAGAAAATATTTGCAAATGAAGCAACTGATAAAGGATTAATTTCCAAAATATACAAACAGCTCATGCAGCTCAATATCAAAGAAGCAAACAACCCAATCCAAAAATGGGCAGAAAACCTAAATAGACATTTCTCCAAAGAAGACATACAGATGTCCAACAAACACATGAGAAAATGCTCAACATCACTAATTATTTGAGGAATGAAAATCAATACTACAATGTGGGGCTTCCCTGGTGGCTCAGTGGTTGAGAGTCCGCCTGCCAATGCAGGGGACACGGGTTCGTGCCCCTGTCCGGGAAGATCCCACATGCTGCAGAGTGGCTGGGCCCGTGAGCCATGGCCGCTGAGCCAGTCCGTCCGGAGCCTGTGCTCCGCAACGGGAGAGGCCACAACAGTGAGAGGCCCGCATACAGCAAAAACAAAACAAAACAAACAAACAAAAAAAACCAAAAACTACAATGTGATATCACCTCACACAGGTCAGAATGGCCATCATCAAAAAATCTACAAACAATAAATGCTGGAGAGGGTGTGGAGAAAAGGGAACCCTCATGCCCTGTTGTTGGGAATGTAAATTGCCCTGAAAAGTAATTCTTAAACAATCACCTTAGAAAATTAATTCTTAAATCAATCTGAATTTTGATACATAAGAATATGCTTTTTTATTTCATTTTATTTTTAGTTGCAGAAAAATTAGATAATATTAAAACTGAAAAGAACCTCAAACATTAATTAGCCCAGTCTTCTAAATTACAAATAAGACAATTGAAGTTCAAAAATCAGAACAACTTTCTCAAAATTGTGAGAAGTTGATGATTTCATCCAAGTCAAATATTATTATTATATATTATTTCAACGTTTTTTCTTTTCCTTTTTTTTTTTTTTTTTTTTACTATTCAAAGCCTTTTTCATGTACACAAATTGAACTTGATAATAACGTAAACACCTTGAAAGCAAAATACACATATGATCCACCTTCAGGTAATGAAAGCAGAAAACAAAGTTGCCAAGTAACTTATGACATATAACAGGTGCTTGAAAAACATTTGTTGATTGAATGACAAAATATGGAACTTCTAAATTATTTTTTAAGGTATTAATAGGTCAAGTGTTTAATCAACTTTTGTTTCTGGTCTAAATGTTGTATGTCTTAATATAGATTTAATGTAAACTTTTTTCCTCCCAAGGGTATTTGGGTCCCTGAAGGAGAAACAGTGAAGATTCCTGTGGCTATTAAGATCCTTAATGAAACAACTGGTCCCAAAGCCAATGTGGAGTTTATGGATGTAAGTACAGACAGCAGGCAATCATGTTTTTATCCATTATTAATAGACTGCTTTTAGAATTAAAAAGAAAAAGACTCCAACTTTAAGGTGTCTTCTCTGGAAATGGTGTAATCTTATAATTAAAGGCTTGAGCAAGGGTCAGCAAACTTTTGCTTAAAAGACCAGAGAATAAATATTCAGGCTTTTTGTGCAATGTGGTTTTTGTGACAACTACTCAACTCTCTCCTTTTAGTAGATAAGCAGCCATAGACAATTAAAAAAAACAACAACACAGGAATGGGAGAATGGGTATGAACGTGTTCCAGTAAAACTTTATTTACACAAGCAAACTAAAAGCCAGATTTGGCTTGCTGACCAAATCCTGCCCTCAATGGCCATGTGTTTAACCACTATGCCAGACTGCATTTGAGAGTAGTGATGATGATTTGGAAAATTAATCAGACTGCTTTATTTTATTGTTGTTGTGATCTATTTAGTTGAAAACATCAATAAAGATTAGTTTTGATAGTGAGTTAGTTGCTGTTAAATTTAAATTAAGAATGCACTAACAGATAATTACACATTGAAACTTGTTTTTTTCAATTCAAATTCATAAGACAAGACCTTATAGGTAAAATGCTCCAACTATAGAATAATAAGAGTTCTGAAGAATGAAAGTACTTTATAAGGTCAATCAGAACTTTAAGATTTCCCCTAGCAAAAATTGTAGATTAAGCTGCTCAGCAAATTTCAGAAGGTACAACAGATGAAACTGTGTATGTAGCGTGCTGTTATTTTTTCACATTCAACACAAGATATCTTGCCAGAGGTGCTGTCAAAGACCCATATGTATTCTTTCTCTATCTTTTAGCATAATGTCTTCAGTAATAAGAATGATTTTGATTTTCAAATGACCTTCATATAAAAGAATATGCACTCTGATTTTTAAGAAGATGAATTGCTATGTTTTTCTATCCTTTTCTCTTGTATGCTCTTTTGTAAGTTTTATAGGAGCTCAGTTTGTGGCGCTGGATAATTTATTTGGGTCTAGTGCTATACTCATCTTATATAGGGCTACTTTTAGTTTAACAACTTATTGGTTGTTATAAAATAGGGCTGATAATTTAAGTGGGACCAACCTGTTGCTCTGATTGGTTGGTGCAGATGCCGAAAGCTCTGTCTCTGTGCACCAGTGCTGTATCAAACCTCGGAGACACAGTTTGGGTGAAGAATAGCTTTATTGCTGTGCCAGGCAGAGGGGGACAAAGCAGGCTCTTGCCCTCAAAACTGTGTGTCCCAACCCTGAGGGTTTAGTGAGTTTAGTGAGGAGTTCTATAGCAGTGGTTCAAGGGTGGGATTGCTGATAAGATTAGGGTGTGCGCAGGGCCTCCATTCCTTTAATCTGGCCTCAGTTGGTGTCTTGAAGAGCTATTCTGGTTCCTTTAATCTGGAATGAAGAATGCTAACAATTTCCATGTGTTGGAGGTTTTCGTTCTGTAAAGAGCACAAAGATATTGTTATTTGTATCCCAGGACCCTATTGTTTCTTGGCTGCTCCTTCCTTGTCTCTGAATCCCCTCCCTTCCCTGATTAGCAACTGTTTGAACCTGCCCTTTGGAACTCAGGGAAGGTCACGGAGGCTAAACAGAAAGGCTCCAGATCCCAGGAGCCCACAGTGTTCCACTTGGTTTCAGTGCTGTGTCTTAACAGTTGTTAAATATTTTAAATATTCTTGCTGCACCGTCTATCAACACCTATCTAACAGACATTGAGTCCAATAACTAAATAGTGTTCCTTCTGTCGGTCTCTAAAACTTCTGACACTCTCTACAGCGGGTTCAAATATTAAAATGTAAAACAAGCTTTTTTCAGTGATGTCATGATAAATTTGATCTTGATCATAAGTATAAATTTGTGAAGGGAACTTTCGAAGTAGTAAAAATGATAAAGAAAAAAGACAGTGAGTAGAAACAGTGTAGGTAATATGTAAAACTGATAGTAAAAGATCTTGCCCAGTCTAGACAGCAGCCAAAGCTAAAATTCATAAGAATGCTAATAATCTCTGCTGGAGGCTTGGACAGCCATTTTTGTCATATTTCCATGGAAACAGACTGGCAAAAAGGGGTTAAGAGGCTACAAAATAATCACCTAGGAAAGAAGCTCTGAAAACCTCATCATGATTTTGAATGACTATTTGAAAGCTCCTAACCCCGTCCATTTTTTCTTTTCCCTCATCTGAAGTCTATTCCCATGGAAACAGGAGTGGGGATGGCAGCTTGAAGTTACAGATTTCTGCTGAAATTTAGATGAGGCTCTGATTGACCCATGAAAGGCATCATTTTCCTAGATGGTTGTTGGATCTGGTGACCAACAGACTCTAAAGAGTCTGATCTTCTTAAAAGTGAAAAAAGAAATTAGGGAAAATATTTTGACTGCACCTTTCCTACCTGGTGAATAACTGCTAGAAGATTAACAGATTGATGAACTGCTATTGGCAGCGTTTCAATAAATATCAAGCAGACACACTTCTTACTATTTTCTCAACTTTTAAAACATTAGGATAGCTTCACACCAATTAAAATACTGCTGAACTGGAAAAATTAATGGTGAATTCAGTATTTTAAGTAGTCTGGTATAACTTTAATACAAACATATACCTACTTTTCATACCTACATTTTTACCTTATCTATTATGTATGAAGATCATTATAAGTGCTCAAATAACATATCAAACCACAAAAGGTCTATGTTAGCAAAATTATTTGCAATTTGGACCTAAGAATTGAGTCGAAATTGCAAATATTCTCAGGGTTATTAAGTTAAAAGTCATGTGTGACATATGTCTTAGTTTGGGCTCTTCTAGAAGCAGAAGCTGACCCTGAGACAAGGATTTGAGTGAAAATATTGATAGTTTATTTTGGAGGTGAGGGACTCACCAGTAAGGGAATATGGAAATGAGACAGGAGAATCAGTAAAGTCAGCTGCCATCATGAGTGACTGGAGCTTCTTTCCATTGGAGAGACTCTGGCAGCCAGTGTAGGACGTACACATCAGAGTTACTCTCCTTAAAATGTAAGGGAGGGCTTCCCTGGTGGCGCAGTGGTTGAGAGTCTGCCTGCCGATGCAGGGGACACGGGTTCGTGCCCCAGTCCGGGAAGATCCCACATGCCACGGAGCGGCTGGGCCCGTGAGCCATGGCCGCTGAGCCTGCGCATCCGGAGCCTGTGCTCCACAACGGGAGAGGCCACAACAGTGACGGGTCCACGTACTGCAAAAAAAAAAAAAAAAAAAGTAAGAGAGATGATGAAAAGACTCCAGCTGTCAGTTATTGGTTGAGGGCAACTGGGAGAGAAAGACATTTATTCTCCTGCCTATGCTACCTGCAGAGTGTAGCAAAACAGGCTTCAGTAGCAAGAGAAATCCATTGGGTAAAGAAAGGCAGGAGGAAGTCAACTAAGGTACAGCACTATGGTAGAGTGTTCCAGGGATAACTTTCAAACTAAAATAACTGCAACCACGCCACATGTCTACTTTGCAGACTGGTTATGTGTGTATTAGTATTAATATGCATGTGTGTGCCTGTGTTTCATGTCATTGCATAGGAGGAAAATACAGCTTCCAAAGACAATGGAAACTGCATACTTTTATTAAGCATTAGACCTTTTTGCTGCCCTCCCTCCCTGCAACTTTACACTTAGGGTGGAATATTCCAGATTTAATAACTATTACTACTAGGTTTATCAGATATAGCTGTGACTCACTTGTTACAATAATGACAAACATGCAACAACTTAATACTCAAAACTCACTACATCCACTACTTCTACTGATATCTAAGGGCAAAGGAGAGGACTTTTATATTTCCTTAGAATTTTTACCATAGGCAAAAATAAATAAGGAGCAATTTGTGTTCTATTAAATGCTACACTAAAAGCAAAAGAAGGAGGATTTGGTCACAAGGCTGTTACTCAGCTCACCTAAGTATGTCTAATGGATTCATAATGATGATAATAACACACTGCTAGTAAGTGGCCAGTACATTCTTCATTCACATAAAGGAAGATCACATTGAACATTAAGAAAATGACTCTAAAGGTCCACCTTCTTAAGAAGAATGCCTACATTTATGCACTCTCCTAGTTCTTGCTTCAAATAGCACCATTTCATTGGGAAAACATGGGTGTTTTTTGTCTCTTTTTTTGTTTTGTTTTTAAATTCATCAAATGATGCATAACAGATACCTTAAAAAATGATGCTATTGAGCAAGATCCCTGGAATTGGGGACCCTGGTCTGGTCAAATCAGACAGGCCCTTGAGTTTATCTGAGCTTCCACTACTCTGTTTTTTGTTTGTTTGTTTCCCCTGATATTTAAGCCCACTACCATTTGACATTATTTTATTCACCTAGGAAGTGCATATATCTTTAAATGTTTTACTTAATTTATGTTTTCTTAGAAAGAACTAATCTAGGATAAAAGAAATGCCATAATTATACTAAGTTCCAGTGACTGATCAATAATACTTCAGGTTAGAGATAACTTGAATCTCCTTGGCTTCAGTTTCAGCTTCGCCACCAAATCAACCACATAGTTCATGAAAAGGTGCTGCAAGGAAAGGTGTTTCAGATCAGCCAACCTTATTTTGTAAATGGTAATTTTCTTATTAAAAGAAAAATAACTAGTTTCCTTCTTCCTATAGAGTAGCAACTTTTATCTTACACAACAGTCGTTTTATTGTTTTCTGAAGATGTGTCCATTGTTTCTGTTACTCTCCTCTATATTGTCTTTATGATACTCAGTGTCTTAGTGAGAGCTGTTTCAACTCTAGTTGTTGCCATATTAGTGGGGTGAGACAATTTTTTGGTAAGGTTTACATTTTCTCCTAGATTATAGCAGATTTACAAAACAATTGGAAAAGAGATATTTTGTTCTATAACATTATTTCCACATTACAATATTTTCATACATAGTTAACAATAACCCTTAGCTAGATCCTGTATTATACTAATAGTGGACTTTTTTAAATGGATATAATTTAATTATATTATATATTTAGGCTTAATAGATTTTGCTAATTTGCATATATGAATACAATTCATTCATTTCAGAGGTGAAAAACATAAAATTCCTTTTTATTAAAAGCCCACTACTTAGATGTCACAGGATTATATACTGCTTGCATGATTTTGAAAAATTGGTTAACCAATCCTTTTTACCTTAAGAAAAATTATTGCTAAAGTAATTAAGAAAAGTTTTGGATAGTTATTTTGCTTTTAAAAGTAAAACAATAACTTCAGAAAGAGATTCCAAACTCCATTAGAAACAGAATTTAGTCTTCCAAAATTCTACTAAAAAGAAAAAAAAAAATACCAGTAACTAGAGTAAATCACTTCTGTTATAGTTATTTCATTGGCCCTGGTTCACGTCCTGTTAGTTGTAGAGAACTCGGTCTGAAATGGCATCACATCTGAAATCACTCAATCAAACACCTATTCTCCAACTATATTCTCCTGTCCCTCTCGTTCTTTTCCTATAGTAACTACCTGAGAAACATTTAAGCCTTTTTGATGTCTCCCATTCATTGACTCTTAGCTGTTTCTCACTATCCCTCAGCTGCCACCTGTCCTCGCATCCCTTCATAACAATCTTGAATTTGTGGACCATCTTATAATCACATTCTTTTTTTTATAATTTTTTATTGGAGTATAGTTGATTTACAATGTTGTGTTAGCTTCAGGTGTACAGCAAAGTGAATCATTTATACATTTACATAGATCCAGTCTTTTTTTTCTTTTCTTTTAGATTCTTTTCCCATATAGGCCATTACAGAGCATTGAGTATAGTTCCCTGTGCTACACAGCAGGTTCTTATTAGTTACCTATTTTATAAATAGCAGTGTATATATGTCAGTCCCAATCTCCCAATTTATCCCCCCCACCTTATCCCATAATCACATTCTTAAAAATCTTCAACTTTCTTGCTTCTCAAAATCATGCTGGTAAATAATCTTAGAAATACCAAAATTTCTCAGTGCTACGTTCTAGACCTCTTTTTAATATACATGTTTTGTAGAACATCTCACTAGATTCTCAAATTTCATCTCTAAGTCTATTTTATGAATCTGACCTCATCTCCATCCTTGATATCACCACACTGAAATCTCAGGGGAATCTCAAGTTTAACACACTCAGAATGTACCTTTTCATCTTCTTAATCTCTTCTGCACTTAATCTTACCCATTTAAATAATGTGTATATTCATTTACTTTATTGTACCCATCAGAAATTTGGGATTTATCCTTAAATGTCACAATCCCTCAAACTACTCATTACTAATTCAAGAGAAAATGCTTTGATTCTATGCCAAAAACACATTTAGAGAGCATCACCTTCTTTTTATATCACATTGCCACCTCCTTAATCCAAGCCATCAACTTCTCCAGCTTGAATTATAAAAAGAGCTTCCATTTTGATCTCCCTGTTTTTGTTTTTTTTATTTTGCGGTACGCGGGCTTCTCACTGTCGTGGCCTCTCCCGTTGCGGAGCACGGGCTCCGGACGCGCAGGCTCAGTAGACATGGCTCACGGGCCCAGCCGCTCCGCGGCATTTGGGATCTTCCCGGACCGGGGCACGAACCCGTGTTACCTGCATCGGCAGGCAGACTCTCAAAAACTGCGCCACCAGGGAAGCCCAGATCTCCCTGTTTTTTAATACAGTGTTTTCACTAAAGCAAAATAAAACCTTTCAGTGTTTTCACTAAAGCAAAATAAAATATTAGACCCTTGGCTGCCAGGGATCCTAACTATTTTCCCCATCTTCTTTCTCTTCACTGACTTTCTTTCCACTCCTCTTACAAGCCAAGCAAACCAGTCAGTGCTTTTCCCCAGAGTTTCCTTCTCCCTGTTACACCTAATGAACTGTTGGTTATCATTATTTTCTCAGCTTAAGAAGACTTCCTCAAAGATACTTTTCCTGACCCCTTAATCTAAATTATAACCTACTAATAACATTCAGAAAAATATTTGCATTTATTGTGATTATTATAGATTTATTTGTCCTAGTAATCATTGCAGAATCCCACTCTCCATCACTGGACTACAGTATCTTTGATGACAGGGACTGTCTGTTGACCCCACGTCTCGTCTGCATCTCTAATGGCAAGCGCAATACAAGTATCTGGTTAGAAAGCAATAAGTACGTGGTTAATTGATTGAATGATTTTTCTATTTTTAAAGGTTGTTATTATTCCTCCCTGAAGCCTCTCTATTCCAGAATAATTGACTTAATATTTCCCTCCAACAGTCCTGTCTCTATTTACTTTATTATAGTTTAATTTTCCTTACATATTTATATTGTTCATCTCTGATTTATTTCTACAAAATAAGTTTATTAAATGTTTTGAAACCAGAGCATCAACATATCGCTGGGGAATAGTCCTTTATATTGACTCTGTAAGTAGGTCTCAGTGTACCCTCTGAAAGCCCTTTGAGAAAGAAAACCCCTTATAGACTTTCTATATGTGCAAGAGGACAGTAACCTCCCCTAATGGGGATCTTCTGCATGCTTCCCTGTGAATGTTTCCATTATATATGGGAGGCACATTGTCTACTGTACCAATATTTAAATTCAGTGCATGGAAATCAGTAGTCTGTTAAAGGCATTGCTTTCCGTATTGTAGGCATTTTCCAGCTCTCTAAACTCCACAATTTGGGGAGTTTCATACATGATTAGAGGATGTATTGCTGTGTCACCATAGAGCTGGGAGAGAATGACACTGATCACGTGCAGTTTCTGATTCCAATCCAAGTGGTATTTGCTAATTATGATGGTTTAGGAAAAATCCCCACTCGTTTTGACTGCATCAGCAGGAAGAACTGATTACAATATGAAGATTGTTCATAAAATTTAGGTAGAAAGCTTTTGCCCACAGGGCAAATATAGACCAGGAAATAGAACTTCCAGAAAACCAGCAAATAATTTGAAATATATCAAACCTTGACATAGATGATTTTGTTAATGCTTAATTCTCTGTTTGTAGATTCAGAGATATAAAATATTGTTTCTGTAAGAGGAAAGGACCGTCTGAATAAAATCCTGGTTTATATATGTGGCATAAAGTGATTTTATTTATTCACACAGCAGTGATTTTGTTCAGAAAATGAAGGCTTAATATGCTGTGATATTTGCAATAGCATACACACGCATATATGTGTATCTACATAGTGGAGTAAATAAATATGAATGTATTAACTTATATATTAATATTATATATTATTATATATTATTATTATATATCATTGTATATTATATATATTACAATTATATTAATATAAATATTATTATAAATTTTATATACTCATATATTCACTCTACTGTGGTATATGGATAAATGGTAAATATACTCCATCATATTTTTTCAATGTGCTTTTATAAATTTATTACACCACTGGGTAATCATCTATGAATGATCACATGCTTGGTGTTGCTAAAATTGTTATACAGAAGTTACTACTCACAAGGATATCTTGAACTTTTTTATGATTGTTTTCTCACAATGATCAAAAGAATTCCTCATTCTACCTCCCACCACTGCTGTATTAGTCACGTGTTTGTTTCACAGGTTTGTTTGCAAAGCATAGACTGTCAGAAGCTAAACAGATTGACAGTATGTCTGGTTGCACCCAAAGAATTTGTAATAGAAACTCTGTTGGCCTTACCTCCATCATCATCCTAGTTAATGGTTATTGTGAATAGTCACAGTAAAAGTAGAAGTAGACAGAGAGCATCCCCAGATTGCTTGAGATCTTCAAGTTTCAAGATTAACCCTACATTCAGCAACAAGTATCAGTAATCCTGGGTCACATATGGGTGATTCCCATCCAGATTAAATGAAGATATTATATTAACAAGGACAAGTTTGGGTACTGTTTTATTTGTACTAAACTGCAAGAGTTAATCTGTACAATGGAGTATGGTGGATTTGTACAAAAACTTTAACTCAATGACAGCAAAGCCAGAGTGAAAAGGGATTGGTCTAGCAAGAAGGCTTAATCATGTTCCACCATGGATCAAATATTAATAGTAGACATATTTTTAAAACATATTTTCTAGAACCTAATGTGTAAAATTAAGACCAAAATTATAAATTATGAAGTAAAGAAAGAAATGATTCTTTGCATCTAGATTGAGCCAAAGGAAAGCCTACAGATGGGTATTAATATGCCTATTTGTGAGGGGAATTAAGCTTTCAGATAGGATTTAAATCATTTCTCTTATTCTGAATCCAATAAGGGAAGGCAGAGCCTGGATTTGAACTGAAAGCTCTCTGGTTTCAAAGTCTACTGACTTCTCATACCATTACTCTGCCTCCACCAAAAGATCACCTTATCTTAGAGAGAGATGGTGGCCATAAGTAGTAAAACAAGTGGCAGTTCCTTCACAGAGTTTTATTTCTTCTGAGTTTTTTCTTCTGAGCTCCTGAGGTGGCCCATTGCATTCATTGAATCCAAGCTTTGTTCAAGAGGTATTCTTGCTCCTCAAAGCCCTGTTGATGACCTCATCATTTTCTTTTTATTTACTATTCCTCCATATGACATTTTATGTCACTCATTCTTACCCTCAAATTAGAAAATCAAACTGAGTGTTATGAATTTCTACAAAAACTGCAGACAAATCCTCTGAGTTATACAAATTAAAAAATTCTGATGTATTGCCTAAGCATTTTAACCTCATCATGACCACTTCGCATAAAATTATTACCATAGAGTCTATACTCCTTTGACCCCATTAAAACAATAAGTTGTACTATACTTACTACATAAATAGCTCGATTGTTGTTTTTTTTTTCCAGTAAGGAAAAAGGTATCCATATATTTTTTGAACTTTCTAAATGCTGCTGCAGTTCCTAAGAAGCCATGATTTTGGTGCTCACAGCTTATAGTTTACATAGAGCTTGGCACAGTGTGATTAGAAATAAGAATGAATACCTCTGAGGTAGTAATATTGTGAGACCAGTTTGTCCCAGAAAACAAGCAATCAGCAAGGACTCTTTATCTCAAAACTAAAAAGCTTAGGGTTTTCTACAGTGATCTTTGTCACTGGAATTTTATCTAGGGTTTTGATCCACTTAACAAATTTAATCTAACCTCTCTGAACTTAAATGTTCCATTATCTGTTAGAAAATAATTAGAAGCTGTAAGCAGAAGTCTGCATATGTGGAATTCCTCAGGAGTCCCTAAGCTCATTGAAGCAAGGAGTTTGACAGATACTGGTCAGCTGATATTGGGCCGGCAGCTAATAATGGCAGGAAATGCTGCTTAGCTAGGTGAGAAAGTTAACTTGGGGAAAATGAAAATGAAACATTTGGGATTTATGGTTGGAAATAAATTTCCCTTTTTCATTTGTTTCCTGGTAAGAAAATAGCCAAGGGAGTTAGTTATTTTTTCTTTTTTTTTTTTTTTGATAACTTATAATTAAGATCTAAGGGCCCACTTGATCTCAAACATATTCACTATAATTTCCTTGTATTCCCACAAAGAAATTTTAGTGAATCGGGAATATGTTTGGTATAATGCATACAAATAATAGGTGAATCTGACCAGTAAATTAAATCTTGTCAGCTCTAGCAGCATGTGGTAAATTAACGGTAGGAAGCATGTGTAAGCTTTTAGGGAAGGCTGCAAACACAAGAGGTTTGAGTATAAAGGCAGAAAAGGTTTTTTCTCTGGTGTGTTTAAAGCAATAAGCCAAGTTCCTTTAAAATGAAAAATTAATTTCAAAATGGAACACTCATTCACTTAATGAGAATGTTACTATACTCTAACAAAAAAGTATTTTATTCTTTTGCAGCTAGATGCTTCAAAATAAAATATTTTCTATTTTTCATATAACATTGATCTAAACAAGAGTAAATCTCAACCTACATTACTCTCTGTTCTCTTATTTTCTACTAAGTTTATAATGCATGTACTAAGGTACAACACCTGAAGCCTGTGCATTATTTTTGTATCCTCAGCAAAATTGTTAATGTCTTTGGGTTAAAACCTACTTTAAACTTTGTCACTCCCACAATAGCCATTTACTGAGTAGTAAGTTTTCAGTAGATTTTTATTATTAGTTTGGAAGGATGGGTAAAATATATTTACTTCATTTGTTTTTTAATAGACTTTTATGGAGTGCCTACCATGTGCAATGTCTCGTACTATCTATGTACTCCAAAGATTATAAAGATAACTAGCATGGCATAACCTTAGCCTTAGTGAGATTTGTCTAGTAATAAAGTAAATCGATAAAACAAAATGTTTCATCAGGTTGGAACAAAGAAAGTGTGATAGGAGATTAGTATAAGAAAATATTGTCATTAATGGTGAGTTTAGGGATCTTTTAAGCTTTTCACCAGTACAGGAATACCAACGTTTTTTGGCATTACAATTTATTTAGTTGCATTTGCCTAAAATGCATGCATTTTCTGAAATAAACTAACCCTTGTTTCAACTTATTTTTTCTATCCTTATATATTATATACTATATGTTTATTTATTTTGATATATTTTATTCCATATAATATATATATAGAGATATAGATGATATAGATATAGATATAGATATGGGGGGGTTCCTTTAATTACTGTTAAGTCTGAAAAGACCCATGAGCTCAAGGTATCCTTCCAAAGTCGTTCCTCTGTATGTAGAACCACATACCATGTTCTAGTATGAACAAAGATGAAGTACAGACTGTTCCTCCAGTAAATTTAATACTTATCTTCTTATGAGGCTTATGCGTCATTGCCCATTTTTGTTTTAAATAAATCTATTTATTTATTTATTTATATTTGGTTGTGTTGGGTCTTTGTTGCTGCACGTGGGTTTTCTCTGGTTGTGTCAGCAGGACTACTCATTGTTGCGGTACAGAGGCTCTAGGCGTGCGGGCTTTAGTAGTTGCAGCACACGGGCTCAGTAGTTGTGACTAGCAAGCTCTAGAGCACAGGCTCAGTCGTTGTGGCACATGGGCTTAGTTGCTCCATGGCATTCGATCTTCCAGGCACAGGTCTCGAACCTGTGTCTCCTGCATTGGCAAGCAGATTCTTAACCACTGCGCCACCAGGGAAGTCCATCATTGCCCATTTTTAATCAATAAATTATTTTCTCCCTTTTAGATTTAGACTTTGATTAGCTTGAACTTCTAAAAACAATGTCAGAAAAACAAAAAAAGAAACAATTTACATAAAATCTGTTAAGTGTGATCCAGGTGTGTTGAATAAGTTTTCTTTCATTCATCATGGTAATAAAGCAACAAAGACCATCAAACTTTAAAGTGTACTTTAGCACAGAGACTTGCATAAGTAATGCCAACTTTTCACAGTAAGAAAGTGAAAGCCTATGTTTAGGAACTTACTATTATTTAAGGATTTTCTTAGCATGACTCTTCTTCCCATTAGCAATTCAAATAGATACAGTGATGTTTCAGTTTCTGAAGAGTAATGTATATACCAGCTTCTTATTATGTGGATAGTAAATGAAGGTTTTCAGGAGTCTCTGTTAGTAATACAAGATATTATTTTCATCACCTTAAATGAAATGCATTCCAAGCAAGTCACTCTTGGTTCAAGGTTAACACTCAGCTAATCAAGACTTGATGAAAGACAGTTCTGATACTTAAGTCAACCAAGCGGTCTGTTTAAAATATGTATTTGCCAGCTAAGCCATTTTTGAAGCATGATCCTATGTTATCTAACTGTCCTTTTGGTGATGAGGTATTACATTATAAGGTCTCTTTGTGCCATGAGGTTGATAAGGCTGAATGTGAACACTGGCATACAGCTAAACTATTTGACTTACAAGTCATCATTAGAGCATAAAGTATTCAGGGACAAGGGGCCTTGGTGAATTACTAAGTGATATTTATCATTTGGATTTCTCCTTCTCAAGTGCTTAAATTTAGGAACATTTCAGCATTTGATAGGGAAGAGTGGCATAATTTCAAGGTAAAATTTACCTGTAAGTAAGAATAAAATCAGTCTCATATGAAACAAAAAAGAAACATATGAAACAAACAAACAAAAATAGGTAGAAGCTCAATTAAGATTTGGAGAAATTCTGTGACCCACTATATTTATATAAGCCGACTTTCAAATCATGTTTCTGTCTCTCAGGGTGTTGATTACTATATAACACTTTACAGACTGTAATTATATATTTCATTTCATCCCAGATAACTGGCATTTTTAATTTGCCATTGCAAGATCAAATGACCTATGTATTAGACTATGAGTCTCCATCTGCAGTTTGTCAAGGAGAAAACATAAAAAAATTTTATAAACTAATAGATAACTGGAGAAAGCAGAAATTGTTTCTTTATAAATATGGTATTCTGTAATAGTTAGTTCAATCAAAAAAATAAACTAAATCAACCCACTTGAAAAATAACAACAGTCTGGTGGAACCCAAATGGCAGGAATACAGGTGTGCATCAGGAATGAGCTGGAAGTAGGAAATTAAAGGAAACTACAATCTCTAAGGATCCACAGAGAATTCTCTCACCTCATTTTCTACCCAGCTTGTGGAAAGTGTCCCACTAACCTCTAGTCTAGAGAGCAGGGTTTAGGGAAAAGATTCTCAGTGGCCTGTGTTGGGAGTATGCCTACGCAGGGATCAAATGAGAGGGTGGAGCGCCCTTGTTAAAGATGGCTGCTTTGTGGCCGCCTGGAAGGGTGGGATAGGGAGGGTGGGAGAGAGGGAGACACAAGAGGGAAGGGATGTGGGAACAGATGTATATGTATGACTGATTCACTTTGTTATAAAGCAGAAACTAATAAAAAACAAACAAACAAACAAACAAAAAGATGGCTGCTGATGGCCTACCAGTTTTACCATATACTCTACATAAACACTAAGACTCCTAACAGGGAGAAGAGATCCCAGAGAGGCAACCCAATAGGTGACTGCTAAAAGCGGTTAACACTTTTGGTTCAATCAAGGAAACAAGAAGAAATCTTTATTTATTATTTGGTTTTTTTTTTTGAATTTTATTTATTTTTTTATACAGCAGTTTCTTATTAGTTATCCATTTTATACATATTAGTGTATATATGTCAGTCCCAATTGCCCAATTCATCCCACCACCCCCACCCGGTGCTGCTTTCCCCCCTTGGTGTCCATATGTTTGCTCTCTACATCTGTGTCTCTATTTCTGCCCTGCAAACCAGTTCATCTGTACCATTTTTCTGGGTTCCACATATATGCGTTAATATACAATATTTGTTTTTTCTCTTTCTGACATACTTCACTCTGTATGACAGTCTCTAGATCCACCCATGTATCTACAAATGACCCAACTTCGTTCTTTTTATGGCTGAGTAATATTCCATTGTATATATGTACCCCATCTTCTTTATCCATTCATCTGTTGATGGGCATTTAGGTTGCTTCCATGACCTGGCTATTATAAATAGTGCTGCAATGAACCCTAGGGTGCATGTGTCTTTATCAATTATGGGTTTCTCTCAGTATATGCCCAGTAGTGGGATTGCTGGGTCATATGGTAATTCTATTTTTAGTTTTTTAAGGAACCTCCATACTATTCTCCATAGTGGCTGTATCAGTTTTCATCCCCACCAACAGTGCAAGAGTGTTCCCTTTTCTCCACACCATCTTCAGCATTTATTGTTTGTAGATTTTCTGATGATGCTCATTCTAACTGGTGTGAGGTGATACCTCATTGTAGTTTCAATTTCCATTCTCTAATAATTAGTGATGTTGAGCACCTTTTCATGTGCTTCTTGATGATCTGAATGTCTTCTTTGGAGAAATGTCTATTTAGATCTTCTGCTCATTTTAGGATTGGGTTGTTTGTTTTTTTTAATATTGAGCTGCATGAGTGCTTCATATATTTTGGAGATTAATCCTTTGTCAGTTGCTTTGTTTGCAAAGATTTTCTCCCATTCTGAGGGTTGTCTTTTCATCTTGTTTGCAGTTTCCTTTGCTTTGAAAAATATTTTAAGTTTCCTTAGGTCCCATTTGTTTACTTTTGTTTCCATTTCAATTACTCTAGGAGATGGATCAAAAACGATCTGGCTGTGATTTATGTCAAAGCATGTTCTTCCTCTGTTTTCCTCTAAGAATTTTATAGTATCTGGTATAGTATCCAAGCCCTTACACTTAGGGCTCTAATCCATTTTGACTTTATTGTTGTGTATAGTGTTAGGGAGTATTCTAATTTCATTTTACATGTAGCTGTCCAGTTTTCCCAGCACCACTTACTGAAGAGGCTGTCTTTTCTCCATTTTATATCCTTGCCTCCTTTGTCATAGATTAGTTGATTATAGGTGTGTGGCTTTATCTCTGGGCTTTCTATACTCTTTCATTGATCTATATTTCTGTTTTTGTGCCAGTACCATATTGTCTTGATTACTGTAGCTTTGTAGTATAGTCTGAAGTCAGGGAGTCTGATTCTTCCAGCTCTATTTTTTTTTTCCCTCAAGATTGCTTTGGCTGTTCAGGGTCTTTTGGGTCTCCATACAAATTTTAAGATTTTTTGTTCTAGTTCTGTAAAAAATGCCTTTGGTATTTTGACAGGGCTTGCATTCAATCTGTAGATTACTTTGGGTAGTACAGTCATTTTCACAATATTGATTCTTCCAATCCAAGAACATGGTATATCTCTCCATCAGTTTGTGTCATCATTAGTATATAGGAATGCAAGAGATTTCTGTGCATTAACTTTGTAACCTGCAACTTTACCAGATTCATTGATTAGCTCTAGTAGTTTTCTGGTGGCATCTTTAGGATTCTCTATGTATAGTATCATGTCATCTGCAAACAGTGAACAATTTTACTCCTTCTTTTCCAATTTGTATTCCTTTTTTTCTTTTACTTCTCTGATTGCTGTGGCTAAAACTTCCAAATCTATGTTGAACAATATGGGCGAGTGTGGACATCCTTGTCTTGTTCCTGATATTAGAGGAAATGCTTTCAATTTTCCACCATTGATAACAATGTTTGTTGTATATGCCCTTTATTATGTTGAGGTAGGTTCCCTCTATGCCCACTTTCTGAAGAGTTTTTATGATAAATGGGTGTTGAATTTTGTTGAAAGCTTTTTCTGCATCTATTGAGATGATCATATGGTTTTTATTCTTTAATTTGTTAATATGGTGTATCACATTGATTGATTTACCTATACTGAAGAATTCTTGCATCCCAGGGATAAATCCCAGTTGATCATTTTGTATGATCCTTTTAATTTGTTATTGGATTCTGTTTGCTAGTATTTTGCTGAGGATTTTTGCATCTATATTCATCAGTGATATTGGTTGGTAATTTAATTTTTTTGTAGTATCTGTGTTTGGTTTTGGTATCTATGTGATGGTGGCCTCATAGAATGAGTTTGGGAGTGTTCCTTCCTCTGCAAATTTTTGGAAGAGTTTGAAAAGAATGGCTGTTAGCTCTTCTCTAAATGTTTGATAGAATTCACCTGTGAAGCCATCTGGTCCTGGACTTTTGCTTGTTGGAATATTTTTTTTTTTAATTTATTTATTTTATTTATTTTTATTTTTGGCTGTGTTGGGTCTTCGTTGTTGCACGTGGCCTTTCTTTAGTTGTGGCAAGTGGGGGTTACTCTTCATTGCAGTGTGCGGGCTTCTCATTGTGGTGCCTTCTCTTGTTGCAGAGCATGGGCTCTAGGCACGTGGACTTCAGTAATTGGGGCATGGGTGCTCAGTGGTTGTGGCTCGTGGGTTCTAGAGCAGAGGCTCCGTTGTTGTGGCACATGGGCTTAGTTACTCCATGGCATGCGGGATCTTCCTGGATCAGGGATTGAACCTGTGTCCCCTTCATTGGCAGGTGGATTCTTGACCACTGTACCACCAGGTAAGCCATGTTGGAAGATTTTTAAGCACAGTTTCAATTTCATTACTTGTGATTGGTCTGTTCATATTTTCTATTTCTTCCTAGTTCAGTCTTGGAAAGTTATACCTTTCTAAGAATTTGTCCATTTCTTCCAGGTTGTGCATTTTTTTGACATAGAGTTGCTTTTATAGTCTTTTAGGATGCTTTGTATTTCTGTGGTGTCTGTTGTACCTTCTCCTCTTTCATTTCTACTTTTACTGAGTCCTCTCCCTCTTTTTCTTAATGAGTCTGGCTAATGGTTTATCAATTTTATCTTCTCAAAGAACCAGCTGTTAGTTTTATTGATCTTTACTACTGTTTTCTTTGTTTCTATTTCATTTATTACTGCTGTGATCTTTATGATTTCTTTCCTTCTACTGACTTTTGGTTTTGTTTGTTCTTCTTTCTCTAGTTCCTTTAGGTGTAAGTTTAGATTGTTTGAGATTTTTCTTGTTTCCTGAGGTAGGCTTGTATTGCTATAAACTTCCCTCTTAGAACTGCTTTTTCTGCATCCCATCAGTTTTGGTCATTGTGTTTTCATTGTAATTTGTCTCTAGGTATTTTTTGATTTCTTCAGTGATCTCTTGTTTATTTAGTATGTACTGTTTAGCTTCCATGTATTTGTGTTTTTTACATTGTTTTCCCTGTAATTGACTTCTAATCTCATAGCATTGTGCTCAGAAAAGCTACGTGATATAATTTCAATTTTCTTAAATTTTCCGAGACTTGATTTGTGACCCAAGATGTGACCTATCCTGGAGAATGTTCTGTGTTCACTTGAGATGAAAGTGTAATCTGCTGTTTTTGGATGGTATGTCCTATAAATATCAATTAAATCTATCTGGTCAGTTGTGTCATTTAAAGCTTCTGTTTCCTTATTAATTTTCTGTCTGAATGATCTGTCCATTGGTGTAAGTAAGGTGTTAAAGTCCCCCACTATTATTGTGTTACTGTCAATTTCCTCTTTTATAGCTGTTAGCAGTTGCCTTATGTATTGAGGTTCTCCTATGTTGGGTGCATATATATTTATAATTGTTATATTTTCTTCGATTGATCCCTTGATCATTATGTAGTGTCCTTCCTTGTCTCTTGTAACATTCTTTATTTTATTTTATTTTTTTATTTTTTTTTTTTGCTGTGCGCGGGCCTCTCACTGTTGTGGCCCCTCCCATTGCGTAGCACAGGCTCTGGACGCGCAGGTTCAGTGGCCATGGCTCACGGGCCCAGCCGCTTCGCGGCATGTGGGATCTTCCCGGACCGGGGCACGAACCCGTGTCCCCTGAATTGGCAGGCGGACTCTCAACAACTGCGCCACCAAGGAAGCCCTGCATTCTTTATTTTAAAGTCTATTTTATCTGATATGAATATTGCTACTCCAGCTTTCTTTTAATTTCCATTTGCATGGAGTATCTTTTTCCATCCCCTCACTTTCAGTCTGTATGTGTCCCTAGGTCTGAAGTGGGTCTCTTGGAGACAGCACATATGTGAGTCTTATTTTTGTGTCCATTCAATGAGCCTCTGTCTTTTGGTTGGAACATTTAATTCATTCACATTTAAGGTAATTATCAATATGTATGTTCCTATGACCATTTTCTTAGTTGTTAGGGGTTTGTTTTTGTCTGTCCTTTTCTTGTCTTTTGTTTCCCACTTAGAGAAGTTCCTTTAGCATTTGTTGTATATCTCGTTTGGTGGTGCTGAATATTCTTAGCTTTTGCTTGTCTGTAAAGCTTTTGATTTCTTCATCAAATGTGAATGAGATCCTTGCTGTGTAGCATAATCCTGGTTGTACATTCTTCCCTTTCATCACTTTAATTATATCATGCCACTCCCTTCTGCCTTGTGGAGTTTCTGCTGAGAAATCAGCTGTTAACTTTATGGGAGTTCCCTTGTATGTTAGTTGTCATTTTTCCCTTGTTGCTTTCAATAATTTTTCTTTGTCTTTAATTTTTGTCAATTTGATTACTATGTGTCTTGGCGTGTTTCTCCTTGGGTTTATCCTGCCTGGGACTCTCTGTGCTTCCTGGACTTGGGTGGCTATTTCCTTTCCCATGTTAGGGAATTTTTCGACTATAATTTCTTCAAATATTTTCTCTGGTCCTTTCTATTTCTCTTCTCCTTTTGGGACCCCTATAATGTGAATGTTGTTTCATTTAGTGCTCTCCCAGAGGTCTCTTCAACTTCTTCCCAGAGGTTGTCTTCATTTCTTTTCATTGTTTTTTCTTTATTCTGTGCCACAGCAGTGAATTCCACCATTCTGTCTTCCAGGTCACTTATCCATTCTTATGCCTCAGTTATTCTGCTATTGATTCCTTCTAGTGTATTTTTCATTTCAGTTATTGTATTGTTCATCCCTGTTTGTTTGCTCTTTAATTCTTCTAGACGTTTGTTTTTTAATTCTTCTAGGTCTTTTTTAATCATTTCTTTCATCCTCTCAATCTTTGCCTCCATTCTTTTTCTGAGGTCTTGGATCATCTTCACTATAATTATTCTGAATTCTTTTTCTGGAAGGTTGCCTATCTCCACTTCATTTAGTTGTTTTTCTGTTTTTTTTTTTTTTTCTTGTTCCTTTATCTGGTACAAAGTCCTCTGCCTTTTCACGTTGTCTATCTTTCTGTGAATGTGGTTTTCATTCCACAGGCTGCAGAATTGTAGTTCTTCTTGCTTCTGCTGTCTGCCTTTGGTGGATGAGACTCCAGAAGAAATTGTTATTTCAAACTATATAGCCTATATTTTATTTTTGCTTCAATTTTGGTTTTTTGTACTTCACTTTTCTCTCTGTAATATATATATATTTTCAATTTCTTAGTTAAGGAAGGTGGATATAGACAGAAAGAAATATATATATATATATATATATATATATATATTAGAGATACTACAAATATTATTATATTATTATATAATATTATATATATAATATAATATTATAATATATTATAATATAGATATTATAGATATTATAAATACTGTTCTCTGTATAGTATTTGTGTCATAATTTCAAATTATATTGATAATTTAGTTTTTTTTCAGAATTATTGCTATAAAGATGTTGCTCACTACTGATAAGCATTTCACTAAGAAATACTTTTTCCTATGCATTTTATATCCTAATATCTAATATGTCTCAAACTTATGAACAGAATTCTCTGTTCCACAAGGTTATATGCTCCAGGAAATCTATGTTACTTTTTTCTCTTTTTTCTTTTCTCTTTTCCTGAGAGAAATTCTTCCTTAAGAATTCCACTCTCATGTTCCAATCATGACAGGCATTATCTAGGTTTAAGACCCAGCTGCAATTCTTGGCCCTTCCTCATCATCTATAATCTCCCTTTGCTTTGCAGCTCAGTAAGATGCTTTAATTCCTTGATGCCATACCTTCCTCCTTCTTGATTTAGTATTTCATATTATGAATTATTAACTATGATAAAAAAGAGTAAATATAAGATATGAGGAAACTCTATATGGTACCCTGGGGTGAGGAAGTGTACCCAATGAAGGATAAACTTGAAGGGGTTCAACTTTGTTCCAGCAGATGTGGTTGGACCACCAGATAGCAGAGAAGTCCCTGGTTTACCCAGGCTGAAGCTGATCTAGATTTGTTGGGCCATCAATAGGCAACAGGTATCCTCTGGAGTGCAGGCTGAGGAGCAGGTGACCAACAAGTGGTGGCATGGGTGGACTTGAAGTGGGAGTATGGGTGTGGACAGAGGTCGAGGAAAGACTTTCAGTAGGAATGAGTTCTTGGTGTGTGATGTAGGCGTCTGTGTGCTGAGAAAAAGATTGATGGTTTCATGCACACTGAGTGGGGGGCTTGAAACGGAGTCCAAACAGGCCAATGAGTGCCAGCTGTATGGGGACTTGCTGGGTGAGTCTAGACACCTGAGCAAACAGGAGATCTACAGAGCAGGCAGATAATTCAGGACTCTGGTTTTTATGTCAAGGGGGCTATGGAAAATTTATTACCACACCCAAGCATTTAAAGTCATGGAGAACCAACTATGTCCTGGGCCCAAGGCTGGGGAAGGCTCTATCAAATGTCCCTATACACACATGACTGACTCACATATCAATACCCCAACATCTGCACACCCATGTCCCCTAACCTGTGCCAGAAATTGCAGGAAGCCTCCTCCTCTTTCAACGTTCCCCCAGAGCACTCAACTTAAAAGTTTAACATTATGTTCACTTTGAAGGAGAAATACTTAAAGAAATTCAGTTCTTTATCACAGAGGTGCATTTGTAGCTGAGAGGCAACAAACTGATAATTGACACAACATCCTCATACTAATAGCTTCCTGAAAAAGGGTGCATTGTAGGGTTAAATGCTTTTTTTTCCCTTTTTTTGATAATTGATACATTGGAAATACTTTTTCTACCTCTCTACTTGTTTGATACTTTTCCTGGGTATAAAATTCTGTTGATAATACTTTTCCCTCAGCATTTTGAAAACATTTTGCTAATTTTTGTTTAACTTCCAATTTTGCTGTTGTAAAGTCTAATGCCATTCTGATCCCTAATTCCTGTTTTCCTCTTCTTAATATTTGACTCTTTTTTCTGCTAATTCCAAAGTTTCCAAATGATGAACCTTGAAACTTTTTAAAAATTCATTGTGCTGAGCTCTTGAAGGACTCTTTGAACTTAGAAACTTATATCTGTCAGTTTGGCATATTTTTCCTCTGTGGCCTCTTTGATAATTTTTTTTTCTGCACTTTCTTCTGGGATTCTTTTTAGTCAGTTGCTAGACCTTCTGGATGGATTATTTAATTTTAAAATCTTTTTTCTCAGATTTTCCAAATGATGAATACAATATATGTTCTCATATGTCTTAGGGTGTTAGTTTTTGAAATGTTTTTGTCTGTTCCCTGAATTATCTCTTTCTGTGAGTTCTTTCTTTCTGTTTCTTTGTTTTCTGGTATAATGGAATACCATAGACTAGGAGTCTTATAAGCAAAATAATTTTTTTCCTCAGGCTGAAAAGTGCAAGATCAGGGCACAGACAGATTTTGTATTTGATGCGGGCCCACTTCCTGATTTATAAACAGCTATTCTCTTCTTCTTGTGTCTTCATAGACAGAAAGGATGAGGGAGTTCTCCAAAGTCTCTTCTACAATGGCACTAATCTCATTCATGAGAGCTCTGCCTTCATGACATAATCACCTACCAAAAGCCCCACCTCCTAATATGTTGCATTGGGGTTAAGAGTTCAAGATAGGAATATTGAGGGACACAAACATTCACTCTGTAGCATCTGGGGATTTGAGTTCTCCTGAGAGCAAGAATATGACCATTTGTTTAAATTACTCACTATAGGGCCGTTTATTTTTGCAGAGAAAATCTACCAATTGTTTCTAGCAAAATTATACACCTGGCTGCACATTTTTGGAGATGATTACAAGTAGTTTTGTTCACTACATTGATTTAACACAAACAGGAAAAAAGAGACATTCTATTAGTAAGGCTCTTCTCCTCCAGTCTCCACTGTGCCTGGTGTACTTAAAGATAATGTGTTTGGTTCAGTTTCTCCATTTAAAAACGTCTAGTTTCTTGCCAGAATGGACAGAAGCAATAACCTGCTACTCCAAATGAGACCAGAGAGTCTAATTGTTCTTTATACAAATTTTAAATATTACTTCTGTTTTCATTTCCATTTGCCACCTTCACCATCTAGATGTCCCCAGTTTTTATACTCTCCCCCAACCCCTGCCAGTTTCTGCTGAATGAATTGGCTTTTATATCCCTGGCATCACCCTTTGTAGGTATTTGCCATTTTGCTTTCTTAGTTTTACTACCTCCATTTCCCTGAGATTCATTACGTTCTTTTGTTTTTTTGTTTTTGTTTTTTTTTCCATTTGTTGTTATTCCCTTTCCCATTCTCTCCGGGTCTTTTGGATTTGTATCTTTTTACTGTCTTCGGTGTAATTTTAGTGAAATATTGGGAAGGAGCAGAGAAAATGCATGCACTTAATCTATCTATTAAACTGGAAGTCCTGTAAGGAATTTAAATCTAGAAATCCTAGAATAGCTCCCTCTAACCTTGCTTTTTTTCAATAGTTTTTATTAAAGTAAAACTAAAAAATATGTACCCTTTAATTTAATCCATGTAATAATCTCATGCTATTGGAGAATATTTTCCTCATAAGGAACAGCATTAGATATGCTTTTTGGGAAAAAAAAAATTTCTTACTGAGAATTAGTGGGCTCCTTAAGCATATGACATTGTCTTCCACCCATGGAAACAAGAAGGACCAGAAGCATCTATATTGAGAAATGGTAGTTTACAACTCTACATAAGCTAGTCACTGTGGAAAGAAATATCTAAGAAAATATCTAGCCCCTGGATTTCAGTTAAAAGAGAAATTCTTTTTTGACTTTCCACATAGGTTAATTTTTTTTAAATATTGGAAATAGTTACCTAAGAGTTATCTTTTTTTTTTTTCCTGTGGTACGCAGGCCTCTCACTGCTGTGGCCCCTCCCACCATGGAGCACAGGCTGCAGACACACAGGCTCAGTGGCCATGGCTCACGGGCCCAGCTGCTCCACAGCATGTGGGATTCTCCCAGACCAGGGCATGAACCCATGTCCCCTGCATCGGCAGGTGGACTCGCAACCACTGCACCACCAGGGAAGCCCCAAGAGTTATCTTTTTTGACTTAAGTATTAGAGAAATTTTATGGGAAATAATACACCCAATATAAATTGTCTAAGGATGGAGGTTGGCAGTTGTACTGCTAATCCTAGTATTATGATCTCTAAAAATATTTATGGTACCCATTGTTTTCATAGATTACAGATTTATAAAAACTACTAAGATGAAAGAAGAGATTTAACAATTATATGACTCTTGGCAGAAGGAATCTGAAGATATCCAACTTTGAAAAAATAAAAAATAATGAACAAGAAATTATTATTTTGTGTTCTTGGTAGCTCAAAGACTATTTCCATAACATAGGGATGAATGTAACTGAAATTAACATGGCTAGTCATTTTTTAAAAATAATATTTTCTTTAAAGGCAGAAATAAAAAGAGTTCAGGAGTTCTTATCATTTTTTTCAGTTCATAGATTCCTTTGAAAAAACTGATAGACTCTGCTCAGAAAAAGTGTACATGCATGTATATTCAATCATGATTTTTATTCAATATGGGGATTTTTCATCCCTCTGAAGTTCAGATTCATAGTCAAGAATCTCTGATTTACTGTCTTTTCTTAAATCCCAGTGTTATTTTGTAAGTATTACAATGTTAAGGCAAATTTAAATGGTTAATGTCTGTACTTAGACTGCCCAAGAGACAATTCTAAGGCATTGGTGTTTCAACAATGACAGTGTATTAGGACAAGTGCCGAGTTTTTTGTATCTTATGTTGTTTAATCTCACAACAACCTGTAAAATAGGCTTGCCACAATGAAGAAACTGAATTTCTGTGAAGGAAGATGAATGATCCAAAGTTCCATAACCAATAAGTGAAGGAACAGGATTTAAATCTATGATTTGAGTCAAATCTCCTTCTGCCAAGTTATAATGTTTCAATTGTTCAGTATCTTTCGTGAGAATAAATTTGGCCCATAGAATCTATTATATGTATCACCACAAAATATTTGGATAGAGGGAATTCAATTCAGGCTTAGAGAATATTAGCAGTCTAATAAGGAGCAGGTAGCAGCAACTGGAAGGAATAGAATGTCCATTTCCCCTTTTATTAGAACGTGGTACATTTTTATAATAGTGCAAATTTTGACTTTACTAGAAGAATTTTAAAAAATAAAAGAAAATAGGTAAAATTAACATAGAGGCTATACAAAAATAATAAATGTGGTATTTACATGGTTAAACTATTTCAGGCTAAAATGAAAAATGACATAGATTGTCCATATGTTTACCCAGACTTTTCTTCTGAAACTTAGATCAAAATATCCATTGCATTCTAGTTAAAACAATGTGGAGAATTCATAAACCCTCAGTTCAACATCCCCAATCTGACCTATTTTTCCCACCTAAAGCTGAGTTTTCTTTTTTCTATATCCCTGTCTTAATGAATGGTGACATCATCCACCATAACCCAAGTAATCCCCAACTTCCCTCTATTTCTTAGCTCAACACCAGATTGTAAAGAAATTTCCAATCTGATCTCTCCCTGATCTTCCTGTTTCCAGGCATCAGCTTTTCTAGTCCAAGCTTTGTGAGTTTGCCAGAAAATCCTTTGAAGACATAAACTGAGGATTTAGCTACAGAGGACTTGTCTAGAATTTTTGTATATGGGAACTTAGAAGCATGGATCCTTTGTAAGTGATAAGGGGCTCAAGGGTGGGCGTTGAGAGTTGCATAGTCTGGAGCTCTCTAGTCTTTCTTGGTAGTCAGTATTCATAACATGAATTACTTGTCAGTAAGCAAGTCTACAAGCAACACCAGTGCCTTATATTATAAACTGGAGGCTGCCAACAACCAACAGTTGGCTCAAGGTAAAGTTTCCTCCCATGCCACGCAGGCATGCAAAACTGCCACTTTAGTTGAATTATCCTTTTCCCTGTTTTACAATATCGTGATTATGATCTAACATTAATGAAATAAAATATAAGATTTTCTCATCAAACTGTAACATTATAAGAAGACATATACTTTCTATTTGGATAAATTCTATTTAATCCTAAAAAGTTGGAATCTCTTTCAGTTGTAAAATCTATTGATGAAATTCATTTAGCAAATGGTCATTTTTAAGTGATAATTTAACTCATATGAAAGTTCAAAAAATAAAAATTTAAATGATTATTTGTGAAGTAATGACAATGTATCCTTACCATTTCAATAATTTAGATTTTCACTGAGTATATGTCTAATGAAAATGAACATGTAAAAGATTAATTTGAATTGTGGAATTTTTCTGAAATATTATATAATACAGTAAATTTGCCTTGATAATGAGAATTTAACTGCATTCCATAATAATTTTTTTCTTGAATTAACATTTTGTTACATTAAAAAAATTTTTTAGCCCTCAAAATTTACTTCATATTTACTGGACAACTGTGTTTCACTGGAGGAAAACATTATTCTATCAAATAGTTGTATGTAAGGATTGAAAGGAATGTTAACAGATTCTGTACAAATGAACCATTTATTTTATTATATTCTGATTATAAACAAGAATTCATAAAAATACAGGAAATACTTAAATAAAAACTGATAAATATCCTAATTAAATCCAGAGATGATTACTATCAAGAATTTGATATATACTTTTGAGAGTTTTTTTGTTTGTTTGTTTGTTTTTTACTGGCCCCATTCCCTTAATCGTATATGTCATAGAAAATAATGTATTAATATATGGGATATTTATCCTAGAAAGTTGGAATTTCTTTCAGTTTATTCAAATGAATGACAGTGGGGAAAAAAGCTACATTCTCTAGTTGCTACATGTGCAGGAAAAAAGACATTTCAAGAGGTGATAGCTCAGGGACAAAACAAAAAGCAAAAAACAAAATCATCAAAACAAAATTGCAAACCTAGAACCTAGAGAAGAAATTCTTTAGCAGTAAGAAAGAGGATTCTAGGAATTTCAGGGTGCTAGAAAAGAGAAGAGAATGTGGAGATTTATTAAGAGTTTCTACAGATTATATATTGGCACCACTTGAAGATTTGAGAAAAGTAGGAGTTAATACAGATATTTCTATTTATGTTGTTGCTTTCTTAAAAGGATTTCTTTCTTTTTGAGATCCAAGCCACTAGCATTAATGTATTTATAACTTCTTTGTAGCCAAATTACTAGAATAGATTTATCTTATTTTGAATCCTCTCTTCCATCCTATTGACCTGTCTATTCCTAACTTAGGAAATAAAATGAAACCTCATTTCATTTACTTCCCCCTGTATTGTACATTTTGATATTTGGTACAGCAGGCATTCTGTCATTACTCTCATTACTGTTCAAAGGCTTAAGAACTTCTTTTTACTAGTGAAATTTTTAATTGCTGCATTAATATCTCTTCCTTTCCCAAATGATACCTTATTTAACATTGAATTAGGATATAGTAGAATTTTGGGGTAACTGAATCTTTACAATATTGAAACTTCTCATTCAGATATACTTTAGTTTTATTATATAATTTTCTTAAAATGTGATTATGTTTTTCTTTACTGTAGTTACTAGGCTTTTGTTCTTATTTTAATTGAAATGTTATTTTTAATTTATATTCTAGTCTGCTGGTTCTATTATTTTGTTTATTTCCTTGGTTAAAAAAAAACACCATCAATGACTTATATTATTTTTATCTCTTACTTCCTCATATTTAAATCCCTGATTTATTTTTCTTTTGTAGCTTTGTCTGGAGCCTCTAGAAAACAGTTGAAAATTAGAGTTTTCCTGATATTATGACGAATCCTTCTGGTAACTGTGATGTTTTCATCTTGTTTCTGATACATCCCCTAGAGTTTTCTCTCTTTTCTAACTCTTAATTTTTATATTTGTATTTTCTGTTCTTTCTCTGGATCAGGGTTTCCAAGGTACTCTTATTCTGATATATCTCAGACCATATTTTAATTGGTTCTTCTTTTATTATCATCACATTTCTTCCAATTTAGTGATTTTTCCCTTCTAATATGTATTTGTTTTTTTCAAGAGTCTTTCTTTAATTATTTTAGAATTCTAGACTTGTCAAAAATCTCATTTTTACACTTCAAAATGATTTTACTAAACAGTCTTCAGCAGCCAGCACAGTGTCTCTTACTATGCAGATTCTCAAAGTTGTTTGGTTAACTGACTGTTCTCAAAAAAATATATTATACTTCTTAAATGCCTATTTTGTTTGAATCATTGTTATTCTCAAATTTCCTCAGGCTATAACTTAAACTACTTTTTAGGTACACATAAAGAAAAAAGAAATTTTCCTCGAAAAGACAATATGAAAGACTGCGACTTGGTTAGCAATAAATTCTTCATAAGATGGTTATGTTTAAGTAGTTTATATGACTGCCACACACTTCATAATATCTAAACTATTTCAGTCTTGGGTTATTGATTTTGCCTTCAGTCATTCATGAGGCTTGAGATTATGCAAATGTGAAACACTCTTCTTTAAGGAATTTACACATAAACGAATGCAACAAAATCCTTTACCTAAATTATCATTTTCATTTTTTTTTCTGAATTGTATTACTGGAATGCTTTCTTTTTTTAACATTTTTATTGGAGTATAATTGCTTTACAGTGGTGTGTTTGTTTCTGCTTTATAACAAAGTGAATCAGTTATACATATACTTATATCCCCATATCTCTTCCCTCTTGAGTCTCCCTCCCTCCCAATCATTTTCATTTTTATATGGCTTTGAGTATTTCTGTAAGTACAATAAATTTCTGATGTAAGTTTCCATGTTTGTCTTTGTCACTGCTCTATTTCCTGGCATAAAGTAGGAGATAGTTAGTAAATATTTTGTGAATAAACAAAATTTCTCAGCTACATTGGTGGATAGCTGATACATCCAAATTTGACACCTTAGCTATATCAGAAAAGTCTACAAAGTTTTGCTAAAAGCAAATTATTGCTTAGTTCATTTTTCATATGGTTTATGTTATGGGATGGATTCCCCAGGAAGGATATGCAGAAACGGAATTTAGTATCCAACATGTTCTTAGGAAGTACACTTGGGATTAACAACTGTGATGTGGAGTGGGGAGGAAGAAGAAGGGTTGGATAGAGAGAGAAATCAGGCTGTGATTCAGGTGTGACAACAGCCTTGTCTGACCTCCTTTGATAGCTCTGGAGCTAAAATGAACCATCAAAGTTGCCCTGAGCTAGCATGTAGCAGTCATTAGAAGTGGGTGGCCTTGGGAAGGGGTGTAGACTTGGTTGAAGAGGCTCTCTGCAGCTGAGGAAATCTTTGAAAGATGGGTTGGCAGAAGGTAGTCTCCCAGCGGCACTCTCAGATGCTAAGACAATAAGTTCTTCCTTGAAGGGGGATCTGGGCAGTGGTCATTATATATCACCTTATATCAACACATCAGCCTATTTCTGAGCAACATCAACTGTGTAACCAAGAATGTTAACTGTCAGATTATCTTTGTATGACACAAAACACAAATCTGACTTAACATGGCTAACTAACTCTGTATGTGATGGGGAAAGTTAATATACTTTGAAGAATACAATATAGAATAATATAAAATGCTATATTTTGTGCTTCAGAGAATAAACAGTATATACTGGTACTTTAGAGAGTTGTGAAAAAGATAAGATTTAAGCTCATTCTTTTGACATGGATTTGGTTTGGATAGGTTCAGGGGACAGTGAATTCGTTGCATTTTTCATGTCCTTAGGTAAAGTAGATTGTATCTATTTTACCTTGTATCATCAGAGTGGTGAAGTAGAAAAGCCTGGCATGTTTAAGGTAGCATCAAAATGGCTGTCTGGAAACGTAGTTAATTGGGTGAAGTGATAAAACCAGAACGATAAACCAGGAAAAAACTTTTAAAGAACCTTAGATATTCAATGAATGTGTCCTCCCTTCCCTATCCTACTTCCCCTCTTTGGCAGATAAATGGATGTTCATAATGCATACTTTGGAAACTAAAATAGTTTCATGTAATTCTTTTCATGTAAATTCTTTTCATTTACAGACTTTTCATGTAATTCTGATCAAAATCAAGGAGCTTATTTAAATAATTAAATAATAATGCTCAAGCACCCCAACGGTTGCAATTATGTACAGGAAGAATCAATATCTATATTCATCTGCTGAATAGCTTCTAGAAATTTTTGTAGTTTTATCATTTGGGTGCTAATACCATGATAACAGACTCTATGAGTGATTTTTATAGGGAAAGTGTGGTCATTTACTCTGTTTAAGTATTTTAGGATCATGTTTGGTGAAAAGAATTATATTGTTTAAGATTATTTTCATGATTATAGAGAAAGTTTCAAAAAGTGCTTAAGTTGCTTCTCCTCCTTCCCTATGACAAGACAGCAAGTTTTCACTTTAGATGAGTAACCTCTCCCTATGGATATTTTTAATGTAAATTACTTGGAAAATGTGTTTATCCTTAGCATAAGAACGCTTCTTTGTTCTCAGTACACTATTTTGATTATATATTCATCCCATTTTTCTACTAAAATTTCTATCCTATAAACAATATTTGTGTGTATTCAAAAATGGATAACATCATTAATATCTCATAATTGTAGCTCAATAATTTGGAATTATACCTATTGACTCAATTATTAGTTTCTACAATGATAATTCAGAAATGAATGCTAACCACTGTGGTCACAAATTGATCAGATGCTCTGTTCTGATGATTGAACTTTGATAACTTTAATAGGGCTAAATTTAAAACTGACATTTTGAACATAGCTATACAATAGTAATCAGCTTTATGATGGGTATTTCACTTAGTGATCAATTTGGAATTTAGTTTGGACAATAGATTTTTTAAAATGTTTGACTGACATAATTAAAAATATACCTAGTCATTTTGATATATAGTCTCAGTTACAAATCATTCTGTACTATCAATACTTAATTAGATCATTGCTCCTGGGGCTTAAAAGTTGGATCTGAGGGAACATATTTTTGTGTAGAAGTGTACAGTATGAATAGGGAAGAATACACGGATAGTTAAGTCATCAGAGCTACTCAGAAGGACTACAAATTTGTTTTGAATGAGATCTGAGTTGATTTAAGAAAACATGTGGGCATTCACTTTTAAGTCCTAGAAATCTTAACTAGTTTTATGTTTTTAGACTTGCTGTTATTCTTATTTTTTTTTCAAATTGGCCCTAGAAAATTATCTTTAGACTGAGACATTTTTTTTGATCTAGATATTGCATTTTAATTAAAAAGTAAACCTAAAGAAATAAAGAAAAGATCACTTCCTCAGAACATATAGAACTTTCAAGTTCTTTGTAACATCTGCAGATCATTAACTCTGAGGCTATACAACAGTTTATTTAACTTGTGCTTATCGCTAGAGGGTGATTTCCAGATTTTTACTACCACAAACAATGCCACAATGAAGAACCTGTGTTATATATGTGTGAATGTATATCTGCAGGATGAATTTCCAAGAGTGCAATTCCCAGTTCAAAAGGTAAATACATCTGTCATTTTATAGTTAAAATCAAATTATCATCCATACAGGTTGTTCCATTTGGCATTTCCACCAGTGATGTATGCCAACATTTGTTGGCTCCAACACTATATGTCCCAAGCCCTATGTAATAGAGGACAGGGTTTTATCAAATCTTTGGATGTTTTTCCAAATTGAAAAGTAGCAAATGATATTGCACGATGCTTTCTTTTGTTTGTTTGTATAAAACAACAAAAATTTATCCTCTCACAATTCTTGAAGATGGAAGTCCAAAATCAAGGTATTGGCAAGGGCCATGCTCCCTTGGAAGTCTCTAGGGGTGGATCTTTCCTACATCTCCCAGGTTCTGGTAACCCCAGGCAATTCTTGGCTTGTAGATGGATCACTCTAGTCCTTGTCTTCACATGGCATTCTTCCTGTATCTCTGTCTTCATATGGCCATCTTCTTACAAAGACACCAGTCACGTTGGATTAGAGGCATGCCCTACTCAAGTATGACCTCATCTTAACTAGTTATATCTGCAACAACTCTATTATCAAATAAAGTCACACTCTGAGATACTGGGGTTTAGGACTTCAATATATCATTTTTGGGGGGGAGGGTAAGGGGGGTGAGAAACAATTCAGCTCCTAACAGCACCCAATATATATTAGCTGAATAGATAAAAAAGATGAACCTTGAACTGATGATTTTCATCAGTATAAGTGGGACTGACTATGGTGTATTCTATATGAGAGATGAAAAGCTAAAGTCAAGACAAAATGTGTATCTGTACATCCTTAAGTTTTGCTATAGTTTTGAATTGATAGAGATCCTTGACTCAGCAATTAAAAAGAAACCAAAATAGACTCAAACACAATCCTCTAGGAATTATGTGTTTTCTGGGGAATGTATGTAGAAGGAGTAGAGCTCATATATGGATTCTCTAGGACCAAATAGAGGAGAAATAAAAAGAAATATTCTGGAAGGAACAATAAAGTGTTTCTCACTACAAAATATAGTGAGAACAAAAAAAAAAAAAAAAAAAAAAAAATGCTGTCCAGAACAATATCAGTACTTTTTAGTACTTCCAGTGTACGTTTAACCTGCATTTCTTTTACTGTGAATTAGACAGCACAATTCTATATTTCTTTTTCTATGCATTATCTTTTCATGACTTTACTTTTTCTTAATTCAGTTGGTTGTCTTTTGCTTCTTAATTTCTATAAACTCTTCATATATTAGAGAGATTAGCACCTATGATAAGTGTTGCAAATATTTTTCCTCTTTGTTATTTGGCTTTTAATGCCTTTATGATATATCATAATGTACATAATTATTTAAAGTCAAATTTATTAATATATTATTTTCTGTCTGCTGAATGTTGTGTGTTGGCTAGAAAGCAATTCCCAACATTTTAATTTTGCATAGGTTTATTGCTTTCAAAATTTCACTCATGAAATTCTGCTTCACCACATTTGATGGGGTTAAGAGATATTAGAAGCAAGGCGGGACTTTTTTTTTTTTTTTTTTTTTTGCCGTACACGGGCCTCTCACTGTTGCGGCCCCTCCCGCCGTGGAGCACAGACTCCGGACGCGCAGGCTCAGCGGCCATGGCCCACGGGCACAGCCGCTCTGCGGTATGTGGGATCCTCCCAGACCGAGGCACGAACCCGCGCCCCCTGCCCCTGCATCGGCAGGCAGACTCCCAACCACTGCGCCACCAGGGAAACCCGAGGCGGGACATATTTTGATGTAAATTTCTTGAACTTTGACTAATTATGACAAAGATAAACTACAGAAATTTAAGTATTTTGATAATTTTGATAATAATAAATTATTTTGATAAATGATAATCTCAGCCCCAGTAAACTGAAAATCCACAACTTTGAGTATTTTCACCAAGGATAACTTTTCATTGACACAGAAGCTGAGAGTTGACTTTAATAATCTTCTCTTTATTTTTGAATTATTTTTCTATAATATTTATAAGCACAAATATTTATATTTATTAAGCATTTGAGAATAGAGTCTGAGCCTGAATGATGACAGTTAGGCACATGCTTTTGCTTTACTTTATTCTAATGTACTATATATTTTTAGAAAACATTTTCTCAAAAACATATTTCTTCAAATGTTTAATTTCTCAATTTACCTGTTCATGTCATTATATACATTCAGGCTCTTTGTGAATAATTGTAAATTGCATTGAAAATTTTTAAAATCATAGTGAAATTAATAAAATGATTTAATAATTAAACATATCTAATTTAATACTTAAATGCTCTGATTTTTAAAAGTTGTAAATCCTCAAAGGCATTTTTCCTTGTTTTTGCTGTCAATTGTGAATAAATTAATATTGATTTAATTTTTAATTACTTTTATTTAATTATGAAAACAGTACACATAGCCTTAGAAATAACACATTTTCATGAAATTGAATGTATTTCTAAACCTATGTCCTTTTTTTTTTTTCCTATTTCATAAGTAAGTTTATAGGCTTGGCTTACTGCCTCATCATTATAATTTTTTTAGAGATGCATTATATTAATGTGAAATATAATGATGAAAGAATTTCATTTTATTTAGTAAAAAAAGCTCTAAATACCACAAATAATTAAAGTACAGCTAAAATATTTAGAAAAAAACATAAATGTATCTGTGTATGTATAATGTTGGGAGGAAGAGAGTGAAATAAGTGGATTTAATTTATATATTATATATACACACATATGTAAAATATACATATGTTTTATATATATATATAATTATATATGTTTACATATACACAACATCAGGATACATGTATCCACATTTTTCTTTATGAGTACTTAAACATGAAGTATGATTTTGTGTTTCTTATTCACATATATTATGTAATTTTAATCTTTACATGCCAAATTTCTGGGCAAAAGTTTAAAATTCAGTAGTACAGAAAACTAGTCCTGTGTTCCATTTTGATCTATGATTTTAATCAAAATATATCACACCCTTTCCAGGGATCTAGAAAGGAGTGCTAGACTTACACATTTGGATTGATAAATATTAAACAGATTAGTCCTAGCATTTAGAGTATATGTTATTCTATTAACCATATTGGTACTCCACTCTCATGTTCTTAATGAACATTTTATTTTTAAAAGTACAAATGACCATTTACTCAGTGAGTTGCTCATCTTTAACATCAAGTATTTTACATGTGCACCTAGGAATTACAAGCAGAAAAGCACCAAATGCCAAGAAATAATACAAATATATTTGAAAATTACTGGCTCAGCTGAAAGCTGTTGTGCATTTAACAAAACCAAAGAGATGTTTCCTTTTGGAGGTACATCTGAATTAAGTATGCAAGCTATGTGTGTTGAAACATATCAGTTTGTAATTGAATCTTCCTTGAGGTCATTCAGACACACACAATAGGCATGACATTTGTTCTTGCAATTACTTTTAAATTAATGGGGAAAGGAAAATATCTAGTATAGTATCTTTCTTTTCATAATACATTTTTTTACTCTTCTCAAGAAAATGCATAGTCAAATGAAAAATAGAAGTTCAAATTGCCTTTTAAATTGTTTGAATTCCACTGTTAAATAAAACCTAGGGAGCAAATTCAAAAGAATAATTTCTTTCTTGTTTCTAGTGAGCATTTTTAGAATTCAGAAACAAATAGAAAATATTTTTAATTAATATAGTTGACAAAAAATTACCACTGTCACCCCTCTCTAATCTCTCTGCTCATCAATTACATTGTTTATATTACCATGTCATATCTACAGAAATATTTTTTAAGATTTTATTTCTCTTATATTTTTTAAAGTTTAAGAGATAGAATACAGTTCTACAGATATTCATTTGTTGCAAATAATCACTATATTCTAACTTTTTATGATGCATACATTGTTGAATAGTTTATTTTTATTTTAGAAAATATAACTATTAAAATACAGAAACATAATTTATCTCAAATATATAATTTATTATACTCTCCTCTCAAAATCTTGGGAATATAAATAATTCCTAAATGATATTTCAATAAATACTTGTGATTTCTTTTTTTATGTGTTTGGCTCTGGCTTCTATTTACCAGAGCTTGTTATAAAATTTAAAAAATAAATTATTGAAATTCATTCCTCTCAATCATTCCATCTCCCAATGGTACAGTTTGAAAAATACTTGTCACGCTGTAAGGAATAATAACATTTTTTTAAAAATCTGCAATGTCACTGAAAACATGAAAGTTTATGAAATGAAACTATTTATGCATATCATGTTATATGCAATTCATTCTTATTTTTAGAATTTAACTTGAATACATATTAAGTGCTAAGTAAATCTTTGCTTGTTGATCAAATTTTTTCATTATTTGATATTTTTCTTCTGAGAAGCACACTTTACCATTAAAAACTCTTAGCTCATAACCACAATATCTGTATTTATTTTCAAAGCCATCTAAAGTCATCTGATAACTACTAAATGAAGTATTTAAATATTTCCATCACATTTCCAAAGAAAATATATTAGATGTGCAAAAATGCTTTAATGCTAAAAAGCACCATAACTCTGTACTGATATTGTCGATATCCTCAAGTATATTGCTTCTTTAATCACACTTAACATTTAATTACATAGTTTACACTTAAAAATCACTGAAATTGGTTTAGAAGAACCTTATAAAACTTGCTTTCTCTATACTATGATTTTAAAAATTGAAATAAATATCAGGTTATGATGTTCCAGTACATGTTTTAACACATCTGTGAATTTTAATTTATATAAATTTCAATTAAAATACCTAAAAAATGAAGAATTTATTTTTTGAGTGGGTCTTGCATACCATTTGAAGATTTGATGAATAATTACTCTGAATATATTAATTCTGAATAATTAATTAATATATTAATTACTATTAATATATATATAATTAATATATTAATTCTGTTACTTTTAATCTAAGTAACCTATGTATTATCATAAATAATAATTTTCTGGTTCCTCTGATGAAACAGACTGAAGCAAATAATTCTTGATAGTTTAAGTGCCACAGAGGCATTTTCTAATAATACAAAATTTTCATAATCATGACTGGTGACTTTAAATTTTGATTTTTTAACTCTCAAAAATGATATTTAGCTCCTAGTACCAGTTCCATCTCAGTTCAGTCAGGTTCTTGGCAGAAGGACTGATGTCATGGCCATCAGAACTTTAAAATGTAGATAATATTTGCACAGGGGCTTCAGAAATTCTGGAAGCTATAATAATGTAAAGGATCAAGAAGAGAAAAGATTAGTAGACTAACCTCAGAGTTTGTTACATCCCCACATAGGAGATAGGAAAACAACATGGCAACAATTAATAGAGATTACAGACAAAAGTCACTGCACCTTCCCTCAAAAAACCTGTCCCCATATATATCTATAAAGAACTGAGAGATTGTTAGACATTCCACTGACTATTGAATACTGTAATTTCTTTTGTCCTTTTCAGAATTGTTTGGTAGGAAGTCAAAGAGTAATTGTTAATGCCTGTATTAGGCAGAGAAATTGTGTGACCATGGCAATGAACCAGACTGACCAATATTGTCAAAAATTTGGTGGAAAAAAAAATGATGCCATGGGGTAAAGTGGATTATGAGGAAAGTACAATGAGTTGTGGGAATGAAAAGAAGAAAGAGATGCTGAGAAGCAAAATTGTATTCATATTGGATGCAAATCCTTTACTACTGCAGGGAAGGAGAAGTAAAAGAGAATCTCTCCTGCCAGAAAGAAGGTGGGGGGAAAGGTATTTTATCTTGACTTGTATATCAGGTTTTTATCATCCACAGGACAAACTCCTCAATATTCTCTGTAACTTACTGAAGGATTTTTTTTTTAAATGTAAAGTAGGAAACCCAGGCCCAGATCACAAAATACAAAACCTGAAGACCCTTTTTTAAAAAGGTATTTGGCAAGCTAGGCATTTATTTCAGATTCCTAAGGATGCAGTGTGTTAAAATCTCATTACCTTATTCATGGACAGCAGCTTCCTCATCTCTTGGTTTTCAGACCATTTCCCTAGGATTTATCCTGGGGAGAGTGCTGCCAGAATATGTGAGTTCCTTGATCAAGGATTTTGACAGAATCAAATCCAAACGTCAGCCTATCATTTAAACTCTTACAAGCCCTAGTACCAGACTCCCTTTCCGGCTTTATTCCTTACTGTTCTGTCATGTGCCAGATGCTCCCTATAAGTAGATCTAGTTGTATTCCCCATGCATATGACACTTTCCAACTTTCTTAATTTTAGAAGGAAAGGAATTAGTTATATTGGATAACTGATATGTACCAGCCCCTGTGACCCTTTCCTATATATTATGTGAAATTGTTGTTACACAAGATGAGTATTATTGATCCTCAGCTATATACAGCAGAGGAAACAGGTTTTGCCAGGGTGAATGACTTGCTTCTTATCATGTTAACCAGTAAAAGAGCACACTCTGGAAAGAAGTTTTGCATGAATCAGTGTTCATACCTCTTTCTCCTCATCACACCACCCAACCCATGTTATTTATTCTTTTATAACATGTTCTTCCCACATAGTGATATCTACACTCATGTTTTTCTTCTCAACAAAGCTTTTCTTTTTTTTCCTGCGTTCAGTTAGAAGATAATCTCTGTCTTCCATAAATTGTTATAGGAATCTTAGATCATAAATATTCATCATAACTGTTATTAATGTTCATAATCTATTTTTACTAAAATTTAAAAACTTCTAGGATATCCTCTATTTATGAGTAGGATATATGTCTTTTTAATTTTTGCATCCTAGTGGAGTGTATAGAGTAAACTTCAATCAATAATGGGCATGAGTTAATGAATGAATGAAAGAATGACTAGCTATTTCCTATGAATACTCCTAAACTCCATACCGATATTAATAAGGTAATATTTAACAAAATAACCCTTATAGTGCTCTGCAGTACTGTTTGAGTTTTCTGATGGTGAATATAATGGCCATGAATTGACTTTTCTTAGGGCAGTCATTATAGAAATCTCAGTTACCATTCCATTTCTAAAATATTGGTTAATTTTCAGTGGCTCATTTCAAATGCCAGGTCAGGATTGGAGGCCTTCTGGCAGAGATTCTTTGTGAGGTACTCCTTTTTCCACTGCCACTTTCTAACCCTTACACAGTGTGTGTCTAGCCACAAAACCACCCATTCCTTTGACTCAGAGCCTCCTGAAGCAAAGACATTAGCGATAGGGGTCTTGTGTAACGCCATATATTTTCTTACAGGGTTTATTATAACTCCTTTTGCAACAGGTGGTAATATTATTTACTGCTACTATATTAAAAACATAGAAACATCAATAACATTAATGCAGATTTTTACCAGTGATTGCCTCTAACTGAATACTCTTGACTCTGGATCAGTGTCGAATATTAAAATAACATTGACATGAATATTTAATATAAGAACTTGCATATAAATCATGGTTTCAAAATTTAATATATCTGATGGCAATAATTAAGTTCATTATAAAAAGTAGAGGAGATAAGAAAGAAATAAATGATAGGACAAATGATTTCTATGTGTGAATTATCCTATATGAACATGAGACTAGTAACTGAAAAATGGAGATTTAATTAAAGTCACTCAGTAATTTATCTTGAATGAATCATAAAGAACACAGTTCAGCCTGCTCTTTTACCAGAAGTATATTTAAGATATTTTATTAGTTTTTAAGGGAGGATTTTCCTAATTTTATTTGGTTGTTTGTTGTTCTATGCCTTTAATATAATTGGGATTAATTAACAGATTCTTCTTGTAGATTAGAAACACAATAGGTGTCTTCCTTTGGAGAATGTGCAGTATCTAGGAAAACAGAATTAATTCCCCAAATTATACAAAATAGCAAATCATGAAGTCCTAAGCAACTAAATGAGAGCTATTACCAAAATTACTAGATTCTCATCTATTTTAAGTCAAATTTAATTTTTAAATATATTGATTGAGACTCCTAGAATCAAGTTCTCCTGCACAGAAGTGAGAATAAAGATGTGAGTTAGTTTTTGTCCCTTCCTGCACAGGTTATTCAGCATTTTACAATAGGAGGATTAATTTTAAGTAGTTGAGGATAAATTGTGCATAGGTGACTTATCAAAAAAAAAAAGTACCTGTTAGAATGTCACTTCATAAAGTTTCCATTAATAGGTTGATCTTATCAGTGATAGTTCCTGTTAGGATACTAAGATAATGACTACAAAATCAGCTGAGTCCTCCTGGTTACCTGACATCAACAACTCCTGAGGAGACATCATGGTAGAGACAGTCTTGGCTGCGGATACAATGGGAACCAGGTTCAAATCTCAACTTGGCTACTTACTAACTTTAGGATCTTGGCCGATTGCTTCCCCTTTTCAAACTACGCTCCTTATCAGTTAATTGATATAATAATACCTGTTGAACAAGTTTGTCCTGAGAACTAATTATGTTCATATGGAAAATCAGTAGCATTGTGCCAGGTAGAATTAAACAACAAGCAGCAGTTATTATGATCTGATGAAATTGTTGAATAGGTGACTTTAGAGAGACTATGTTCACTAAAAACTAGAAAGCTATAGGGGAACTAAAGACAGGGCTTACTCAACTGATCAAATAACCTTATAAAAATTGATTTTCATTTATAGAGAGAAAAAAATGAAAGCAGTAGACACTATTTGGGAGCTAATAATTATTCCTTCCTCCTTAGTTTTAGACTCTATAGCCTCAGATGATTTATTCTGATTCTAGGAAGTTGATGTTTTCATTCTTTACAGAAGATTGCAGTGTCCTCTCAGAAGATCCATGCTGGACCTTGCTGAGCTTGTTCTTCTATATCAGTCCTGAATGGTTAATTGCAGACACCTTTGTGCATCTCTTTCTGTAACTTTGCTAAGATTAATCAGTAAGCAATTGTCTCTGCCGTAGCTATAAGCATTCACCAGTACCTCTTAGTCTTTATCATCTACTTTAACTCAAATTGCTATTTACTGTTATTACTGTTATTGTGGTTACTATTTGTTACAGAACAAATTTGTACTTTCCTTGAAGTTCTCTTGCAACTCCTTAAGCTACCTTTGGCCTTCTCCTAATGTTTCATGATTACCTTTATGTTGAAAGTAGGAAGAGATGTTTCCAACTCTCCATGGGCTTAAATAGGAAAATAATAGCTTATAAAGGGCTGACAGAAAAAATATTTTTTGGTCAATTTAAATACGTTTTATTCCAAAAAGCCCTACTAGACTTGAAAAAAGATCAAAGTGCCCACTTACCCTGGGGCTGCAGTTTTTTTTTTCCAGACTCCTGGCTATGCCTTTACTACTCAATGATTTCACTCCCTTCAAATATAATTAGTTTAATACAAATGTAAACATAACTAACATTTTTAAGAGTCTACTAGACACTGATAAGCTCTTTGCCTATACTATATCATTTGGCTATTATATATATATATATATATATATATGTTAATTTTTAAATGAGTTAAAAGTATCTGCATCATTTAGATTAGACCAATATAGTACATCCAAACTAAAAAAAGGTTTGGCAGCAACATTAATTGTAAAACTATGTATAAAATCAAGACAACAATGTTTAAATCTCACCTTCATCTTCCAATAAGTTGTTTTTTGTTGCCTAAAGCATTAGATAGAGAGGCATTTTGAGTCCTCATCCAGTCCTTGCAGGAATGCAGTAATTGTATTAGTTTTCCTTGGCTGCTGTAACAATCTACCACAGGTGTTGTTGACTTCACAGAAACATTATAGCAAGTTTCTGGAAGCCAGACTTCTGAAGTCAAGGCGTTGGTAGGGTTGCATGCTTTTCAGAAGCTCTAAAGGAAAATCTGTTTCTTGCCTCCTCCAGTGTCTGGTGGCTGCATATGCTCTGTAGCTTGTGGAAGCGTCACTCTCACCTCTGACCCCTCTGGTATCTGTATCTAATCTCCCTATGCCTTTCTCTTATAAGGATAGTTGTGAGGGCATTGAGGGCCCACCCAGATAATCCAAGATGGTCTCCTCATCTTGAAATCCCTAACTTAATCATATCTGTACAGACCCTTTATCCAAATATGGTAAGATTCACAGGTTCCTGGGATTAAGATGTGGGCATATTTGGGGATTCATTATCAGCACATCACAATGATTGCTTAGCAGTCTCTGCCATGGGCAAGGGGAGGGAGTGCTGGTGTAGCACACATGCCATTTTTTGCCCAACAGTGACTTAAATCGGTCATTTAACAAATAAGTTTTAGGTTATGTGACTTGCCCAAATTTACCTAATCAGAATAACCCCAACAGGAAACACATGGTATATTAAGTTGGAATAATGGAAGAAGTTTAGCAAAGGGGTTTATAAAGCTATAGGCAGGGTTGAGGAACACCAGCATAGATTGTTGAAGTGTCTCGAGACTAGTAACAGAACTGCTAGGCCTGAAGGAGCAAGAGAAAGATTACCACTGTGACTTGTAGAGGGTTTCAGGGAAGAGAAGGTTGAGGGATAAATACCAACCTCACTCGCTTCTCTCTTTAGTCATCTGCTGCTTATTTTTATTGACTGAATGAAAATGAAACCAATACAGAGAAAAGGTAGCCTGTTGTCATCCATTTGGGTCAGTTTTGCTGGACACATGGCAAAGTGGAGAAGGATGGAGAATGGCTCTGGAGGGGCAAAGAGAAATATGCAGGTTAATCCCACAGATCACTAGCACCATAACTGGGAGTATAAACTAACCTTCTTTATTACAAAATGTGTTGCATTTTTTGACATATCAAATTTAACTCAACAAATGTTAATTGAGTACATGCAAGGTTAAGGGTATCTATGAAGGACTCCAAAAAATGCCAATGACTTTTTTTGTAAGTTACAGCAAAAACACACAGGAGTTAATGGAAAAACCAGCATTCTTTTCACAGCAGCAATGTGAGTCTGAACTTAGCTAGGAGTCAGGTTAAAAGTACATGGAAAGGACAGGCTCTTTGGTGGGGCTAATGGCGGACTGGAGGGCTCACACCAAGGAGTACTTCCCAGAACTTCTGCTGCCAGCATCCTTGTCCCCACGGTGAGCCACAGCCACCCTCTGACCCTGCAGGAGGCCCCCGCAACACTAGCAGAGGGAAGACAGCAGAAGCAAGAAGAATTAGAGTCCTGCAGCCTGTGGAACAGAAACGACAGTCACGGAAATATACACAAAATGAAAAGGCAGAGGGCTATGTACCAGATGAAGGAACAAGATAAAACCCCAGAAAAACAAATAAATGGAGATAGGCAACCTTCCAGAAAAAGAATTCAGAATAATGATAGTGAAGATGATCCAGGATCTCGGAAAAAGAATGGAGGCAACAATTGAGAAGATGCAAGAAATGTTTAACAAGACCTAGAAGAATCCAAGAACAAACAAACATAGATGAACAATACAATAACTGAAATGAAAAATACACTAGAAGGAATCAAGAGCAGAATAACTGAGGCAGAAGAATGGATAAGTGACCTGGAAGACATAATGGTAGAATTCACTGCTGCAGAACAGAATAAAGAAAAAAGAATGAAAAGAAATGAAGACAGCCTAAGAGACTTCTGGGACAACATCAAGTGCAACAACATTCACATTATAGGGGTCCCAGAAGGAGAAGAGAGAGAGAAAGGACCTGAGAAAATATTTGGAGAGATTATAGTTGAAAATGTCCCTAACATGGGAAAGGAAATAGCCACCCAAGTCCAGGAAGCACAGAGAGTCCCATGCAGGATAAACCCAAAGGGAAACACACTGAGACACATAATAATCAAATCGGCAAAAATTAAAGACAAAGAAAAATTATTGGAAGCAACAAGGGAAAAATGACAAATAACGTACAAAGGAACTCCCATAAGGGTAACAGCTAATTACTCAGCAGAAATTCTGCAAGCCAGAAGGGAGTGGCATGATATACTTAAAATGATGAAAAGGAAGAAACTACAACCAAGATTACTCTAACTGGCAAGGATCTCATTTAGATTCGATGGAGAAATCAAAAGCTTTACAGACAAGCAAAAGCTAAGAGAATTCAGCACCACCAAACCAGCTCTACAACAAATGCTAAAGGAACTTCTCTAAGTGGGAAACACAGGAGAAGAAAAGGACCTACAAAAACAAACCCAAAACAATTAAGAGAATGGTCATAGGAACATACATATCGATAATAACCTTAAACGTGAATGGATTAAATGATCCAACCAAAAGTAACAGGCTTGCTGAATGGATACAAAACAAGACCCATATATATGCTGCCCACAAGAGACCCACTTCAGACCTAGGGACACATACAGACTGAAAGTGAGGGAATGGAAAAAGATATTCCATGCAAATGGAAATCAAAAGAAAGCTGGAGTAGCAATACTCATATCAGATAAAATACACTTTAAAATAAAGAATGTTATAAAGGACAAGTAAGGACACTACATAATAATCAAGGGATCAATCCAAGAAGAAGATAAAGCAATTCTAAATATATATGGACCCAACACAGGAGCACCACAATACATAAGGCAACTACTAACACCTATAAAAGAGGGAATCAACAGTAACATAATAATAGTGGGGTACTTTAACACCTCACTTACACCAATGGACAGATCATCCAAAATGAAAATAAATAAGGAAACAGAAGCTTTAAATGACACAATAGACCAGATAGATTTAATTGATATTTATAGAACATTCCATCCAAAAACAGCAGATTACACTTTCTTTCCAAGTGCACACAGAACATTCTCCAGGATAGATCACATCTTGGGTCACAATTCAAGCCTCAATAAATTTAAGAAGACTGAAATCATATCAAGCATCTCTTCTGACATCAGCACTATAAGATTAGAAATGAATTACAGGGGGAAAAGAAACGTAAAAAAACAAACACATAGAGGCTAAACAATACGTTATGAAATAACCAAGGGATCACTGAAGAAATAAAAGAGGAAATAAAAAGATACCTCGAGAGAAATGGCAATGAAAACACAATGATCCAAAACATATTGGATGTAGCAAAAGCAGCTCTAAGAGGGAAGTTTATACCTGTACAAGCATACATCAAGAAACAAGAAAAATCTCACACAAACATGTAACCTTACACCTAAAGGAGCTAGACAAAGAAGAACAAACTAAATCCAAAGTTAGCAGAAGGAAAGAAATCATAAATATCAGAGCAGAAATAAATGAAATAAAAACAAAGAAAACAATAGCAAAGATCAATAAAACTCAAAGCTGTTTCTTGGAGAAGATAAACAAAATTGATAAACCATTAGCCAGACTCATCAAGAAAAAAGGGAGAGGACTCAAATCAATAAAATTAGAAATGAAAAAGGAGAAGTTACAGCAGACACCACAGAAATACAAAGCATCCTAAGAGACTACTACAAGCAACTCTATGCCAACAAAATGGACAACCTGAAAGAAAAGGACAAATTCTTACAAAGGTATAACCTTCCAAGACAGAACCAGGAAGAAATAGAAAATATGAACAGACCAATCACAAGTAATGAAATTGAAACTGTGATTAAAAATCTTCCAACAAACAAAAGTCCAGGACCAGATGGCTTCACAGGTGAATTCTATCAAAAATTTAGAGAAGAGCTAACATCTGTCCTTCTCAAACTCTTCCAAAAAATTGCAGAGGAAGGAACACTCCCAAACTCATTCTATGAGGCCACCATCACCCTGATTCCAAAACCAGGCAAAGGTACTTCAAAAAAAGAAAACTACAGACCAATATCATTGATGAATATAGATGCAAAAATCCTCAACAAAATACTAGCAAATGGAATCTAACAACACATTAAAAGGATCATACACCATGATCAAGTGGGATTTCTCCCAGGGATGCAAGGATTCTTCAAAATACGCATATCAATCAATGTGATACATCATATTAACAAATTGAAAAATAAAAACCATATGATCATCTCAATAGAGGCAGAAAAAGCTTTTGACAAAATTCAACACCCATTTATGATAAAAACTCTCCAGAAAGTGGGCATAGAGGGAACACACCTCAACATAATAAAGGCCACATATGACAAACCCACAGCAAACATCATTGTCAATGGAGAAAAACTGAAAGCATTTCCTCTAATATCAGAAACAAGACAAGGATGTCCACTCTCACCACTGTTATTCAACATAGTTTTGGAAGTCCTAGCCTGGCAATCAGAGAAGAAAAAGAAATAAAAGGAATACAAATTGGAAAAGAAGAAGTAAAACTGTCACTGTTTGCAGATGACATGATACTATACATAGAGAATCCTAAAAATGCTACCAGGAAACTCCTAGAGCTAATCAATTAATTTGGTAAAGTTGCAGGATAAAAAAGTAATGCACAAAAATCTCTTGCATTCCTATACACTAATGATGAAAAATCTGAATGAGAAATTATGGAAACACTCCCATTTACCATTGCAACAAAAAGAATAAAATACCTAGGAATAAACCTAGTTAGGGAGACAAAAGACCTGTATGCAGAAAACTATAAGACACTGATGAAAGAAATTAAAGATGATACCAACAGATGGAGAGATATACCATGTTCTTGGATTGGAAGAATCAATATTGTGAAAATGACTATACTACCCAAAGCAATCTACAGATTCAATGCAATCCTTACCAAATTACCAATGGCATTTTTTATGGAACTAGAACCAAAAAACTTAAAATTTGTATGCAGCCACAAAAGACCCTGAATAACCAAAGCAGTCTTGGTGGAAAAAAAAAACGGAGCTGGAGGAATCAGACTCCCTGACTTCAGACTATACTTCAAAGCTACAGTAATCAAGATAATATGGTACAGGCATGAAAACAGAAATATAGATCAATGGAACAAGATAGAAAGCCCAGAGATAAACCCACGCACCTATGGTCAACTAATCTATGACAAAGGAGGCAAGGATATACAATGGAGAAAAGACTGTCTCTTCCATAAGTGATGCTGGGAAAACTGGACAGCTACATGTAAAGGAATGAAATTAGAACACTCCCTAACACTATACAAAAAAATAAACTCAAAATGGATTCGAGACCTAAATGTAGACCAGACACTATAAAAGTCTTAGAGGAAAACATAGGTAGAACACTCTTTGATATAAATCACAGCAAGAGCTTTTTTGATCCACCTCCTAGAGTAACGGAAATAAAAACAAAAATAAACAAATGGGACCTAATGAAACTTCAAAGCTTTTGCACAGCAAAGGAAACCATAAAGAAGATGAAAAGACAACTCTCAGAATGGGAGAAAATATTTGTAAACAAATCAATGGACAAAGGAATAATCTCCAAAGTATATAAACAGCTCATGCAGCTCAATATTAAAATAACAAACAACCCAGTCCAGGGCAGAAGACCTAAATAGACATTTCTCCAAAGAAGACATACAGATGGCCAAGAGGCACATGGAAAGATGCTCAACATCACTAATTATTAGAGAAATGCAAATCAAAACTACAATGAGGTATCACCTCACACCTGTTTGAATGGGCATCATTGGAAAATCTACAAAGAATACATGCTGGAGATGGTGTGGAGAAAAGGGAACCCTCTTGCACTGTTGGTGTTTATGTAAATTGATACAGCCACTATGGAGAACAGTATGGAGGATCCTTAAAATAGTGAAAATAGAATTACCATTTGACCCAGCAATCCCACTACTTGGGCATATACCCTGAGAAAACCATAATTCAATAAGAGTCATGTATCAAAATGTTCATTACAGCACTATTTACAATAGCCAGATCATGGAAGCAGCCTAAATGCCCATCAACAGACGAATGGATAAAGAAGTGGTTCATATATACAATGGAATATTGCTCAGCAATAAAAAGGAATGAAATTGCATCATTTGTTGAGACGTAGATGGATCTAAAGTGTTTCATACAGAGTGAAGTAAGTCAGAAAGAGGAAAACAAATATCGTATATTAACACATATGTGGAACCTAGAAAAATGGTACAGATGAACTGGTTTTCAAGTCAGAAACTGAGACACAGATGTAGAGAACAAACATAAGGACACCAAAGGGGGAAAGCCTCGGGGTCTGTGGTGCTGGTGGTGTGATGAATTGGCTGACTGAGATTGACATGCATACACTGATGTGTGTAAAATTGATGACTAATAAGAACCTGCTGTATATATTAAAAAAAAAAAAAGAAACATGGAAGGATACAGATTTGAGCTACACTGAAATAAATAATAAATGGGACTTGACCCAATGTTAGATATGGAGTGGAATGGAAAACATTAGAAAAGGCAATGCCAAATATGAATCCAAGGTTTAAAATCCAAATTAGAAACATTTACAAAATTGGTAAAGTTAGCAGACAAGCTTTTATCAAGAAATTTACTTTGTGTCTTAAATTTGATATCCAGTAGTTTATCTGTATCAGGATGACCAGAAGGCACTTGGAATATGTGTTGATTCCTGAAATGAGGTAGGATGGGAGGGGGGATTATAATACAGCTTCTGTTTATTTATTAATAAAACTGCATTGCCCCCTTACTAAGAGCCATACACTCTATAAGAGTTTGATAACATTATCAGCTAATATTACTACTCTCAGAGAAAACATTAGAGATGGTGGACATTTAACAAATAAGTCAAATAAAAATGGAATAGTGGAACTATACCTATATAAAGACCTATTAGTTTCTGCTCAGAGATGACAGTTGAAATTATAGGAGTTGAAAAGAATGGTTGGAATATGGGCACAGCATAATTCTCATGTCTGGATATTTTGACAGATATTTTGCACAGATATTTTGGATATGGTCATGCTGGATTTTGCTTTCCATCTTTTAAATAGCAATGTTATTAAACCTGAGAAACCACATAATTCTGCAGTTGACTCCATGTGTTTCTGATAACTCTGTCATATTTCTTAGTTATAAGATATAAGGATGCAAGAGGTTACAGATGAAAGCAAAGAATATTAGGGACAAAGCTATGATGGCATTTCCACATTTAAGGTATGGGAGGGAAAAGCAGGTGCCAATACCTGTAATAAGAATACTCAGAGAGACTGAAGATTCAGGATAGAATAAAATGCTATCACCAATCACAGAGAGATTTTCAAAAGAGGATGGTGGTCAGTGAGATAAAAGCATGCAGAGTCTCAGGAAAATCTTAAGAATGAGGGAATAACCTGTTGACTAGAGATAAGGAGGTTACTGGTGACTTTTTCAAGAGTACTTTAAATAGTTAGAATTCAGGAATGTTGCAGAAAAACTAGACCGCTAAGGAGTGAAGGACTATAAAATGAAGAAATAGCCAATGAGATTAGAAAATATTCTCAAAGTAGTGAAGTGGAAAAATTGAAGGAACTTTCATTTTTAGAATATAGGACATCTAAATATATTTGTGGGTACAGTGAATGTGCCAATATGGAGTGAAGATAAAGTCATACTAGAGATAAACAAAGGTAAAATTATCCAAAGGAACACAGTGGAAAGATGTCAAGAGCACATTTTACAGAGTAAATATTGTGAAAAGTAGAAAGTGTTTTTTTTTTTTTTTTTTCCTGCTCAGAGATACAGGTCATAATAAATGTAATAAAGAGTCAATAAGAAATTAAAAACTAAAACCAAGGGCTATTTTTGGAGGATCAAGTCAGGAGATTTGACAAATCTCCATGATCTATGCTTTTCTCTAACAACATTGGAAAGTTTGAGAATTCAAATGGTGGGAGTTGTCTTTGGCCAAGGGGTGTCAAAATGGGAATATCGGAGGGAAAACTTATAGGATGGTGGTAAATGCTTTATTATAATAGTTAACATTGGAGTTCGGGCTAAGAGAGAGATAAGTGAAGCAGAACAGAAAGCAGGCATTAAAAATTTAAATTATTAAAAATAAATCCAGTCTTCTTTCCGTGACTTAGAGGTCTTTCATGGTCTGGCCCCTACCTACATTTCCAATCTTATCTCATGCCATTGGAGCCCTTCCTAAATTCCAGACATGGGTATTCTCAGAGCTTCCAGAATTTGCCAAGCTCTTAGTCTCTCTCTTCATATTTGTCTATCTGACTTCTCATAATTCTTATCTCAGGGCACATTTTTTGACTACCCTTATCTAAAGTAGCTCTGCCACCACCATTTTATAATCTATTGCAATACTATTTTCTTCATAACCCTTAATGCAATTTATACATCTGTTTTATATTTATTTGGTTTTCCTGTATATTGGTTGCCTCTCCCAGGAGAATGAAAGCTTCATGAGGATAGAGAAGCTTCAATCACAGTGCTAGGCACATAGCAGGTCCTCAATAAATATTTTAAGTGAATAAATGTATACCATAAGATAGGAAGATATAATAAGGATAGAGGGAAATTCAGTATAACTAGGGGTAAGGGGAAGATAGAAAACACAGTCAGAAAGTAAAATTCTACCTTGTATAAAATTATTCACAAAGGTCTTAATTGTGTAGCATTGTTAAGTAATATGTAGATCTAAAATTCAGCCAGCAAATGGGTGAATGATGGAGAACGGAGATGGAAATCTGCTGACTCCCAAAGTTAGAAGGATCCTAATTTGATTGTTCAAGTTCACAAAAATGATACCAGGGATTGGAAAGGAGTGCCACTGAGCAATGTAGACACACTTAAACTGATGGCATATTAATTCAGTCTAATTACTGCTCACCTACTTGCACTAGTAAATTATTATTTATTCTAGACATGAGGGAACAGATGCATATTTCATTTATTTTATTATCTGGGTACCATCTGCAGCAAAACAGATTTGTAAAACATTATTATGGACCAATAACTTTATCTCATTTTTCATCACTGCCATCACTATTATCTCCTTTGTTCTTCATCATCATCACACCCGCTATCTTTAGAAGAGACATTTGTTTTAAGCATTCATAAGTCTGCTGACAGTTTCATTAAGCACAATTTTATATGCCTGTGTTAATTGTTTATCCTTTCTTTCTCTCTATCCCCCTTTTTTTTATATTCCTTATCCCTGATGCAATGAGATTTTCCCCATTTTCAGCTGGAGGGTATTGAATTAATGGTTCATAGACATAATGAAACAGTGAAAGTTTGGCTGAAGTTAACATTTTTCAGAAACAGAATAGCCCATAAGTTTTCAGTGACCATATGTTTTTTTTTGTTTTTTTGTTTTCTTTTTGTGAAATTACTAACCAGCATGAGTGAGAAAACAAGCTTAAGTGGCAAGGTGTAACATCTGAAGGCTGGGCAAAATTATGCCTTAGTGTGACAAATGGTATTGCTCACTTTTATTATTGTACAGAAATGTCTTTCCTTCAGAATGAAATAGAAGTACAAATAGCATAGGCTAGAGAATAATGGCACACATGCTTCAGAGCTTTTTATCTATGCCCTGGTCATCCCTTGATAGTTTAAAAAAAAATGTCCTTATTGAAACCAGAACTCATTGTAAAGAAAAATGTTTCTGTTTTATAGTTTTCAGTGTAGCACCTGTTACAGCCTTCCTCTCTGTCCAATGAGAAAACTATCTAATTCACCTACAAGAAAAATTTTGTAAAGCAAAAGGGAAAAGAAAGACAGAAAATAATTTCATTTCTGGAAAAATAGATAATATACCTGTCAACTTGTATGTATTCCAGTGGCCTTTGGTGACATTTTCTAGTGACAACAGCAAAGATTCCAAAATTTCTTCCATAGGCCCCACACAGAGATAGGTAACAAAGGACATTATTAATTTTAACATAGAGTAACTTATTGAAACCTAACACTCCATTATTAAAATATTGAATTTTTTTCCCTTTCCATCCTACTCATCACTCTAAATGAATCCACATTCTCTTCTCTTTATTTCTTCCCCTATCTCCCAAAAAAGCCATCTGCTATTTCCTTTATGAAAAAATAAAACCTACAATTAGTGTCGTCGTGTTCATCTTTTCTTTCTCAAAAAAAGAGAACTGTTATGCAAATACTCTGCAGTTTGGTTTCAAATACTCTTTGTAGTGTGATGAGCAATTTTCCTTAATACAACCCCAGCTTTTTTTGCCAGGACTTACTAATAGATTTTTTAAAAGAGAACTTTCATGGGACTTTTTTACACTCTTCTGATGTAAACTTTTCACATGCATATTTAGAATGGAAATATCATTACTCCTTGAGTTGTAAAAGAAAAAAATTTGTTTATGTATTTCTTCCTGGAAAAGAAGACCTGAAATAACCTTAAAATCTTTCTTTTACCTTAAATTTCATCATGTTCTATATCATAGGAAATGGCCTGTACCAAATAATACTCACAGGAAATCAGAGAAATATATTTTCTTTGGCTTTTTCTAATAGCATATTGTAAGTGATGGCAGTTTACCTGTAGGTGCAAATCTGTTTCTTGAGTTGCTCCTCAGGAGCTAAAGTATCAATATAATTTGACCCTATTCACTCAGGTATGGCTAAAGTCAGGTGTTTGGTGCTGTCTTCTTGTTAATAAGATAAGCATCTACAGTTCGAAGTGCTGATAGAATGGAAATTTTAAAATTACAGTATGTTTACTGTTCTAAGAAATAGCACGGTACTAAGAATCAGAAAACCCGAGTCTTAACACTGATCCTTCTGCCTACACATCATATGACCTGGGGTGGTAATTCTGCTCAGCCTTGGTTTCCTTATGCTACAGCTGAGAATGGCTGCCTCCTTTGCTTCCTAGAGTTACAATGAGGATCAAACAACTGTTGCATGTTATTTCCTTTGCAATGGATGATAGAGACATACGTTTGATGGAGATGTTCCAGGGGTTCTCAAAGTTCTATGTTTCCTGCAGTAATTTCTCCTAGGGAGCTTGCTACAAATGTAGATTCTGATTTACTTCTAGACCAGATTATCTGGGAGTGGGGCTTGGAAAGCTACACTTATCATAATAAACCTAGGTCAATTTGATGGACATGAAAAACTAGAGCAACCAGAATAGAAATAGAGAGAATGCAATTAGCATACATTTAATTTAATCAGATATCTAATATTTAATATCTAATTAAATATATAATTTGATACTTGATTGAGTTAGATATTTAATTTAATTATGTTTTGCTTATTTGTTGGTGTCTATGTGTATATTTATATGTGTGCATGTCATAATTCAGTGAAGGAACCCTCTGGTTTATGCTTTTAATATTAATGTTAATTACTATTTAATTATTTAATAAAAATACTACATTAAATAATAGATAATGCAACTTGGCTAACGTTTCTATTTGCACTCTCCTTATAAGTACATTAGTTTGCTTTATTTCAAATGTTGACTGAAATATACAGGAAGCAAAACCAAAATGTTTCCACCTCATGGATCCAAATAGAGCCATATTAGTAGCAATAACTCAAATTTCCAGCTTTGCTAATTGTGCAGAAACTCCCAACTTCAGTGGAAGTCTTCCCAAATAGTTTGGGAAGGGCTGCCTGTCTCATATGATCTTACACAACAGTCTCCCAGTTGCAGTCACCCTGTAGTATCTACAGTGTCTTTTCTCACCAGCTCTGGTCTCCATGTGGAACTTCTCTTTTCTCTGAGCCACTGAGAGGTCCTACCTCAGGACCATTTGACTGGTACCACCTGAGGATAACACTGTCCTTGCTGGAGGTAAGGACAGTGGTTCCTGGGCTGCCAGTTCTCAAGGTGTTGCAGTGGTGGTGGGCTCAGCAAAGAGGCAGAGAAACTGGTGCTCTCCTTTGTTCTCTGACTCATCTGGTTCCCTGGGGCTGCTGGGGAAGGAGGAATTGGAAGACCTAATCTACTTGGAAACCACCTGAAAAATAACAATTTCAGGTTCTGCGCACAAAAGCCTCAAAATAATGTGCCTTGAGTTAGGCTGAAACCCCCTTACCAGCTTATTTTTTTCTGTTTAGCCTTATATCTCTACCTTCTCTGGACACGTATTCATACTGCCTCACACTTTCTTCTTCAAAAAATAAAATGTTATATTTCACATAAGACCCGGGCTGGATCCAGAAAAACTTATATGCTCTGTCAGACTTACCCCATAATTATGAATAATCTTTAGATTCAGCTGAACTCAACACTACTCAAATAGTAGTGGAGGTTAAAAGTGAATAATGTCCTACAAGGCTAATAATGGTGAAAGACAGCAGTCACTAGTGATCCTCTTTTCCTTCCCTGCCCCCATTTTACACTGACCAAGTAATCGCTTTCAATTTTCAGCAATTTCTTCTTTTACTTAACTCTCTATCTAAATAATATGCTTACACTGTCAACTCTTGATTTTTCAGTTTTATGCATCATATACTAACTTTTCATTGTGAACAACAGGAATGTACTTCACTTCCTCCCCATCACCACCTTGCAGAAATATATTTTCCTTTTCTTCATTGTCCAATATAGTCATATGATATTTGCTTATATTAATGTTTCATGTTTATGTTGTTATGCTTATATAACGACTCCCAGCTGCAGCTGTGCTTTATAGCCGATGTCCCCAACCCCCAGGCCACAGACTTGTAGTGGTCCGTGGCCTGTTAGGAACCAGGCCACACAGCAGGAAGTGAGTGGCAGGTGAGTGAGCTAAGCTTCATCTGTATTTACAGCCACTCCCCATCACTCGTATAACTGCCTGAGCTCCGCCTCCTGATAGGTCAGTGGCTGCATTAGATTCTCATAGGAGTGCAAACCCTACTGTGAACTGCACAGGTGAGCGATCTGGGTTGCACGCTCCTTATGAGAATCTAATGCCTGATGATCAGAGGTGAGGCTGAGACAGTGAGGTTAGTGCTGGGGAGCGGCTGCAAATACAGATTATCATGAGCAGAGAGGTTTGACTGCACAGAGACTATAGTTAATCAATTGCTTGCAGACTCATATCAAAACCCTGTCAGTGAGTGGCAAGTGAAAACAAGCTCAGGGCTCCCACTGATTCTGCATTATGGTGAGTTGCATAATTATTTCATTATATATTACAGTATAATAATAATAAAGTGCACAATAAATGTAATGCACTTGAATCATCGTGAGCCATCCCCCTGCCTGCCCCTGGTCCATGGAAAAATTTTCTTCCATGAAAATGATCCCTGGTGCTAAAAATGTTAGGGACCACTGCTTTATAGTAATTATAATGATTTTCTTTTCTTGTGTGTATCTTGTGTTTTACCTCAAATTCATTTCTTTATTTTACTTTTGCTTAGTTTTCTGCGTATCTGTCACTAATTTGTTGTTCAGATTCTGCTAGGAAAATATGTATACTCAATGTATTTTAAACTCATTAGGTTTTCTATCAATTCCATCTTCTTGCATCATCTTTTCCAGAGCAATATGTCCTATTCCAGTCTGGACTGGCTACTATCTCAGGCTTCTGTATAGCTTTTATTCTGGAGTATCCCTTCTGTCATTTCCTTGTTTCCTCAATTAAATGTACTTTTTTAACTGCCTTCCACCTTTTATTAAATGAGCACGTCTAAAAGAGAAAGGAAATGTGAGATAATCATTTTCTAAAAAATTGTTTTAAATTTTTTTTTGCAGTATGTGGGCCTATCACTGTTGTGGCCTCTCCCGTTGTGGAGCACAGGCTCCAGACGCACAGGCTCAGAGGCCACGGCTCATGGGCCCAGCTGCTCCACGGCATGTAGGATCTTCCCGGACTGGGGCACGAACCCATGTCCCCTGCATCGGCAGGTGGACTCTCAACCACTGTGCCACCAGGGAAGCCCCGATAATTATTTTTAAGAACAGATATGTCTGTATATTTACTCACTTGGTTCAAATTTTGCTAGATGTAGAATTTGAGGTTTAAGCAAAACTTCCAGAAGTTTGAAATCATAGCTCCATTTGGGAGAAGAAACTGGAGCATAGCCCCATCTTTCACCATATATAAATTTACATGATCCTACTATTTTCACCAGAGTATTTCTCTTTCCATTGTCTGATATTCAGTCCACAGTCCCTTTGGTTTAGCCTCTCCTAAGGATGAAGGGGAGAAGGAGATCTGTAGTCTAAGTGCATCCTAAATGGACTTTGAAAAAATCCTGATGAAGTCAGTCCCTCCTGCTACATTTATGTATAGTGGTTTGTGGTGTAACACTACTGAGCCTTTGGTGTGTAAACGAGTGGGGTAAACTGGATTTCTTTTCAGTTTCCCCCTACTAAGTTAGGCTTCAGATTTCTTATGTTTGCTAAGTCAATTACTACTAGTAGCCCACTTCCTACTTTTAGCATTCCATCCTCATTTCTTCTTGTGATTATTGGTTTCTGGCTTTTTATTAATTACTTTGTTGTTAAAATGGTAGAATTGAGAGGAAATGGAGCTAAATGTGTATATCAATCTGCAATGCTGTCTTAAAGAGAAGCTCAATATAGCTTTCTGTCTTCAAGTATTTGTTTGAAACTTTTCAAAGCTACAAAAAATATTCAAGAATAGTACAATGAACAATCTCATACCTGCATATAAGTAACTGATTGATAATAAATTGCCATGGATGTGTCACCCACTCTGAGTGTGTGTATAAGGTCATATCAGTTTCAAATTGGACTAAAGATACTTAAAATAACTATTGATTGAAGGCTAACTTTAGGATGTGCTAAATAACCATCATATGTCCACACTTTATCTCCCTTAAGCAAAGCTGCCTTTATGATTATGAAAATGAGTTTAGAACTGTTTTCTCACTTCATGAAATGAGAAAATTGGAGTACACAAATTTGTACAATCTCGCCTAGCTCTCAAATTTTATGGTTCTATGAATAAACATCACTTATAATTTTGAAAATGAAATAAATTTGAGTTAAAGCAAAGTTATGGAGCAAAATGTCTTATTAAAATGTTTATTTTTCTGCATAAATTCACAATAGGCATATTGTTTGTAATTGTTTATGATATTTATAATTTATAAATTACACCTGTGTATGCTGTCTGAATCCACACCAATAATGAATGAGTTAACTTTGAATCTCCTTATTTGTAACTGAGCCACCTTATACATTAAGTGCATTTGTACAGATTATTGGACTCTAGAACCAAAGATCAAAGGTTAAAAATCTAGAGTATAATTAGGATTCAATTTCAACTTATTTGGCAGTAAATAGAATCTAACATTATTCATATTACAAAAGAGAAAATACTGCTATTAATTTTATATGCAGTTATTCTAATATTTCCCATTTTTTATAGTCTATTCTTCATTTAATTTTACTTGAAATAAACCACTTTAGAAATATAATAGCTACAATAATGCCTTTTCACTTTTAATTGATTCCATTGAGTGAGAGTACATTTTCAAAATCATTATCAACACCATTAGTACAGGGCAAGTAACTATATGATAAAGAACTTTGAGTTTAAATAATGTTGTTATATTTTTTTCTCTTAGGAAGCTCTGATCATGGCAAGTATGGACCATCCACACCTAGTCCGGTTATTGGGTGTGTGTCTAAGCCCAACCATTCAGCTGGTTACACAGCTTATGCCCCATGGCTGCCTGTTGGATTATGTCCATGAACACAAGGATAACATTGGATCCCAGCTATTGCTTAATTGGTGTGTCCAGATAGCTAAGGTGAGTGCCTATCACTTCTGCCTTTATATTTCCTAATCTAGAACAGTTTGGGTATTCAATCTATTTAAATAAAATAAATTATATTTGCTATATTGAAAGATATATTATAAGGAGGTATTTTCATTCAAACCACAGATCAATCTCATAATCTATTTATATATTTTGGGGTTATTGTACTGTGATGTTTGTGTTATATTGACCAGATACCAAAACAAATAACTTATTGGTCAGGAGGAAAAATTGTTATACTGGATTTGTTTGGCTTTGTTGTTGTTTAGGTATAGTTTAGTTAACAAAATTCAAGAAGGAAAAGATTGAAGGTTTGAGTTGTTCCATTTTTAGACGATTTTGTTAGCATAGCATGTACGTTCAATTCTCAGAATTACAAATGATCAAATTCTAAACATTTTTCTAGACATTTTGATAACTCTCGATTGGTCTTTAGTTGTTGTTGTTTTGTTGTTGTTTCTGGTTTTGTTTTGGTTTTGTTTTTTTGTCTGGCACAAGGTCTCAGTCATATAACGTATGTTAGGAGAGTGGTGTGGATTTCAGTACCTGGGGTGATGGAAGGAGATGGTTCTATGTGAAGTAGAAAACATTTACTTGCCTCTTGGGAATTGTGTTTTTTTTCCACCAGAGTTAGCGGATCTTCAAAACTTTCAGGAAGGGCCAGAATTCTGGATTTTTCTCTAAATTTAAACCTTGGCTCAAACTTTTGAAACACCCTGGGAGCCAAACAAAGCTTTCACACCCTGTAGTCCACCAATGTGCAACTTTGGAGTGCATATTTTAAGTTCAAAGAAACTATTACAATTTTCTATACCAAGATAAATAGGTCTGGGATGAGTTTTAATTCACTATTCCAACTCTTATTTACATCAAAATATGACCTGATGTTCTATAAATTCTACAGATCTGATCATTTTAGCATTTGTATAATATAATTGCCAAAATGTTAATCCAGTAGTTTTAGCCTATTTCTTTTTACAATCTGAGAGTGAATAAAAATACATCACCCAAAGAAGAAATTTGAGAAAATTCTTAAAGTGCAAACCCAAAAAATTATTTGAGGGAAAAGTCCAGTTGAGTTTTCTGTACTGTAAATCTTGATATAGTTTCCGTTTGGACCGTGTATTACAATTTTGTGAATATAACATGGCAGACTCACAACTGAGAGGATTCTTTACAGTAATGAAGTTTGAAATATCACTCTTCAAAAACTGATTTAATTATCTAAGAACTTCTATAATTTATAAGGTGAGCTAAATGTGCAATAGACATTTTCAAATCATCCTAGCACTATAAATGAAAACAAAACTAAGTTTTGAATTTCTTAGTCCTTCTCTATATTTCCTGCAGTCTTCTCCATAATTTAGGTTTTGTCCTTAGGGATTCATGGCATTAATATATCATTTATGCAAGACTGTACACTCTAATAATAGAAGCTACTTTCCGTTCCCTGAATAATCACACTGTTTTAAAATCGTTTTGCCTTTGTAAATGACATTCTTTCTGCTTAGAAATCTTTTCTCGTAGCTTCTTGATTCACGTAGCATGATGTTTTTGATCCATCAACACTGATTGGGCTTCCTCCCTTATGAAGTCAAACTCTTTTCTCTCTAAAGAGAAGTAACTACCTTCTCTTCTGTGTTAGTTTGTATTGTATTATTTAAATGTTATACTTCATGTTTATATAACTCTCTGACTATATGGCATATTTGTTTAGTCATTAATCTTTTAATAAATATGTGTGGACACCTACCATGTGCCAGGTATGATGTAGACTGAGGTGTCTAATGGTAAGAACAAACATTCAACAAATAAAACAACTAGGTATAGGATTGAACACTTTGGTTTAGATTTTGAAGAAAAATAATTACAGGGGAGACTTAAGGACAGACTCCACTGAGTCCCGAGAGAGACTTTGGCTATGGGAAGAAATTTAGGCAGAGGAAGGATAACACAGAGCCCTATATATATGGTGACCATGTAATTTGTCATCTAAATGAACAAGTTTAAGAGTGAAAGGAGGCTATATTACTAGCTATGTCGGGACAACAGGCACACAATGTCCTAAACAGAGCAAGGTATGTGGTAACACTGTGTAGCATGAAAAATTTGGATTTTATAATAAATGCAGTTAATATTGAAGTATTTTGCCCTGGACATGATATAATCTAATTTATTTTCTAAAGAGATCATGCCAATTTATGTATGGAGATTAGATTGAGACAATGTAAGAATGGAAATGAAGATACCAGTTAGAAGTCTGGAGGTAATGAAAATAAGAAGTTAATGAAATTATGAAACATTTTTAAGACAGTTTAGGTATTTGATTATTGATTAGAGGATGCTGTGGGAGGGAAATATGGTGGTGCTGTTGCCTGAGGTGGAGAAGGCTAGTTCAGTTCCAGACATGACAAATTGACAGGGTTTATTGAACATAAAAATGGAGCTATCAATTTGGTAGTTGAATTTGGTCAGGATTGTAGATATAGATTTAAGAGTTATAAGTATTCAACTATATGGGAAGATATGAGATTACCTAGTAGTTACTGATTTGGTCTTATTCATAATTTTTCCCAGCACTTAAAATTGGGTCTTACATGTAGGTAGCTATTCAATATATATTTAATAAATATGTTTACCTCATAAAGAAAATGAAAAAAAAAATACCCTTAAGGAGGGAGTCCTCCCTTTATCTTTTTTTCCTATTTTGGGGGCAGAATTTTGTAGTGGAAACAGCATTAGGGTCAAAAAGACCTACATTAGTATGCCGGTGCCCACGTTTTCATTTTGTGAATTTGAGTAAATTATTCAACCTTTTTGAATTTTTGTTTCTCAGTGTATTAATGGAGTTAATAATTATTACATTTTTCTTCATCCACAAAATGAGTATAATACTATGTACCTTCAGTAGGCTGAAAAATAATCCCCTGCCTTCAAAGATGTTATGCCCTATCCCCATCTTCTGTGAGCATGTTAATTTACATGTTAAAAGGCATTGTGAGGATGTGATTAAATTAAAGATCTTGAGATGGGGAGATGATATTATCCTGGATCATCCAAGTGGGCCAATGTAATCCTAGGATCCACATAAGTGGGAAGCAGAAGAATCAAAGTAAGAGAGAGAAGATATAAAAACGGAAGCAGAGTTGGAGTGGTATGCCTTGAAGATGGAGAAAGGGGGACACAAGCTGCAGAATACAGTCGACCTCTAGAAGCTACAAAAGGCAAGGGAACAAGTTCTCCCCTAGAATCTCCAGAAGGAAAGCAGCCCTGCCAACACCTTGATTTTAGTCCAGTTTAGAAACTGATTTTTGACTTCTGATGTCCAGACCTGCAAGAAAATTAATTTGTATTGTTTTAAGCCACTGCATTTGTGGTAATGAGTTATAGCAATAGAAAACTAATGAACTTCTTCATAGTGATTTGCAAAGATTAAATAAAATAGCTCATGTAAAATCCCTGGCTCAGCTCCTAGATCACGGAGTATTTAAAAACAATCTTCTTTTATTAGCTATAGGTCAAAAGCCTCAAAACAGAGAATTGTTTCAGAAATGTCTGTAAGGTATGAATAATTTGGTCTGAGTCAACACAAGTATTTTGCAAATAACTATTTCAGTAACTTAGAGGCTTCTTTTTCTTTACTTCCAATTCTCACTGAGAGAATTTATGAAAGTGAGATATCACCATCATATTTACTCCAATACCCACTTTCATTCTGGCTGCATCCCTTTTATTTATTGACAAAGCTGGTAGAAGGGGAGATATGATGCTATAAAATAACCAACTTATACTTGCATTATAAAATACCTGTGGAAAGTGTAACATAAGTAGAAGAAATAATAATTATGGCTAATATCAAGCACTTACTCTGTGTAAGCCACTACTCTGTATATTTTATTCATTAATTATTTTTCTTATCACAAACCTATAAGGTAAGTATCATTAGTATGTCCATTTCACAGATGGTCAGTCACAGAGAATCTGTTACATGATTAAATTCACACAGCGAGTAAATAAATATAACCACTAATCTATGTTTTTATATATAAAGAAGAAAGTATTTTATAAAATTTCATCCATATTCCAAGTTTTCCTTCCATTCTTCCATTGGTACATCATTCTACAACATTTTATGTAACAGAAACACAAATTTCAACACCAAAATTTCTTCTTATCGGCAGCCATTTTCACTCTGCATGTTCTGCATTTAGAACTTGATTTAATTTGGTAAACAGAGCAGAACGTATTATTATTTAATGTTTGTATAATACCATACGCCTTCCTGGGGCTTTATGAATCCAGGATAGAAGATAACTGGTAGAATTCCTTCTTTCAGAGTTGTTGCTAACAAGTTGGGCAAGCAGTTTTTAAAAGACAACTTGGCAGATTCTGAAAAGTGTATGTGAGTTTAGTGAAGGAACTTCATGGTGAGTCCATGTAGGTAAAGCGTGTCTTACACAACAGGCATCTGCTTGATGCTTTATATATTTTGTATTATGTAATCTTTACTGAAACTCTAGCAGGTATGACCCATTATTCTCCCAGTTTATAGATCAGGAAAATGGAGGAACTTAAGTCCTAAAGGACACAGCAGTATGTTGAAATGCCTGGATTCTGTATCAGTAACTCTGATGCCTCCTGAGCCAGGTCTTTAAACCATTCTTCACCCTTTCCTCTCCAAATATATGCACCACTGCAGCTTATAGTCCCTTGCACTCCTCCTGAATTTGAGGAGTGGAGGAGTGTGACATTTTATCTGTAGTTGTGTCTCATCATCATGCCCATAAAAGAGAAGATTCCATCATGAATAATATTTTTTATTGTCTTCATGGAAATTTGTTATTGCTTTATCGTGAAGGGGTATGTCACATTTTCAGGATCAAGTGCTAGATATTCATTTAATTATGGGGGATTTTTTTAATTGATGTTTTACATCTAAAATATTATGATAAAACAAGCTCAAAACTATTCTGTGAGCTACCATGCAGTATTGATACTGATCACAAGTGACGCTAAAAATTAAGAATTTAAAATGTATAGTTTGGTGCTAGTTTGTGTTAAGCATACAGATTCTAGAACCAGACTGAATGGGCCCAAATCCCAGCTGCCTCAGTTATCAGCTGTGTGGTCCTTGACAAGTTATTTAATCTCTGTGTGCCCCCTGAAAATGAGCATAATAATAGTACTCACTTCATAGAGCAGTTATGAGAATGAGGTAATACTTGTGTTAAAAATGCTGCTTAACATAGAGTAAGAGTGTCCACCACGTGTTATAATTTTGGAAAATATCTGAGGTGAAAACAATAAGGAAAGACACATACATTCATAGTTAGAACACCCTCATGATGTCATTTCAAAACTACTCAATTTTAAAATCTCAAGTATGAAAGATTTAACATTTGTTTTTACACCACACTGAGGGTAGGAGGAGGTCATCTCATGTTTAATATTTAATATCTCTACTTTTTGGAAGAAAGAACTTGTCTCCTATCTTCACGTGCTTTCCTACACAGGTTCCTAAGCTGCTGTTCTACATGCGCTATTATCGTGACCTCTAATTTTCATGTTAGAAAATAGAATTGTTTATAATATTGAACATGTGAAACCAGCAGTGAATTGGCAAAGAGATGAGGTCAGGGTAATTCTTTGAATAGATAGTCTATTACCGGTGAGGAGCAAAGAGAAAATTGTAACTTCTCAATCTCAAGCTAGAAAAGGTTAAAGTGGGTTTAACTTCCTTTAACTGCATAGATTTTATCTTCTGACTTCTTTCTAAGGAGATTATTTGAGACTTTGTTGTTATTACTGCATTTTTAAAGCCTGAGTACTGAGTATCTACCACCATTATTTTTCAAAATCTTGAAACCTTCCTCGGAGCTTTGCTGGCCTATTTTTCTTTACTGTCAGATTTTCTTCTGGCGCTCTAATGATTTTCAGTTTAATTCAGATGTAGTGTTCCCAGGACTTTCTTTTTCAGTGGTTTACAATTGGAACTAGTTAAAAAGATGATTCTAAAAACATTTTTCAGTGGTCCATTGTACACTTGAAGATGATTCATTGTCTGACTAAGATATAAATTGATCCATCCTTAAAATTCCTCTGAAAAGAAATGGAAATAAAGATAATTTGATATTTCAAAGAGTAAAAATGACATAATATGTTTAACCAAAATAATTTAGACCTGCCTATATATAAAGACTCTTTCAGTTATATTTTTGCAAATAGATTGATTCCAACATTTATGATTTCTAAGAAAACTTGTATTGTTCAAAGGTCAACATGAATTTTAACCCAGTTTAATAGATTCTCTCAATTAAACTTTAAAAAAAAATTTTACACTCTTAAGTTGTTTGTCCTCCAGATTACTTGTCTTGCCCACATAATATTCCCTGTTGGAGCTAATGGGAATTCTATTGTGAAATCTAATTTTTGTAGCTATTGGGAGGTGTCTATGGATCTTAATTTTCTTTTTTCTTGATGGCAGAGTGGCAGTTAGTGTGAAGGGAAAAGAGGAGAAAATAATTTCTCTCTTTCTCAGTTCAGAAACATAGTTCACCATGATTGGAAGGAGAGCAGATTTCTGTGTTAAGAAATAAACTTTTCGTCTGTACACAGACATGAAATCTTCCTTAAGGTTTAAATGTATAACATGAGCAGAACCTTCATTTACTTTCTTTCTTTCCTCTTTTCCATTGTTCTCTAGCAGTAATGACACAGAGTGACAGGAAATAGTAAGTTCCCATTTGACTCAGCCATTTCCTTCTACATGAATAAAATTAGACTCAAATCTGAATGTCTGATGTCAGTTAAATGCATGAACTGGGTGCTGAAACTTCTGGTTTGTTTGTGGTCAAGACCAAATTCTATATGTAAATATGACCTCAGTCTTATGCACATATATATAATTTAAAAATAATAAATACATATTCTACAGAAGAGACAGAATACTTCTAACATTCTAGAAAAGATAAAATTGTCATTTATTAAATACATATAATAATATGATAATGACTTTTAATACTGTTTAGAAGTTTGTGAATACTAATTGAGTGGGTTTGGGGGGGTATGTTTTGATACAGAAAAATTATTATATTTTATAACAGTGGAATAGAAGAGACATATTGGAATTAGAAGCCATAGTGTTAGTGGCATAGACAGACTCCAATTAATGACATTTCACAATTTAAATTAAAATAGAGATTTTTTTTTTTAGTCACAGCCACTGTTTGTAAGAGACAAGGATGAAAGTTAGCTTATTATTTATCATTTTTACTGCTACTATTTATCTTTGAAAGCATTATATATTCTAATGAATTGTCATTAGATCTTTAGAGAAATTCAGTAGCATGACTATGACTCAACAGTAAAATTTTATTCAGAATAAATGCATTCAGTGACTTTCCCAAGGTCCTGCAATTAAATAGTAGATGAATGAAGAACTGCACTCAGACTCATGGACAAGTCATTGATTATTTCATGAAGATACAATGTTCAATTTTTTTTACCCTAAAAAAGCAGCCAAATGAGTGAATTTTTGCAGGGTCTCTGTCCATTATTGGATCTATTTCTAAATTAGACTTTTGAGATTTGAATCACAAAGGAGAATATCTACAGTCTTTGTTTAACCAGGAAAAATCATTTATTTATTCATTTAAAAAATATTAAGTTATGATGTAGCAGGTACTATCCCAAGATCTGGGATTTTAAGAAAGAACAAGTCCCTCTATCACAGTTTTTATATTCCCCTGGGAAGAGAGACACAAAAACTAAGTAAACAAAAAACATTGTCCCATGGAGTGAGTGATGAGGTATGGTATCACACAGCAGTATTTTAGGGCAGAATTTAGGAGGAAGCAGCACTGTGTTCCAGTTTTAGCTCTATCACTTATCATCTGTATGACTTAGGCAAATTTCTTACTGTCTCTAATTTTGTTTTCTCATCTATAAAATGGGCAACAGCCTCCATTTGTCCACCTCCTGTGATGGTTAAATGAGATCATGCATTAGCTTTACACATTTGTTACCAAAACTTCAATGCTTAGTATATGTTATTATAATAGCAAATAAAATTACAACATACTGTTTAATATTTATTATCATCAAAATTAATTTAAACGTGACTTTTACAGAAAGATAGCATAGTATAGCAGAAAAAGTATGAACCACAGAGAAATACAACCTGGGTTTGAATTTTGAATCATAGTTAATAAGAGCTTTGAGAGCCATTTTCTCTTTTGCCAAATGAAAATACTTGGGCCTGCATAAAAGGAATCAAAGTTATGTTTATCAAATTTGAATTAATAAATAAATAGAAACAACTGATATTAATCTGAAAAATTAGATAATAGTTTCTACAGAACACAGATACATATAGTTCTTTATTAATTTGTACTCATTTATTATATTCATTTTTTCTTTTGTTTTTATTCATGTACTCATTTATTATTGTACTCATGAATATAGCGAACTTCCATTGATAACCTACTATAATTATAATGATGAAAGCAAGTGGATTTTGCTATTAGATCTGGCTTTGAATCCCAACACTACCAGTCATTAGCTGTGAAATTTTGCACAAGTTCCGTAAACTCTGTGAACTTCCTTATCTAAACATCAGGATAATGATACTTACCAAATAGGGTTATTGTAACAGTTAAATAAAACAAAATGTGTCAATATCTTAACATGTTGTCTAACACATAATATTGCTCAGGAAATATTGACCTTTTTTTGTAATCATATAGAACAGTGCTCTCAAGGCCATCCATTTCAGAAGAGGATCTCTATATGTTTGCATAATAAAGGGTTCACTTGAAATTTTTTTTCCAGGACAAAACACAAATCTGTCCAAGGGAAGTCTTTTCATCATTTCCTCATATTAAACAGAAATAAATTTCATCTGAAATACTAGATTGGAGGAGCATCACATTAGCTATTTATTTTTTTCTAAATTAAAATGATTCCAGCTTGATACTCACCTATCATAGTTGGTCAGAAGTTCCATTTTAACCGTGTATTAGGAGATCCCCATAAGGATTCTTCTAGAGATATCAAAGAATCTGATGAGGAATATGGGATGCTTGGTAAACAGGAGCAGATTCTCCATTTTTCCAGCCTTCATAATTCGTACATGAAGGTGCACTTGTTCAGCTCTACAGAAGCAGAGTTCTCCAATCTTTCTGTCAAGTATGCACAATCCTTATAGTTCCCAAATAATTTTTCATCTTTCTTTTTTATTTTGGCTTATAACATGAGTATTTATTGCTCATGAGTTTGGGTGTGCTGGGTGGCTCTGAGATCTCGACTGAGCTCATTCACATGTTGTGGGGTTGGCTGGGTGTCAGCTGATCTAGACTGGACTGACTGGGGTGACTGGAGGTTTGGGCTCTACTTCACATGACTTTTCTCTCCATCAAGCTAGCTGGGACATGTTCCTATAAATCCTTGTCTCATGGTGTTCAGTCCTCCAGGGCCTGGGCATCCATCTACACACCATCCTGGGAGAGGCTTAGCACTTCTGTGGGGACAGAGTGAGAGTAAGGGGCTAGGTTCCCCCTACCCCACCCCATTCCCAGTCCCTTTCTGGAACTGCCACCAGTGATTCTCTCTTCCCTCTTTGGTCTTAGAGAACCTAATCATTTTTCTCTAGGTTGTTGGGTCCAGCCTCTTTTATGTTCCACCCTCACCTCCAGGGCTAGATAGAAATAAGTCAATTTCTCAAACCACAAAACCTATGAGAGGCTTATCGCCTGGGTGCTGTTGCCTTGGAATTATAATTTTAGGTACTACAATGTAAAATTCCTTTCAAGATGAAGGGCCCAAGCTAGAAACATACAGCATTTCCTATTTATTCTAAAGAAGCAAGCACAAAACACAAATCAAATCAATATCTTAAAGTAATTTGCTGTGTACAAAAGGAAAGAAAAATAACAGAAAAATCACACAGAAGGGACCAGCCCAATGTTCCTTTATGGAGATGGTAAATCTTTAAAACAGTGAATATCAGAACTTATTGAAACTTTGGCACAGGAAGGAGCTCCAGAAGATTATCTATTTCACTGATTTAAAAATTTTAAAACGTGGAATTGTTTTGTCAAGTGAAATTTTACTTGAAAATCTAAACAAATAAAACTGAGCCATACCTATAGCAATAGAAGGTGTTGAAAGGGCTTCATGGTACCCTGAGGGATCCCTAGGTCCTCTCAGAGACCAGCTTTAAGACCATAGATGTGCCTGTACTGAAGATGGGGACAATGAAGATTAAATAGGTAACAGAATCCATTTAAGGCCACAGGTCATAATGACAAAGCCACAATCTGAATTCATTTATCACCCAGTCACCCCAGCCTAGACCAACTGACAGCCAGTACCCCTTACCCTGACTCCATAAGATTTGTGGACTTTTCATTTGTAATTTAGGTGAAATAGCTACTACAGTATTACAGAGATTTAGTCTAAAAGATCATCTACTTTTAATTATCTCATGATAATTTTTAAGTGTCCAGTGAACATTTTCCCCTTCTGGAATATTAAATGAGAGGCAGCTAGTTTATTTTTACTTTGAAGTACTTTTGTGTTTTCGGTTTACCTTCCAAGGGCTTTTTTTTTTTTATCTCTCTTTTCTACCAATAGTTTTTCCTCTCCATCTTTATATCAGAATGCCTAATAACATTGCAACCTCCCAAATTGGTGATAAAGCACCTGGCTGAATTTGAATCATGTTTATCCCCTCCCTGAAACAACCTCCTGCTTTTTATTTATGTGCTAAATTCTCATTGCCTTAAAGGAGGATGATATAAAAGAGGTAGTAAGGGATAAGAGAGCATCTCGATTTTACCAGATTGAAAATGAAGGTTATTGAGGCAGTTTCTAGAGCACAGGTCCCAGAATTGCACTGAAGCCTTAATTATTTCCTGGGGTTTGAATGGAATATGAAGATCTCTCCCTTAGAGGAGTCATTTAGGTTGTTTCTTGTCTAACCTATAAAATAGCAAGCTTCCCTTTTGCTTTGCTTTGTCTGTGGTTTTGTTTGGCATGCTGAGCGACTCTAATTCAGCCAGGAAGTTACTCCATTTTATAAATGGCAAAGGTTTTCATTCAGCTACCATACAAATCCAGAAAGGAAAGAACTTAATTTCTTTACTGCAAATGTATAGCTAGTACTTTTAATGTACTTCTTATTTCGACACAAATCTGAAAGCTTCCAAATCCAAATGGATTAAATTGTACTTTACGTGTGTAAAGTGTTCACAATTATATCTATTAGTCATGATTATGTGAATGAAGTTTGGTATTGTAGCAGATTTTAGGAGCACAGTGGTTTTCTTAAATGCAGAATCAAAGTAGCAGGACCTGCATGTCTAGTTTATGGCTCCCCTGTGGCTTTTGTTTCTAAAATTGTGTAGGTAGATGGGTGTTATAATATTGCTGTCAGGAAGTTGTGACATATAATCATGATCTTTCAGATGTATGTATGCAATGTCATTCTTCCTACTGATTTCAAGATGTTTATAGTAACTCAGAGAGTTAGGACTTGCATTTTGCTGCACATAGGAGAAACAAAGGATGAGATGAAACAATTTGACTGGAAACAGGAGAAACATGTTGGGAATGAAGACAAGACACAGATTTGCTTCCTCTACACCTGCCCAAATTCTTCTCCAGATAGTTCTTTTTTTCTAACTCTTATTTTGAAATAATTTTAGATTCATAGGCAGTTACAAAAAATTGAAAGAGTGTTTCCATTCGTTCCTCACCAATTTCCCCACTGATAACATTTTGTGTAACTATAGTACAAATATTGCAAGCAGGAATTTGACATTGGTGCAATCCACAGAGCTTATTCTGATTTCACCAGTTTTACATAAACTTTTGTGTGTGTCTGTGTGTGTATAGTTCTATGCAATTTTATCACGTGTTGATTTATATAACCACCACCACATCAACATATAGAAGTATTTCATGACCTCATATCATCACTTTATAACTATACAAAACCTCCTAGTTCTTTGTTTTTAATTGTACTCAAGTCTTGCCATGATCTATATTTGTAATAATGACTTATTATTTTAAACATTTTTTTAAAATTTATTGTTTCCCACATTACAGTAGATATATAACACTCTGATATATATATATATATATATATATATATATATATATATATATATATATACACACACTGTTTGATTTTAGCATTAATAATTTAGAAGGGTCTTACTTCAAAAGATATCCTCTATAGATTTGCACAAAAAATATTCTAAAACAGTGACTATGAAGAAGACAAACTTTGTCCTGTGTAGCTATGTGACCTAGGAGGGATGCAACAGTCAAAATGTAGTATTAGATCCTCTTACAATTACTTAGTGGGAACATCTACCCTCCTACTTCTGCACCTTCTAATTACCATAGGAAAGTGGTTTAGCAGGTCACTGGCTGCAGAAGAGAGATAGCCCAATCAAACCCAGAAGGGCATGGAGCCAGAAGGGAGGAAAATAAGGTTAATAATGAAGACAGGCTGAAAATGAATGAGCGAAAGCAGTTAAGGCTTTATGCCAATCTTCTACATTCTGAGAATGTTAAAAATTTTAGAATAACTATATTTAGTACCATACGTGATAAAATAAAATGTACACAGCTTGTATGATATATATGTATGTGTATGTGCCTACAAACATAAATATACACATATACATATATGTGATTTTTTTCTATATCTTGAATATAAATATATTAGTAAGATGAATTTATGTTTTAAATATGGAATAATTCTATGTAGCCAAAATTCGACATTATTCAATTTAATATGGAAAGGAGCACAGGATGGGAAGAGTCATTTATTGTCATGATTAGAAATATTAGGCTAAACAGTGTGCAAAATTTTACTTTTCATTATCTAAATTTGATTGATTAAAAGGAGGTTGTTGGCAGATGTTTATTATTTTTTCAGCAGGCTAAGGTGAGAGATTAACAGAATATATGTGTAGCTGTGGAAAGGAAGGGGAGCAGCTATGAGCACATAAGAGTGGCTATGGGTCAAAGATTTTATCCTTCATTAAGAATCCTTTTCCTAAGCTCAGTATCTACCCCATCACAAAGTGAACAAAAAAAAGTGCTTAATGACAGTCATCTATCAGTTAGCCTCATTTTCAGCTTCAGGATTCTGCTATTCCCAATGCTCTATGCCTTGACAAGGCTGATTGTATAATTACGATAGTACATCACCCACTCCTAGTGCACTTTCACTGGCAAGGACTAGAACTAGGGACTTTTTGATGATTATTGCCCCAAGCAAGCACATTAGTATGAATATAGTTTACTAATGGGGCTGCTCTATTAGAAATTGTAGATAAGATTTAAACCAAGGAATTTTTTTATGAAGACCCCTGTAGATTAAATGTCAGATTGAGTTAGAGCTTTAAAATTTAAAATATTGTATTTTTTAAGACAAAATGAATGATTCCCCTGTATTTTCAAATTCTTTCTAGTATGTATTAAGAATTTATAAAGCTTTCTCAAGAATGCATAAGTGCTAAATAAAAGAATATCCTTAAGTTAATTTCTATACAAGGTTAAAGAATTCCATAAAAATATAGCTAATATGGGTTGGAGTGGCTTTTATGAGATACTGTTCTTAATCTGGGTGCTAGTACTCCGTTTGTGAAATATATATATCTTGAAAAAATTTTTGAGTCTAGTTGTTTACATTTTGCTTTAAAAATTTTAGATGGTTATTCCTTTAAAGCTTTGGCACATCAAGTCAGAACACCAAACTGAAATGACTTGGTTTCTACTATTGACTGGAAAAATGTCTGGCAATTCCTGAACCAAGATTGTACAGGTAAAGATCTTTCATGGTAGGGTTGAGAAAATTTCATTAATTCTTCCCAGTCCCTGGTATACAATCAATCAGTCCTGACTGGTGCTGATCAGAGCTTTTGTGGAACAAGTTGTCTTATAATAGTTTGGTTTCATGTAGACCAGTGATGACAGTTCATGGCAGTAACAATACTGGAAAGTAATGACCCCTATGTCTTTAACCTAAGTGTTCATGAAGCAAGATCAATCCTGTAGCCAAATCAGCTAACACTTGCATTGAGGCTATGCTTAATATTGGGCAAAGGACTTTATATGGAATACCTCTTTTTCAAAGTTTATTTTATTGAATTATAGTTGATTTACAATGTTGTATTAATTTCTACTGTACAGCAAAGTGATTCAGTTATACATATATATATACATTATTTTTTATGTTCTTTTCCATTATAGTTTATCACAGGATATTGAATATAGTTTCCTTGTGCTATACAGTAGGACCTTGTTGTTTATCCAGCCACAATTCTTACAAAGAACTATAGGATAGACACAATTATATGTTTAAATGAGTTAATATGTGTAAACTATCTTGCACAATGCCTGATACATACTAACACTCAATAACGTTAGATATTATCACTCCTGTTGTTATTGCTCATATTATTCCTATTTTACATGAAAACACTGAGACTCAGAGAGGTTATGTAACTTGTCCAAAGTCACATAACTAATAAGCATGAACATGTGATACTTGCACAAACATATTTAAGCATTTCCACATGTTGCCTCTCTCAGGACCACTATGTTATATGATCTAGGGACAGGGCAAGACAGTGACCTCAAATAGATAGTACACCTGCCTAACTAGTTCTGCATCTTAATTAGATAATTGAAGGAACTATTTCTTATTTCCTGTCATAACCTGTAAAATATAAAGTATAAAACTGATCCAAGCCAGGTAACTTGTACCATAATTTTGTGGAGAATATGGGAGAGCACGAACAGTATATATCAATACATAGACTTGATTTCTTCTAAAATCACAGTCTTAGTCACAACTACTCTTGTTATTATCTTCTTTTTTTTATTAAAACATAACTAAGTGGTGTGACAGTTTATTTCACTACTACATTTATCTGAGAGCACACCAGTATAATCCATATGACACCTATGGACTATCATTTTATCAAAAAGTCTCTATGCAGTGAGACTTTAATAGGTGGCTTCTCACAGGACAGTAATCTCTCCATGCTTTTGATCTTATTCACAGGTACTCCAAGGTATCTGGCCGCAAATTCTTCACATTTTCATCAATCACTGAGGTAGTGGAAAACTTTTTTTTTTTTTTTTAACTTGCATTCCCCAAAAGACTGGCTTGGAAAAACATTATTGAAAACTTCTTTTAAATCAGATTCAAGATATTACAGTAGCACCTGCTAGAGTCTGTCAACATTTCCACGATAAACCCTTATTTTCCAGGTTTATTACTTAGCTGTAAAATTTTCCTGTGGACTCTGATACAAAATACAGAATTTCAGCCCAAAGCAATTTTTATTATCATCACTCAAATATTGAGATTTTTCAAGTCATGATTGTTTTTAAAAATGCCTCAAAAGTCAAACACTTTGGGGGACACCCACACATTTTAAGCCCTTTATAAAATGCAACATTAAAAGTAATTTATTTCTCATAAAAACCAAAGAAGTAGATAAGTAGAATCTCAAAGCCTGAAGGGGAAATTTTGTGAACCCACACAGACTTATTTCCTTATGATTTGGGGGCTAATTTGCTATTTAGATTGAGATTTTTAATATTACTACAATAAGCTTTCAAGAACTTGGCACCATATGGATCTAAAAGAAATTGGATGGTAGGCAAAGGAGAATTACAATAAAGACTGAACATGCAACCCAGAGAAATAATATTCTCAAAGCTACTGATGTTGCTTCCATCTGAGATAATGTCGTGTATTTTGTTTTGTTTTGTTCTCCCTACTGGTAAGCCTAAGGAAGGCTGATAAACAGTTTATAAAGTGTTGAAACATCAGATGGGCTACTAAAATCAGGGATTTTATCAGGAAAATAACCCCCGCTGCAACTTAATTGAATTTCTTGTCAACAGAAATTAGTACATTGGAAGTTCTAAATTTTTCTATCCCGAAAACCCATATAACACAGGCAGGAAAAATATGGATTATTTATTCTCCAGCTAACTCTTACATCTCTCTAAATAAGAGGTGTTTAACAGGAAAATACTACCTGGGTGTGCTCTTCCCTGTTAAGTCTGAATGAATTTTAAAACCTCTACTTTGGTTCAGATAAGGTGGGTAAGTTGGTTACACTTTATATCCTCGAAGAATTGTGATCTCAGAACTTAAAAGGAGTCACTCCTGGGGGAGTTCTGGTCATTAATAATTCTAAAGCACTTGCAATGCGTTCTTGGGTATGTAAAGGGGAATCTGTATTTCAGTATAATGGAGGGAAAAAACTAGATGGAAGAAATTTTACTACCTTGGCCATGCTTAATCAAAGCTATCAAATAACCTTCCCAATTCCCTAAAGTGGGTGGAATATAATTTAAAATATAAATTTTCAGGACAACCTCTGACTTGCTTTCTATTTTCACTAAATTATATATGTAGCAGATGGTATTCTATTAAGGTTTATATGTATCTTAGCATGAACATGACATGGAGGATAGGGGAGATAGGTATGGATCATAAGACTGCTTATACTGGTCATAACAAAGTGAATTTTCATGTACATCGCTGACAGGCCTAAAAGCTGAATTTAAGTTCCTCATACATTAAAATTATGAATGCAGATTAAAGATGTTAGTTAAAATACACACAGATGTCAGAAGGGAGTTGCCCATGAGATATGGACACTTAAGATTTTTTACTGGCTTCTTTCTAGCCAGGAGCCCAAACTGTAAACATCTGAGTACAGGGAGGTATGTGGAAGCCTTAGGAGGCTATTAACATTTTGAATGAGAGATAAATGGTGATCTCAACAAAAGTAATATTTATGAGCATTAAGAGCAGGAAGACAAGGGGCCTCCTATAATTACTGGATGATGGATGAATGATTATGTTTGGTAAAATGTTTTATAAATTACCAAACCTAAAATAAATGGCAGATATGCTAGCTTACGTCTAATTTTCAGAGTTTAGCAGACTTCTGAAATAGAAAGCTCTGACAAAATTTATTTGGACTTTCCTTCCTATATAAACACTTTTTGACTTGGTCCTCTTTGGTGAACTATGTTCCTTGGCATAGTAATACCTCTGGTTCTCTCTGTACACCTCTGCCTCTCTCTCTTCATTTGAGTCTTCCAGTTCAGAGCTTATTTATCTGATAGTCTTTGACCTTGGCTCACATATCATATTGAATATTTAGAAGTATAGTCACCCAAATAGCACAAAACTTCTAGCTAGTATTTGTCCCTAAAGACATAGAAGTATGGCAGTGTCATAGAAAAGAGTTTCCACAAGTCCTGTGAATCACAGTTACAGGGGATGCCGTCAGATTAACAGGGAAATGAGAGGGGAATGGAAAGATTAGGGTAAAGTCAGGATTCAAGAAGTACCTTCTCCCTTCTTTTCCATCTTACAGTGTCAACAGCCAGCAAACCAGAGCAGAGAGGTAGTTTTCCTGGACTGTTTTAGAGTAGTTTCCAAGATTGCTTAGGGGAAGCCACAAAAGACTGCTTCAATCTGATGCCCAAACAGTCTGTCACTGAGGAAACTCTTCTAGCAACCTGCAGGCCATGCGCTATGTTTGTCTTTCTGCCTAAGGTACTCACCAATTATGTAAGATGTAAATGTAAGCAGATCTCCCTTCCAGAGGTAAGAGTAAAGGACTTGAGGAATGCTTTCTATGCTTCAGTTTATTAAAGAGGATGAAGAGTTCCTAGGTAGAAGGAAAGTAATAAATCCAAGAAGAAATCCAGAAAATCCAAAGCATCTAGGTAATGGGATCAGTATCAATATAAAAAATGTGGACCCTCCCTCCACCATGTATCACATCTTTGGCTTTGGTTCAAGTAATCCTTCAAAACTCAAGACTACTCCTATGCAAAATGATGATAATAGAAGTACTTACCTGGTAGAGTTGTGAGCATTAACATAACACAGACCAGTTAATGTATGTAAAGAACTTAATTTAGTACAGACCTACTAGATTATAAGAGTTTAATAATGCCTCATACTTAGTGAGGACTTGTTGAACTTTACAACGATAATACTGACAAAAATGATATATTAAACAATTAGAACATACAGGTGTCAAAAAGAAAAAGAGGAAAATATGTATCAATGAAAATTATAACAGCTCTAAACATCTGCACTTATTCCATTGGATAAAGGCCTGATGAAGAAGAACATCTGTGTCATGGAGAAATAAAAGGATTCACAGAACCAATTACAAAGATGTCTCCCCTGAGATTGATCTTTGCTACTTAGTTAACCCTTGCTAAGGAAAAGGGAGGCAGCTACATGATCTGACAAGAATATTCAGTGTCAGGCTCTTTGTCTGGGTGTATAAGACAAGGCTAGTCAAACCAACCAAATAGTTACACATCGTGGTGAAACAAATAATACTATTATAATAACCAAGCTGTATCTCCAGGATTTGGACTTTGAGGTCTTGAATAAGAAATTAAAATATAGTCTATGGAGACACAAGGGACAGGTTGATTTCTTCTTATTACTTTGAAAAGAAAGAAGGACATTGGGAGTGAACAATAAACTATATAGATGGAATCTAAGAGCAGAATTTTATTTCATTTTTTAAAATTTCATGGCTCATCAAAACTCTGGGCTGTTGATAAGGAAATAGCATGCATCTCCTGAGATCTGAGCAAAATATATTTGACCAGAGATTCCTATATTTGATCAAAGAGGCTTTAAAGAAATAGAGAAGTATCACATTGCACCCAATATTCTCCCCAAAAGAGGGAAGTGCAAGAGCAAGTGTAATAGTTTCTTATACATAATCACAAAGAAAAAGATGGAGAAAATTGACCTCTCCATCCAGAAACATATTGTGTGTGTGTGTGTGTATAATTTACCATATATGAATTTAAAAGAATAACCATGAACAGGTTGCTTATCTTTTAGGAGGAAAAAATAATAATCATTCTCTGGTGACCCTACCCAGGATTCAAAATTAACTACACTATCTCACCATATTGTAACACTAGTAGCGTTGTGTACTATAACACTAACTATATCCAATTTCTCATGTTCCAGTAACTCATCAGTGAGAAAACAAAACAAACAAACAAAAGCAAAATTTTTAATGTCCTTTTTTTATTTATCTACCCAGACAGTGAAACTGCTCTCTTAGAAATAATCAGTGACCAAGCAAAAGTTAATTTTCCAGTTCTTGTCTTAACCTCTCTGAAACATTATCAGTCTGACATTTTGCAATTCACTTTGCTTAATATCTTTTGGGGAAAAAAAATAAGTCTCTAGTGTCTCTATTCAGGATTCAAAACTCAAATGCCATCTTCTCCTTAAACACTATCCAGCTTTTTCTCTGCTCCTACCAGGTGTTTGCCCCCTCCTGGATGCAGTACTAGGACTTAAAACATCTCTTTAATATATTACACTGAATTGTAATTATTTGTACAGATTTCTCTCCCCTACTGGACTGTGATTGTTGAATACTGTGTATTCTTTGTGTTTGTGATTCTACCAGTCAGCACAATGTTTACTGCAGAGTGGGTGCTCAAAATAAGTATATGGTAAATATATGTTAAAAAATAAAATATAAATATATACGTATATTTGTTACACAAACTCACATATCAGCAGGTTGTTCATGGACAATATGAGTGCAAGTATCTTCATAATAATACTTAGAGAATGAATAATAAGCAAAACAAGCTTAAATTGTTTTCTCAAGGCAATAAATTTGGTATCAGCAATATCACCTAGACTTACTAGACTGGGACTTAGTAGGCATTTTGCATGACTTATGGATATATCAAAGACGTACACAAGAAAACAGCATATAAAATCAAGGACATGTGATGAAGTCTGGTACAAACTTGAAAATAACATTATCATAAAGGCTACTGTACAGAGTGAGTTGAGGCTATGTAAAGTACAACTAGCAATGGAAAGGATTTCAAAAATTTAAGTTTTCAACATAAGAAAGAATTGTTCCACTGCTTGGGGAACATTAAGTCATGATAAATAGAACATTAAAACCAAATCAAAACAAACAAAAACAAACAAAATTTAAAAATACTCTCTTATTTCTGCCTTCTGTCTTAGGGAGAATCACCTTGACATTGGCAAAGTTAGAGGCATATTAGTATGGTACTAAAACATCAGAGAGATGAAGAGAGAAACTGACTCCATCCTTTAAATGACTTGAAATGAATTATATTCCAATGATGTGTAGCTAGCTCCTGGGCCCCTAACTAGAATTCCTGAAGCATTATGGAAACCAGGAAGAGGACCAGAAAGCTTTAAGTGTATGAATGATGTTATTTATTTATTTAAAAGTGCAGACTATGGAAAACTGTATCTGAGTCATCAGTTATTATACAGATGATTCTGAATTCTTAGGTAAGGAAGGATCCCACAGAGATTGAGGTACACTCACTTAAAACAAATGAAATCCACAGGTTTATTAGATGGATGGGTCAGAAAAATTCTACAGACAAGGTATCTCATTTTGGCAAGGTATTTGTAAATTTTTCACCATTGATGAGGACATGAAACATTAAGGGACAATTAAGAATTTTCAGTGCTGGTTTGGTAGAAATAATCTTACCAAATAGCTTTGATTAATATACCAACATCAACCTTGGTGATTCTAGTAGTATATTAGAGACTTTTATTCCTAGCCCTGTTAGGTCATATGTTTTATTGACTGCATGGATGAAAATTTGCTTTCCTTTAACTTAGATAAAGCTGGCAGGAATTGATAACATTTTTAAAATGACAAAATCAAATGTTTCATGTATCTGGAGTTAATACTGTGATAAAGATGAGTAAAATTCAGATTCCTATACTACTTTGTTTTATATAGTCAGTGCACACAGTTAAGACAGGGAAAACTGGTTAAACGGTACTGCATATTAAAGAGACTGTGGTTCTCAACTACAAGAAGTCATTAAATAATGAAATGAACTCATTAACTAATCCAATGAAGTTATATGCTTTCTACCCTACAACATACACATGTTCATATTCACATCAAACACATGGCATTCTCAGATTCTCTGGATATCACATATATGCATGCCATAAGTTCTAAGAATCCAGACAAGAACCCTTAGATAGGAGTGCTTAGCTGTGGTACTCTAACACATTATTTCACACTTGACCTTCCTTAGCAAATATACAATGTCCAGAATAAGAAGGTTTGCTAATTCTGTACAGATTATATAGAGAATATAATGCTGCTTTCTAGGTCAAGTTTAGGTATAATGAAATTAAGACAAGAGAAACTAGACTACTGAATGGTCAGGGAATCACACGTTATGAGAAACATCTGGAGAATTTTATGTCTAGGAAACTGACGTTTGTAAGAGATCCAATGATTGTCTTTAAATTTTCAAAGAGTTATAACTTGGAAAAAGAGTAAAATTATTTTGTTATATAAAATTTGGTAGAAAAAACACCAAGTGTGGAGAGTATAGGAAGGTAGATTTGACTCTTTACTATACAAGGAAGATACACTTAACATCTGGATTTATATAAAAATAGAATGGGATGCTTCATAAAGTTATTATCTCTCTGTCAATGGAAGTATTCAGGTAAAGTATAGGTATTCTCATGCCTGAGGTGTTGTGAAAGGAATGCCTATAGTGGGAGAAGGGAGTACTAGATTATGCTCAAGGCTTCAAGTTGAAGATTCTATGATCCGCTTATATGTTTAAAGAATACTAAATGACAAAATATTTGTACTTATTTTTGTTATAGTGAACATTAAGGAAGAAACCAGTATGGACACCTATTATTGGATGTTTCTGAGTTTGCCTTAATTTATATCTGTTACACAGAGTTAATTTATTTTCATTTAACTTCTTTTTCAGTGCTACTGTTCACTTTATTTTTTTATTACTTATCTATTTTATACATATTAGTGTATATATGTTAATCCCAATCTCCCAATTCATCAGCCCCCACACCACTTTCCCCCCTTGGTGTCCATACGTATGTTCTCTACATCTGTGTCTCTATTTCTGCCTTGCAAACTGGTTTATCTGTACCATTTTTCTAGATGCCACATATATGTGTTAATATACAATATTTGTTTTTCTCTTTCTGACTTACTTCACTCTGTATGACAGTCTCTAGGTCCATCCACGTCTCTACAAATGACCCAACTTCGTACCTTCTTTATGGCTGAGTAATATTCCATTGAATATATGTACCACTTCTTCTTTATCCATTCATCTGTTGATGGGCATTTAGGTTGCTTTCATGACCTGGCTATTGTAAATAGTGCTGCAATGAACATTGGGGAGCATGTGTCTTTTTGAATTATGGTTTTCTCTGGATATATGCCCAGTAGTGGGATTGTTGGGTCATATGGTAATTCTATTTTTAGATTTTTAAGGAAATTCTGTACTGTTCTCCATAGTGGTTGTATCAATTTACATTCCCACCAACAGTGCAAGACGATACTCTTTTCTAAACACCCTCTTCAGCATTTGTTGTTTGTAGGTTTTCGGAGTATGCCCATTGTAAACGGTGTGAAGTGATACCTCATTGTAGTTTTGATTTGCATTTCTCTAATTAGTGATGTTGAGAAGGTTTTCATGTGCTTCTTGGCCATCTGTATGTCTTCTCTGGAGAAATGTATATTTATGTCTTCTTCCCATTTTTGGATTGGGTTGTTTATTTTTTTAATATTGAGTTGCATGAGCTGTTTATATATTTTGGAGATTAATCCATTGTCTGTTGATTCATTTGGAAATATTTTCTCTCGTTTTGAGTGTTGTTTTTTGGTCTTGTTTATACTTTGCTGTGAAAAAGCTTTAAAGTTTCATTAGATCCCATTTGTTTACTTTTATTTCCATTACTCTAGGAGGTGGGTCAGAAAAGATCTTGCTGTGATTTATGTCAAAGAGTGTTCTTCCTGTTTTCCTCTAAGAGGTTTATAGTGTCCGGTCTTACATTTAGGTCTTTAATCCATTTTGAGTTCATTTTTGTGTATGGTGTTAGGGAGTATTCTAATTTCATTCTTTTACATGTAGCTGCCCAGTTTTCCCAGTACCACTTATGGAAGAGACTATCTTTTCTCCATTGTATATCCTTGCCTCCTTTGTCATAGATTAGTTGACCATAGGTGACTGGGTTTATCTCTGGGCTTACTATCTTGTTCCATTGATCTATATTTCTTTTTTTGTGCCAGTACCATATTGTCTTGATTACTGTAGCTTTGTAGTATAGTCTGAAGTCATGGAGTCTGATTCTTCCAGCTCCGTTTTTTTCCCTCAAGATTGTTTTGGCTATTCGGGGTCTTTTGTGTCTCCATACAAGTTTTAAGATGTTTGGTTCTAGTTCCATAAAAAATGCCATTGGTAATTTGATAGGGATTGCATTGAATCTGTAGATTGCTTTGGGTAGTATAGTCATTTTCAAAATATTGATTCTTCCAATCCAAGAACATGGTATATCTCTCCATCTGTTTGTGTCATTTTGATTTCTTTCATCAGTGTCTTATAGTTTTCTGAGTACATGTCTTTACCTCCTTAGGTAGGTTTATTCATAGGTATTTTATTCTTTTTGTTGCAATGGTGAATGGGACTGTTTCCTTAACTTCCCTTTCTGATATTTTGTTGTTAGTGTATAGGAATGCAAGAGATTTCTGTGCATTAATATTGTATCCTGTGACTTTACCAAATGCATTGATTAGCTCTAGGCGTTTTCTGGTGGCATCTTTAGGGTTATCTATGTATAGTATCATGGCATCTACAGTGAATGTTTTACTTTTTCTCTTCCAACTTCTGTTCCTTTTATTTCTTTTTCTTCTCTGATTGCTGTGGCTAGGACTTCCAAAACTATGTTGAATAAGAGTGTCGAGAATGGACATCCTTATCTTGTTCCTGATCTTAGAGAAAATGCTTTCAGTTTTTCACCATTAAGAATGATGTTTGCTGTGGGTTTGTCATATATGGCCTTTATTGTGTGGAGGTAGTTTCCCTCTATGCCCACTTTCTGGAGAGTTTTTATCATAAATGGGTGTTGAATATTGTAAAAAACTTTTTCTGCATCTATTGAGATGATCATATGTATTTTATTCTTCAATTTGCCAATATGGTATATCACATTGATTGATTTGTGTCTGTTGAAGAATCCTTGCATTCCAGGGATAAATCCCACATGATCATGGTGTATGATCATTTTAATGTGCTGTTGGATTCTGTTTGCTAGTATTTTGTTGAGGATTTTTGCATCTATATTCATCAGTGATACTGGTCTGTAGTTTTCTCTTTTTTGTAGTATCTTTGTCTGGTTTTGGTATCAGGGTGATGGTGGCCTCATAGAATGAGCTTGGGAGTGTTCCTTCCTCTGCAATTTTTTGGAAGAGTTTGAGAAGGATGGGTGTTATCTCTTCTCTAAATGTTTGATAGAATTCACCTGTGAAGCCATCTGGTCCTGGGCTTTTGTTTCTTGGAAGTTTTTTTTTTTTTTTTTTTTTTTTTTTTGTGGTACGCGGGCCTCTCACTGTTGTGGCCTCTCCCGTTGCGGAGCACAGGCTCCGGATGCGCAGGCTCAGTGGCCATGGCTCACGGGCCCAGCTGCTCCGCAGCATATGGGATCCTCCCGGACTGGGGCACGAACCCCTATCCCCTGCATCGACAGGCGGACTCTCAACCACTGCACCACCAGCGAGGCCCTCTTGGAAGATTTTTAATCATAGTTTCAATTTCATTACTTGTGATTGTTCTTTTCATATTTTCTATTTCTTCCTGGTTCTGTCTTGGAATGTTGTACCTTTCTAAGAATTTGTCCATTACTTCCAGGTTGTCCATTTTATTGGCATAGTTTTGTTTGTAGTAGTTTCTTAGGATGTTTTGTATTTCTGCAGCGTCTGTTGTAACTTCTCCTTTTTCATTTCTAATTTTATTGATTTAAGTCCTCTACCTCTTTTTCTTGATGAGGCTGGCTAAGGGTTTATCAATTTTGTTTATCTTCTCAAAGAAACAGCTTTTAATTTTATTGAACTTTGCTCTAGTTTTCTTTGTTTCTATTTATTTATTTCTGCTCTGAACTTTATGATTTTTTTCCTCCTACTAACTTTGGATCTTGTTTGTTCTTCTTTCTCTAGTTCATTTAAGTGTAAGGTTAGATTGTTTATTTGAGATGTTTCTTGTTTCTTGAAGTAGAATTGTATTGCTATAAACTTCCGTCTTAGTACTGCTTTCACTGCATCCCATAGGTTTGGATCGTATTTTTGTTGTCATTTGTCTCTAATAGGTAATTTTGATTTCCTCTTTGATTGCTTCAGTGATCTCTTGGATATTTAGTGATGTATTATTTAGCCTCCATGTGTTTGTGTTTTTACATTTTTTCCCTGTAATTGATTTCTAATCTCATAGTATTGTGGTTGGAAAAGATACTTGATAAGATTTCAGTTTTCTTAAATTTACCAAGGCTTGATTTGTGATGCAAGATGTGATCTATCCTGGAGAATGTTCTGTGTGCACTTGAGAAGAAAGTGTAATCTGCTGTTTTTGGATGGAATGTCCTATAAATATCAGTTAAATCTATCTGCTCTATTGTGTCATTTAAAATTTGTGTTTCCTTATTAATTTTCTGTTTGGGTGATCTGTCCATTGGTGTAAGTGAAATGTTAAAGTCCCACACTATTACTCTGTTAATGTCAATTTCCTCTTTCATAGCTTTTAGCCTTTGCCTTATGTACTGAGGTTCTCCTATGTTGGGTCCATATATATTTACAATTTTTATATCATCTTCTTAGATTTCCCCCTTCATCAATATGTAGTGTCCTTCCTTGTCTCTTGTAACATTCTTTATTTTAAAGTCTATTTTATCTGATATGAGTATTGCTACTCCATCTTTCTTTTGATTTCCATTTCCATGGAATATTTTTTTCCATCCCCCCACTTTCAGTCTGTATGTGTCCCTAGGTCTGAAGTGGGTCTCTTGCGGACAGCATATATATGGTTCTTGTTTTCTATCTATTCAGCAAGCCTGTGTCTTTTGTTTGGAGCATTTAATCCATTCACGTTTAAGGTAATTATCGATATGTATGTTCCTATGACCATTCTCTTAATTGTTTTGGGTTTGTTTTTGTAGGTCCTTTTCTTCTCCTGTGTTTCCCACTTAGAGAAGTTCCTTTAGCATTTGTTGTAGAGCTGGTTTGGTGATGCTGAATTCTCTTAGCTTTTGCTTGTCTGTAAAGCTTGTGATTTCTCCATCGAATCTCAGTGAGATCCTTGCCGGGTAGAATAATCTTGGTTGTAAGATTTTCCCTTTCATCACTTTAAATATATCCTGCCACTCCCTTCTGGCTTGTAGAGTTTCAGCTGAGAAATCAGCTGTTAACCTTATGGGAGTTCCCTTGTATGTTATTTGTCATTTTTCCCTTGTTGCTTTCAATAATTTTTCTTTGCCTTTAATTTTTGTCAATTTGATTACTATGTGTCTTGGCGTGTTTCTCCTTGGGTTTATCCTGCCTGGGACTCTCTGTGCTTCCTAGACTTGGGTGGCTATTTCCTTTCCCATGTTAGGGATTTTTTTACTATAATTTCATCAAATATTTTCTCGGTTCTTTTCTCTCTCTCTTCTCCTTCTGAGAACCCTATAATGTGAATATTAGTGTGTTTAATACTGTACAGAGGTGTCTTTGGCTGCCTTCATTTCTTTTCATTCTTTTTCTTTATTCTGTTCCAATGGTGGCAGTGAGTTCCACCATTCAGTCTTCCAGATCACTTATCCATTCTTCTGCCTCAGTTATTCTGCTATTGATTCCTTCTAGTATAATTTTCATTTCAGTTATTGTATTGTTCATCTCTATTTGTTTGTTCTTTAATTCTTCTATGTGTTCGTCTTTAATTCTTCTAGGTCTTTGTTAAACATTTCTTGCATCTTCTTTATCTTTACCTCCATTCTTTTTCTGAGGTCCTGGATCATCTTCAGTATCATTATTCTGAATTCTTGTTTCTGGAAATTTGCCTATCTTCATTTTCATTTAGTTGTTTTTCTTGTTCCTTCATCTGGTACATAGTCCTCTGCCTTTTCATTTTGTCTATCTGTCTGTGAATGTGGTTTTCATTCCACAGGCTGCAGAATTGTAGTTCTTCTTGCTTCTGCTGTCTGCCCTGTGGTGGATGAGGCTACCTCAGAGGCTTGTTCAAGCTTCCTGATGGGAGGTACTGGTGGTTGTTAGAGCTGGGTATTGCTCTGGTGGGCAGAGCTCAGTAAAACTTTAATCCACTTGTCTGCTGATGGACAGGGCTGAGTTCCCTCCCTGTTGTTTGTTTCACCTGATGTGACCAAACACTGGAGCCTACAGGCTCTTTGGTGGGGCTCATGGTGGTCTCCGGGAGGGCTTGTGTCAAGGAGTACTTCCCAGAAGTTCTGCTGCCAGTGTCCTTGTCCCTACAGTGAGTCACAGCCACCTCCGCCTCTGCAGAAGACCCTCCAGCACTAGCAGGTCTGCCTGGTTCAGATTCCTATGGGGTCACTGCTTCTTCCCCCTGGGTCCTGGTAGGTAAACTACTTTGTGTGTGCCCTCCAAAGTAGTTTACACTTATGAAAGTAGTTTTCACTTACACTCCACACTGCCCTCAGAGTGGAGTCTCTGTTTCCCCCCATCCTGTTGAAGTCTTGCTATCAAATCCCGCTAGCCTTCAAAGTCTGATTCTCTGGGAATTCCTCTTCCTGTTTCTGCACCCCCAGGTTGGAAGCCTAACATGGGGCTCAGGACCTTCACTCCAGTGGGTGTAGTTCTTTGGTATAATTGTTCTTCAGTTTGTGCATCTCCCACCCAGCAATTATGGGATTTGATTTTATTGTGATTGAGCCGCTCCTACTGTCTCACTCTGGCTTCTCCTTTGTCTTTGGATGTGGGATATCTTATTTGGTGAGTTCCAGTGTCTTCCTCTTGATAACTGTTCAGCAATTAGCTGTGATTCCAGTGCTCTTGCAGAGGGAGTCTATTTTCATTTAAATTTCTCAAATTATATTTTGAAAGATGATGGTAATTTCCTAATGTAAGTGCACATATAACATCTCACATTTTAAAGAAGATTTAAAAAAAAAACTGTCCTTGACAATGATTGGAGAAAAAAGAAGTTAGGGAAAGTTACAGAGAAGTTGCCTTTGTATTATAACATTACATATTGATAAAAGACTAAATGAACTTCAATTTTGACTTCTGTTTCATTACTTTTATTAAGGCTGTAACTCAATACTGCCTGTATTTATGTGGTACAGGTATAAATTTTAATTTCACTAAAGTGCTTTTAATGTTGAGTTGGACTTTAATGTTATATTTGGAAGCTATATTTATCTTGATAACAAAGAATGCACTTTAAGGAAACATACCTTCTTTAACCATCTTATCTTTTTTCCTAAATAGAAGTTATAGTACTATAAAAGCACTTGGAAATCTAAAGTTTTCCTTTTGAAAGAAAATGGTTTTTGTTTGTTTGTTTTTTGGCTTGGCTGCATGGAGTGGCTTGAGGGATCTTAATTCCTCAACCCGGGATTGAACCTAGGCCCCTGCAGTGAAAGTGCCAAGTCCTAACCACTGGACCACCAGGGAATTCCCAGGAAAATGTTTTTAAAAATGAGGTGTTGACTTATGAAAGTGGACAATTTAAAATTTTATACCTCTAAAAAATGCTTTCTAAATTGTCTTATGTTCCTACCTCTCTCATTGCAAAATTACATGGTTTTATGATACTCTTCTTCTTATTGTTTCCTAAAAGAAAAGTGTTTTTTAGTCTTTTGAGATTTTTCAACTAGTTAAATATATTTGCAAACAAATTGAGCCTGATATGTTAAAGAAATTATATATTCTTTGTTCTGTTTATAAACATCATCATAAACCATTGTAGTAGATGGAAAAATATACAGTATCTTTACTATTAGACTAATTGAGAAAATGGTAAGACCCTTGAGAATGTCAGGCTCACCCACAGAGGTGGGTGAAAACCATTAGGACAATTGATATGTCTTTAATTTTAATTTTTACACTAATTTTCAGTGTAAATAAAAAAAACCTAAAGAAAAAGTTTGTCTTACTTTACGTGTATACATTTTACAGTATTCTATCTTTATAATTTAATTAAATTAGCATTACTACAATTAAGGAATAAAGAAAAGCATTGTCCTTAATAATAAAACTGTTATAACAAGAGGTCTTTCTGCTTTACCTTGGTTGGGAGAAGGGTGGAAAGAGAAAGGGTGATTGATATTATGTTGCTTTGTGAGCCAAAGCACCCTAATTAGAGTTCATTGGCTCTCCAGAAGCCTATCTTGAGTCCTAAGAATTCAGAGTGAGTTGCAGTCATATTATGAGGGCACATGTCTCAGTGATTTAGTTCTTTATTTCTACCATTCTTTGATGGCTTACTTCTCTTTGATTTCCTTCTCCCTAGCTTCTTCCTTAATTTTAAGAATTCTACAACCATCTTCATTGATCATATATTTTTTCTCCCTTTTGTTCTGGATAGTACTTACCCTCTTCCCACACTACCCAAGCATTCTCTCATCTGTCTATGAACTCCAGAGCCTAGAGGTTGCGACTTTTCCAAGGCTTACCTTCCAAGTTATATTTGTTATGGCTGAGGACTTGCCTCTTCCCCAACTGCTAGCATATGGAATATCCACTAGCCTGATCCCAGGGGACCTCAGCTCTCAGAATCTAGGGTTTGTAGTTTGTTTGTTTCCATACCCAATTGCCTTTACTCATCAGTTTAAATAAATAAATTGTAATAAACTTAGAGTCCATTTTAGATTCAAACATGGGAAATGATGGGGGTATGAAAGAGGGAGTAATTTCATTATCAAGTTGAACAGATTGGTTCCTAAAAATTTTGTTTCAGCTTGAAAATTTTAAAATTGTATAATGCAGGTCATCTTCCCCTTGGTATTCATTTTAATCTCTTCTCCAAGGTACTAGGGGCAGAAGAAGGTAAGGGAGGAGAATCACTTTTCAAATGGCAATAGTAATGATCATTTCACATTATATAGTTTAGAAATATGAAATATGGCCTAGACCTCAGTCTGTATTCTCAGTTCACACTTCCAAAATAATCTTACTGTCCCTTAAAGACAAAAAATGAGGGATACTGTTCTTCAAGAACATGTATAGGTTTTTAAAGATCCATAAATTCTGCTTATACATGCATGTGATAATTACTATCAGCATTCTAAGGCTTCTTGGCTAATATAGAAAGATTTTAAAGTGTTTTTATTAATTTTTTAATTGGCTAAGAACTTTTGCACTTTCACTGGAAGCAAACTATCCATATAAGTTTAGCAATCTAGATTTTATACTTTTTTTTTTTTTTTTAAATTTTTTTCGGTACGTGGGCCTCTCACTGTTGTGGCCTCTCCCGTTGCAGAGCACAGGCACCGGACGTGCAGGCTCAGCGGCCATGGCTCATGGGCCTAGCTGCTCCGCGGCATGTGAGATCTTCCCGGACCAGGGCACGAACCCGTGTCCCCTGCATCGGCAGGCGGACTCTCAACCACTGCGCCACCAGGGAAGCCCTAGATTTTATACTTTTTATACACACATATTTTTTCTCATTATGGTTCATAGCAGCACTAGAAAGAATATATTATTCCCTTTTTAGATATAGGAAAACTTAAGCACAGGGACACCAAGTTAGTTTTTAGCTCACTTAGCCAGTTTGTAGTAATAACCAATAGAGGTACCTAACATTCTTGATTCCAAGCCCAGGGTGTATTTCAATATACATCCATGAACATTAATTTTGTAGTTGAAAAGAGATTAAAAGTTAAAAGTGAGTGAGAGAATAGGGGATAGTTAGGAGTCCATTATATAAGTGTTAGAAACTCCTCACTCATCAGAATCAAAGATATTTTACCAGGAGAAAAGTATCTAATAATATAGTCATATTCTCAGAATAATTTCTTCTTTTTCATCACAGCTCTTATTAAGCCACAAACGGTATGTATGTATGTATGTTCATTTAAGAGGCTCTTAAAAGAACAAATATATCAAATTTTCCCTGTTGGAAACAAAGCTATGACAATAAACTCCTTAAGAGTTTGGTAACACATAGCATCTAAAAGAGGAGAGCCCAGGGGCTTCCCTGGTGGCACAGTGGTTGAGAGCCCGCCTGCCAATGCAGGGGACACGGGTTCGTGCCCCGGTCTGGGAGGATCCCACATGCTGCAGAGCGGCTGGGCCTGCGAGCCATGGCCGCTGAGCCTGTGTGTCCGGAGCCTGTGCTCCACAACGGGAGAGGCCACAGCAGTGAGAGGCCCACTTACCGAAAAAAAAAAAAAAAAAAGAGGAGAGCCCTGTTAGAATGTGTATTTCCTGGATCATGATTTGATACTGTATACATTTCCCTAGTGATGATAACAATAGAAAGACCAAGGTTAGCCTGTTAAATGAAATGTGAGAACTGGGCAGTTCCAAGTGGCTGCTGGCAGTGGCTTTAGGTGTCCTGCCAGCATTCAAACCCACAGGGTCATTTGGCAGTCAGGTGTCATTAGTCAACTCTCTCCTTCTCTCCCTCTTCCCATCTGTTTTTGTCTAGCTGATTTGTGTAAATTACCTCTCAGTATGCAGCAGGACTCAAACTAGTCATGTATTTTCCTCCTACTCCTTTGTCCTTTTCATCCCTGACTGCTCATTTAGACTTATACCAATCATTTGACCCAAAATTTAGCATGAGAGGCAAGATAATGGTCGCAATTAATATCACTACTGTTACAAATCAGCATCCCTTATGACTATGGTAAAAAATACCACTAAAGATAATATAATAAATGTCAAAGACATAGTTGCCACTGGCCATTTCAAATTATGATGATTATCATCAGAGGGCACAATGTAATGATGCCCTGTAAGAGGATGGAGAGTTTCCAAAGTTAATTTCCATAAGAGATCTTAAAGAGAGTGCTGTTCCTACTGAAGGAATAGCAAGACCTTTTAGAGAGAATGGGAAAATAAAATCTGCTGTCTTCTGAGCTGAACCTGCCATTTACTAACATGCTGATACATACTTCTCTACTGTTCCAACTCCTAAATATACCTTTTGGTTATGTCACAGTGCTAGGAGGAAAGGTAGGAGGTTCAGCCTACATGACTCAACCAGTACACTTACTGCACACAAATACTTAAGGGTAAATAATTATCTATATGATGGCAAGGAATCTCTGCTTTGAGAAGAATACAAAACTGAAAGGATCATTTCCTAAGGGCAGATAGGAATAAATCATAGTAAATATTTCTGTGGCTGCATTTTCAAGAATGATGAATAATTAGTCATGTTGCAGCAATAGTTATGAGAGTGCACTATTGATATCTAGTTACAGTTTACATGAAATCATACAAAGTCAATCTTTTGGGAAATTTTTACTCTTTACTAATTATGAATACAAAGATATTAGACAGATTTACTACATTTGTCAAGTTAAGTAGTTTTTATTGCATATTTGACCAAAGATTTCAGTCCATGATTTTTTCTTATTTAGCCCAGTGTTATTTTATATATATATATATATATATATATATATATATATATATATATATATGGATTAATTTAAATAAAATGCAAGTGGTCATGTGCTGCATATAATTAGTCCTAACTTTTTTTTTTAATTATCTCAAGTTTAGGATCTAGACTTACTACTCACTGAGTTCTTTAATCTCTTCTGAAATGACCCTGTGATAGGTTGTTCAGTCCATATTTAGATATTTCTCATTACAAGGAGCTCACTATTTTCTGAGGCAGAAGGTCACATATTTGGATAATTCTGGATCTTTATCTATCAATACCCATATCTATATTCAAACAGATCACTCAATATTTGCCAAATGGTTCTTTCTTTCCAAAATCCAACTTTAAAATAATTCAAGAATTATGGTTATCCAATTATTTAAAGAAATAAGAGCGCTTTTAGGAAGAGTGTTTAAGAATAGTAAGGAAATATCTATGCAAACAGGAATTTGAAAGTGACAACTGAGCCTGAGGTACACTAAGAGGAAGTAAAAAAAAGGTACAGAAGACATGAGCAAAATGTTGTACATTATTCATAATATCAAAATAGAGAACTATTTATATGTATAAAAGAGGAATTATCTAAAAGAGAGGAAATTAATTCTGTTACTTACCCATATGTATGTATTCAATAATTTGTGATGTAATTGTAAATAATGAAGTACTCTTATATGATACTAACATGGAAAGATCTGTAAGACCTTGGAATCATTTAACATAAAAAATTTTAAAAGGAAGGTACTAAGAAATCCATATGATATATTTCCATTTGTGTAAAATAAAAACCAATGTTATATGTATATTTGCATAAATAAATAAATGCACAGAAAAATACATGGAAGGCTGTATAACCTAAAAACTATTAGCGGTGCTATTTCTAAAGAGTGGCATATATTTGGGAAGGAACTTTTTACTCTATGCGCTGTTTTATATGTATAATTTCTTTTTTTTAAATGTCAGATTAAATACTCTAAAGGATTTTGAGTAACAGACATGGCAGTCATTGAAACTTTTGGAGTTTAGATATCTTTTCTCTTCCCATTTTTTTAAAATTGCAATTTCCTGATCTTTTCGTTCAGTTTGGTACATAAAACTGTCTCACTTGCAATCTGTGGAAATCATTTGATTGTGGGTATCACATTTTGTCTGTCAATATCACCATTAATATAATGTAGTAATGACAGTGGAATGTTTAGCATGGCTCCTTTTTCCTCCTAGATTATCTCTAAATGCTGTATTCATTGAAGTTTCCTTTTAACCAAAACCATGAATTATAATGTCCAGTGTTGTTTATTATTCTCTTGCTTTTCTTACACATATTCACAATTTCTCACTTTACTACACTAAGATAATTAATACATCTTACCACCAAAATCCAAGTTAACAAACATTCCTTATCACTATATCCTTTTAGACCTAGAGTTGGCAAAGTTTTGCTAAAGGGCCAGGTATTTAAATATCTTGGGCTTTGTAGTCCATATATGGTCTCTAGTCTCTGTCACATCTTATTCTTTTTTTAACATCCTTTTAAAAATGTAAAAAAAATATTATATATACATACATATATAATTAGCTTGTAGACACTATGAAAACAGGCCACAGGCTAGATTTAACCTAAGGATCATATTTTGCCAACACATTTAGTAGATAATCTTTTATTTATTCAATATCCCTTTTCCCTTCTCCTTCTTATAGACATTCTGCATAACAGTATGCAAAAATATTTTTATATATTTAAATATATAAATATTCCTTAAAATATTGTTTCTTCGGCTTAAGGCAATTTTCAGGGAAATTACTCTCTACCGTTAAAAATGGAACCTTTGGATAAAGCCCTGAAAAACAAACAAATACTATTGAAATAAAACCAAAATTCATTTCTTTTGAATTCCAAGGATGGGTTTTACCAACAAATGTATCACTGAAGCACATTTCATAACCTTTCAAAATAAAATTTCTAAAGCTAACTGCTCATCTTTCTGGTTGAATCTCACATATTCTCTAAACATAGTTCAATTGGAAATTAATTCAAACAAATAAAAGAGTAGATATGACCTGAGACAGCAGTTTATTAAACAGGGCCTTAGGAAAATCACTTTAGTTTCCTTTTATCAGCACAAGACTGTGATATACACAGGCCTGGAGCAAGTAAGTGTTCTTCAGTGCTCAGGTGATCGCTACAGCTCTCTTGGATAAGAGTATTTGTGTATTTCTGGTACAACTAAACCAGGATTTAAAAGATAGTTGATAAACATAAAATATTTATGTAAAGGATTTCTACTTGTCTTTTCAAGATACAGTTAGAAATGTAGTGCAAATGCATGCATAAGTGGCTTGTATTGCCTTTATTTTCCTAATCCTTAGCATCATTTTAATTGATGGTCAACATTTTTGTTTAGGTGAATTTGTAACTTCTAGATTTAGTGACTTTTTTATATATTTCTTTTAGTCCTTTTTGTCTGAAATTTGGAATATAATATTTTTTTCAGGTTTAATTTCTGAGAAAATTTAAACTATTATTCAGAAACTCTTCTGGATCCATAGTGCAATAGCAGCAGTGTAACTTCAGTAGTCATATGCTCCAAAATGGAAAGTCTTTGGTACCCATGGCAGTGGAGGAGATGGGAAAGGGCAATTGGATCTACAGTTTTACATAGAAAAGAGAAATCCAAAGCCAACTGTCTGTATTAACTGAATGTAGCCAATCAACTAGCTCAAGTATTTGATATTCTGAATTATGAATATGGATAGTACAGTGGTTAGAAGCAGATGTAGTTAGTTGAGGAAAAGAGAGGTGGGTTTTCATTTGATAACATTCCAACTTTGATCCCATCTTTTCCAAATGACTGTCTGATTTTTGCACATGGGTATCATTCTTTATCTAATGTTTTATTCATTTTCCAATGATTTCTTTATTTATTGAACTTCTCATAACTTACCTTGAACAGGATTTCATTTCTCTTAAGCTGAATTATTATGATATGCAAGGAGAGAATTTCAAATAAGACAGCTTGAAATTGACCCTTTCTTAATTCAGAATATGTTTTCCTGGCACCCATCTTAGATGTGGTAATATTCAGGAAGACATAAGGTTGTGTGGTCAGTTTTGGATGGAAACCATACCCCCTCTATTTATTTTAATCTTCTTTTGAAAGAAGAAAAAAAAATGTTTTAAAGGGAAAGAAATGCCTTGTTTCAAAGTTTGCTTTTGAGAAATAATTTTGTTTATTAGGTTTCATTTCTGGCCAAATTTTTGTTCTCTCACATTTTTCATGAGGCTGTACTGCATTACTCTTGTGTGCTTTCTATGTTCAGTGTATATGGCTTCTAAATTCCTTTTTTGTATTGTTGATTGATAAAGTGTTCTCATTCAGCTTGATAACAAGGATCACATTTGACTCTTGTCTTTCATGTTATGTTCCTGTTGTGAGGTATCCTCCTTGCTTTGAAAGGGTATTGTAATTCATCCAACCAGATTAAAAAGGAAGATTGGAAACTTGCTTAATTTAATATTAATTAATTAAATTAGTGCACACTAAATAAGTCATATAGTCTAAGCCATACAACTAACAAGGAAGATGATTATTTATGATGAAAATAGGCCCACGTTTCCAAACTAATGTGTTAAAATTACATAAAAGTAATACAAAAATATTTATGTACGAAACAAAGATTATCAGCATATTAAAACTTTCTAAATCTACACTCATATAATTGGCAAACTTTTCTGCATTCCATGGTCTAGAGTGTACAGCATTCTTCCACATAACTTGACATTCTTCACCAACAAAATGTTTAGACAGAGCCCCTGAGATATAACTTCACTAATTCAAAGTTCAGTTCCACTCAGTGAGACAGTTTAGGGAAGTGAGATGATGCTGCCAAGGTCTTTACCTATTTCCAAATCCCTACTGATATCATCAGGACTGAAACTTGGATGGGAGGAAAGCAAAACCTTCCTTTAAAGTGGAGGAAAGGAGAGCTTGCTAAAGACTAACCATATAGGGATAATGAGAGTCTCCCAAGAGTAAATTAATAACAAAATAAACAACCAGATTAATATTTAGTGAACCGCTGATAAACACCGTACTTGTATTAAAATATATATATATATAAGCCCGACAAAAACTTAAAAAAATTAATTCCATTATTTTGGCCATTTTATATATTTCAGAGTTGCTATTATATCAATGAACTCAAATAAAGAATTCACTTGAAAACCCTCTATGACCTAAGATAGGTAGGCAAGTTAGCTGGTAAACTAAACCTCTTTACACAGTCACAATAGCTCTTCCCTAAATTCCTCGACATGGTGGTGTTTACAAGGGGACACAAATTCAATTAAAAACTTAATGTATTGATCTTATCTCTATTGTAGAATAATGACTAACACTTATTGAGCTCTTATTGAGTATAAGACTTTCTGTGGACAAATTTATATTAATTTTTCTACCAGCCTTGTGAGGTAGGTAGAATTTTTATGCCTTTTTAATAGGTGGGGAAAACTGACACCTAGAAATTATGTAATTTCATTCTAGACCTTATGCCATTAGCCCATATTAAAATATATACTATGCAATAAGTCATAAGAGAAACACATGAATTTCAAGAATTACAGAGAATAAAAACAGATACCATTCATGGTATAATTATTAGCAAAGGCAAATAATTGGACTTGTACAACCAGACCAAACAAAAATGAAGGAAGGGGTGGTGGCAAAATTGTGAGTATCTACAGGAAAACTATTTAGAGGAGGTAGGCTTTGAGAGGCTGCCTGAATATAAAAGACAACTGTCATCTTACATTTCTCTGTGATTATCAATAGAGAAAACATTAAAAATAAAATCCACCTACTCTATTTTGCATCAGTATTTACCTTGGTGGAATGGCAATTAATTTTCTAGATTTCAAAAGTACAAACAGCTTGCAAATGTCTCTATAATGCATGTCTTGGATTTTTATGTAATTTATGTAAGCACAGTAATTCCCTTTCTTGTCATTTACACCAATTTATTGTTTTATTATCCAGGAAATAACAAATGTCTGAGACAAAGCTCTCTTCATTTAGGAAAGGTGTGCCCACATTTTTCAAGGACCAAGGACCATGGGGGAAAAATTAAAAAAAATAAATTAAATTAAAAAAAGGCTATCTAGCCATCAGCAATCATCCATAAAATGTTCTATCTTTTTTATAACATTATGGAATGTTAGATATAGAAAAAATACAAGAAGCTATCTTGGAAATTTGGAAAAACTTTTCTTTTCAGATGATAAAATGATAACCCAAAGTAGCCAAATGACTAACTCAATATAATCAGGTCATTGAAGTGGAAAACTGAAAGATATCCCTTATCATTTCATGAGAAATCTTATAAAAATCATCTGAGCAGGTATCATTATACTTATTTCACAGATACAAATATTTAGTCTTATTTTTATGATTAGAAAATATAGATTTGATAGTAGAACCCAAGCTTATTGGCTCCCAGTACAATATGCTTTCCTTCTAATGCATTGTCTCTTCAGTAAATTATAGAAAATTTCAACAGAGTTTTAAATGAGAAATGCGAAGAAATTCTGATTTATTTGGTGCTTTCTTATTCATAAGTGAATGGCTTTTTCCAGCATAGGAGCATCAGTTTAAAGTGCTTTTCCTCAGAAACACAGTAAGGAAGGTGATTAGATCTACAATTTGATGATGGAAGAGTTGGCTACATTGAAAAAGCAAATTCAATCTCTCCACCTGTTCTTGAGAAGTAATAAACGAATTAGGAAAGAATGATCAGAGCTGACCACTCTCCTGTTACTTTAGGATTCCCTACTCAATTCACTTTGGAGCCAATAGTTCTTGCTTCTACTGTTAGATCTGTCCCCTAGAGAGGCAATAATCCTTCTATACACTCTGACTACAATGCAGGAAAGTCTCATGTCTCCTTATTTACTTTAATTTCCTCTTAGTAAGTTTTACTAAGTAAATAAGCAGGAAATAAAGTCAAAGACAAAAACAAAAGAAATTTGAAGAGCAGAGCTAAAAATTAATGTGTTACATGCAGATATGGTTGTATATTTCATACCAGGTTGTAAAATGGTTACTACATCAAAGACTTCAAATATCTTCACTTCTGTCCTGCCCTAGCTGCCTGGCTCCTACTTCTGTGTATTCCCCAATCTACCAATTAAAGGGAAATGAGTGGGACGGTAGCAGGCAGCCAGGATCACATTCCAGTGCAGTGCCCAGCATCCATTCCTATCCTTCTTTGCCCTGCCATACTGGATTAATTTGCTCAATATTGCCCTTGCACAATTGTAGAGAAATGGATGTGTCCCAGAGTGTGTTTGCAACCCAGTCTTTTTGGGGGGGCCCTGCCGCACAGTTTGCAGGATCTTAGTTCCTGACCAGGGATTGAACCCAGGCCCACAGCAGTGAAAGTGCTGAGTTCTAACCACTGAGTCCTAACTGCTGAGTCCAGCCAAGGAATTCCCAACCCAGTCTTCTTCAATTCTAAATACCTAACAGTCTCCAAGCACTTCTATGTGTCTAAACTAAGCTCATTGACTGCTCTTTCTAATCTTTTAGTCTCATTACTGATGTCCAATCTAATCTAATTCATATGTTCTCTTACTCAACAGATAGCACCCTCCTCCACCCAGACATGCAAATCAGAAATCTTGGATTTATTATAGACTTCCTCTTCATCATGTGTTTGGGATGTTTTAATGTCCTGTAGCTTCTTTCCTTTAGCACTTCTAAACAAACAACCTCTCACTAGAACTTACATGATTGGGTCTAGACATTTCAGGCTCACACCCTTTAATAAAAAGCCCCAAATCTCTAGTGTGGTGGGCAAAGCCCCTCACAATCTTCTTGACTCTCAGTTCAGCTCTGTGACCCAGCTTCTGCCAAATCCTCCAATTTGCAGTTCTTGAGAAATGTCAAGGTGTTTCTTGTTTCTGTCTATGTTGAGTATTGCTCTTTTTGCCTGAAATCCCCACAGACTTTTGCTCCCATGGTAAAGCAGGCTTTCCAATTGCTTAAGAATCAGTTAAAGCTCACCTGTCATATGAAGACTTTCCTGCTCCCTACCAGCCAGTAATCTTTCCCTCTTCAGTCCCTGGTAGATCTTGTGTATATTTCTGTCACAGCTCAAAGCATCTGTAAACACTTTATTGCATTAATTCCTATGCTTGTCTTTTGTCACTAGACTGTAAACTCGTTGGAGTCAAAAATGTTCTAGGCCCCTTACAGCAAGGGTTCGAACATATGAGATGTGTAATAAATATTTGCCGAATGAGTAAATAAGTGATTGAATTACTCAATATGGAGCCTCCAAGTCATAGATTTCTGTAAGTCATTGATTTATCTGGGAATTAGCAACTTTTTAAAACTCTTATGCTTCTGAATATACTCAGAATTTTTTTCCTATTATATGCTCATTATAGAAAAGTTAGAAAATGCTGAAAAGCATAAAACACTCAATCATTCATTCAACCCCATAAAACCATGGTTTTAGGCAGAATTAGAGGTGAGTCACTCTGCTCAACTGACCACACTTTTATTCTTTCCACTGTAATGAGTCATGACTTCTGTTTCAGGACTCCAAGAAACTGAGATAGGTTTCATATTTAGATGCAACACTCAACTAAACTCAGCTCTTAGCCTCATCATTTGTTTCAGCGGTCTTGAGCCTGAGCCTGTATTGTACCACTCACTCCTGTTAGGGGTTAGCAAGACAAAGATGGTAATGGAAGGAACTGCCAAAGACCTATTGCTCTAGCAACTGAAAGGGCTGCCAAGTTTCTTTTCCTGGGGTTTGAAATGGGAAGTTTTGATTAAAAAATATTTTCCCATTCTCTTCCTCTTCTCCAAGCTAAATGCTGTTAGACTTTGTGGGGAAGAATTCTCCTCAGGGATTCTTAAGAGACCTGAATCATAGGGATTTAATAAACTGAAGGGGGAAAGATCCCTAAACAAAATGACTGGGGATGGAATTTACAACTATTTCCCCTAAAAAAAAAAATGTATAGTTAACCTGTAGTTAATCTCTTTCAGGAATAGTGCTATAACATTGATATTCTTTAATTTCATGAACAGAAAATATTGCATAATGTTTCCCGGGAATTCAAGATGCCTGAGAGGAAATTTCTAAGAAACTTCTATAAGACTCGCAACCTGTCTTGATATAAAGTAAGAATAGTCGTAGACAGGCATTCAGTTATATCACAAAAGTTGATATATACATATATGTGTACATACATACACATCATATACATATTCCTGCTTTTTTACTAAATATTATAATTCTCAGTTTAAATTATTTTACATAATTTTAACATTCCACATGTGGATATGGCATAATTTACTTACCTATCAAAACCTAATTTTTTACTATCATGAATAACACTGGGACAAGCATAATTCTTCATACAAATTTCTGGTTATTTCCTTGGGAAAGATTTTTCTAAATTGGATTATTGGATCAAAAGATTTTAAGATTTGAAAGTTTTTGATAACATAGCACAAAATTATTTAACAGAAAGTTGCATCATTTTGCATTCCTGCCAGGCATGTGTGAGAAGGCCTATCTCTGCACACTCTACAGGACTAAGACTTTACTTATTCATTTCTTTCACAAAACATGTAAGGCGAGTCCTGTTGCCTGTTCTTCTCTGAGGTCTCCTTCTCACTGGATAGTTCTGAACTTTGCTCTCCCTGTTCTTGAATTTTTCCTAATATTAAGGTTCATAGCTTGAATGCCTCTCGTCTCCAAATAAATATTCCAAAGTCCTGCATTTATTAGTTGGCTTTGTGAAGGGATGGTGGATGGTCCATCACTACAGACTTCAGGCCAGTCGTTTGTTCCCATGAGACCAGCCCCGTGTTTGATGATTTTACTGTGCTCGTGGGCACGGTTGACCATTCTAAAGGGAATGGTTGAAAAATTTTCTTTGACAGGGCTTGAGAGAATAAATGCATAAAGCAACAGTCCCTGCACGTTCAAGTATGTCAGTGTTTTGTGTGAGACCCTAAGAGCCAGATCTCCAACCAGAGGCAATCAGTTCTGCTCAAATCAGAATACTGTCTAATTTTTCAGTCTGACCCAGAAACAAAAGCCTGACCTCATCATGAAAACTTATTTTCCAGTCAATGATTAATTTCTACCCCAGTGCTTTTGACTTCCTTTCTTTAAGCATATTTTCAGGAACTTGTGAGGTAACTATGGCAATGGACACCTAGAAGGCAGAGAGATCTTTGTTATTAATTTCTACATACAGAGATGTGTCAGGTGTTTAGTTGTGTTATTATGCAAATCTCCAAACATGGCAGCGGGAGACCTGCTGGGAATGTTCTTGCCCAGAATAAAATTCACTTTTAAAGAAATGTACTTTGAGGTTAAGTGTTTTTGTTAAAATTTAAAGGCATAACATTCTTTGGAAATAAGCAGCAAACCTGTTTTGCCCACTATTAAGAAAATGACAAATTTTTATTGGTTAGAAGGGAAACGTTCATGTATGCTCGGAGGTCGTTCTAAAAGTAGGAACTACCTTTTAAATTTTTGTTTGTTTTTTTTTCACTTCTCAGAGACAATAGTGACTTCTAATATACTTGTAAATGTCTGAATGTTGTTATCAAGTTTTCTTCTTCTGTAGAAAAATGTTTGTTGAGGAATAATTTTTTTGGGAGAATAAACCAGGAGAACCCTTCAGCTCTGAAGTTAGTGCTGTGTTGAAAGGGCCAACCCTTTGAAATTTGTTCTGATTACAACAGATCTCCAAGAATGATGGAATAAGATTTAAGACGGCATGAACAGTGGAAGGAAGAACCATAAGCTTAGGATTTACAAATAGGACAGGTGACATTGAGTTCAGACTCAGAGAGTTCCTAAACTTCTATTTTAAAATAGAAGAGAAATGAGTACATTCTTGTACCTGGACTTATAGACCACAAGACCCAGTCAACATTCCAAATGGGATGCTTCAATATTTTGCAAAGAATATCATTGAATTTTATATTCCAAGTCAATAATATGTTTTATAATAAAATAATAACTTTCTGCAGTATTTAAAAATTAAACAAGTGCTTTATGAAGCTTCTCCATGTCTACTCAATAGTTTTGAGTCTCCTCTGGCATGCTGTCTCCATAATTTATTTTCAGAAGCATAGGAAAAAGATCTTATTGTTCCATGTAAGTCTTGTAGTCTGCCTTTCAAATGACACCATTTTAAAGGATTATGGTTCCATGAGCTGGTAATCAACTAACCAGTTCCTCACAAAACAATGGTTCAGGGGAAAAAAAAAATCTCTGAATATTTTAGTTTCAAAGTTACCATGGTAACAAGGTACGTTTGTTTTATTAACATAATCTTTTCTTTTTTTTTTTTCATGCTTTTGCTCTCTAGAAAGGATTCTTTGATATGATCGCAATTGAACAATGGATTCTGAAATTGAACTGGCATTTATAGAAGTTGGTAACAATGTAAAACAATTTTGCTTATATGAAAATCATACTGCTTTAAAGGAATTTTATAGATAGTTTTTCAAGGTTTGTCATTTCTTATTAGGGTCAATATGGCTCAGGTTTTGCTTTCTCAGGGTATAACATCACAGGAATTTTCCATCAAATTATTCTCTTTTAGTAATACTCATTGTTCATTTTCATTTTTATATCATTTCTTAGAATATTAGTATTGATTTTGTGTAATATTTCTAGCTGTATTTATTCAAGAACATATATATATATATATATATAATTATGCTATATAACACGATCATAATAACTTAAGACTTTGACATTGCTATTAGATCACATCACCTATAATTAGCTTACATATTTTTTCAAGCTCTTACCATGTGCAAAATACAATTGTAGACAATGCCCAGTAATTAAGAGTTTTCCAAATGTCTCATTTAAATTTTAGTGTATTCTATTTTGGCATGGCCTCAACTAGGCAGTTTTAATCTAATAATACATTGATTTGATAATTAACTTGTAGCTTATTAAATTGGTGGTGACTAGTCCAATAAGAATTTTGACCCTTCTGTTTGTTTTGTTTTGCTTTTTTTTCATAATGTCTTGGTACTTTAAAATTAAGGTTTAAAATTTAAAGCATGGATTTTTAAAATATTTTACAATATGTTACCTTAAGATAATTCTTGAATATTGGTTCAAGATGTAAGTGTAGTGTAGCAATAAATACACTATATCAGGACAAAAGGGTAAATAAACTAGATTATCATTTTCTCTTAAAGAATGAGAAGATGTTATTAGTATTTCTGATCTTGGAAATTTCTCATAAAAAATAACAAGCCACTGAAACAATGGACATTTACCAAAGCAATAACATAATACTGAAATAATGAAATGAGTAGAAAACTATGAAATGACCTTTATTAGCCACAGAGATTGTTAGAGGTATAACTATAAACATTTTCCAATTTCAAGATAATATTACATATGAAAGAAATCCATGAATTCTTGGTATTTTGAATAATTTCAAGAGAAGTAATTATAGAATCAGAGTTCATTCTAATGCAACATTTTGGTATAAACTATCCAAGGAGTCAATGACCAATGGGACTATAGATACAGCTATACAACTCTAATGTAGTAAGAATCTCAGAAATATGCCTGGGAAATGCAAGAAATTCTAGGTAAGGCACCTATAGGCACCTTATAAGGCTTAAGATTCTGTAGATTACAGATTCTTCAGTGAGCCATCGAACATTTCTCCCATCAATATCACAACATCATATTCTACCCTTTCAAGTTTTCATGAATATCTAATTGTGGGTTCTAGTTATAAGCTCTATTAGAAAATACAGTAGAACTCTGTTTTATGTCTGTAAGATTTCAACTTTCTATGTTATAGTGAGAGATAGGAGCTCTATAGTGTACTCATGCTTATGGAGGTCTTGCTTGGTTCCATTGGAATGCATCCGTGTGAGTTGCCTTATAATAAGGTTTCATTAATTAGGTGGCCTTATAACAAACTGATCGATTTCTACTTTAGGTGAAGTTAAGGATACTCATTATGTAATAAATAATTTGGAGGGAGTTACAGAAACTATTTGCCACTCAGCACATCAGTTTTCTGCTACATCACCCTAATTTAAGTATACAAAATGTCAAACAGAGTTTTCCTTTGCACTGTTCAATGGTATCATCTGCGCAAGCAAATTTTTTTTGTCAGAAGTCATGAAAGTATGTCATGAGCATATGCAAATTCTCAGGACTCTTGGCCCTACAGGCCTCAAACACAGGTCAATTAGAAGCTCTGAAAGCTGGTGTAAAGAACACAGAAATTACTCCACTGTCCCCCCAAATCATTAAAATCAGCTTGTCGCAATACCACAAAGTTTCCCCACTGCAGCTCATTTATTTGGCTTTAATCAGGGAGCTGAAACAAATTTTACAAATAACTTATCTAACTATTGTTAGTAACACTGTCTCATGCTCATCTTCAATATTTTAAAAATCAGGATTGCATCTTCCTCTTTTATAAAACTTTTCTGCATTCCTTAAGAGTTATTGAAATATAAAGTTAAGCTTTTAGAATATTTCATGCTAGTTAATTGGTCAGTATATATTTCATTATAACTTTGATTTTGCCATTTTTTGAAACAAAATGTTCATTATGTAAATGAATCTAATTCTGCTCATGTATGCATTCAGTAAATACTGTTAAGTACCTATTCTGTACCGGGAAGATTCTAGGTGCTAGGAACATATTAGGGTACACAATAGTCAAATGAATACTGTCTTTGTGCATCTGATGTTCCAGGGAGTGGGGCAAACCATAAGCAAGTAAATAGGAAAATAGAATATGAAATGTCAGGGATCTGTGTATGTTTGTGTGTAGTTTTAGATTGATTAGACCATGATGACATCACTGAGAAGAACATTTGAGAAAAGACATGAAGGAAATAAGGAAATTAGACATAATTTTCTGGAAGATAACCCAGGCAAAAGGAACAAGTGCAAACAAATTTCCTGTAGTAGAAACGTTCGTGGCAGATTGGAGGAACACCAGAGTCCTATGTGACAGGTACAGAATGATGAGGAACAGAGTAGCAAGAGATGAAATCAGAAGGTAAGAGAAGCCTGTTCATCTAGGGCTTTCTAGGTATTAGTGAGGACTTCGGATTTTACTCTGAGTTAAAAGAACAGCCATTGCAGTGTTATGTACAGAGAAATCAAATGAGATGACCGCCATCTTGATAGGATTTCTCTGGCTTCTATGTTGACATTGGACTACAGAGGAAGAGGGTAGGACTAAAGCAGGGACACCATTAATCAAATAATCTAGGTGAGAGAGGACATGATAGCTTCGATCAGGGTGGTAGGACTAGAGGGGTTGACAATAGTTATCACTTAGATTATTTTTTGAAGGTGAATTCAACAAAAGGATATGCTGTGTTAGAGAAAGACAGTTTTCAAGTATGATACAAATGATTATGACCTGAGAAACCAGAAGAATGGTGTTGCTATTAACACGTGCAAAGAATTGGTGCATCACCTGGTTTGGAGGAGGTCGTCAGGAGTCCAGATTTGGGCACATAACATTTGAGAGACCCATTAGACTTACAAGTAGAAATCTTAGGTAGGGAGTTGGATAAAGGGATCTAGATTCATGGAAGTGGTCCAAACTGGGGCTACAAATTTGAGAATCATTAGTTTTATGTGGTGTTTAAAACCGTAAGACAGTATAAAATAACCTAGGGAATGAATATAAGCAAAAAGAAAAAAGTGCAAATTCTCAGCACTAGGGAATTCAAAATTAGGAGGTTGGAGAGAGAAGGAAGAACCAGCAAAACAGACTAAGCAGGAGTTGTCTGAAAGGTAAAAGGAAAACTGTTCTAGTTAAAATTTTCAAGAGGGAGAGAACGATAAACTTTGTCAGTGCTGCTGATGGGACAAATACAATGAGAACTAAGAAGCAACCAACAGATGTATCAGTATGGAGATTATTTTGGCCATGGGAATGGAAGATGACAAGCCTATATCTTTAGCATGATATATAGGTTCCCCTTTAAGATATGAATTATGTTTGTGAATATAATTTTGTAAACTGTAAGGTGCTGTTCAAATTTATTAGTATTACAGTATATTAATTAAAATCTGTTCCAGCTTAGATTATTCACAAGCTAGTTTTTTTCTGATTATTTTAGAACAGTGCATTTTAATAAAAATGATTTCAAATGTTAATGTCCATCTCCATGTGATACTTTATTTTCATTGCCTCCTGGAATGCACTATCCTGTGCCTAATTGAAAGGACAATGTATTTTGTTTCTAGTTTATATTAGAGAGATTCAAATATCAGACAAAGTGTAACAGTGAAATTCGGAGGTTATGGGAAGGTTAATGATATTAAGGCAGATGGTGAATTGAAAATTCAACTTGTTGTCACAATAATGAATATGTGAAGAAACTTTGGTGATGCAAATAGGAGAAAAATGAAATAGAGCTCTCTTTCACATATATATCCACAAATTCGTTATTAACAGCTCTCTCATAGTAGAAGTAGTTATTCTTCACAAAAGACTGATTTTTACGTTCTCATTCATCAGTCATTACAAGGACCAATATTTTAATTATATTCAGTATATCTTTAACAATTATTTTGATATATTTTTTCAAGACATCAATGGCTTAAGCACTGAATCTAAAGAAAAATTGTTGCATTAAGTATAATTTCTAATTTATTGTTATATACATCCTTTTGTCAAGAATAGATTCCATAATGCTTATTAATCCTAGGCCAATAAATATTGTTTCTGTCAAGAAATTAAATTTAAATCATATTCTCTTTGATTACCATTTCCTTCCTATTTTTGCTGATATATTTCATAGCCTAAGTCTCTCAAATCAAGTACTCGGGTATTCTAACTTGTTCAAGATTGTATTCTAACCAATATGATTATTCAATTGCTTAAAGAGAGATGATATTTAAAATTTCTGTAAAACCAGGTATGTCCCAATGCTTTGAGATTTTTTCTCTTGTTTTAAAGAATGCCATAAATTTTGGCCATGTGCCCTATTAGAAAACAAGGTTTGTTTTCTAAAGCAGTTTCCAGTGATATGTGTAGTGAATCCTGGTGTACGTGAGATGACTGTCAGATGAACAGTTGCCCTCTGAAAACAGCCAATTAAATAACACACAGGTTTGGAGCTGTTACTTGAAAATATCGCTTGCTTATCTAAACTAGTAAATGATTGAAGACATAACACCTTTCAAATGGGAGTCATGCAAGCGTCTTTCAAAATTTCAGAAAATCAATAAGTGGCAAGTAGATAATTATTCTGAAAAGTCTTCTTCCTAATGTAGATTCTTCAAAACACATTTTTAAGAGAAAAGCAGCTGCCTAGGGAACTGAGGTTATGGTCTGGGTATGTACTATCAAAACAGTGTCAAGTCAAGGGGAAATGATGATGCTATATTTTTTAATCTTGCAAATTAAAAAAATAGTGAAACTTTATTTGGTAGGCTTGCTCACTGCTCCAACATTTTGTAGTCTTAGAACTTCATTCTGACTTGTTTCAGAACCAAGCAAACACCTTCTAGTGATTTTGTTAGCAGCATTTCTAGTAGTACTCAAAACAGGGTTGTCACAAATGCAGCATGAAATTTATTATTGTTTTCCTACTTTCCCAATAATAACATGTGTATATATATCTGCATATACATAAGTACCTTTTTGTATATACATATACAAATATACATGAGTTTATATATGCATGCTATATACATACACATAAACAGATGCACAAATGCACATATATATGCAAATTACCTTTCTTGTTACTCAGTAATAAAGTCATTAAATACTATGAATTCCATAAATTATTTTTCTAACTTTAAGGTATATCTCAAAATATTTTATCCAGCTAGGCACATTAATAAATAAATTTGAATGCAAATTGAATTAATTTCATTTATATTCTACAAATTTGTGAGTTTTCTTTAACAGAAATTGACTTTTTAATATTCCAAAGAGTATATGTATAACACATTTCTATCTAAAATGGCCTAAAAAAATATGCAAAGTGGTTATGTTCATTCTAAACACATGCCTTCTTGAAATTGAACAAAAATATTCCCAAATTGCTTTAGAATATATTAAAACAATTATGTTAAATGTAAACAGAATAACTGTGACTTTGTGCTTAGCATATTACATATTACAATATGCAATGTATAGCATTTTCTAATATCAATTTTTGTATAATTAAGATTTTGCTATGCTAAACATGATGTTGAACAAATATTTATCGAGCCCCTATTATATACTGGGGATATGTATAGTTTCAGGGAAAATGGAACAGCTAGGGAACAGAACAGTGGTGGGAAATACATTAACCAAGTTTTTCCACAAATAATTAATTACCACTGGGAAACTGCTGCATTGGAAGTGTATAGGGTACTGTGGGCTATCTAGGGAACTCTACTCGTCTGGGACAACTGTGGGCTTCATTGTAGAAACGATACTTAATTTGTGAGAAGCAAAGGAAGCTCTTCCTCATGCCAGGACTTCCTACAAACAACCTCGTCCCTTCTGGGGGGCACAGCACCATAACCTCCTGCCCCATCTTCTGCTCCATCTTAACTACCACCCTCCACCCAAGCACACACACATTCCAACCACTGGTTATTTTTCAGAGGTACTTAATAGCTGAACCATAATGAGCAATTTCATAGAAATTACTTTTTTGTTGAAAGACAAGATAGAAAAGCTTCCAGTGCTTCTGGCAAAAAGTTATGGTGACTTGGATGAAGGTGGGTATGGAGGTAGAGAGAAGTGGATAGGTTTAGGCTGTATTTAGAAACAGAACTGAGATGATAAAATTGAACTTTAATAAAAGAGGTAATGAACTTGTCCAAGTCACACATTAAGAAGCTTCTATACACTTGAGTTCTTGGAGACTGAATGACTTTTAGGGGTAAAGAGAGGAGCATGTAAAGGATGAGTTCTGGGTTCTGGCATAAGCAGCTAGATGAATGATGATGCCATTTACCAATACAGGGACAATAGAGTAGCAACAGGTTTATGGGGGATCACAGGGGGTTCCACATTCGACATGTGATGTTTGAGGTGTCAATGGGACATGAAGGTGAAGGAGGATATATCCTTCTGGGCTAGAGATTAAAAGTTATGGGTCTTTGGTATATAGATGGAAAATAAAGCTTTATGAGTAAACACGAACATCTGGGGAGTGAATGTTGAAAAAAATAGTAAATATGGATTAAGGCAGTGGTTCTCAAACTTTAGCATACATTGGAATCATCTAGAGCGGTTGTGTTGGCTTTGGTCTCATCTCCAGAGTTTCTGATTCAGTATGTCTGGGGCACTTGTGTGTTGAAGCCAGCTCATTATGAGCTTTCAAACTCTGATTATGCATCCCTTCCCGACACCATGTTGGAAGAAGTAGGGTTGGTAGCTTGAAATGGACCATGTTGAGAATGTCTACATTATGGAAATCAGCAAATACTCTAAATTAGGCCTTTATTTTCATAAAGCTGGTTTACCAACACATCACAGGTCAGAGTGAGGCCTGAGAATTTACGCTTTTAGCAAATTCCCAGAAAATACTAATGCCATTGGAGACCACTTTTTAAAAACCATCAGATTAGGGGAACATTTTATATAGCTTGAAACACTTCTGATTTCTTAAGCCAGTTAACAATCTTAAGCTTTTGAACAGTAGAGCTTCTCCAAAATCTGATTATATCTTAAGATTTAACTGTAATGTTGAGAGGTATATAAAATGCATATCTCATAGGACTATCACCCATAGAATATTGACTTTCCATGATTATATAGATTAAATTGAATAAGATAATATAATCATAAACTGCTATACAAAGTTATGTTTTTAACTTGATATTTCATTTTGTTTTAGTTGCTCAGAATTACAAATGACTTTTTTTTTTTCATTTTATGCTATGGAAAAATTATTTCTTAAGAAATTTTTAATAAGATTTTTCTGCTGATACATGAGTAGTAAATTTAGCCATGCCAAATGTTAATTGTAATATTTCAAGTTTAAGCAAAGGAATGGGGTGGTGGAAAAAATATATTTTATTATTGTGTCCATTCAATATATTAAATTGGGCGTTCTGTTGCCCTCAATTAGCTTTCTATCTAAAAGAGAAAATAAAGTAAGCATTTGCCTTAAAGACGTTGGGAGTATAAAGATATGAAAAAATGTTATGAATAATTGAGGGAGGAATTTAGATTACTGTAGAAGTTTGAAGAAAAGTATTCAAAGTGAACACTAGGGAGAGCTGGTTGATAAACTCTCGAATGACCTTGTGGTTTGGCAACGATTACTCAGAATCTAGCCTGTGACTTCACCTCTCTGAGCAGATTTAAATTAACCAAAGCCATTAATGATATATAAAGCTTGAGTGCCAATTATTAATTTAAAAAACCTCACATTAGGTAACTTGGAGAGCTAGTGTCTGAATGATTAGTAATTCTCTTGCCGGAGATAGATTATTTGGAAAGTCAGATCTTAGTCATTAAATCATCTTTATCAAACAGGTATCAGAACCAAAGAAACCAGTTGGATGTGTAGAATAAGTAGTGTATTTGATTAGAACAGCTTGTTTTTCTTTTTTTATTTCTAACATCATGATTATTATTAGTTACTAGGTATTGAATATGATCCATGTGTCAGTTACTGTGACTCAAGATACAGGAAGCAGTATGAACACACATTAAGAGAGTGGGCTCTGATGTCCAATAATCTGGTTTTGCGTGTGTGTGTATGTGTGTATTTTGCTACTTCTTAGAGGAGCAGGCTGCAAAGTTGTTGAACACCATTTTTTTTTTTAACCTACTTTAGTAGAATCCATCTCATAGGGTTTTTATAGTAATTAAATGACAGTACACATGTAAAGTGCTTAGAATAGTGCCAGGAACATAATAAATCCTAGTAGTAGGTAGACTATTATTGTATTATCTCATTTAATCTTCACAACAAGCTTTATTATTATAGCAATTATTAGCTCAATTTTACGGGTAAGAGGATGAAACGCATGAATGCAGTATTGTACAAGGTTTTAGTGGAAGTAGTAGAGCCAGCGTTTGAATTTTGCTCTGTATAAATCTGAAGCATGAGCATTACCAATAGAGTCAAAATAACTGAATTTATTAGCTAAGACATCTTCCCTCAAAGGTGCTTACATGGATATTTTCAATGTTTTCATTGGAACTCCACTTTTTCTAGGCTCCCAAGCCAATACAACCCTCTGAATGACACTCTCTTTAACTATTATTGTATATCTTATTCACTTACAAACAAGTCTTTTTTTCTTCCTTAAGACGAATTTACACATCTTTGTTGTGATGTATTATGCCCTGAATTAGCCACTGAATGACAGTCTTCTTCATGCTCTTGATGGAATACATATTGGAGGATCCTCAGTACCAACACAACAATAACAACGTATTAGTACAAATACTCTGCAATTCTCCCTGCCTCAAGGGCTGAATCCTCAGGCTTTAATATTATCATTATCATTAAATATTTATCAGGTTCCTACTGTGTACATGATCCAAATGAGGCATTACTAAAAGAGTTAGAAATGATGCAGGGGAATGAAAACAAAACAAAACAAAAAAGATGTTTCTACAACCAATTAACATTTAAAATGTATTCATTTATCTCATTTATGATTTATTTTAAAAGCAAAATAATTTGAAAGCCTATTTTACTTTCTAAAGATTTATTTTTAATTTACAGTATAATCACCATTCCTAGGACCCTTATAATTTATTATTTATAATGTGATATAATTACTAAACCTTGCACAATTTCTTAAGCATAGTAGGTGTTTAATAAATATTTAATGATATATATTTTTATAATTAGAGTGGAGTTCTAAAACATAATAAATTGATAGCCTACATATTTTTTAAATGCATTAGCCTCTCACGAGCAGTTTCAAGGAATGTTGATTTTATTGAAATGAATTGCAGTGATGTCCTTTTTGCCATCCTATTACAATTGAACAATCCTCAATTTCAGGCAGGAAATATTGATTCCTATCCTGATTCTGCCCTGATTCTTCCAGTTTGTCTCCCCAAACCTCCTTTCTTCATCTATAAAATGAAAGAATCAAATTTAATCCTCTTCAAGACTTGGTCTAGTTCTAAACTTTGGTTTTATTTTAAAAGATTTGAAAGAAAAAATTCTCCAGCGCAAATTACCACTAAACCATTAATATCACTTCTGCAGAATCAGTCTTTGATAAATTTTCCCTTTCATGTGAACACTTTATGTCCGAGAAGTATAAACATTATTACCTGATGATTTAAGAGACTTCACACATTCCACAGGAGATCCTAAAATAGCATTGCATTAGAATACCAGCAGAGACAGTGGTGAATATGGATTTAACAATGTGGAGCCTCATCTTTCCAATAGCACACATTAAATGAGCAATTCCTGAAATACTGTACAGTTTTTTATTCTTAAATCTATACACAACTGTGGCAAATATATGTTCTCATATGTGATTATATAATTGCTTTCTAGAGGACAAACAACTAACATGAAAAACTGTTTCTTGCCCCGTGTTTTGCAGAGCTGAGTGTCAGTTAGGGGTAAAACAGGAAGGGGGTGGGGGTAAGAGAAAGTGCCGATTGCCTTCAGCACACTTTTCTATCTCCTTTCACTTCTATACACTGTCATGTCACAAACCATAGTCACCACAGCTTGTACACTTCCTTGCGTTGGTGTACATCCTCCAACCTGGGCCCACCTCTTCATCCCTTCATACCTCCTAAAGGTCTTTCTCTAGGCTGCCCATGATTTACAACAGGTGAGTTAGATAAACTAATTACCAACTTACTTTTAACTCAATCATTCATTCATTAAGCATTTGGTTTTTTTTAGTTTCTACTAGAGGTGAAATGCCTTAATAGGTACTGGGTTTCAACAAGAAACAACCACCCCTGTCTTCATGGAACTCATGACGTAGTGGAAGAGATAGGCTATCAAGGAACTGAAGGACTAAACTTAAACCTTGTTGGAATGGCTTCAAGTACAGACTTAAGCTAATTAAACTCACATTTTTAAAAAGTGGCTGCTCTAGTAACTCTGTGGAGAATGGATTAAAAGGAGTAAGAACTCCATAGAAGAGATGAGAGTAGCTTAGACTGAACTGGTGGCAAGGGGTGCTGGATTGGAGTAAAGGGATTCAGAATATGGAAACAGGTCGTTGAGTTAAAATTGACAAATTTTATGTGAGCAATAATGGAAAAGGAGAAATCAAGGATAAATGCCCTATTTCTGACATGACATGGAAGGTATCATATTGCTGACATGACTGGATAGAGTTGTTATTTATTTATTTATTTATTTATTTATTTATTTATTTAATATTCTATAGAGGGCATTTTAGTGTCATTGAGATTCTGACAATATTTAAGGATTTAAAACCTGTTAGTTTATAAACTCTCCAGAGTTGTGTAACTAAAGAAAAATTTGTACATAAAAGAAACGATAATGGTTTGCCAGGATTTTAAAACAGAAATAACATGAAAGACCAGAACAAATTTAATTTCTTTAAGGTGTGGGAAGGAAGTATACCAGATAACCTCTATGTTCTCAATGGCACTTATTACATGGTTTTACCAGTCACAGTTCTTTAAAAGTCAAAACCTTATATATCTTAATCATTATTTGTGTATCCTGGATGTGACATATAACTGGTATTTAAAATATATTTGTTAAAAAATAAAAAAATAAAATATATTTGCTGAACAAAGTAATGAATGGATGAATAAATTAGTACTGTATAGTTTTCTTTCATATGCCATTTGCCATACTGTATTTGTGTATATATTTTTAAATTATTACTGCCTAGCCAGTATGTTCCATGAGTCCTTGGCTGCTTTTGTTTTCCAGTGTACCTTCAGTGACCAGCACAGCTCCTGATATTGTGAATACATGTGTTGAAATATAAATCAATAATTATGCATATTCATATTTCTCTTCAATTTTACAAGTAATGAGGATTTTGTAAAATAATATCAGTAATAGCAAACATTGAGTATTGTTCAAGGTGCTCTACATGTTTAATTAATATAATCCTCTCAGCAGTGCTTTGAGGTTGTATTATTATTATCCCAAATTTGCAGTTGAAGAAGCTGAGTCACAAAGAGTTTAAATCAACTGCCCAGAGTCATGTACCTTAACAGAGCTAGGATTCAAACCCAGACACTCTGGCTCCCCAAATTCAGCTCATTACTACCATATTAAATTCTTTTATGGTAGACATAATGAGATGTTGCAGTTAGAAAACATTTTTTATTATCCACTTATTCTTATTATAGAATTAATGAAACAATAAGCAGGCAGCTGTGATGGAAAGGATCGTATTCAGAAATCATTATCAATTCTGGTTTCAGCTAAAGCTCTCTCAAATTGATGAAATATCTCGTTCATTCTTGGGGCTCAACTTATTTCCTTCCTGAACCAAAATATGTTCTACCTGGAAAATGAAAAACATTTGTTTTTTTTTTTTTTCTTTCCAACCATAAAGTCTACTACTTTGGGGAGATAAATATTTACCTCTAAAGCAATCTGATTAAAAAGCAAATTGGAGAATCAAAGCTACAATTAGCCATATAGACAGGACTGCTTAATTCAAAGAGCAGAGTGAATAAAATGGAATGGAATAGAAGAGTGTTTGATTTGATTAGCCTCATTAGTACAGGTTTAGTTCTCTCACCTTTTCACTCCACAGTATCTGTGGTTTCATTTCCCTAATAATCTACTTCTGTAAGGAAAATTGCTAACATTTCATCATTTGCAAGATAAAGACAGACTTTTAATGATAGAAATTTTGAATCATTTACATAAATTTACTTCTTTTTAGCAGTAACTTTCAAGTAAGTTCTTTTTTAAAATCTTAAATTCAGTTGGGTAAAGAAAAGCAAAAAACAAAAAAAGTTCGTAATTTTTTGTAGTACTTCATTGTGTTGCTTAGAATGACAATTTTTATTTTTCCATAAAAATGGTTGCTTTTAACTGAGAATTTGACCTCTTAAAGCACATGTGAGGTTTCGTGTTATACTTCCCCTAAACACAATGTTATTCTTCAATTATTTTAATTTAAGAAATATTTATTCATAATTTGTTACTGCCAGGTACCCTTTCAGTCATTGGCAATGACTCTACCCTCATGGAGCTTAAAATCTAATGAAGTGATACATACATGAATATATAAATAAAGAGAATTTCCAATAGTGATAAGTGTCATAACAAAAATAAAATAGGGTGATGTGACATAGAGTAACTTAGGGGCTTGGGGAATGTGGGAGACTGGATGCAGTGCTCAGAATAGTTCCTATCTAGCTCAGGTATGGCCAGTGAGACCTCTGAGTGTGGGAGGTGAGCATGCAGGGGGAGGGAACAATTACATTGTTGAGTTTGTTTTGTTATTCATAGCTCACTGTTTTGAACTGCATGGAGTACAAATTCTGCTCTGTTAATATTTTAGAACAACAACAAGGAAAAACTGTCCTTCTTCCAGGAAAACACTCTGTGTGGTATGAGAACAAATTTTTTTCCAGAGAAGCACTGACATTTCTTAATTATTCTTTTCATGTGTAGTCATGTATAGCAATTACTGAAGGCTCAGCAAAGCATTGTTCTTCCAAAGCCTTGGAGAACAATAATGCTGACAGGACAGGGTTTCAATGTCCAACACACTTCTCCTCTCTCTTCATTACCCCAGCTAATTACTCTGGCCAGTGGTTATTGTGTAACTCCTTTTCCTTTCTATAGCCTCCACTGCCTTCTACTGTCAGTGTAATTTACTGTAATAGCATAATATTCTCTTGTTGCCATGCTTTTCTACTATTTAAAGGCACAGCCTCCTTTTATCATATTCAGCGTATGAAGTACTTTACCAATAGGTGATATTCAAGCTCTAGACTAATGGAAACATTCCAATGACACTCGTTCCGGAAAAAAGAAAGGTGGGGGTGCACCTGGATTCCCAGGAATTCTGACCTTTATAATGAAATAGAAAATAATTTTTAATGTAAATTTCCTGTGCTGAAGGAGATATTTTGAGTGTATGTTTACATAATGCCAAAGTATTTAGTCAATTCAGTTTAAAAAAAAAAATTAGCCAAAACAGTTTTGTACCATGGAAGTAAAGAACTGATACAGTGATTAAATTCATTTTTATTTAGAAATTTTATTTTCAGTTATTTTAACACAGTATATAAGCCATCTCAAAGTTGAGTAACATAAAATGTACCTTTTTAAGATAGAGAAAAATAATTTCTTTAAGTATATTTTAGATACAGATAATTTGATTTTTTTGAAAATACATTCTTTGATGAAGCTGTTATATTCCATATAAAGACTGAACTAAATCTGCTCATCAATCAATAAAATAAAACTCTTACTTTTTCTTGCAGACATATCAATCTAAAGATTATTGAGCAATTACCATGTAGTGGGCAAGTTACTTATTTTAATTTAATTAACCTTCATCTGTGATTTGGGCACTAACATCATCCTCACTTTTCATAGGAGGAAAACTGAGGTTCAGAGATATTGTGTGACTTGCACAGGGTCACACAGGGTTATAGTAAATGACAGAGATGGGATTTGATCCCAAATCTGTTAAAAATCAAAGCTGGAGCTTCTAACTTACACACATCACCTCACATATTAGAAGTGAGGTAACTCTGAGATGGTTAGACTCATTTCCATATTTTTAATGCAAAACTGTCTATCTTAGTCACTTTGCGACTGCCATTTCCCTTCTGTTTGAGATTACCTCTGGGCTGAGTTTGCTCTAGAACTGAGGATATTTACAATGGCTTTTTACGTTTTAAGCGTGTTAAAGAGTCAATTTACAATGAAGTCACTAAAAGGAATGGCTTAGGGATGGCATAGAAAGTCCTCTATGCTATTGAGGACAAAAAGTGGTAAAGTTAATATTTAATTAATATTAATTAATTAATTATTAATATTAAATATTAATATTTAATATTTTCTCATTTATTAATAGCGCTCATTAACTGTCTTTTTTTTTGCAACTGGGAATGAAAAGGCATCAAGCAGCATTAATTAAGGTGGGAAAAAAAGCAAGGTATTCTTTTTCTTTGAATATACAGTTATCAGCAGATACAAAGTTTCAATAAAAATGAACTAATTTTTGCTAGTAGCTATAAACTTTTAATAATTAATGTGCCTAGTTATTATATCTTGTTATGGATAAAACAATAAAGACAAGCTTCTTATGTGTGAATATGCTTACATATTGGTGCAGAAAAATACCCATGTAAGAATGAAGTGAGTTGCAATTGATGATTTATAAACCAGTTTGAAATCAGAATAAATCCTGTCATAAAACATGGAATTATAAGCTGATTCTCAGGTCCCTAAAACAACCCCCCAATCACTGATGATTATCATCATTAAAGAATAAATATGTAATACCTCTTATTTGCAGGACTTTTCTGAGCTTGAGGAGGGGGCCGGTGTCCCAAGATATTTGAGACAAAGCCCAATCATCTTATAGAGTTAATAGACTAAATTAGGGGACAAGGCATACATATAAGATGGTATATAACAAAAAAGGGAAAATTGGCTGTCAAAATTGTGGTAAAGACAATATGGCTTATAGAACTTAAGAAAAGAAAATTATCCCTGAGAGTTTGTTTGATCTGGGAAGTCATTTTTGAAGAGAGAGAATTTGAAATGACCCAGAAACAGGAAGTAGAAAAAACTGAGATGTTTATTCCAAGTAGGGAATAATATTATCTGCTGGGTCTGCAATTTTCATAAGGAGGAAGAGTGAGTGGGAAAGAACAATGATAGGTAAGCAGGACAGGATCTTGAAAAACCAGGCCAATAAATTAGGATTTTATGTTTGCATTGTGTATTTCTTTCCATGTTGCTCTGGGATCTTGAAGCAGCAGCGGGTTCTGGGATATTTCACATAGTCAGTTGAGAGTTGAAAAACTAAAACACACAAAAAAAGAGAGATGCAGGTATGTATCAGAAGGAGAGTCAGCACCTAGAGTATTAAAGAGCACCTCTTCAGTCCCTTATCTCTCCTTATTTATCTCTTTTCATAATGCCCCCATTTCCCCAATACTCTGGTCTGTGGCCAAAAGATGAGTGCTGACTGCTCCTGAGTTTTATATTTTCGATCAGTCAGAGAGAGATTGTGTTTTTTCTCAGTAAAAATTTCAAAATACTTGAAAACTCTGATTATGTCATTTTGAGCAAGATACAATACCTACTACTGGACTGATCGACTTGTCCAGATGGTAAGGATATATGCACTAATAAGGAGGCTCTTCCTAGGTTGATTTTCGTTTTACTTGTTCTATCAATTATTAAGATATATATTTTGAAATCCCCAGCTATACTTGTAGATTTGTTTTTCAGTTCTTATATTTTTATTGGTTTTGCTTTAAATGTTTCGAAGCTCTGTAATTTATTACATAAATATTTCTGATTGTTATATCTTCTTGAAGAATTGACCTGTTTATAGTTATAAAATGATACTATTAATCCATAATAATATTCTTTGCTCTAAAATCTACTCTGTCTCATATTAATGTAGTCGTTGTATCCTTATTGTTAGCAAGTTACAACTTTTTCCATCCTTTTACTACCTGACAATCTCTGCCTTTTTATTAGGGTGTTTAGACCATTTAATGTGATCATTGGTGTGATTGAATTTAGAATATCATCTTGTTATTTGTCTTCTATTTGCCCCATATAGTCTTTGTTTCTTTTTGTTCTTTTTCTCTTTTTTTTGATTAACTGAATGTTTTTTATGACTCTACTTGTCTTCTTTGTTGGCTCATTAAGTATAACTCTTTGTTGTTTTATTTTAGTGGTATCTCTAGGGTTTTTAGCATATATCATCAATTTATAATAATTTACCTTCAAGTGATATTGTTACTACTTCACATGCAGTATGAGAACCTTAGAATAATATACTTCCTTTCCACAACCTGCTGTTTGTGCTGTTGCTATTTATTTTACTTCTGTGTAAACTCCACAATACAGTTATTATATTTTGCTTTAAATATTACCTTTTTAAAGAGTTATTAATAATAAGCAAAAAAAGCATGTGTACTACTTAATGTAGTTATATTCCCAGTTTTATTAATTCCTTTGTATAAAACCATATTTTCATCTGGTGTCATTTTCTATATGCTTGAAGGACATGCTTTAACATTTCTTGTAGGGTAGATCTATTGGTTTTAAATTCTTTCAGCTTTTGTATTTTTTTTTAAAATCTTTGCTTCACCTTTGTTTTTGAGAGTTTTTTTTCTGAGTAAAGAATTCTACATCAACAGATTTTTTTTTCTTTCATCACTTTAAAGATGTTGCCCTCTGTCTTCTCACTTACATTGTTATACTTGTCTCTATTTATCTATCTATGTATATGTATATGTGCATGTATATGTATGTGTAATGTATCTTTTTTCTGGCTGTTATTATTTTCTCCTTAATATTTTTAAACACTTTAGTATGATTGTGGACTTGGAATAGTTTAGTTTGTGTTTCTTGGTCTTGGGGTTCATTGCAAGCCTTAGATTTGTGGGTTTAAAGTTTTCTTCAAATTTGGAGAATTTTGGCCATTATTTCTTTAAAATGTTTCAGCTACCTCTTTTTCTTTCACTTCCTTAAGGGACTCAAACTAAACATGATTTGGCTACTTCAATTTGTCCATCTATTCACTGTGCTCTGTTATTTTTTTTTCAGTCTTCATTTTTCATAGTTTCTATTTCTATGTCTTCAAGTCTATTATTTTTTTCTTCTTTTCTTAATCTGCTTTTAATTTCATCCAATAGATTTTTATCCCAGATGCTTTATCTTTCTCTCTAAAGGTCAATTTTTGGTTTTTTTTTTTTTATATCTTCTATGTCTCTTGCTTCTTAAACGTATGAAATACAGTCAGAATAACTGTTTAAATATCAATATCTATAAATAAAATCATTTGAATTATTTCTGGGTTAGTTTTGATTGATTTATTTTTTCCTCAGTATAAATTTTATTTGTCTGCTTCCTTTGTGTATGTGTGATCTTTAATTGAATAACAAAATAAGAATTTTAACTTGTTAAGAACTAAATTATTTTTATTCCCATACATATATTCTGGAGATAAATTACTTGGAAACAGTTTGATCTTTTCAGGTCTTGCTTTCAGCTTTGTTAGGCCTGACGAAAACTACTTTTAATCTAGGATTAATTTTTCCCCCATTACTAAGGCATGATCCTTCTTAGTTCTTTAATCGTTCCTGAATTGTCAAGCTTTCTGCTCTTGCTATTGGGAACAGGAACTATTCAGGGCTGCTGCCTTGTCATCCCATGGCTCCCAGCTTAATCTTCTCAACATGTGGAGACTGCTTATCTCTACCTGGCTTTTCTCTCCCTGAACCATGGCCTGGAAACTTACTCCAAACAGTAAGCAGGAACAATCTTAAGGCTCACTTCATTTGTTACTCGTCTCTTACGGATCATTTTCCTTCATTGTCTGATATTCAATATCCTGAGTACTACTGCTTGATATATTTTGTTCAATTTATAGTTGTTTCAAGTGGGAGGATAAATCTTGTCACTGTTCCTCCATCTTGACCATACATTTTAAACTGAGGTGAATTTCAATAATTAATAATATCCAAGTTTCACAACTTGACAGGAGGCCATCAACAGTGATGTGACAATTAAGTAAATGAAATCCTGAAGTAATGTTTATTCAACAAATTTTCTCTAAATATATTGTGAAAGGTGCTATAATAAAGATTGTGGGAGACACAAAGTTACTTAATAAACATCTCTTCTCATGGAATATGTAGCCATGATTATATATCTCCTTGGCTCACAAGCATCCCAACACTTTAAGGAAGTATGTGTTGGTTTGTAAGGGAAAAAATGATTCCCAGCCCCTGTTCTGTCACCTTATAAATGACCTTAAACAAGTTCTTCAGCATTTATGAACTTCAGTTTCCTCATCTAGAAATATTTGAAGCATTAGTATAGTATTAACTCTATCCTACCTGCATTAGTATAGTATTAACTCTATCCTACCTACAGAATCCTGTAAAAGATTAGGAAATGAATGCAACAGAGCAGGGGAACGTATGGAAGTTTCAATTAGACGTTGAAACTAATAGAGTAGTATTGATCTTTTATCATCCCTACATGTATGTTCATGATGTGGCTTTTTTCCATCTTGTAGTTTCATCATTTCATATTAGTTTTCTCTTTATTACTTTAGCATTACATTTGAAATATGCTATTAAGCTTTGTTCTAAGTTCGAAGTGGTGTTCAATCACTTTTCACCCATGTTCCTATGACCTCTTAATGGAATACTGACAACAAAAAGTAATGCTATTTAGAACAAAAGAGGTGTAATTTTTTTTTTTTTTTTTTCGGTACACGGGCCTCTCACTGTTGTGGCCTCTCCCGTTGTGGAGCACAGGCTCCGGACGCACAGGCTCAGCGGCCATGGCTCACGGGCCCAGCCGCTCCGTGGCATGTGGGATCTTCCCGGACCGGGGCACAAACCCGCGTCCCCTGCATTGGCAGGCGGACTCTCAACCACAGCGCCAACAGGGAAGCCCCAAGGGGTGTAATTTCTGTAGGTGTGTAATTGGTGAACCAATTGACTGGAAGTTGTGAATCCCATTTAACTGCATTGAGTAGTTATGACATGCTAGCAGACAGAGATGACTGAAAAACAGAAATGGCAGTTTATGAACTAAATATATTAAGTCATAATGTAAATAATGAACATGCTATTCCCCACTCAAATGAAAACTAGCTTTTAAAGGCTTCAGTAAACATTTCAGGACAATGATATGCTACCTTATAGTATCATAGAGGTACTTCTCTATGATACGATACATCTCTCATGAGAAAAGGAACATATTTATGAAGTTCCAGAAATAAGTGGAACATATCCTTCCCTGTCATTTGCTGGATACGGACTGCAAAGCCTAATGAGATAAAATATTTCATCAGCTATATAGGGGCAGCAGCAAAACGTGAACATGGGACTCCTCATTCCAAGACCAGTCTTCTAGGATAACATACAACTTCCCTAAAGACAGCAAGAAGAAAAACATGAAGATAGAATGGCTGGCATAGTAGTTGAGTGTGACTTAAAAAAAAAAAGAAGAAGAAATAAAGAAAGGATTAAGTCAGTTCCACTGATGGCAGATGGATCAGCTATCTGTTCAATTGTTCTTTGGCAGAGACAACCAGTTATGCCACACTTCAGCATGCCCATCACCTGCCACCTTGTTGTGCATTTCCCCTGAGACCATGAGACTTCTTATTCAAAATCACTTTGCTTAGAAATGTACCCTGTCTCTAAAGAAAAGGAGAAAATAGAATGAAATATGTGATATCTGAAAAGCAAATGCTGCCTTTTTTTTGTCATCAGATGATAAAGTATTTTAATTGAAGTGCTTAAATATTTTGCCCCAAAATACTGTGATTTTTTCCAATGGATGGAAATACAGCAAGAGTCCCATAGCATTGGCAAGGTATAGACACATGCAAAGTGAAAACCAACAGGCAACTTTATACCACCTTCGCCAGTTTATCTGCCAGTAGATATTTATGGTGGCATCATTATGTCCTTTTTCACATGTATTTATTTACTAATCAGAAAACATTTATTTTCTGTCTCATATATAAGACATCATTCTTTGCATCGTGGAACTGTGTTTAGATATTGTAAACATGGATACTGCCCTCAAAAAGTATGTAGGTAGGAAGGGAAAATTGAATTCTAACACAGGACTATATGAAAAATGGGCTATCTTAAGTGTTATAAGAAAGATAGAAATTTGACACTATGGACACTCAAAGAAAAGACAAGTGTCCTGATGTCTTTGGATTGGGGCCATTTGTCCAGAGATAGGAGGAAATGATAATAAATGAAGCCTTAAGTGATAGGTTTATTGCAGAAATAAAGATAGAGGGAAACATATTTAGTTCAGTGATTCTTGAAGTGTGATCCACAAATCAGCAGCATCCACACCTCCCTGGAAAAGTGTTAGAAAAGTAAATGTTTAGACCCCACCCCAGACCTACTGAATCAGAAACTCTGAGGCTGGCACCTAGCAATCCATATTTTAACAGTGATTCTGATGCATGCTCAAGTTTGAGAAGCACTGAGTTAGAGGAGGCAACTAGAACAAAGGGCCAAGATGATTTAATATGGAATATAACCAGGAGGAAACACAAGTGCCTGATTGAAGTGTATGGTAAGGAGGTCAGACAGACAAAAACAGACATGTAGGTAGGGAAGCATGAAGGAGGCTTGAATTAGTAGCTTAAGGAGTTTTAACATTATGCTGTGGATAATGCACATATGAAGATATTTTTCCTTTATTTTAGTTCTGTTTGTGAAAGAGAGAGATGTTATCATTAGTACACATGAGAAAAATATAATGCCATTTTATACATAAAGGAAATAAAATAGTGTTGAGAAGAGTTAGTCCACACAAGAAGTATATGAGCTTGAATTAGGAAGTTGAAAGCAAGAGTAAAGGGAAGTGAAAAAGATTCAAGTGGTGTTTTCTTCACTTAAGTGAAAAGATGCAAGAGATATTTCATAGGCTACAGAATCAAATGTATTTGGCCACTGATTGGAGACAAAGGGTGAGGAGGAAGAAAGATGACTTTGTTTCTGAAAATTCACATGGAGATTGTGCCATGAATAGAGATAGGGATGTTAGAAAGAGATACTGTTTTTTGAGCAGGAATATGAGATTCCTTTTGAACCTATATATTTTAGGTGCCCATGACACATTCAAGTAGAAATAGCCAACATATATCTGGAAATTCAGTTTTGTCATTCACTATTGGAACATTAAGCTCATTCTTTCCTTGATACCAACCCCCTGCTCCAGCTACTCAATATTAATTTAATAATCCTTAGTGGTTCGGTAAGTTATTTTTCTTAACCTTAAGCTGTTGGCAAATGTTGGTATAGATAGTCATTTTAGTATAGGTAATGTCATTTCACAAATATCACACTGTAGCCTTTATAGACTGTTTTTCAGTGATCCCATGAATATGGTTGGCATCTCTTTACTTGGCTAAGGGTGCATCTGCAGAAACTGGATAGCAGATCTAGCTTCCTGTTGGCTTAAGTGCCAAGAATTCACCAGCCAAGGGGTGTTGTAGCTTGGACTGCTCAAGGGAACGTTCCTTAGCTGATTTACTACTTCTAACCTACCAATGATGAGCTGCTTTCTCATACACCCAAATAGTCTTTTGAACTTATTCAGTGACAACTATTATGCAAAAAGTTATCTAGCTGTTGTAGTATCATTCTTTTATTCCAATGAATAATAAGTCAGTTGTTCCACAGAGGCGAAGGGAAATGTTATGCAATAAATGTTGCTTTTGAACTTTAATACTTAAAACCCTTAGTGAATTTATGGTTTCCAAGGCAATTATACTGTGATTTGAGTTAACTTCTCCTCTGGTCTCTTTTGCTTTGTATTATAAAATCTAAAACAAATATAGAAAAAACTATGTAAAACATATGCACAGCTTAATACATTTTTATAGGATGAATACCCTTGTTATTATCACCCAGGTCAAGAAATAAAAATTTGCCAGACACCCTGGAAGCCCCTTTAGTTGCCCCATCCCAAACACAGCTGTCCTCTTCACCCCATAGGTAAGCAGTCACTTGACGTTTATGATAATCACTTTACTTCCTTTACAGTTTTACAGCACAAGTGGGCATTCCTAAACACTACAATTTATGTTTGCATTTTTTCCTCTAATATATATTTTAAATCTTTTTTCATAGAAAACCAGTAGTAAATCTGTCTCTCTCTCTCTGTGTCTCTCTGTCTCTCTATCTCTGTCTCTCCCTGTCTCTGTCTCTGTCTCTGTCTCTGTCTCTCTCTCTCTCTCTCTCTCTCTATATATATATATATATATATATACTATTTGCATCATATAAATGTGGACAGTGAGTTTCAGTGAACACAAATGTCTTTCCCAAATTTATAATGATATAAATTTATAATGATATAAATCTAACTGACTGGTAAACAGAAATTTGAAAATGGGTCTCTTTTAGTTATAGAAATTACTTCTCTAGTTAGAACTTCCTTTTTCCTCTAAATTACAAATGGTAGTTGTATTACTAGGTCAAATTATTTCAAGTAATATATTAGAATGACATAAAATTTATTTTGCTATTCATGTGCTTGTGTCATTAATAATAAAAGGGTCTTTGGAAAATATCCTCAAGAAATATATATGATAATGCATCTCAATTGTGATTCTTGCCAGTCAGCTCCCCTGTCGCAAATTCTCCTCACCATACTATTTTGTCTTTCCATATGCATGACCCAACTTCCTATTTCTCTCTTCCTTGTTCTTCTATTACTTTCTTCTCCTTGAATGTTCCCTTTGAATTCCTTGGTACTGTTTCTTTTTGTCATTTCACCATCTCTGGCTCCTTCACACCAACTCTTCTTCCATCCATGCATTAAATGTTCCATCCTTAGTTTCCCTTCCATCTTCTGGCAGCTGTCAGCATTTTTTTGGCTTATGACTGCATCACTTCAATTCTCTGCCTGCATCTCCACATCATATTTTCTTCTGTGTTTGTGTGTGTGTGTGTGTGTGTGTAAAATCTCATTTTGCCTCACTCTTATGAGGATACATGTGATTGTATTTAGGGCCCACCCAGATAATCTAGGAGAATCTAACCATGTCAAAATCTTTCACTTAATCGCATCTGTAAATACCTCTTTTCATCTATATAAGGTAACATTCATAGACTTCAGGGATTAGGACATGTATATTTTTGTGAGGTAAGGGGGACTTTTTTAACCTACCAAATCATACTATAGGAAATAATAAATATTACCTATTATTATTAGTGTTGTGATTATCATGACACTTGTTACTGTCATCAAAATATTTTTAGAACCAGTGTTTTCCCTCCTTGTTACCATTTCTTAGTTTAGAACAGAATTATATTTTGCCTATATTACTCCAACAATCTTCAAACTTGACTCCCACATCTAGCCTTAAACTCCTCTAATATATTATCAACAAGACTAGTAATCTTTTAAAATGTTTTGATTAGATATACTTTGTCACCTTAAAAGCTTTCAATGCATAGCACAAAGCCTTCCACTCCAGAATTATCTTCTGTTATTTCAGCCCTCCTGTTCTACTCACCAGTGTGCCATTCTTCCATGTAGTTCAACTGTTGTATCTGTTGTCCTTCTTACCTTATTCCTCTCCCCCTCTAAACTTCACCTCTCTGACTTCTCCCTCAAGACTGAGTTTAGGTATCTTCTCATTTAGGAAGCTTCTTATAACGTATCATTCTCAGGTAGATTCTCTACTTATATGCTTTCCTTGGAATTAGCCACTTTTGGCTTCATATCCCACCTCTTATTAACTGTGAGATCATGGACAAGTCATTGAAATTCTCTAATCCTCTATACCTTATCTGAAAAATGTGGTTAATTATAGTATCTACCTCACAAGATGCTTTAAGGATAAAAGGAGATAGTGTATGTAAAGCATTTGGTAGAATATATGACATAATAATATAATACATGACCCTATCTATCTATCTATCTATCATCTATTATAACATTTCTCAACTGTTATAGTTTTATAAAAACAAGAACTCTTCCTTTCATTACTACAGTTCTAGTGCCTGCTATATATAGTGTCTGGTACATAGTAGGAATTCATTAAATGTTTGTTAAATGAATGACTAAAATGACAATTTCCCCAATAAATTATGATCAAGAGAAGAAAGCCATGATATTTACTTCCCTTTGTTGCAATGAAGAGAAAATATATATTAAGTAGAAAAATATCAAATGTTACCACTTAATTTATGCAAGTAAATGGTATTTTTAAAAATAAGATCATTATTTATCATTACTGTTTTAGAGAATGCTACTGAAAATTTGCATAAATGCAACTATAATTATTTTCAGTTAAATGTTGATGCAATATCTGTTTTTTCCAGGAGTGGGAAAGAAGATAGTTCATTCCAAGATTTTTTTTGGTAAATGTTTAACTAGCACATTTATTGAATATAAATAGCTTTAAAATGCTGACCTTCATTTTTAAGCCTGTTTAATTCTTGCCTTGCTTATAAATTTTGATATATTTACTCCTGAGTAGCAATATACTGCACAATTTAGGTTCTTAAACGACCATTTAATTTTTGCTCAGAGTTGTGTCTTGGGAATTCATGAAAGTCTCAAACACTGGGTTTTCTCATCCATGTGGCATCAACTGGAGCTGAAAGATCCACTTTTAATATGGTTCCTTCACTTTCATGACTGATGCCTCCATGCTCTTTGATCCTTCTCTTTCTCAATCTCTCTCATTCTTCTTTTCTCTCCCTCTCCCTCTTTCTCCTTCCTACCTGGCAGTCCCATCTTCTCAAGTCTCCCAACATTGCTTGAGCTTCTCACGGTGTATTTTGACTTAAGGTAGTCATACCCCTTCATGGCATCTGGTTTCCAAAGACTGGAAGTTGAATCTTCTAAGCCAGTTAAGGGCTATACTCACAAATGTCACACGTTACTTTCACTGTAATCTATTTGTCCAAGTGGTCATAGGACCCCCTCTGATTAAAGGAGATAGAGAAATAAAGTTTCTTTACTTTACTTCCTGATGCAGTAATAGCACATTTACATGCCCATAGATCATGTGGCATGGGAAATTTTTGTTGTAGTCATGTTTGGAAATTACTATTGGGCAATGTGTTTTTTTATAACCCTGCTACTCCAAGGGGGATGCATAGATCAGCACAACATTGGCATTACCTAGAAATACAGAATATTGGGCCTCATCTCAGACCTACTAAATCATATTCTGCATTGTAACAGTATTCACTTGTGATTCATATATACATCAAAGTTTGAGAAGCACTTTTCCAGGTGCTTAAACCTTGCAAATCTGCAGTGTTATAGATATCATGCATAAATTTTAAGTTCATTTTAAAGCTTCCCTGTAAAAAATGTCAATGTTCATTTTACTGATTAGGAAACTGAAGCATCAAAAAATTAAATAAGTAAATGAAAGTAGAAAAGCAGCCAATTGCTAATTCATAGTTTTTTCTACCTTACGCCAACTTGTGAGACTAGTCATTTTCTTCCCATGAGAAGATATCTGCTTTCAGATTTTATAAGAGAACAACTGTTCTGTAATCTTGTCCAGTTTTGTATCTTAGGGTCTAACGTGTATGGAGTCAGAGAGCTGAAGAGGGGCCAATATGGACACAATCAAGGTCCTAGAGAGCTAGTGCCACTAACGCTGTCCTCTTTTTCCCCTCAAGAATTTAGCAGGTCTCTTAAAAATGGCAATGTTGATTAAGAACTCAATTTTCAAATTCCATTTACATTAGTGAAATAAGTACTTCTTTCCATTTGAATATGAACTTTTTGATTGCTGCAGCAAACCACAATGAAGATTTTTCTTTTTTAAGAAACCACTAAGTGCCTTTAGGAGGGATTAATTGTTAATTATAAATGTGTTATATTTTAAATAAGAGGAGGGAAAGTGCTTGTGCTTTGTTCCTTGCCTTTTCAAGTGTATGATTATAGTTAGAACTCCCCAGTTCCTCAGGTATCTCTCTTAATAAAATTATATGATTTAACACTTGAGCCTCCCTCCCAAGCCTACTTAAACACACTTAAGGTTGACTGTTTCCCACTGGGAAGCTGCCAGAGCAATGTCTTTGTTCTACCAAACCTTTTCCTGTTTTTAAAAAGAAAGGAGTAGATATGCAATTATACTTCTCCAGAATGCAAAGCTAGGTACCCCAGTTATATTTGCATGAGAAAGATTTATATATGACTAAGATGTGATTTAGATATGACAAAACTCCAATTAACACTTAGTCAAACTATTTTTTATTCCTTTTTAATTTAAAAAGATTTTAGTTCCTAACCAATCTTATGCATATCGTTCAAATCCTTCCCTTGAGGTCTTCCTCAAGATTTAAAGATAAAGAAACTAGTAAAGATACATATTTTTAATTGAATAGTTTTATGTTTGCATTGAAATGTTTGCAGAAAGAGATTTTAGCTGGCTTGAAAAGTATATGCATAACTCATGTATACATGGCGGTTGGTACATATACATCTCCACTTCCCCTTCCAAGCTATGAAAGTTCCCTAGTGGAAAGTGTGTTCTATTTATCCCTGCATCCCAAACACTGCACAGCACCAGGCACATGGCAAGCTTTTGATAAATGTTGAATAAATGGATAAATGAATGAATATATTTACACCGTGACCTACACGGCCGCTGACCTAACTGTAAGATACTGCAGCCTTCTCATGCCCTGACTAATGCAGAAAAGGGATGCCTCTGAAGAGAAAGGTAAAACATGACAGGCAGGCAGCTGGCTGCTTGATTCTTTGTCTGAGGGGGCTTGCCAGCAGTTTCTTTCCCAGTTCTGGTCTCATTACATGCAGGATCAGGTCTCTGCCGTTCCAGACTTCTGCACACAGTCTCAGCTCAAGCCCTCCAGAGGGCTGTCAGCTTTCTTATCTCTGCCAGATGAGTTGACAACGCTGTACATGAAACACTGGACTCACCAACTTGAAAGTTTTATTTTTTCTTCTTAACAGAAGAAAATATGCATATGTATTTTGTAAAAGAGTATGCTGGATTTTTGTTGTTGTTTTGTTTTTATTCTTGTACAGGAGCCAAATTACCCACAGGCAGATATTTTCCCAGGCTAATAATAAAAGCACCACTGTGTTATTCTTATGTTATTTTATATTGGAGGGTGGTAAATATTAATCCCACTTTAATTTTCCCTATTTATAATTTTTTCTTCCTAAACATCAAACACGGCTTCTCTTCTTTGTCACCCGTATTTGCTCAAAGTCCAGAGACTTAATGATCTCACTGGAGATTATATGTGTAGATTTGTGGCCGGGGGCGGGCATGTCTCCCGCACCCTTATGTCACAAGAAGTATACTTTCCGGAAACCAGACTCATCTGTATCTATAACTTCCAGGTTTTCATATAGGTTTCCTACAAGCACAGTGCTGTTCTCTGTCAAACTGCCCCCGCCCTTTGAAGACACACACCAGCCGATAAACTCCACATGGCCCCTCAACTCAGCCACCTCGCCGTGCTGTCTGCCCCTCGTGAAGGCGAGCATTTGATCTGATCTTCTCTGAGCAGAATCTATTCCCCGGCCGTGCTGTCTTTCCCTTCCCTTCCCTTTCTCCGCAGAAACCTTATGGTTCGTGCAGCTTCACAGAGGTGTGTTAGCAATCCTTGCCTATATACAGTTTTTCATTACTAGACATTTGCTCTTTCTTTTTGTCTCTTTTGCCTCTTCCTCCTTCCTCTTTAGTATCCCCAAAATGGTTTACACGAAGACTAAAGATGATATTGCTGTAGATGTACAAAAATCTACTTGCAAAAAGTACACATCTTGGGCTTCCCTGGTGGCGCAGTGGTTGAGAGTCCGCCTGCCGATGCAGAGGACACGGGTTCGTGCCCTGGTCTGGGAAGATCCCACATGCCGTGGAGCGGCTGGGCCCGTGAGCCATGGTCGCTGAGCCTGCGTGTCCGGAGCCTGTGCTCCGCAACGGGAGAGGCCACAACAGTGAAAGGCCCGCGTACCACCCCCCCCAAAAAAATGCACATCTTTTCCAGGCTATGATCCATCCACTTAAGGCTGTGTTCTTTACACCATTCTCTTCTTCTGGGCCTTTGTCAGCAGCTGCTTAAAATTTGAGTGTAGAAGTGGCCTTAGATTATTCCTTCAGGTTTCCCCTAAAGGAAATAATTTATGACTTTTCACACAAGCTAAAAGCCAGATTAGAGCAGCGTTCACGGGTATATGGGGAATCACTATACCTCCTGACTGGCGATGGAGGGTTAAAGTTATTTGTTTTATCTAGAGATCAACCTTTAGTATCTTGAAGGTGAAAGAGGGTGGGCTTACAGATTCCACAGGAATTTAGACTCTCTCCCCCAGTATGGCCTTGCCTTTCCTCTGCTGCTTTTAGTCATGTGAGCTATGAGGCTATTCAGTGTGATAATGAGGGTCCCTCCACTACCTCCAGGTACTCTATATTAGATATGAAATTCATTCTGTTTAGAATGCTTTCTTTTTGGTGTATACTTTCCTGGGAAGGTTTTTCCATAGGGTCTCCCCAAGGATAAAGTTCACTTCATGGACAGATAGAGGCATTATGAGCATGTAGGCAAGTGGCCATGGCTTAAGATAGAAAACAAAAATAATTAGATTGACTCTTCCTAAAAACAACACTTCTAATAGTAAGCCTGCATGTTTGTATGTTACTTTGTACTTTTGCAAATCATGTCTGTAAACATCATTTAACTTAAGCCTCACAGGAAACACACTGAAGTAGATAGAATAGATACCAACACTCTCATTTTTTAGATGAGGAAACTGGAGAGTGGAGGCTCAGTCAAGATGAAGTGAGAACAAAAAAGCAGTTCTGTAGATTCCCAATCCAATACTCATTCTGCTATAGAAAATTTCAGTCTTCCCAGAATTGTTTTCACTCACTTTGGAAGAGGCATGCTGCTATAAAATTAAAACTAGGTCCTTCTAATGAATTCTTCAAGTAAGCACATAGGAAATATTTAGGGGTTCTGTCACTCTAAAGGAAGGATTTTTAGGATGATTACTAACATGGACATCAGAGTCCAGTGAGTGGCATATCCACAGATCCCAGTCATATATATTGTATCATACGTTATGAAAAAAACACTATTTTTAATTCAAAAAAGAAGTCCTGAGGTATGTTATAATATTGACACTTATAACATATTTCATAAAGGAAAACAATCTATATGTAATTAAATGCTGCTGAGAGAGCGAGTGAGAAAGGGGAAAAGTGATATATCACCATTTATAATGAGGAAGTTGTACTTCAGTAAAACACAGCACTTATATTTGAGCATCATCATTTGGAGGTGCCCATAGATTTCAGATAATTGACGTACTTTTATTCAGTAACTTTGTGTAGAATGAGTTTTCAGGAGAGAAAGGAATAATTTTTCTCCCCTTCTGAGATATTATCTGAGACCCCTGTAATAAAAATACAAATTAACAATAGAAAATCAAACAGAGGTTAACCCACATGTATACCTCATGTATACGTGGGAGATACCCAGGAAAAGGATAAGTAACTGCCCAAGGTGGCTTAGCATTCAAGAGTAAATACCATTTTAAAAGGGAAAGGGAAGGGGGCATAGGCCTCTTAGGGGAGAGTAAATGGTTTTTAGGAAGGGTGAGTGGGCCCTATGGGAGAACAGATGGGAAATATGATAGTTTGTGACAAAGTTTGTCTGTGTGTGGTATTGATGTCTAGCCTCCTCTCCTGTGACAATAGTCAATCTTCCCTGGTTGATGAAACTCCTGAGGAGGGGCTGATGACAATTGAGTTTCTTTTAGGGGATTTGTCTTTAGGTAGATAAAGAGGAGCTCAGAGAAAACCTCTCCCTGCATTTGCTGTCTTTCAAGTGCTTACAGCTCAAAATAAGAAAATGCAAAAGTGACATATTTGGGGGCATCTCATTCTGCTACCCTTCAGTTACCACCAAAGCCTTTAAACCCTAGTATTTTTCCGTCACTTTTTTCTTCTATTCACTGAATTCACTAAGATTCCATAAGAAATTAAAAGTACTAGATAGTCACAGGCATGCTTTCTTTTTTCCCGAACCAAGGAACATTTTAGAAATAGAGCATTCAGTTTTCTGATACGTTTGAAATTTTGTTGGGGAGCAGATCTGTCACATATAAACCAGTACCAAAGGAACTAGTCTAGCAAGCTCTCCTAGATTCAACAAAAATGTAGTCCTCTGAGTCTTGAGTTCCTTGACAATAACAAGGATGTTAACCACAAATTTGGAAAAGGAAACTCATTCATATTTCACTCCATCATCGAATGTGTTCCTTGGTTTTAAAAAAAAAAATACCAAAAAATGAAAACATGTTACTTCCTTGTAGTAGGAAGACACCTTTTACCTCACATTGAAAAGCTTCTGAACCTTGGTGCTTGGAAAGTGAAAGCTATTGTGCTGAACAACAATGCCGACTCTTAGGACCCAGATTTTAAGTGAAGGGTTAGCAAGATCTCTTTTGAAAATGCCAGAGCTCTTTCTGAGTGAAGAACATTTCTCACAGAATGATAATAAAATATCCTGTGACTGCCTGTACTCTCATGGCGACTTCGCTGCCTCGCTTCCACCTTTTTGCCAATCGCTAGACCAAAGTGCCTCTAAATAGGACCCTACTAACACAAAGCAAGAATCACAGCAAAAAGGGTCTGACCTTTGATTAACTGAACTTAGCTTCAGAAGCAATTAAGACCCCAGTTGACATTCCAGCAATGTGGCTTATTCACCAGGGTGCAGATCCCCACTGGTAAACTGGAAGTTGCTGGGGGATTTACTCCCTTTGACAAATGCTAATCATTAACAATAGACTCCTGTCAAGAAGTAATCACTCTAGGTTACAGAAGAAAAATTCAAAATTGCTCTGGTAGTGGGTTGTCTACTCTCAATTGGCAAGTCTTAGAAAACTCAGGAAGTTTCTATGTACTATATATTATTGTTGTTGGTTCAATGTAGATTCCAATTTATAGTGACATATAAATGGCTGCATTTAGGGCTCTTTTCTCATAGGAATAAATAATAGCTTACATGCTAGCTAGCTGTCATTTTGGCTTCAAAAGTAAGTGAAATAGGTGAATGTCTGATTTGACTTTCAGGATTTTTTGAAGGCCTCTCCATTCCTCTTCCCCAATAGCTTCATATAGTGTCTAGAATTCCTGCCATTGAAATCAATTTGGGGTCCCTGATGTTATTTTTAAAAACCTCAGGATTTCAATATCTGTTACTACATTATAACTCATCCCAAAACTGAATAGCTTAAAACAGCAGGTCATTATTTTTATTGATTCATTGATTTACTGGGCTCAGGTGGGAAGTGCCTCCACTCCACGTGGTGTATCTAAGGCCCCTCATGCATTCAACTAGGAACTCAGTTGGGTCCTGAATATCCAAGAGAGCCTCTCACCCACCAGTGTATCCTCCCAGTGTATCCTGCGTTTCTCCTGATTGGGGAGTCTAGCTCGAGCTTCTCTATAGCATGATATCTGTCTTTCAAGAGTGTAAGCTCTAAAAAAAAAAAAAAAAAAAGAGTGTAAGCTCTAACGTACAAGTGCTTGTCATGCCTGTGCTTGCATCATGCTTGCTAATATCCCATTGGCTAAAGCACATCTCCTGCCAAGCCCAGAGTCAATGTGGGACGACATGGATATAGTGAGTTCATGGAGAGCTCCCACTAACAATAGGTCACATCAGGTTAAAATGTTAAATGTGAAAGACAAGTATAAACCCCCTTGTACTTATTTTTTATTGTATAAAAAATGCTTTTCTTATGTTAATTCTCATGATTCTGTAGAGTGGGAGGATCATTTGCTATTGTTGCCTTTTTATAGATGAAGAGAATATGAGTCAGTGAGGTTGGTAATATACTATTTAAATGGACCCCTTAAATGATTTGACCAAGATAACACAGATAATAAATGACAGAGCTGTGACTTGAACCTAGCTTTTCTGACTTTAAAGATTGTTTTGGTGCTGCTATTCTTCATTAAACACAATATGTTTAGCCCTCAGCACAAATTGCCAAAATATCGGCCTACTATACCTAACCAGTTCTCTAAAATGCATATTGTCATTTGTATACTGTTTTTTGAGCTTTTGATTAGGTACTGTTGAGATCGTGGAAATTTAAGAACTGTAGTTAGACTGGTAAAATTTTTTTTCTGACAAAAGAGCTTATATGGATATTCCCCAGTTTCTTGTAAAGCCATAGTAGTGCATGACTCCATGCAGTGTCTCATCATTAATTCATATGCTCAATAAATATTTGGTGAGTGTGAGTGTCTGTTATATACGTTCCCGGCACTGGCTTGGGTGCTGGAGTTATAGATGTGAACTAAACAAACCAAAATTGTCCTGCTTTTGTGGAGCTTATCTTTCGTTAGAGAAATCAGAAAATAACATTATAACTGCTCAGAAGAAAACAAAGCAAAGAAAGAGGGGAAGGAGTGTGGAACGGGGTTTGCAATTTTAAATTGGGCGAGCAAGGTAGCTCTCACTGAAAAAGTGACATATGCAATACGACTTAAAGGAAACAAGGGAGATAGACATGCAGATATCTGGGGAAAGAGCCCTATAAACAGAAGAACAAATGCAAAATCCATGAGTTGGGGGCATGCCTGGTATGTTTGGGGAACATCAAAGAGGCCAGTGTGGCTGGAGCAAGGAGAGTGATGGGGGATCATTGAGATGAGGTCAGAGAGGTATGAGGACTAGATCAGGTAGGGTCCCGGATGTCACTGGATGACTTTTCACTTTTGCTTTGAATGAGAGGGGAAGCCACCATTTGATAGAGGGGCCATCTAACCTATTCAACTTCCAGAAAAGGCTGACAAAGGAGGTGGGAGGATGCTTGTTAAAAATGCTGATTCTGGGCTTCCTTGGTGGCGCAGTGGTTGAGAGTCCTCCTGCCGATACAGGGGACACGGGTTCCTGCCCCGGTCCAGGAAGATCCCACATGCTGCGGAGACGCTGGGCCCGTAAGCCATGGCCGATGAGCCTGCGCGTCTGGAGCCTGTGCTCCGCAACGGGAGAGGCCACGACAGTGACAGGCCCGCGTACCACACACGCACACAAAAATGCTGATTCCAACCCAGATCTGGAGAGTGAAAATCTTTGGGAGTGGGGTCATGTAATCTGCATTTTAAATTGCTCCCAGCTGCATCCTAGGTCCACTAAACTTTGTGAAGTACTGCCTGACCCATTAGCACAATTCAGCTTTCAAAAGCAGATAATCAACCTCAATTTTACCATCTGGGTAATGCTAAATGAGGCCTACTTCCAGTTGGGTTAATAAAGCTATGAAGAGACTTCGTGCTTATGCAAAATAAGGCTGATCTAGCATCTTAGAAGCTCCCCATCAGACCCCAGAAAGAAGTATTTGCAAAATCTCTGAGGTGCACATTTGGAACCAACACAGCAACAGTAAATTAGCCTTCTTAATCAAATGAGTAGCTTTGCAATTTGTACATGAACAACCTCTGCTGAAATTTCAACCAGGAATCCTTGGCTCAAAAAACAAAACCAAAAACAAAACACGCCCACCCCCCAAAAAAAGAAAAAAAAAACAACAACTGTAGTTCTGCTTTTTGTAGATGAAGGAGAATTACCAATGATACAGAGAAGCACTCTGTTGGCTTCCTAGTTCCTTCCTTGTTTCTTTCTCAGGTCTGGAATCATTTTCAATCAAGGGTATCACAGCATGTAGCTGAAGAGCAGATTCCATCTGAGCCCTTTAGCCCCCAGAAGCTCTTTTTCCTAGGATAATTTTAAAATGGGTAAATTACTCCTAAAACTAGCCATGTAGTAGCAGAATAATTCTATAGTAGTTTATCCCCAAGGAGCAACAAATTGTTTTCTATCAGATTTAATTTTGGTGAGATGTTAGATGCATTATCTTTTTCTTGTTAAATAGAAAAAGGAAACTAGAAAATATAATTTGGGGTTGGATTGAAGAGAAAAAAAAATTATTGGTTTTGAAGTTTTAAATTGTAATTTCAGGTTAAAAATCCAAACTACATAATTATAAACTAAAATGAAATGCTTGGAAATTTGATAAAATATTTTTCCCTCAAATTAATAGCTTATTCCAAAATCTTGACTTTTAGAAGAGGATACTAAGGCAATTGCATACTCTGGGAATGCCAATTTTTTTTAAGAATGCTGAGAAGCCATTTCAAAGTAAGAGCTGGAACAAGCTAGATTAAACAATAAGCTGTCTATTTTGGGTCTTCATGCACCAATCATTTCCTTTAAAAAATTCTTTTCTTCTTCCACTTTCTGGACCCCATGAAACATGCTTTCTGTGACCTGCTATTTGCTGGTCTTTCCTACTGATTGTCATAGATAACCCCCACTCCCTTATTAAAATGTACCTCCAGTTGCTTTATATCTTCATTGTATTTCCATTTGCAAGTCCAGAAATAATATAAAATCATTTGTAAAATGGTTGTCTCAGAGTACCTTAAAACTCACTCTGTATGACAGTCTCTGGGTCCATCTACATCTCTACAAATGACCCAATTTCATTCCTCTTTATGGCTAAGTAATATTCCACTGTATATATGTACCACATCTTTATCCATTCCTCTGTTGATGGACATTTAGGTTGCTTCCATGTCCTGGCTATTGTAAATAGTGCTGCAGTGAATATTGTGGTGCATGTGTCTTTTTGAATTATGGTTTTCTCAGGGTGTATGCCCAGTAGTGGGATTTCTGGGTCATATGGTAGTTCTATTTTTAGTTTTTTAAGGAACCTCCATACTGTTCTCCATAGTGGCTGTATCAATTTACATTCCCACCAACAGTGCAAGAGGGTTCCCTTTTCTCTAGAGTCTGTCATACAGTGTGAAGTAAGTCAGAAAGAGAAAAACAAGTATCATATATTAACACATATATATGGAATCTAGAAAAATGTTAGAGATGAACCTATTTGCAGGGCAGGAATAGAGATGCAGGCATAGAGAATGGATGTGTGGACATGGCTTGAGGGAAAGGGGGTGGGATGAATTGGGAGATTGTGAAAAACAGATAGCTAGTGGGAACCTCCTGTATAGCACAGGGAGCTCAGCTCAGTGCTCTGTGGTGACCTAGATGGATGGGATGGGTAGGAGGGATGTCCAAGAGGGAGGGGATATATGTATACATATAACTGATTCAATTCATTGTACAGCAGAAACTAACACAACACTGTAAAGCAACTATACACTAATTTAAAAAAATTAGCATTTCCCTTTTTCTCATCTTCAAAATTCTCCATTTAATTAATCTTTTCATTTTTAATAAACTCTCCCCCTAAATAACCTCTGCTTAGTTTATTTCTTTATTGTTCAGCCTGCCTGCCCACAATTTTGTACTGCATGTCTTTCTCTTAGTCTAGAATTTCATGTTCATGGTTACTTTTTCTTGTCCCTTTCCCCATTCCCAACCATAAACACAGTTTCCCAAATCAAATATAAATGGTGGTTTATTTGATCAGTACCTGTGTCTTTATTCACAATTAAAAGTAGTTAGGAAAAAATATTTTCCTACAGGCCAGATATTAAAAAGATGGAATACTATGGAAAAGGAAAAGCAAAGGGAAAAAGAAATTACCTCAATGAGTTCCTCTGACATCTCTCTCTGATTTCATTCATCTCATTAGTATTGATAATACAAAAACCCACTAACGGAAGCATTTCCTTATTTTTCTGATTTTTTTTTTAAAGTGACTTATTTTGTCTTAAAGTGATCTTCAAAACATACAATAATAAAATTTTCATCTCTTAAAATGATGCACATAGGTTGTCAAATATCTTTTTAAATTAACCCTGAAGCAAAATGACATAATCAAGAGCAGGGACATCCTACAACCTCTAAAAGTAGTACAAGGACACAAAATGAGTACTAGCTCTCTAATATAAACCATATAATTGGATCAGAGTTTTCCTGTACTTCATTTTTTTACTTTCTAAGATGGAATAGAGAAGAGAGGGAGTTAAGGAAGAGATGAGCAATACACCTGATCAAGGACATCAGTGGAGAGTTTCAATAACATAAATAAGAAACAGTTTCCTTTTTTTTTTTTTTTAAAGAAAGTTTTACAGTTTTCCTATTGGGTCTAGACTACACAGCCTCTAAAATGCGTTCTAGGTATAACATTTTATTTTATACTAAAACTTTGTAAGAATACAAGTAACATTGAAATGAAAAAGAAATGCAAGAAAATGTAAAAAGAAAAGGCAGAATTATTGCCTTGAATCTGTAATTGTATCAGTTATATAGAAAACCTGGCCCTCATAGTATTTTTCAACATGGCAACTTGAAATATAAGAAATCATTTACAACACATAATACAGGCAAATGACTAGAATTTGTTTTATCAGATATTTGCCAGGACAAAGATTCCACTGACAAATTATGCATATTTGGAAACTGTATTAACCTGGTTTTTAAACAGCGATTATGCTTAAATTTTGCATAGTCTATTCCCAGTTGTTTTATAGTGAATATATTATGGAGATGTTCAATTTTGAGTTAGTAATGGTATTAACCCTCTCTAAGAAATTAATGTTCTAACAATGCAGAGGCTGGTTAAGATTCAACAAAAATGCATTTATTTATCCAGAAAATATTTATTGACCTCTTTTATGGAAGAGACTAAGTGGAACACTTAAAATTTTACAAAGATAAATCTGTTAGACAGTTTTTTTGAGTTAATTACAGTTCAGTAGAAATTAGATCATTATCAGCAATAGAAAAAGCATTTGACTTAGAAGATGTATAGCCTAAGGAAGGAGATGGTGAGGGTTACACTATTCATTTTGATTGCTAATAATAAAAAATAATTTAAAATTTCAAAAGTTATTTATAATAGTGGAGTTGGAATTTTCAAGCATTCCTAGAAGTCTGATAAGAATTGGATGAAGAGGTCATGAAAAACGTACTTATGGAGATTTCAGGAGCTGGGGACTTCTAGAAAAAGTGGAGCACTTTGTATTTATTTTTTTCAGTTTCCACTATGGCTATAATTAAACTTTATATTTCTTTTGTTCATCTCTTCCAACCTTAGTTACCTGACATTGACTATTAACTGTATACCAAAAGTGTATACATGTGTGTATATATTAAAGGGTGTAAGGCAGTGGGTAATAAATGGAAATTCAAAAGTTGGCTAATTCATAGTGGTTCAACTCAGTGTTCATTCTATAGATAGGAATGACCATGAGATAAGCTAAATATTATAAAATTTTTCTTCCCAAAGATAAATGTACCTGGTTTATTTCTTTTGACTTTTTTCCGTTGTCTTAGAAGTAAAGTAGTTTGTGATTAACATTCTTGATAGAAAAATATTAACGAAAACATAGGCTGTTTAAATTGAGGAAGTGCAAGGAGGTGTTCGTTGACCACAATTGCAATTTCCTACCTAGTTGTCCTAAATCTTTTCTTGGAATAATTTGGGCTATAAATTACTAAAGAAATAAATATATCTTATTTCAACATTTTCTCAATGCTGGCACATGCTCATTTAGGACGTATATGTTAATAATCAATTATTTGGGAAGATGTGAAACTTCAGTAAGAGGCACACCATTTTAGTAATTTTTGGAAAAACATGATTTAGGTGTTTTTCTAAATTATAGATTGTTTTTTATGAAAAATGCTAAGTAAAATCAAATTCTCAATTAAATTCAGAAGATTATAATTTTAATCATTTTATAACTATGTAGGGGGAAAAGAGAGAAAACCCTCATATTTCAGAACATTTGATTGAATCAATAGCACCTCTTTATGCCTTTCTTAGAGCAGTAGAAAACTATGACTTTGCTCATTTCAGTGTTTGCAGGATATTATGCAAGTATTGGTGATGGTTGAGGGATTTCACTGTGTATTTGGTTTGGATTTTCTATTTTGTTAGTACTGTGTATTTTAGCCTGGGTTCTTCTGAGAGCAAATTTTGAAGCAGAAGCTTATGTGCTTTTTAGGGAGTACGATCTCAGGAAAGCTGAAGTCAAGGAAATCTTTTGCTTATCTCTGGTGTAATCTTTCTGCCATCTGAATGATTGTATCTCAGGAAAGACTCTCTGAGGGTCTTTCTGAGGGGGAAAGGACAGAGGATTTTATTCAGAGTATCCTGTCTCTCATTGGTCAAAGCCTCCCTTCAGTGGGCTAGCTACCATGCTCTTTGATTGTATAAGCTGGGTAGCTAAGTAAGACTTACAGCCTGTGTCAACAGGGAATCCACAGGATGGGAGGTGACTAGTAAGAGGTACATAGAGTGAGAATGAAGCAAAGCACTTTCTGGTTGTTTCACATGAAATTGACTAGAGTCCACACGGAGCAGGTCACTTAGTGGGAGCCAGAATCAAAAAGTGCCAAAGGCCCAGAAGACAAAGAGGCAAAAGGATCTGAAGTAGCACATTTAGTGGTGTGAGATTTAGTTGGTTAACATGAGACTGACACTGAACCAGTGACTCCTCTAACTGGTGATTTGATCTCTAGCAGTGGCAGGAAAGGCTGTGATAGTGGTTGCTATAATCTTGATTTAAGAACATTAGGAGAATGCACCCCAATGTTCATAGCAGCACTATTTACAATATCTAAGACATTGAAGCAACCCACGTGCCCTTTAACAGATGAATGGATAAAAAAGATATTATATAGATGCATATGTATATATATGGAATATTAGCCATAAAAATAACAAAATTCTGCTATTTATGGTAACATGGATGGGCCTAGAGGATATTATGCTTAGTGAAATAAGTCAGACATAAAAAGACAAATACTATATGATATCACTTATATGTGGAATCTAAAAAATAATACAAATGACTGTCTATGCAAAACAGAAGCAGACTCACAGATATGGAAAACAAACTTATGATAACCAAAGGAGAGAGGGAATGAGGGAGGAACAAATAAAAGGTATGGGATTAACAGATATAAACTACTATGTATAAAATAGGTGAGCAACAAGTATGTATTGTATAGCACAGAAAATTATAGCCATTATCTTGTAATAACTTATAATGGAGTATAATATGTAAAAATATTTAATCACTATGCTATATGCCTGAAACTAATATAATATTCTAAATCAACTATACTTCAATAAGGAAGACAAAAGGTTAAGAGTAAAACCCAAATCATAAAAATCCAATCATGCTTGAATGTATTTAACTCTTGAAATATATAGTTGAGTATTGTGAGCAAGAAAAAGCTATATTACATTCCTTGTGAGTTTAACCTTAACTTAATGTTGTGGATTAGGTCTGTGTAATTCAAGTGTTTTTCCATGACCTCCATCTTTCAGTGAAGAATTCAAGACCAACTGTTGACACAGTGACAACAGTTAGCCCATTAGCTCGTATTCAAGGTTCAGCTCTAACCTAGAATGTTTGATGTTACATATGCCTACCTCTCCAGATAAGTGGCAGTTAGAGTTATTGTATTGTTCCTCAGTGAGAGTCTTAGTGAGAATGATAGCAACTATGACTGCTTCCTCTGCCTGTCACTACAATGATTAACACATACGATACTCAGTCAAATATAGAAGGCAAGATAGGTAGAGATATTCAGCCTATGAAATACAATTGTATCTATGGCATCAAAGGGAAAACTAATAAGGAATTCTCTTTAAATGGACAATTTCAAACCATTTAATCTAAGTATATTGTATAGGACAAATGTATAGGCTTAATATAAGAATAATGTATTGGCCAACTGGTACAAGAACTGATTGCTTCTATGGGTTCTTTTCACATGATGTAGTGCGAAAAGATGATGATTTACAACAATGCCTGACTCTATTAAGCCTCTTAAATTCTCTAAGTCTCAGGTTCCTCAGTATTAAGTATTTTTAACTCAGTAGTTATCACAAAGATTAAATGAGAAAATGTGTATGTTTGTAAGAACTCCATAAACAATAAACTATCATGTGTAAACCATCACCTTTGTGAGATTATATGAATATTTTACATATCTACCAAACTACTGGAAAATGTTTATATAAATCTTATATACATGTATTTAGTTTATCTGCCTTACATGCTAGAATTTGAGCTCAGTCATGAGGGCCTTATTGAATGTTGGATGAATGAATGGATATTTGGATTTACTTTAATAGATTGACCAGCTTTCTTTACATTATAAACTCAATTGTTCATTGATTCAAATATATATTTACTGAATGCCTAAAGTGTGTATGGCACTATGAAAAGTGCTGGGAATACAAAATCAGATAATTTATCCTTATATTGTTTGACTAAGTTACTGCCTAGTGAAAAGACAAGAATAAACTAATAAAATGAGAGAGTTATTCTGGTGACAGAATGCTTTATATACTGTACTTCATTTTAGTTCTCATATCAAACCTTTGGCGTAGCTATGGTATCACTCACTTATATAAAAAAAGAAATATATTAGACTATTAGACTTAAGAGTCTTACCTCAAATTTCTCAGTAATCACAGGTGGTTTCACAAATACATACTCCTTATGAAGTTACCACAATAAGTTTGTACATTTGAATTGCACATGCATCAGAGTGTGTGGTGTGTATGTGTGTGTGATGCTGAGTAAAACAAACAAGCAAATCACTATTTGTTTAAATGGCTGAAATATCAAGAAACTGAAATTTTTTTCTGAGAACTGGCTGACGCTTTCAGCTACTCTTTAAAAAGTCACTCATAGTGGGAAGCAGCCGCATAGCACAGGGAGATCAGCTCGGTGCTTTGTGACCACCTAGAGGGGTGGGATAGGGAGGGTGGGAGGGAAGGAGACACAAGAGGGAAGAGATATGGGAACATATGTATATGTATAACTGATTCACTTTGTTATAAAGCAGAAACTAACACACCATTGTAAAGCAATTATACTCCAATAAAGATGTAAAAAAAAAAAAAAAAATGTTCTCAGTACAGTCCCCCAAAGCATGAAAATGGCATTAAGACTTCTTTTATGAGAAGATTATCTAAAGGAACTATAATTTGTTTAAAAAACTAGTCCAGGGCTTCCCTGGTGGCGCAGTGGTTGGGAGTCTGCCTGCCGATGCAGGGGACACGGATTCGTGCCCCGGTCCAGGAAGATCCCACATGACACGGAGTGGCTGGGCCTGTGAGCCATGGCTGCTGAGCCTGTGCGTCCGGAGCCTCTGCTCTGCAACGGGAGAGGCCACAGCAGTGAGAGGCCCGCGTACCGCAAAAAAAAAAAAAAAAAAAAAAAAAAAAACTAGTCCAAAAGTTTTAAACTCCAAACAAGTACTGGGAAAAGCAGGGGAAGGTTCAAAGAAGTGAAGTTGTGCTGAATAGACTCATCCTGCCTAGTCGGGGAAGTCAATAAAGAACTACAGATTAAACAACAACAACAACAAAAAAGTCACTCAAAGCTAGTTCATTACTAGTGGAATTGGTAAAATTAGACACGTATAAATTGTGAAGATTTGAGAAGACACAAAAAACTGTTGAAACTGGAAATAACTAAATATATAGAAGCACTAATTTCAGGGTACTTCACTTGTAGACATATTTCACTTTTGTCATATTTTACTTCAAATAGCAAAATTAGAAAAGGAAAAACGAAAAGTAACTGATCACATATAAGCAATCTAAGAAAAAAAGCATGATAATATGAATTGGTTTTGTGATTTTGATTCTTAGGTAATCATCTTAACTTGTATTCCCAAATTATTAGAAATCTATATGGGCTCTATATGTAAACATACGGACGTTTGAAGCTTTATTTATTTATTTATTTCTGATGGTGAAGAAACTGATTTCAGTTGGCAAAAAACCCAAATCAAACCAAACCAAAACCAAAAACAAGACAATTGAACAGTGCCGCCATCTACTGCTCAGAGAGCTGTCAAGCACTCCTGTGAATAGATTGTCCCCCGCAATGCATGAAATATGAATAGTTAAGTGTTGATGGCATCCAAATAACAAGTCTATTGGATTACCTACAGCAATAGCTTCTCAAATTACCTGGTTGGAAATTATCATTATAAGTCCATCAGAGAATTGCAGCTTACAGTCAATAGTGAATAGTAGCAGATTAGGCAATGCTGAATTTTGTTTCACACACTCAAAAAATGAAATCTGTGTGTATAAGAGTATTTTCTATTGAAATAGATGACCATACTAAACAGAGTAATTTCTGTTCCATTGTACTAATGAGGTTTTTTGGAGACAGAAATAAAATGGACACTGAAGGAGTATCATTGAGGATAAAGCACATTGTTTGCTGTAAGTAGCAAAGACTGATACATTCAGCAGAAGAAAGGCTCACAGAACTGTAAAGAGAGTTTTATTTAGGCATCTGTTTTAAAACTCACCAGGCAATATTGACAACACATCCTGTGTGCTAGCTAGTGAGCCAGGTCCTTGAACAAGTGAGGAGGCAGAACCATCCTGGTGGGAAGGCTCACAGACAAGCCAAATGAGAGTTGGCCACCGTCTTTGTTTGCTTAACAGGAAAAGTTATTACCTTTGCTTGTTATCCCAAGAAGACTAATGGAGCTCTCATGGGTCTCTCTTTCCAGACACTAAATAACATCAATTACAAAGATCCCAATTAAAACAGGGAGTAGGGAATGTGAAGTTCAAAATTAAACCAAAAACCCCTTGACTGACATCCTTTGTAACTTTCTCTTGTCACATGTACTCTTTAAAATCCTGGTGTCTTGCATTAACTCACTTCACCTTAAAAATATTTAAATTGAAAAAAAAAAGGATAGAAATGCATCTGCTCTAGTTTTTTGGTAATCAATGTTGAGATCTTCTAGCATCAGTGGAATTAGGTACATGCTTTTCTAAATACTATATCCAAACTATGATCCAAGAGGTGTGAAGCGTGAAGAGAACAAATACATGAATTTAGAATAACCTGAATTTTCAACTTTGTAATGTCTTAAATATAACTAAAATATTCTACTTTGATGTCTTCTGAGCTTTTAGTCATACACTCTTAAGTATTAGTAGGTCATAATTATATTCTCTACATAAGTATTCTCAGGTTCCAAATATGCTTAAAGGAAGGTATTGAATATATGTAGTCAATACATAATTTTTATTAAAAATACATCAGTGCAACAAGAAAAAGCTAGGTTTATTCTAATACTATACTATTCTATAGTACTAACCCCATTTTTTAAAAGCTGATAGCATGTATTTTACTAGTTGAAAATGGGAAATCTATACAGTATAATTAAAGATACATGTATGGAGATTTACTTGCAATCTTTTAAAAAAGATATTTGAAGATATTTGTACTCTAAATAAAATTAGAATTTATATAGTTGACTACTGGACTTTTTCCACTTATGAGAATATGTACAGTTTCTGTATTTTCACTGTTCCTACAACTACTATTGAAATTCAGTGGTTTACTATTTTTTCCCTAGACAGTTGTGAAATGGGACATACAGGTACATTAAAGCAGATAAACAACTCTACAAAATAACAAGTGAACAAATGGTTTAGTTGCCACAGACACATTTCCAATATTAGTTAGCCTGATGCAACACAAAATACAGGTACTGTCCTGGGACCCATGTCTGCTTCTTTGCTATTTCCTTGTGACTGAGATAATAGTATTGATTTATAACACACATCTATGAAGTTAAGATCCGAAACTCTCTATTGCCATGAAATGAATTTAGGAAAACCTTGGACCTTTCCATTTGAAAATATGTCTAGTGGATGCAGTCAAAACACATTGTTCACTATCAATTTTCACATGCCTTTCGATTTTCCTAGTTTTCTTCTCTCTTTTAAACTTAGTGAAGATATTGAAGAGTGATAGAGTATGAGAAGGGGAACATCAGGAAAATTTAAAGAGGAGGTACAAATATGGTGAAATTAAATAAACCAAACATTTTTATGTGAATAGTACTCTCTGGAATTGTGCTATGTAGTGGCCCTATGTAATATCTACAATTTTGGTATATTTAACATTCTTTTTTTTTTTTTTTTTTTTTTTTTTTTGCGGTACGCGGGCCTCTCACCATTGTGTCCGGAGCACAGGCTCCGGACGCGCAGGCTCAGCGGCCATGACTCACGGGCCCAGCCCCTCCGCGGCATGTGGGATCTTCCCGGACCAGGGCACGAACCCGTGTCCCCTGCATTGGCAAGCAGACTCTCAACCACTATGCCACCAGGGAAGCCCCTATTTAACATTCTTTTAAGATGAGCTCAGGACTTCAGAGACCTTAAACTTTAAAGATATGAATTTAATTATATTTCTACTAAATGAGAGTTGTATAATTTTTTTTAAATTTAATCAAATGTTAATTTGCCCCTTTTTGGAAGTGTTACCATTTCATTGATGAAACCATTACCTGGCACTTAGAATTAAAAGGCATATATGATAATTAATAAAGAAATACCAAAACATTGGGAAGCTAGGTCACAAATTTTCTCTTGCAATCTGGTATTAGGGAAAAGAAATTACAGATGGTGTACATGAATTTAATGTACTATTCATAAAAGGGAAGAAGAAAGTCATGTGAATTCAATTTTCAATGTCTTCCTTCTAACTAAATTAAATCATTCTGAGAGACATATTTAATCATTTATTTTTTAGATGAAATCATACTGTATAATACAACTTTATGTCAATTCAGTTATTTTTTATTCATAAATTATTATTAGAAATATCAAATTATTTAACATGACTACTGCTAACATCATTTTAGGTAAAACTCAATGAAGTTCTGTATCAGTGTGATGTCTTTGAAATGTAATTAAGGTTTTATATGATGAAATACACAGTACATGAAAGAAATTTTCAAAAGAAGTATCTGGTACTATTTACCTACCATGACTTAATTTGGCCAATATATTAAATATAGATAATACTAAATTATATATAATAAAAATAATTATGTGTGCTTGAGTTCTGAGTATATGGGAGTAAAGCTATTTCTTGGGACGAATGTCACTTAAAAGGAAGTAAAAATGAAAAATAAATTTCCTAAGATTCTTCCAATGAAATATGATGGCTATAGTATGACAGAGCAAGCCAAGTCTACTGGTGATAGAAGGTTTCTCCTGATAACTTGACTTTTCCAATATCTAATACCTTTCGAGTACTCACTATATGCCCGACACTTAAGTTAGGCACTAACCACTGCTTGAAACTATTGAAAAATAGTTTTTTCCAAATTTTGTTTTGTGACAGGATACTGTTATCTAGCCTTAAGTAGTGTGTGTGAGTCTAGAACACATTCTTTCAATTAGCTGAAGGGAATGAACAATTTTGCTGACTGGGAAGCTTTGCAGGATGTTGCATTTAGTTTGATCTTATTGTTTAAACTGCCTTCGTATATGCTAGGTTCTATATGTCCCTCTACCTTGCTAGGTTCTTGACCAAATTCTTGTTGACCATCATCATCAAGAAACATCTCTAAGTTCTGCATCAACTCCTATATAACATTTCTTTTCACAATCCTTCTCTCTTCATCCCTCACTAGTGCCCTCTGTGCACTCAATATTTCATAACCATACCTCTTGAAAAATTAGTCTGAACTTGCGGTCTCCCTGTTTTTGTCTCTAATTCTTTCTCCTAACTCTACAGTATGTCTTCTGTCCCTAACACTTAAGCAAAACTTTTATCAATAGGACTGCTAATGAACTCCTAAATGCCAATTTTAATAGTGTCTTTCTGTCCTCTTCCTATAGTGACATTCTAACTTTTGACATCATCAATCATTCAATTTTTTAAATGATATATTTTTTCTGGATTTTCAAAGCATTGCTCTTTGTTGGACTTTCTCCTTTCCCCCTAACTTTGTCATCTCAGTTTTCTTTCCCTGCATTTCTTCTTTTTGCTTATCACGTACATATGTGTTCTCTTGTTGGTCTCTGTGGAGGAATCTAACCCATATCCACAACTTCAACCATTCCACATCTTCTGATGACTCACATTCATTTATTTATTCATTCAATAGGTATTGATTGTGCATCTGTGATATGCAACATGTGTTCTAAAGGATAGAGATTACAACATAAGTATAAATGACAAATTGCCCTCATGGTGCTTTCAGTATAGTTGATGAAGCAGACAACAAATAAAGGGAATAAGCAATGTGCTTCTATGTCAGGTAGTCATAAGTGCTATGAAGAAAAATAAAGCAAGATAAGGATTTAGAGGCTTACAGAGGGGAGAATGATATTTTAGTTCAAACATTTGGAGAAGACTTCTCTGAGGGGATGTTTAAGCAGAAACCAGAATAATGTAAAAGTTAGTCCTGCATATATCATCGTCCAGTAAGTAGCACTAACTAAAATTTTGAAGTTGTCCTTGACACTTTGTCTTTCTCATGCTCCAATTCTATCTGATATTAAATAATGTTGATATTAGCTCTTATCTTACAAGTCAATCTACTTCTATTCATCTCTATCACCATTACTACCACCACCCTAGTGCGGTCTGCCATCATCTCTCACTTAAACTATAACATAATCTCTTAGCTCTAATTTTCACTTTATCTTCCCTCTCTGATCAGTCTTGCACACTGTAGTCAGTAGAATTTTCTCAAAATATATTCCAGTTATGTTTCTTCCCAGCCTTCTCTGTTAAAACACCCCAGTGACTTTCTTTGCCCATAGGATGAAAGTCAAAGTCCTGAACATGGATCCAAGTGTTAACCCCTATATACCCTTCTAGCCTTATCTCACGCCAAGTTCCCATCTCATTATTTCTGCCCAGGCACATTGGCTTTCTTATAGACTTGTCAAATTCCATAGACCTGAAGTCAAATTGTCGACAACTCTGTTGTTCACTGTGTGTTTTTATGAAAGTCACTTAATATTACCATGCCTCAGTTTATCTGTAAAATGAAAATAATAACAATAATTAATTAGTATAATTACTATTATTAATAAATATTAATTAATAATTGTTACTATTATTCATGGGGTTGTTGTGTAAAGTGCTTACAACAATGCTTATCACTTAACAAGTGCTATATGAGAGTTTACCACTATATAAATCCTTCCTGTTATATCACAGTGCCTAGAACATAGTAGATTCTCAATAAATACTTGTTGAATGATAATCTATTCCTTAGTCAGCCACTAGAGGCTTCTTCCTATCTTCTTCTAAGTACACTAACAAGCAGGTCTCTGACTTACATGAGAATAAGTTATCCTTCCCTAGCCATAAAATATTGTAGCCAACATCTACAATATCCCTATAGGTAATTCCTCATTTCCATTAAATTAACTTTCTTTTATTAAATCCATCTTTATATTTTATAACTTGTCTATAGTAGTGAAATGGGCAATAATACATGATACATATTAATTAGGGATGAGGATATTTCTTCACAGATGGTGTGTGTGCTTTCTATTTCCTTCTCAGCTTTAATCTAAATTGCATATGAACTATGTCTATTCAGTTTAAAAAGTGGATATAAGCTCCTGTCCTCAACAGAAAAGAACAATCAACACATACATGAGTCAGGGCTCAATTTATGGTTATATTATAATGAATAATCATTTGCAATTTAATAAACTCAATTCCTTAACTCAAATGTTAATAAATGAAAATAGTAGCTGAACTTTGAACTGACTGTAAAATATAAAATGTTAGATTTTTTAAAACATTTAAACCCACGAGGAAACATCTTATTTTCATACCAGTTTCAATATTCTGTTAGTAATACTATACCATCCAAAGCATTTCAGGACAGTACTGTAGCAACATATAAATGCAACTTGTTTTCAAGTTAAATTCTGTCTAGTTCTGCCTAATAATTCTGATAGAAATTCAGAAATGTTATCACCAATAAATTTAATTAAACATGATTTATCAAATTATATTATGAAGTACACTATTAAGTACTAATGTGTATTAATTGCTAGATATAAATAATTTTAGTTCATAAAGATGAGTAAAGTTTATGCTAAATAGAATAGTGGTTAATAAATTTATTGACTGTTTTTTTTTATTTGGGAGCACTGAAATATATTAAATATGTTTATTTGAATATAGTTTGCCCAAAGAGATTTTAAATATCATAAGAGTAGGAAGGTGCCTTTAATTTTTTTTAACCTCTAGCGGTTGTTAGTTCTGCGCATTTTTTAGTAAACTATCCCCTCTCTCATACTCAGAAGAAGATATATGATACATGACCTCAATGCTAACAGAAATCTAACACAGATCTACATACATATTTTAAACATTTTATTAAATTAATTCCTTGTTACAGAAACTATTTTACCTATTCTTGGGTTTAATCTTAAAAGAGTAAATGGGTACTTTTTATTTAAATAGACTGGAGCTTTACTAAAATAATTCCAAACACTATTGGTCCTTTAAAATATAACTAGTCTTATTTTTGTTAGCAAACATTGTTAATTTCTCCATTCAGGATTCCTCTTTAACCCCCATGTGTTCATAGGTCTTTGTACCTCCATTATAGCATTTATCACAGTCTGCATTGCATTATATGTGTGTGTGCTGTTTTTGTTGTTGGGTGGAAAGGCACATATACAATTGCCTGTCACTTCTGGAAGATTGTGAGTGGTTGCTAAAGTTTTTTGCCCAAGTTCCTTATCCTCAAACAGTGTTTGGATTTAAACTCACCTTCTTTGGGGTGGAAAATTCAGAAACGTCTCCCTCAGTGATATATTTTGATTTAGGTTAAAAATCATAATAATAAAAATTAAAGCTAAAAAATATACACTATGAGGTTTCTTCTCACTCTACAACCCCAGCCATGTGCCTCATAACATACATTCTAAAGGAAGTAGTCAGTTTTGTAAAGACTGATTTAAACATTTTACTAATTATCTCAAAAGTTGGATTTTGTTTCTGGGTAAATCTTATGTAGCACTTAATTTTAAGATTTGAGTAACTTGAATCTCTTGATACTGACAATCATTTACATGTAATTACAATATATAGGGGCAGAAACTAAGTTTGGTTGGAGGGCAGTAAAAAAAAATCTGTTAAATCCTAGTGGATATAGAGCTGTTTTTTAAAAATGTTGGTCTTGAATGTAGCCTTCGTATTTCCAAATAGTCAAAATTAATATGTAGTTCTAAGCAGCCTCTTTGTGACTAAATTCAAAGAAAGCGCCATGATGTTTTAGGACTTCAAATTTTTGGCCAAAAACATGCTATTTCTACTAGAATATTGATGTAGAAAAAAAAACTCCATTTTATTTTCATATCTTTACACAAGATTGTGTTTACAGTGGCATTATCCACAAAAGCCTTCCATAAAGTTTTTTTTTTTTCTTGTAATTAAAACAGTAGGAATTAATGACAGGCTGGGGAAGCTTGCTGTTTTTGTAATAATGAATTGGACTATTTGAATGAGTAAAAAATGTTAATACCGTGATTATTTCAGACTGAGCTAAGTCTTGTCATAAAAAGTAAAAGTATTAAATTTGCATTAGATGTTTCAAAAATGAAATTGAATACTGTGAACCCATATAAAGGTAGTCCAACTTTGCCAAACATTATTACAATTGAAAAGGAATATAGAAGTTATAATTCAAATAAATTCACTCTGTCAGCAAAGTAAACCCACTGATTTTTGAACCTAAGGTCACTGGTTTCATTAAATCTATATATTCACTTACTTGGCTTGTCTGTGTTGCTTCATCGTACTACTCTTTCAGTGGTTTATAGAGGGTCTGTAGTTTTCCTAATGTAGGGCCTTTTAGCTAAATGTTGTGTATTGTGACATGTGAAAAAAATCCTCACTTATTTAAAAATATATGATGATTAAAAATTAAATTCTGTAGGAGACATGGATCATTTGTAACCACAAATGTAGAGGAAATTATTGGAAGCCAATTGTTAAAATAAGTCAAATAGTGAAAAATGCCTTGTAATATGATTTAAAAGTTACTCTTCTTGTCTCATTGTTTTAGAATATACATCTTTACCGGATGCTCTACAATCATTGTCTGATACTTCCAAGTTTTGATATTAAGCTTAAAATAAAGTTTTTTAAATAGAGTTCTGGGAAAAAAGTGATTTTATTTTTTAAATATTTAGATGGGACGACATATTTTGTGACCTCTGTGTGTGTGTAGTAAGAAAGCCCTTGAAGAATAAACCAACTTCAAAATTCACGCTAATGTCTACAATCATTCTGAGTTTCAAAGATTTTTGTAGTTTTTCTAACATTTGTGTATTTTTACAAAATTGTTTTTGTTTGTTCTGTTCTCTGTCTTCCTATCTTGCTTAGCTGCTAATACTTTTCCCTGGATGAACCCAAATATCCAGTTACTCTGTTTCTGTGCCTCTGAGGACAATAAAATACTCACACCACTTGATGCAATTACAAGCTTATGATTTCTGTCTTATACTGGCCCTCAGTATTCTCTGACTATTTTTACCTTGTGAAGAGGCTCCTGTGAGCTTCCTTTCCCCTCTCCATGGACACCTGTTTTGCTGGTGCACACAGTGAAACCTGAACAATGTCCCTCCTTTGAACCACTTCGAACCTCTTCTCTCTGTCTCATATTTTCTCTCATTCTGAGAATATGTTACTGTTTCCTAATTTACCAAGCAAAATAACGATAGAAGAGCATGAATTTCTGCGCTGTTGCTCTTTTCCAGCTGCCAACTTTTCTTTCACTGTTGATTCAGAGAAAGCATTGTCTTTCTTCCTTTACACAGTTTACCTTTTTTACCTTCACTCTTGCTCTCATCCCAGCTGCAGCATTTCTCCATGATTTCTTCTCATTCCTGGATCATCAGTCTCTTCTGACTCACTGGTTCCTCTCATGCATCCTTTATATCAATTCTCCAGGACTGGTGGATGAACAACCCCAAACTTATCTCTTCTTCCTAAAGTGACTGCCTATTTATTTATTTACTTTTTAAAAGGAACACAATATTTGGTTGACCATCCGTTCTCAAATCCTTGCTTTCCCCTGAGTCCACTGCAATCTAGTGGCTTTCAACAAGGTCACTAGACCTTGTTGTTATGGACTGAATTGTGTCCCCCACCCCCCACCAAATTCATTTGTTGAAGCCCTAACTCCCAATTCGATGGTATTTAGAGGTGGGAGTGAATTACGTTTAGATAAGGTCATGAGGGTGGGTTTAATGCCCCTATAAGAAGTGAGGAGACATGAGAAAGTGGTCACCTACCAGCAGGGAAGAGACCCCTCCCCATGGAACTGAATTGGCTGGCACCTTGATCTTGGACTTAACCAGCCTCCAGAGCTGTGAGAAATAAGTTGCTGTCGTTTAATCCACTCAGTCTATGGTATTTTGTTACGGCGGCCCGCGATAACTAATGTAGAGTTTGGGGTGCTGTTGTAGTAAATACCTAAACATAGGAAAGCAGCTTTGGAACTGTGAAGCGGGTAGAGTTTGAAAGAGTTTTGAGGTGAATGCCAGAAATATCAATGTTAGAGGTGATTCTGGTGAAGTCTCAGATGGAAATTAGGAACATATTATGGAAAACTGGAAGGAAGGTGATCCTTGTTATAAAGTGGCAATGAATTTGGCTGAATAGTGTTTGCATTCTAGTGTTTTGTGGAAGTTAGAACTTGAGAACAATAAAATTGAATATTTCACCGAGATTTCTAAGCAAAGTGTTGAAGGAGGGCCTTGGTTCCTCCTGGCTACTTATAATAAAATGTAAAAGGAGAGAAATGAATTGAAGAAGGAATTGTTAAGTGAAAAGGAACCAAAACTTAAGGATTTGAAAAATTATCAGCCTATCCATATTGCAAAAATTTAGAAAGCATGTTCTAAAGAGAACATGAAGGGTATGGCTGGAATATCAATCGATAGAGAGCTTATGAGATTATAAAAGCAGAAGGACTGCCAGTTTGAACTGAAGGGGATGGAGACAGGACAAAATGAAGGAAGGCTGTTAAATTCCTTGAGTAGCTCTTCAGAAAACGGAGCTATTTGGCTGTGAATGCACACTCTTCTTTAAGAGGAGGGAAATATGTCTCAAATGCAATTCAGAAATGAATAAGGCCAGTGCCTTGGTTTACACAGGCCAGATAGCCTCTACTCAAAGCCATGGAGCTGGGACTGCCCTATGGAGCTATGGAGGATGGGATGGGACCCCTGCCCAGCTCTTCTGCAGAGGCAGGGCTACCACCCCAGTAGGTCCTGAAGGCAGAACATTGAACCAAAAATGAACATTCTTGAGACTTAAGATCTGACAGAATTTACCTTGTTAGGTTTTGGATATGCTTGGATATGCACATCACCCTTTCTTCTTTCCTGTTTCTCCATTTTGGAATGGGACTATATATCCTATGTTTATCCCCCATTGTATTTTGGTAGCACATATCTTGTCTGGTTTCACAGGTTAACAGATGGAGAGGAATTTTGCCTCAGGATGAACCACACCTCAAGTCTCATCCATATCTGAGTTAAATAATATTTAGATGAGACTTTAGACTTTAGAGTTGATGCTGGAACAAGTTAAGAATTTGGGGGCTCTTAGAATAGAATATATATATGTTGCATGTCAGAAGAACATGAACTTTGAGGGGCCACAGACAGAATGGCATTTTTATTGTAGTCTGAGATGACTAACACACCAATGTTCCCATTTACAAACTCAAGAGTCTCCATTCAATTATCTTTTTTTTAATCTCTCTATTGCACCTAACACTGTCATTAGTTTCACCTTCCTGAAATTCTCTCGTGTTTTCTCTCCAATTCCACAATACCACTCCATCATGTTCTTCTTCTATGAATCTGACCACTAGTACTTTCAGTCACTTTTGTTAGTTTCCTGTTCTGTTACCCACTCACTTAACAATAATATTTTCCCCTGAGTTTTACCTGGAAACATTTAAATTCTCTCCCCCTCTCTTTTGGCTTTATTATCACTGATGAGCTTTCATCTTTATCTGTTGTTCTCAACCTAGAATTAATTCTCCAAATTACTGCATTAGTCAAATGTTAAACCATTGCTATCTGAGCTAGTATTATACATCTTAATCAATCTCCTTGATTCATTCTAATCTCTTTTGTCTTTGTCTACTCTTTGCACAATTACCAAGTATGATCATGTCACTTCGTTTATCAAACTTCCAGTGACTCCTTTGCATGTCTTATTAGGTAGTAACAATTAATTTAGACACTTACTTGTGGCACTTCTAGCCCTTGTCAACTTCTGTCCCATCCTCAAAGAACTTCTTGAATTTTTTTCCAAATATATTATTATCTTTTAGGACTCTATGGTTTTTTACATGCTTTTTATCCTGTCTAGAATACTCTTCCTGTATTATAGCAAAATATTTAAATATCTATGTTTCATTCAATCTTAAGCTTAAATTTCACTTTTTCTGAGAGACATTCTGTAATCAACACAAGAAGTGTTACATTCCCCTTTTTCTGTACTTTCAGAACACTTCCTTTACATTTTCTGTTGTGCCCATGTATATCTCTCACACCAGGCAATGAATAACTTGAAGGAAACACTATATTATCTTTATATGTAAAACCATTTGCAGAGTGCCCAGCAGCACATAATAGCTACTCAATAGATAACTGTTGAAACAAGAAAACTTTCTTTATCCTTTTCAACTATATGTAGAATGAATTTTATACACAATGACTATTATATATATAATAAGCTAGAAATAGATCAAGAAGAGATAAATAATGTCTTACTTCCAGTTCTTTTTAGTAGCTGATAACCCAGTGGAATATGTATACATATATACAAATATGAGATAGCCCCAATTTTTATATATAATGAATTCATAAAAGAGGCAAGAGTAAAAATCTTAAATGTGAACAATAGATCTACATGTTATAAGTGAGATTAATAGATAAAAGTATCATAAAATCTCGAATTTTCCATTACCCTTACTCCTCATCTACAGTGATGGATGTAGAGCTTTTCCTTCCTGTGCTTCAGTTTTGCTCTTTTAAAACTTCATATATAGTCAATTAGTTTAAGTTCAATGAGTACACAACAGAGGCTAAAGATATGCTAATTCCAGCATCTTTAATGATTTCTCTATATGTCTTACTTTTAGTAATTTCATGAGAAAATTTTTATAATTTTTAATTTTTTACCCTATTTTATTTTGAACATCAAGATGAAGTGTCATTCAGATAATTGTACAAAGAAACAAAAGTGTATAAGCACAAAATAAAAAAGTTGCTGTCTCTGAAAGACAGCAATACCAAGACATGTGGTTGTTGGGTGATAGATGATCTTTTAGATTCTAAGAATAAAAGTATGCTTGAAAACATCTGAAAAAATTGCAAGTTGATTGAAAGGTGAAATTCTGAAAAATACCAATCAACTATAATGCAAGGTGCTGGACAAAGGGGACAGTAATAATAACCAACAATGCAGAGTGTTTTGATGAGGTACCATTCTAAGAGTTTTATAAGGACTAGATCATTTAATTCTCATAACAACCTAATGAAAAAGTGCTATTATTATCCCCATTTAATAGACGAAGAGACTGGCAAACTGAGAAGCTCACTAACATGGTTAAGGTCACACAGCTGCATTTAGTGAGTGATTGAGCTAATATTGAAGCCTGGGGATTTTTGTTCTAGACCTAACACTCATCATTATATTCCACTCTCTAATTGTAAAAGATGAACAGGAATGGGCTGTGGATGATGTTTTAGAACATGGTTTGTGGGATGTATATTTCAACTTTCTTCCATGTGAGGTATTAACTGCATAAATCTGTGAACTAGAAAGAAGCACAGATAAAGAGGGCAGCATTCAAATTCCATTTTGACAGTGGGCATGAACAACACCCTGATTTCCCTCCCTTCATAGAAAAACAGATAGTTTTTAGCACAAAACCCCCAAGACTCCTGGAAGTAAAAATATTCACTAAGCAATTTGCAGCACATGCAAGTAAGCTGGAAAAGTTGCAGATATTTAACATCTAAAAAAAAAAAGAAAGAAAGAAAGGGACAATATAATAAAAATCATCATTAACAATACAAATTTACTTCCAATAATATTAAACATTTATTATCTTCTTCTTTTACTTTTAATTGTTATGAAACTGTATGTATGTGAGTAAATTTATTATTTTTTTGAGTTCCTTCTCTCCTATCCTGGTGATTCAGAGGCAATAGAAGGAGTATGGATAAATAGATGCAGAAGGGAGAAGAGGAAATCAATCAATTGACTACTATTTACTGACTGCCTAAAATGTGATGGAACTGGTAAATGTGAGGAGGGTCAAACTGATTTATATCATCACAGCAGGAGCACACCATCACAGTTCCAAGCAGTTCACAATCCATAAGGGTTTGCAGCAAAAGAATTATAGGTGATCAGATTAAATCTTTAACTTTTAGGTTTTGAGCAAGCCAGAACATAGCTCTCTACTTCCATTCCTCTCTGTGGTGCTTAATTATCTTAAAAATAGTTTTACAGGGGCTTCCCTGGTGGCGCAGTGGTTGAGAGTCCGTCTGCCAATGCAGGGGACATGGGTTCGTGCCCTGGTCCGGAAGGATCCCACGTGCCGTGGAGCAGCTGTGCCCGTGAGCCATGGCCACTGAGCCTGCGTGTTCAGAGTCTGTGCTCTGCAACGGGAGAGCCCACAACAGTGAGAGGCCCACAGCATACCACACACACACAAAAAATAGTTTTACAAACTAATAATGTCAGTAGATGAGTGCTCAATTGGGAATCAGACATATTTGAGGTTCTTTTCTACCTTTCACATGAAACTGATAACACTGTGTAATATGCTGTGTAGTATTTCTAAAGCTTTAGCATAGAAGTTGCAGACTAACATAAATATAAGTGCATGTTCTTGCTGCATTATAAAAGGACTCTGATTTAGCCATACATAGAAAGTTATTTTATCAAGATTGACAATCTCAGGGTTTAGTTTAAGATAAACAGATAGACAGATTGAGGTCGATAGGGAAAATTGGACCTTGTGAAGTCATATCATTGAAGGACACAATCTACTTGGGAGTGAGGGAAGGCTTTGTGGAGGAAATGACATCTAATTTGTGATCTAACAGAGTGTTAAGATTTTAACCAAGTCTGAAGCATGGTAGGAAGAGTGTATCAGTGTGTGGTGAAGGGGTGTTACAGGTAAAGGGAACAGTGAGTGCAAAGACAAAAGAGCCAAGAGAATTTTCAGGTTGGTTTGGACAGAGTTCCAGGTGAGGAATTCCAAGAAAAGCAAGAGTGACATGCTGAGTCAAGTTACTTGAGGACATTTTTCAGCTGTAAGAGAGAGAGATGGTTCAGGACATGTACATGACAGCTTGTGTGTATGTGTGCATGTGTTGAAGAGTAATGGAAGATGATGAAATTATGGAAAGTGCATGAGGTCAAAGAGAGGAGAGGGATGTAACCGTTTTCCATGCCTACCTCTTGGACTAGGTCTGACTCTTTAAGGAGTATGGAGCTGAAGTTACCGAAGAAGTTCTGAAGGGGACTTTGAGGCTAGGGTCGCAACAATATCTACTGGTAGAGCTGGGGGCAAAATATGGTGCAGAGTTCAGAAGCAGGTAGAGCACTTTGCCAAGGCTGTGCACAAGACAGTCGTGCTCTGACATGGTGAGGAGGAGAGGATGGAAAGGCATCATTCACTCTTTTGAATTATCATAAGCTGCAACTTCTGAAGAACCAAGGCTGCTATCTGCAGCCTCAGCAAAGATAGGATTTCCACAGTGGCTCCAGCTTAAGGTTTAATGACTGCATATATCATTGAAGAGCCCTGAGAAAAAGAAGCAAGACAGTATTTATGAACATCTGCAGGCTCCCTTGGGAACCCCAGAAATATCTGGAAAAGGCTTCAAAGGGGCAAGTAGCAATAAGTGCTCTGCCAGCAGGTTGGGCCTAGAAACTGAAATTTGTGTCATTACTGTGACATCATATGTATCCCCAAGCCTATGAAGACAGCAGAAACTCAGAATACAGCTTATCAGTTTAAATAAAGCTAAACCATCCTCATGTTATAGGTATGCGATGATATCTGCTCCTTCTATGGTAATGTTGGGATAGAAAATGAGCCAAGGTATAAAGCAGGTATTTCTTTTTTTTTAGTTTTTGTTTTTTTTAATTTTTATTATTTTTAACATCTTTATTAGAGTATAATTGCTTTACAATGGTGTGTTAGTTTCTGCTTTATAACAAAGTGAATCAGTTTTACATATACATATATCCCCATATCTCCTCCCTCTTGTGTCTCTCTCCCACCCTCCCTATCCCACCCCTCTAGGTGGTCACAGATCACCGAGCTAATCTCCCTGTGTTATGCGGCTACTCCCCATTAGCTTTCTATTTTACGTTTGGTAGTGTATATATGTCCATGCCACTCTCTCACTTTGTCCCAGCTTACCTTTCCCCCTCCTCATATCCTCAAGTCTATTCTCTAGTAGGTCTGCATCTTTATTCCCATCTGCACCTAGGTTCTTCTGACCTTTTTTTTTTTTTTTTTTAGATTCCATATATATGTGTTAGCATAGGATATTTGTTTTTCTCTTTCTGACTTACTTCACTCTGTATGACAGTTTCTAGGTCCATCCACCTCACTACAAATAACTCAGTTTCGTTCCTTTTTATGGCTGAGTAATACTCCATTGTATATATGTGCCACATCTTCTTTATCCATTCATCTCTTGATGAACACTTAGGTTGCTTCCATGTCCTGGCTATTGTAAATAGAGCTGCAATGAACATTTTGGTACATGACTCCTTTTGAATTATGGTTTTCTCAGGGTATATGCTTTCTCTTATGTCCTTATGCTAGGACTAGAGATAAAGTCCTAGCATTCTGTCAGAGGGAGAGTACAAAGGTTGAAACAAGGACGTGGGCTTCCAAATCAACAATGGATTGAGATGTAAACTGGAAGCTGTGGTTCAGCACCTTCTGAAGATTTTGAGAAGGAAGGCCCCTGAGTAAGAGGAGCAGGGGTCAGAGGAAGTGTTGGGAAGTAGCTGGGTGACTTTCAGAGGGAATGTATGGTACACCATTTCAAGTTTTACATGTGCTGAGTAAGCATTTGCATAGATGGACCAAGTCCATTGACATCCAAATAAGATAGAGGCAGAATTGGATTGAATGACACATATTACATGTAAGCACTAAATTGGCTCAAATCACATGAGAGCTTTTAGTGTTCTAGGAATTTTACATTTTTTTCCATGGGAAGATATTTATTTAAAAATATTCAGTAGTTATCAATAAACTCAACTGCCGAGGCTCATATCTGAATATACCACACAGGAAAATAGTTATTGCGATTCTTTAGTTTTGTATTATGGAAAAAGTTTTGCTTTGTAAAGAGAATACCTCATAAAAATTGATATAATTGTCCTAAGAAGGAAACTATGGCATACATATTCCCACCCACTGAACTTTATGGTTTCCAGCCAGTAGCATGCGATTCTGTGAAACTAGAGAATATTAGAAATGATCTGTTTCTGTTTAGTTATAACTAAGGCCTCCCTATAGTGTTTGAATGTATTTGCATAATATGTATGCCCAGAGAAAGGCTCAGTTTCTATCTGTTGATCTAGAGGTAGCTGTATTAATAGGTTGCACACATCATTTATTTTTAACTAATTTATAAAGAGACACAGAGGATAACTACTACAACCCACAGACATATCCATTCTCATTGCAATCTACATCTTTATTGATCAGCTACCTAAGGAGTAGAAGTAATCCATTTTAGGTTTACTTCTCTAAGAGAGTATGAACACTACACAATTCACTCCTCCCATTTGTAATCATATTGACAAGAGGTCAGTGAGAGGGGAAAACAGTAGCATGTTTAGTATTCTCTTGATCTAGGCAGATGAGCTTTTCACCTGTAATTTATTTAGTAAGAAAGCAGTGGCTTCTCACATATACTTTTTAACTTACTCTTTTTGTTTATTAATTTTATTGTTTTCATTTTGTTGTTTCTTTAAGAGAAATTTTGGGTCTCAAGGAGGCTGTTCTGCAAGTTCTTCCAATGGAAATTTTCAAAAGCTTGCAAAAGGTGGTAAATAAAATTTCTGAAGAAATATTTGAAGAAATTGTAGGAAACAAGAAGAAAAAAATTCTGTTACCCCTGCCAGCCTCAGGAATCTTTACATAGTGTCCTCATTCACATTCCTTGGTACTCTAATATTACCATCTGGAGTTTGGCCTAACTGTTGCAGGGTTTGTTTTCCTCCTTCTTATCATAAATATCACAGATTTTACATTTGTTCTATTTACATTGCAAAGAAAAAGCTACTGTCTGGACAGCCTTTCAAACTTTTGGTCTTATTGTTTATTTAATCCAACCACAAACATGTACTGAGTGCCAGGTAAATGCCAGGAAATCTTCAAATTGTTGAAAGTACATAGTTGAATTCACAAATGTTGGTTTATAAAGTGCTTCCAGAGGTACTGTCCTAGGAAACCCAGAAAGACTAAAGTTTGTTTATAAGTTTTAAATGAGTATTTTGTACAAGAGTTTTCTCTTGGTTGAACTCTTAGAGCATTTATTGTCTATATAACAACAATTCACTTGTATATACTGTCTTTTTTTAGTTTTATATATGGTTTTATATAGTCTATTGATACCTACGGTCATATAGAGTAATGGTTAAGATTGTTGCCTTTGGAGTTAAGCTGCTTGCACTCAAATCTTGGTCCTTCTGGGCTTTGCCATGCACTAGCTATTACTCTTGGGCAAGTTATTTTACTTCTTTGTGTGTCAGCTTCCTCATCTTAAAATGGGAATAATAGTAGCAGAGATCTCATTGAGTTCTTGTAAATTCCTGTATATATAGCACTTAAAACAGTCCCCTGGCACCGAGTGTGTAAATAAATGTTAACTATTTAGTAGATACAAACATATATAATGAAAATATACACAGTTACGTTTGTCTTTCCCATGTGATTTCAGTGTTCTCAATTAACAAGAAATAGCTCCATGTTGTATCTTCCACAGTGACTATTACTATTATTGTTTGTTTAGATTCTTCTACATTGAAATTAGTACTAAATAGCAGATAATTTATGTTGTAAAGCCAATTTATAGCCTTTTACAAATAGTATTAATGTTCAATTCAGTCTTGTTTGCAGTGTCAAAGAGATGGAGTTAAGTTTGGTACCCTTCAATAGGGGAATAGACAACTGACAGTGCATGCCTGTGTTATACATGTGTATATGTCTGTGAATTCATATGTATAGTTCAGTGCAGCTATGAGAACTGGATTACATATAGCAACATGTTTGAATCTAAAAAAAAGCCTAATGAGTAAAACATGATCCTATTTAATACACAATACTATTTATATATTAGAAATAACACAAAGCACTTGTTAGAAAATATGGATAAGAAGAAATAAACATACGGATGATAGATTGAAAGGATATGTATTAAAAACATTATTGTTGGTATTTATGCTGGATAAAGAATGGGATTGATGTAGAGGATAGAGGGAAACAATGATCATAGTGTGCATGAATTATAGAGTGTGGTTAGCTTAAAATTCTGAGTACTTGAGATCCTAAAAGAAAACAAGTCACACACATTTCCTTAGGTTGGCTCCTAGAAAACAATCTCTGAGAAAAGTTTGCATGTAGGAAGTTTTTCTTAAGTGTTTTCAAGAAAAACACCTATCAGACAGTGAAAAAGCAGTATTAGGTAGAAGGAAAAGTTCAGCTATGATAAAACTGCAACAAAGGAATCATTCAATCCCATAGGGTGTCCCAGAACTAGAACAGGTCTTCATAGTTGTCAAGAGAGGTATGGCCTTTGTAACTCAACATCAACAAATTACTGGATGTGGGCTGCCTCCAGTGAGAGGATGAGCCCCTGGCAAAGCAGCTCCCCTTGTAGTTGGGTTGGCGGTGTCACTGCCTCAAAAGAAAGGCAGCCAAGATGAGAGCCCTCAGCAGTCAAACTCCCAGAAGCTGAGGTTAGGAGAGTTTGGGCCTGAAGAGGTTTCTGGGTGGCACACCATAGTATCTACTACATGCATGTATGGATACACACACACATACACACACACAAATGTATTATTGGAACTAAATTTGAAAGCTGTATTTCAAATAGCAACCAATAATGTTTTCACTACACACTATTAAAATGGTGGAAATTCAGTTGTCCTCAATATTGCAAAATCTTCTTAAGAACTGCAACCTGACCAAGTCTCTTAAAGATCATAGGTGCAGTTGGAAAATGTGAGAATTAAACTGGAGTATTAATACCAAGGCAGTCTGGGACAACCATGTGAATCTGCTTTTCTTCCTGAGCAGCCTAAGAGGAAGAACATTCAGGGACAAATAGAATGAGAAACTGAAGTCACCACACCCAACAATGCTGAGTAATCAGTAGGTGTTTTAGTTGGCTGCCTTTTCTTTCTCTTATAGTGGTTGAATTGTATTTTTCATCAGAATGATGAATTTGAGATCATTTATTTAACACATGGTATCTTAGAATATTGAATGTTCTAGGTGTTTTACAAACATTAAGGCATTGAATCCTCAAGACAATCCTCAGGGTAGATACTATTATTATCCCCATTTAATGAATAAAGAAAAGGAAACACAAATAAATTGACCAAGATCACACAGATAGTAAGTAGCCAGGGTTTAAACATCAGATGCACTAAACTGACTTTTAGTAAAACGTGTTCACTGTTCTCACTACACATTTGAAGGGAGACATCTACTCTACCTCTTCCTTTACTGTTACCTGTGTCTATTATTGGCCACCACTTAATATTTTAGATAGATATATTTTCCAGTTCCATCATGGAATAAAGATTTAAAGCTAGAGAACACCTCAGAGATCATTTAGGCCAATTTGTGACTTTTATAGAAGAGGCGAATTGAGTACCTGTGGTCATAAACCTTCTGAGCAGCATGTCTGGGACTTCTTCTCTTTTGCAACACTAAGTTCTGTGTTCTTTCTACTGTGCCACGAACCAGCTTTGGCTGGTTGAAAAGACTTCTCAGTTGATTCAATCACAGAGCCCCCTTAGTTTCTCTCCATGCACTATTTGGATAAAGTCAGTCACTTCATCCAAAAAGGTCTTTTTCTTCCCTTGAACATGCTCATATATTTAGCCCTAATAGTAGAGAGCATTAGAGTTAGATTTTTTTTTCCCCTCACGGGTAGAATTGCTTTCAGAAGGAAAGGTAGAAAAGAGGAGCGATTTTCATCTGAAGGTAGTTTTCCTGAAGCTTCCTGTTATTCAGAAAGCTTCCGGTTATTAGAATGAAAACAGAAAAGAATGTACTCTTGCTAATTCCAGAGATTAATGCCTATGAGAACTGACTACAGCTTGAAATTTTTAGCTCCACACACGTGTTTGATGAAAATGTCGCCTGGACTATATATGGGAAGCAAATATTTATTGACAGAAATAGTCTGGTCTCTCTTGACTTCCGTTAGCTTCCTGCAGCTGGGGAGAATGCACTTTAACGTTGGATTAAAGCATAATCATGATGCATTTTTTCTAGACAGCTGTGAGTCAATATCATAAGACTGAAAAGAAGGTCATTGCTAGGTGTTCATCGATACCAATATTTTAAAATTGTCAGTGACTGATTTTTTTCCATAGAGCAGTTTATATGAGTCAATTCTAACCAGAGATTAAAACTTTAAATTCAGTTGTAATAAAATTATCCTTGGATTTTGTATTAAAGTGCATTTCTGAAGGTCAAGAGTAAAATTTGACTTTCCCTAGTGAGTTTGTGTTTATTGATGCATATTGTAAGAGGTATGAGCAAAACAGAAAGTAAGTAAGCAGTCTTGAAAACTCATTAAGGCATTTAGAGCAAGTATGAAAATGGTAAAGTTCTGAGTGGTGTGGTGATAGTAAATTTGAGTAGTTTGAGTAAAATCAGAATTGCAGCACTTGGATCAAGAAGTAGACAAAATGCCCCGAAAACACCTCCACCCAGAATGCCCCTCAGCACTGAGTGATAAAAGGCAGATTCTTTGGTACAGAAAATCTACTATTTTATTCACCCATGGAAAACATCCTGCAGCATTGAAAACGTTTTGACCTATCCTGTTTATGACTTTTATCTTCACTAAATTCCTGAATATGTGATATGTTTATGGAAAGCACCAAATCTTTTATTAGATTCTTTAATTTTTCCTTCTCCTTATATGACAGCACCCTCAGGTGCATCATTATTAAAATAATATTTTGAACAGTAATTATTCCGAAACTTGTAGCCACACATTAATAATGATGGGCAGGTTATGGGTATATGTATCACCATTTGCAAACATTTATTGAACACCCACTCTGATATATTAGTTGAGGTTCACAGATTTTCTGAAATAGGCAATTCAAGTTAATGAGGGCAAGTGATTCTTATGCACTAGGACTGTTGATATATATCTGTGGGACAACATTGCATGTTCTATGCTTATTACATGCCACTTACTCCTTAAGTGCTTTACATACTATTTAATCATCAAAACAACCTTTGTGATAAGTGCTATTATGTCTGTTTTAGAGAGGAAGAAGATGAGTGACAGAGAGGTTTATTAACTTGCTAGAGTCACACAGCAAGAACATGGCAGAGCTGGGGTTCTAGCCAAGCAATCAACTCCAGAATCTATTCTCAAACACACTCCACCATCCTGCATACCCTGTAGTCAAAGCAAGAACTGAGTTTCCAATTTACAAAATTTAAACTCCTTCTAAATTATAAAAGATTCTATAATTTAGCTGATTTTTAAATATAAATACAAACACATCAGTCACCTTCATTATTCCCTGAGTTCATAGAAACATTTGATAATATTTATTTTTTTCTGCAAAAGTACTAGGATCTCTTGAAACTATATGACTTCACTGTGTACATTAATTTCTATATACCCACTCTACCTGGTGACCCATCAAGAGATGAGATAGGCTTAAATATGCAGACTTTAAGTCCCACACCAAGGGACCAAATCCTGGTTCTACCACTCATTAAATAGATGACTTGGAGCAAGTAACTTGACCTCTCTTAGCCTTGGTTTTCTCACATTTAAAATGAGATGAAAATAGTATGTGTCTATAGGATTAAGTTAACCTACCAATGTAGAGGTGTTTAGTTTAATGCCTGCCATATTCTAAGAATCAGTCAATGTTAGCTGAGGTTGTTGTCGGTGTTCATATTCCCATCATGTACTCCACCTGAGCTCGCACAGCAAGGACATGGGAGTTGCTACAGGGCAGAGTAAGAGGATCCTTTTCAACCAATGCAGTATCCCTCTATCATCTTCAAACTTCATGGGACTTCATCCAGTTTATTTTTGTCACTGCTGTTTCTAATAACTGTCTTCCTCCTTAATCTCTTCACACTCTGATTTAAGGAGTAATTTTATTTTGAAGGAATTTACCAGAGAATGTGATTCTAATGAGATCTTCTGGTAAGAAAATCCTATTTCAATGACTGTGATGTGGAGAAACCTATTGTGAGCAATACATAGAATTCAACACTCTAATTCAGGGTGTGAGAGTGGGACTAAGATAGCAGTCATAATTAATGATTTGAAAGTGTGCATTTTTATGATGGTATTTCATAGTTACAAAGCAACCATACAAATGTATTTTTTTGATGGTTTGGTAAGGAGGTGGATGCTTCTGTTTTTATTTCTTTTGATCAAGGTCAGGTGGCTAGGAGAAACAATAGAGATTATCGTCTGGTTTCCTGAATTTATTTCTCATTATTTTGAAGAAAATACTTTTTTATGGACAAATAGTATTGAGGTTCAGAATAGTCTATCACCTCCTGAGGCTTTGTGTATAGATTGTCAAAGATCTTTTGGAGTTTTTGAGGCTTTGCTTATACTGTAGAATGTGACTTTAGAGTCTTAAGTCCCTTGGTGAATGTTAGTTCCCTACTGGTAGAGTATATATTTCTTAAATATATTTACATTAGGATAAAATCTAGTTAAGGGAATCATTATCCAAATGATTATCTAAATTACATTATCTAAATTACAAAAGTCAAAAGCATAAACTTATTCTCAGTTTACTCTCTTCTTCATTGTTCAGTCATTTACCAAGGATGTTTATTTTATTTTATGAATGTACCTTGAAATTGTTCTCTCCCTAGTTCCTTCTGGCCTAGTTTAGTTGAAGATTCAGACATTCATGCATGTAGGAGCTGGATGATTATAATAACTAATAAAAGCAGAACTCCTGAAAAGTGATAGTAGGTGGTAGGACCCTGGCAAACTGGGGACCAGATGCCCTTAATGGAGTATAGCCAGTAACCAGCTAAAGAGTATGTTTGAAACTTTCCCAGTGTGGGAATAAAAAAACGTGAAAAATGGATACAACTCATGGATGGTCATTTTACAACCTTTATTTCACTCTCATCACTTTTCTTCTGTAATGTGGCAGACTCCTGACTTTAGCTATATTTGTGTGCAATCCATCCTCTCTACTGGCACCAGGTGATGTTTTCAAGGCTCCAATGATAATTGTGTCACTCTCCTTCTTAAAAACAAACTCCCACATCACCACATTGAATGCTGCATAAAGTGTGAAGTTCAAATTCTCTATCATGACATATAAGGGGACCCTCTTAGATCTAGTCTCTTCTTACCTTTTCAGGCTCACCACTCACCATATACATAATGCTTCAGAAATACAGAATTATATACCTTTGTCCAAGTACACTATGCTATTGATGACCCTGTGCTTGTTCTCTCTAACAGCAATTTTTCCCTCATTTTGTCCAACTGGTGGACATCCATCCTTCAAACCATACTTAGGCCTCAGTACCTCTCTGAAGCTTCTCCTCTCATGCATACTTGCTAAGCTATACTACAGATGGTCCTCAAAATACAGCTCTCCTTAAACGCCTTACATGCATCACTGATCCATTCAAGTTTATACTCCATATGTGCCCACTTTGCTAATGAGCTTCTGGCCTCCTTTAATGCACAGAACTTCTCTGACTCTCTTTTGTCTTTCTGATGTCTAGCACAGTGATTGGCATACAGTATGTGTTCTGTAAGTATGTGTGGATCTGAATATTAACTTGTTGCCAATACTCTTTACATATTCTGTTATGAAGATGGTAAGAAAGAGAATGATGATTGTTTTTTGTGGACACTTCCTACAGGGACAAAATTATTGAACATACTTTATCTCCAAGGCAATAAGTCTATTTTTTTTTATCTTTTAAAGCATGCAAGGGCTATTTGTTTTCACTTTATTCTAAAAATTTCCAATTTGGCGTAATCAAAGAGAAAGCACTGTTTAGGAAAGAGGGAAAGAACCCCATAAATACCAGTTGTGGGTTGATATCAGAAAACACTAATACATATGATGTCACCCAACTACTGACTGATTGCACCATATCAGGCAGAATCTCCACTGGTTGTGTTTAATGGGCATTTATATAGTGCTTGGCTCATGATGCTGTTTGAAGCAATATTCTCTTTCCACTACACCTGGTAGACAGTTTATAATTTTTTGACCTCTGTGATTTATGTCTCAGTTTATCTCAGCTTTTGTTTTGATATCAGAAACTGTTAATCCTTCAAAGTCCTGCAGTTGTAATGTTAACCGCCAGGATCACTGATTTACAATTGGCATGAGAGCATACTTCAACCATTTTATAACACTTCTGACTTGTTTTTACCACTGAAATCCTCAAACATAGAATTTTTCCTAACTCTTCAACAAAAAATATGTTCACTCAAGCAAAGGATGTTCATTCTAATCTGGGCCTCTGGGTTCATTTCCTTGGTTTTACATCAACCTTTTAGTTAAGGCTAGTGGTTCATGACTCTTGGTTTCTCTATTGATGAAACACAATTAATAATTATTGTTTCTATGGATTATTTTCTATTTGTATATATTTTAATATATATGTTATGTACACATATAACACATATGTATACATGTGTATATGTACATATACATGTAGATGTGTATGTGTATGTTGAGGGAAGAATCAGTTATATTTCTTGTTGCTGATCAGCAATATATTTTATTTTTAATTACAGTATATGTTTTATGAAGAAAACATATTAAAGGTTAACTTAAGGGTCATTATTAATAATGTAATTTTACTTGTGGATTCTCACAATGACTACTGTCATCAAAGCTATTTTTTTTAATTATAGGCTTTTAATGTCCCTAGGGCAAACTTCATTTTTTTTGCATAATTAATAAGAATAATATGATTCTTCAGACTTGATAGAACCTATAAAGGTGAATTTGCCTCCATTAAACCTTCATATGAAATACTTCTGAAAAGTATGGAGAGCTGCATTTGTTTGGAGCAGGTGTATGGGGGAAGATGACATGAAACAGAAGTTATTGAGGAGAAAACAATTAAGAATATGTGGGTCAGTCCAAGTACATGTTAGCTTATCTACTAAGACACGTGCATACCTCACTAATGAAAGTGTTTGCAAAAGAATATAAAGTGTCTGGGAATAAATGGTCAAACATTTAGCTCATATGCAGGTAATTCATTCTGCGTTACAGAGCTTTAGTGGAAAAAAAGCCAAAAGCTTTTTTGTGGTTTGCTTTTTAATTCCACATTTTCCATAATTTTGAAAATATTCTCAGATGCTGACATTACTTAGAGAAATCAAGCACTTGCAACTGAACGCTAGGAAACACCTTTTTTGACAATGCAAAAGCATAGGCATTAACTGACTCTGGGGAATTTGGTGTTTTTCAGGGAATGATGTACCTGGAAGAAAGACGGCTTGTTCATCGGGATTTGGCAGCCCGTAATGTCTTAGTGAAGTCTCCAAACCATGTAAAAATCACGGATTTTGGACTAGCCAGGCTCTTGGAAGGTGATGAAAAAGAGTATAATGCTGATGGAGGAAAGGTGGGTGTCTTTTTGAGAGCAAATATTGCTTTAAAATATAGTATAATACCCTTTTATCGCCTTATATGTTATAGGAAGAAATCAATTAACCTGAGGTTTAAGAGATTATAAAATCCCAATTCCACCATTTGCCTTCTCTCCCACCCAGGGTTAAAATTTATTTATTTATTTATTTATTTATTTATTTATATACACATACATACATACATATATATACACATATATATATATGTACATATGGGAACATACAGACACATATATATACAATATATAATATATAATATATAGGATGTATTACCTACTTCCATTTCTCAAAAGTAGCTAAAATAAGACAATGTGTGTCTGGACCCAAGTTATCTTTATGTCAGTTCCAGTGTTAGAGAGTTGGTGGCTCCCTAGGAACTCTAGAGATTATACTTTAATCCAGGGCCATAGAAATTGTTTCATTAATCCTAATAATTTAAGACTATTACAGAGAGATCAGAGAGATACAACTTCTTTCTCATAGACTAGAGAGAAGTTTCAGTGCGACCAAGAACCATAACTATTGGAAAGTTGGTCATCTTATTTAACGTCTAATCCTCCTACACCAGAAGCAACAGATTCCTCTGGCTCTATTTTTTTTTTTTTTTAGTTTTCATTGTAGCATATGACTTACCAATTTCTTTCTTTCTTTATTTTAACAATTTTATTGGAGTATAATTGCTTTACAATGGTGTGTTAGTTTCTGCTGTATAACAAAGTGAATCAGCTATACGTATACATATATCCCCATATCTCCTCCCTCTTGCATCTCCCTCCCACCTTCCCTATCCCACCCTTCTAGGTGGACACAGATCCCTTAGCTGATCTCCCTGTGCTATGTGGCTTCTTCCCACTACCTATCTATTTTACATTTGGTACTGTATATATGTCCATGCCACTCTATCACTTCATCCCAGCTTGCCCTTCCCCCCTCCCCCGTGTCCTCAAATCCACTCTCTACATCTATGTCTTTATTCCTGTCATGCCCCTAGGTTCTTCAGAAGCAATTTTTTGTTTGTTTGTTTTTAGATTCCAAATATGTGTCAGCATACGGTATTTGATTTTCTTTTTCTGACTTACTTCACTCTGTATGACAGTCACTATGTCCATCCACCTCATGACAAATTACTCAATTTCGTTTCTTTTTATGGTTGAGTAATATTCCATTGTATATATGTGCCACATCTTCTTTATCCATTCATCTGTCTATGGACACTTAGGCTGCTTCTGTGTCCTGCTATTGTAAATAGAGCTGCAATGAACATTGGGGTACATGACTCTTTTTCAGTATGGTTTTCTCAGGGTATATGCCCAGTACTGGGATTCCTGGGTTGTATGGTAGTTCTATTTTTAGATTTATAAAGAACCTCACTAGTGTTCTCTATAGTGGCTGTATCAATTTATATTCCCACCAACAGTGCAAGAGGGTTCCCTTTACTCCACACCCTCTCCAGCATTTCTTGTTTGCAGATTTTTTGATGATGGCCATTCTGACCAGTGTGAGGTGACACCTTATTGTAGTTTTCATTGGCATTTCTCTAAAGATTAGTGATGTTGAGCATCCTTTCATGTGTTTGATGGCAATCTGTATATTTTCTTTGGAGAAATGTCTATTTAGGTCTTCTGCCCATGTTTTGATTGGGTTTTTTGGTTGTTTTTTTTTTTGTTATTGAGCTGCATAAGCTGCTTGTATATGCTGGAGATTAATCCTTTGTCAGTTGCTTCATTTACAAATATTTTCTCCCATTCTGAGGGTTGACTTTTCGTCTTGGTTATAGTTTCCTTTGTTGTGCAAGAGCTTTTAAGTTTCATTAGGTCCCAATTGTTTATTTTTGTTTTTATTTCTGCTTCACTAAGAGGTGGGTCAAAAGGATCTTGCTGTGATTTCTGTCATAGAGTGTTCTGCCTATATTTTCCTCTAAGAGTTCTATAGTGTCTGGCTTTACATTTAGGTCTTTAATCCATTTTGAGTTTATTTTTGTGTATGGTGGTAGGGAGTATTCTAATTTCATTCTTTTTCATGTAGCTGTCCAGTTTTCCCAGCACCACTTATTGAAGAGGCTGTCTTTTCTCCATTGTATATTTCTTCCTCCTTTATCAAAGATAAGGTGACCATATGTGCATGGGTTTATCTCTGGGCTTTCTATCCTGTTCCACTGATCTCTATTTCTGTTTTTGCACAAGTACCATGCTGTCTTGATTAATGTAGCTTTGTAGTATAGTCTGAAGTCAGGGAGCTTGATTCCTCCAGCTCTGTTTTTCTTTCTCAAGTTTGCTTTGGCTATTGAGGGTCTTTGTGTTTCCATACAAATTGTGAATTTTTTTGTTCTAGTTCTGTGAAAAATGCCATTGGTAGTTTGATAGGGATTGCATTGAATCTGTAGATTGCTTTGGGTAGTATAGTCATTTTCAGTGTTGATTCTTCCAATCCAAGAACATGGTATATCTCTCCATCAGTTTGTATCATCTTTAATTTCTTCCATCACTGTCTTATAGCTTTCTGCATACAGGTATTTTGTCTCCTTAGGTAGGTTTATTCCTAGGTATTTTATTCTTTTTGTTGCAATGGAAAATGAGAGTCTTTCCTTAATTTCTCTCCCAGATTTTTCATCATTAGCATAGAGGAATGAAAGAGACTTCTGTGCATTAATTTTGTATCCTGCTACTTTACCAAATGCATTGATTAGCTCTAGTATTCTTCTGGTAGCATCTTTAGGATTCTCTATGTATAGTATCATGTATAGTATCATCTGAAAACAGTGACAGTTTTACTTCTTCTTTTCCATTTTGTATTCTTCTTATTTCTTTTTCTTCTCTGCTGTGGCTAAAACTTCTAAAACTATGTTGAATGATAATGGTGAGAGTGGGCAACCTTGTTTTGTTCCTGATCTTAGTGGAAATGGTTTCACTTTTTCACCATTGAGAACGGTGTTGGCTGTGAGTTGGTCATATATGGCCTTTATTATATTGAGGTAATTTCCCTCTATCCCTACTTTCTGGAGGGTATTTATCATAAATGGGTGTTGAATCTGTTGAAAACTTTTTCTGCATCTATTGAGAGGATCATATGGTTTTTCTCCTTCAGTTTGTTAATATGGTGTATCACATTGATTGATTTACCTATTATGAAGAATCCTTGCATTCCTGGGATAAACCCCACTTGATGATGGTGTATGATCCTTTTAATGTGCTGTTGGATTCTGTTTGCCAGTATTTTGTTGAGGGTTTTTGCATCTATGTTTATCAGTGATATTGGTCTGTAGTTTCCTTTTTTTATGACATCTTTCTCTGATTTGGTATCAGGGTGATAGTAGCCTCATAGAATGAGTTTTGGATTGTTCCTCCTTTTGCTATATTTTGGAAGAGTTTGAGAAGGATAGGTGTTAGCTCTTCTCTAAATATTTCATAGAATTCACCTGTGAAGACTTCTGGTCCTGGGCTTTTTTTGTTTGATGATTTTTAATCACAGTTTTAATTTCAGTGCTTCTGAATGGTCTGGTTGTATTTTCTATTTCTTCCTGGTTCTGTCTCAGAAAGTTGTGTTTTTCTAAGAATTTGTCCATTTCTTCCAGGTCCTCCATTTTATTGGCATATGGTTGCTTGTAGTAATCTCTCATGACCCTTTGTATTTCTGCAGTGTCAGTTGTTACTTCTCCTTTTTCATTTCTAACTCTGTTGACTTGAGTCTTCTCCCTTTTTTTCTTGATGAGTCTGGCTAATGGTTTATCAACTTTGTTTATCTTCTCAAAGAATCAGCTTTTAGTTTTATTGATCTTTGCTACCATTTCCTTCATTTCCTTTTCATTTATTTCTGATCTGATCTTTATGATTTCTTTCCTTTGGTTAACATTGGATTTTGTTTATTCTTCTTCCTCTATTTGCTTTTGGTGTTAGGTTAGGGTGTTTATTTGAGAAGTCCCTTGTTTCTTAAAGTAGGATTGTATTGCTATAAACTTCCCACTTAGAACTGCTTTTGCTGCATCCCATAGGTTTTGGGTCATCATGTTTTCACTGTAATTTGTTTCTAAGTATTTTTTTTATTTCCTCTTTGATTTCTTCAGTGATCTCTTGATTATTTTGTAGTGTATTGGTTAGCCTCCATGTGTTTTTATTTTTTACATATTTTTCCTGTAACTGATATCTGGTCTCGTAGCATTGTGGTCAGAAAATATACTAGATAAAATTTCAATTTTGTTAAATTTACCAAGGCTTGACTTGTGACACAATTATGATCTATCCAAAAAATGTTTCATGAGCACTTGAGAAGAAAGTATATTCTGTTGTGTTTGGAAGGAATGTCCTATAAATATCAATTAAGTCCATCTTATTTAATTTATCATTTAAGGCTTGTGTCTCCTTATTTATTTTCATTTCAGATGATCAGTCCATTGGGGAAAATAGGGTGTTAAACTCCCCTTCTATGATTGCATTACTGTTGATTTCCCCTTTTATGGCTGTTAGCATTTGCCTTATGTATTGAGGTGCTCCTATGTTGGGTGCATAAATATTTACAACTGTTATATCTTCTCCTTGGTTTGGTCCCATGATCATTATGTAAAGTCCTTCTTTGTCTCTTGTAATAGTCTTTATTTTAAAGTCAATTTTGTCTGATATGAGAATTGCTACTCCAGCTTTCTTTTGATTTCCGTTTGTATGGAATATCTTTTTCCATCCCCTAACTTTCAGTCTGTATGTGTCCCTAGGTCTGATGTGGGTCTCTTGTAGACAGCATATATATGAATCTTGTTTTTGTATCCATTCAGCCAGTCTATTTCTTTTGGTTGGAGCATTTAATCCATTTACATTTAAGATAGTTATCAATATGTATGTTCCTATTACCATTTTCTTAATTGTTTTGGGTTTGTTATTGTAGGTCTTTTCTTTCTCTTATGTTTCCTGCCTAGAGAAGTTCCTTTAGCATTTGTTGTTAAGCTGGTTTGATGGTGCTGTATTGTCTTAGCTTTTGCTTGTCTGTAAAGGTTTTAATTTCTTCATCGCATCTGAATTAGATTTGTGCTGGGTAGAGTAATCTTTGCTGCAGTTTTTTTCCCTTTCATCACTTTAAACCTGTCCTGCCAGGCACTTCTGGCTTGCAGAGTTTCTGCTGAAAGATCAGTTCTTAACCTTATGGGGATTCCCTTGTATATTTTCACTTTTTTTTTTTTTTTTTTTTTTTTTTCTTTTTTTTTTTTTTTTTTTGCGGTACGCGGGCCTCTCACTGTTGTGGCCTCTCCCGTTGCCGAGCACAGGCTTCGGACGCGCAGGCTCAGCGGCCACGGCTCACGGGCCCAGCCGCTCCACGGCATGTGGGATCTTCCCAGACCGGGGCACGAACCCGTGTCCCCTGCATCAGCAGGCAGACTCCCAACCACTGTGCCACCAGGGAAGCATCCTTGTATATTATTTGTTGCTTTTCCCTTGCTGCTTTTAATACTTTTTCTTTGTATTTAATTTTTGATAGTTTGATTAACATGTGTCTTGGCCTGTTTCTCCTTGGATTTATCCCATGTGGGACTGTCTGTGCTTCCTGTACTTGACTGACTGTTTCCTTTCCTACATTAGGGACGTTTTCAACTATAATCTCTTCAAATTTTTTTCATTCCCATATTCTTTTTCTTTTCTTCTTCTGGGACCCCTATAATTCAAATGTTGGTGTGTTTAATATTGTCCCAGAGGTCTCTGTGACTGTCTTCAATTCTTTTCATTCTTTTCTCTTTATTCTGCTCTGTGGTAGTTATTTCCATTATTTTATCTTCCAGGTCACTTATCCCTTCTTCTGCCTCAATTATTCTGCTATTGATTCCTTCTAGAGAATTTTTAATTTCATTTATTGTGCTATTCATCATTGTTTGTTTGCTCTTTACTTCTTCTAGGTCCTTGTTAAACATTTCTTGTATTTTCTCCATTCTATTTCCAAGATTTTCGATCATCTTTACAATCATTACTCTGCATTCTTTTTCAGGTAGACTGCCTATTTCCTCCTCATTTGTTTAGTCTGGTGGGTTTTTACCTTGCTCCTTCGTCTGCTGCATATTTTTCTGTCTTCTCATTTTGCTTAACTTACTGCATTTGGGGTCTCCTTTTCACAGGCTGCATATTCGTAATTCCCATTGTTTTTGGTGTCTACCCCCCATTGATAAGGTTGGTTCAGTGGGTTGTGTGAGCTTCCTGGTGGAGGTGACTGGTGCCTATGTTCTGGTGGATGAGGCTGGGTCTCTTCTCTCTGTGGGGCAGGACCATGATTGGTGGTGTGTTTTGGGGTGTCTGTGAACTTAGTATGATTTTAGGCAGCCTCTCTGCTAATGGGTGGGGTTGTGTTCCTGTCTTGCTAGTTGTTTGGCATGGGTGTCCAGCACTGCAGCTTGCTGGTTGTTGAATTGAGCTGGGTGTGAGCATTGAGATGGAGATCTTTGGGAGAGTTTTCACCATTTGACATTACGTGGGTCCAGGAGATCTCTGGTGGACCAATGTCCTGAACTTGGCTCTCCCACTTAAGAGGTTCAGGTCTTGCACCTGGCTGGAGCACCAAGACCCTGTCAGCCACGCTGCTCAGAAGAAAAGAGAGACAAAAAAGAAAGGAAAAAAATAAAATAATTAAAATAAAAAATATAAAAATTAAACAGTAATAAAAAAAGGAAAGAAAGAAGAGAGCAACCAAACCAATTAATAAATCTATTAATGATAACAAGCTCTAAAAACTATGCAAAGGGCTTCCGTGGTGGTGCAGTTGTTGAGAGTCCGCCTGCCGATGCAGGGGACGTGGGTTCATGCCCCAGTCCGGGAAGATCCCACATGCCGCAGAGCAGCTGGGCCTGTGAGCCATGGCTGCTGAGCCTGCGCGTCCGGAGCCTGTGCTCCGCAATGGGAGAGGACACAACAGTGAGAGGCCTGCGTACCGCAAAAAAAAAAAAAGAAAAACAAACAAACAAACAAAAAAAACCTATGCAAAAAAAAAAAAAAAATGGACAGACAGAATCCTGGATAAATGGTAAAAGCAAAGCTGTATAGACAAAATCACACAAAGAAGTATACACATACACACTTACAAAAAGAGAAATAGGAAAAATATATATATATATATACAATAGAAAAAAAAAGGGAAAGATCAACCAAATCAATAAACAAATCTACCAGTGATAATAAGCTCTAAATACTAAACCAAGATAAACATAAAACCAGAAACAAATTATATGCAAAAAGCTAACCCCAAGTCTACAGTTGCTCCCAAAATCCACCGCCTAAATTTTGGTATGATCATTGTCTATTCAGGCATTCCACAGATGCAGGGTACATCAAGTTGATTGTGGAGATTTAATCTGCTGCTCCTGTGGATGCTGGGAGAGATTTCCCTTTTCCTTCTTTTTTCACACATCTCCTGGTGTTCAGCTTTGGATTTAGCTCCACCTCTGCATGTAGGTCATCTGAGGGCATCAGTTCCCCACCCAGACAGGAGGGGGTTAAAAGAGCAGTTGATAAGGGGGCTCTGGCTCACTCAGGCTGGGGGGGGGCGAGATGGGTATGGAATGTGGGGTGAGCCTAAGGTGACAGAGGCCTGCATGACATTGCCTCAGCCTGAGGTATGCCATGTGTTCTCACAGGCAAGTTGTCCCTGGATCGCTGGACCCTGTCAGTGGCATGCTGCACAAGCTCCCGGTAGGGGAGGTGTGGATAGTGACCTGTGCTTGCACACAGGCTCCTTGGTGGCTGCACCAGCAGCCCGAGCATCTCATGCCCGTCTCTGGTGTCTGAGCTGATAACCACAGCTCATGCCCATCTCTGGAACTTCTTTAGGCGGTGCTCTGAATCCCCTCTCCTCGTGCACCCCAAAACAATGGTCTCTTGCCTCTTAGGTAGTTCCAGACTTTTTTCCTGGCTACCTGTGGTGCACTAGCCCCCTTCAGGCTGTGTTCATGAAGCCAACCCCAGTCCTCTCCCAGGGATCTGACCTCCGAAGCCCATGCCTCAGCCCCCAGCCTTCACCCACCCCGGCGGGTGAGCAGATAAGCCTCTTGGACTGTCACCAGCACTCACATGCTGGTTGGCACTGATCCTGCGTGCAGGAATCTCTCTGCTTTGCCCTCTGCACTCCTGTTGCTGAGTTCTCCTCTGTGGTTCTGAAGCTTCCCCCCACCCCAACCCCTGTCTCTGCCAGTGAAGGGGCTTCCTAGTGTGTGGAAAACTTTCCTCCTTCACGGTTTCCTCCCCATGGTGCAGGTCTCATCCCTATTCTTTTGTCTCTGTTTTTTCCTTTTGCTTTTGCCCTACCCAGGTATGTGAGGAGTTTCTTGCCTTTTGGGAAGTCTGAGATCTTCTTTTAGCATTCAGTAGGTGTTCTCTAGGAGTTGTTCCATATGTAGATGTATTTCTGATGTATTTATGAGGAAGAAGGTGATCTCCATGTGTTACTCCTCTGCCATCTTGAAGGTCCCCCACCAATTTATTTATTATCTGACTCCTTCCACTAGAATGTAAGCTGCTATATCCCAGGGATCTGTGCAGTGCCACTGCCTCTTCTAACTTTTCTGACTCTCCATCTTCAGTCCCTGCCTGACAACTGTGTTCCTTCCTCCCTCACCCACCATGTGGTCTCAATCCATGCCTTAGTTCCAGCTCTTGTCTTTCCTCATTAACCCACCATTAACTTGCTCTTTTTGGTAACCATTGAGTATATCTCCTCTTCATGTGGACGTCCTTCTAGCTTGGCCTGGAGAAATTTCAATCAGGAGAGGCCAAGTGAAATAAGCAAATGCAGCCTTAACCTGTGGTGACCTATAAGTGTATGCTAACAACAAAAAAAAATAATTCATATATCATATCAATATATTTATTATGTTCCTTATTCATCAAGGGCCATCCAAATACCCATTATGAATATTTTTCAATTATAGTCTTCCAAATGTTTCACATTGATTTTTATACTAAACTCTTATATAACTATATATATTCAAGTCTTATCACAAAACAAAAGAACACAAAATTTATTTTTTTAAAAACTTCAGTTTTGTAGTATTCTATGGCTTTTCCTTGATTTTATTAGCGTATTTTGCTTGTTTACTACAAATTGCAGCAGTTTGAGACCACGGCTTTGAAATGCACTACAGGACTGTGTAGAAGTGGGTCTATAAATCACATGACTTCATTTGTCTTGAGAACATACAGCTGTAAGATTTGTCTAAAGCAAGAATCATTAGAGCTTTAAATGCCTAGTAACAATTAAGTCTTTATTGAGCAACCTGTGATTTAAACTTACTTCTTTAACAGCGTCCATAGTCCATAAAGTGTGCTAACTCCTTGCCCGTAGGGAAATTACTTTCAATGTGTCTTCTGTTCCCTTTCACTGAATACTGTGATTCTGTCACAGAGTTACCTTGGTGTCACCTTGGTGAGCAGCCAACCTCATGATTTCAAAGGCCTATTTAGTTTTAAGGTTTCAAGTACTAAGTAGAAATGTTTATCTTTATTCCATAGAATCTAAGTATATTCCCAGCTATATAATGCTGCCCTTCTTAGTTGAAAATCGTTCTGCTGAACCATCAGCAGCAGGGTGAGTTGAGTTGCTTTTCTTGAAGAGATGATGGATTTGTACTGATCTTCTCATATCCTTTTATATAATTCCTATTTTGAAAATGGTACATATTTTCAATACTGGCTAACCAAGAAAAGGAAGATCATTTGTGGCTGGGGACCAAAGCAAGGCTAACTTTGGAGTTCATTATTTTAGGTGTTTTAGTGACCAAATTATCTGAGAGGAGAAGGGAGGGCCCAAGTGTAGAAAGAGTCCTTTTTACCAGTGTCTGGAAATTTGTCTGAGGGTGAAAAAGCATTTACTGAAAATGTAGAGAATCTCATTTTGGGGGAAAAAACATAATATGACCACATTTTTAGAAGTACATGTATTAGATGTTTAGAATTGATATTGTAAGTCATAATGTTAAATAGTAACTTAATTACTGAATATTAATTAAAACTATAGAAAGTGGGGCTTCCCTGGTGGCACAGTAGTTGAGAGTCCACCTGCCAATGCAGGGGACACGGTTTCATGCCCCGGTCTGGGAAGATCCCACATGCCGCAGAATGGCTGGGCCCGTGAGCCATGGCCGCTGAACCTGTGCATCTGGAGCCTGTGCTCTGCAACGGGAAAGGCCACAACAGCGAGAGGCCCGTGTACCGCAAAAAAAAAAAAAAAAAAAAAACCTGTAGAAAGTGATACTTATTATTTTACTTTTCATTGTTCATGAAACTTTTAAAAATAAATATATCTTCATGTTAATTCATTTGAAGCTTAAATTTCATTTCATTTGTTCCCTGTATTGAAAATAACACATTTCTATTTTCTAGGCATACAATCAAAAAATACAATTGAGACTCATATTGAGGAAATGTAGAAATGACTTTTTATATGACTATAAACCTTTCATTTCTTACTTCTCTATAGATGCCAATTAAATGGATGGCTTTGGAGTGTATACACTATAGAAAATTCACCCATCAGAGTGACGTTTGGAGCTATGGTAAATAATTCTTCCTTGTGACATAAGGCTTTTAAAACAAAAATAAACATATTAAGTTTCTTGGGTCTCTAAAATGTAATACATTAACGTCTTGGTTGAGTTGTCTACCATAATCTTTTATTTTGGTAACAAATTTTCTGATCATTTTGACAAGAAACAAAACAAAACAAAACAAAAAAACCTAGCAGTTTTAGATTAGGGACATTTTCATAGAATCTCATGGCCGTCATTTTCAACAACTCTTTTAAAACATAACTCTAAATGCAATAAATGTTTTAAAAACAAAATTTCTTATGGGAATCTATGTTCTATAGTAAAAAAAATATAGAGATTATTGTTAGAACAAAGAACAGTTATTAAAATCAGTAGGATGAGAGTAGTAAATGTGAGGGGAGAGGTAAAAGAGATGAATTCTAACTACAGCTTTAATTTTAATTTACAAACTACTTTTGGAGTAAACAGATATATTAGAGGATTATAATATGAACTGGAAATAGAGATTTGAAAATTTAGAACATTTATTTAATTGCATTTAACTCAGTTTTTGAGATGAGCTTCTTAGCCTCTGTCTGGCTATTTACAACTTATGTCCATCTAAGTATTAGTAAGAATAAATCAACACCTTTTCTAAGTTTAAATATACCATATAAAACTAGCACTTCTTACAAATAAAAAGCATTATGCTTCTTTAAATAATATGGTAGTGGTGAGACTTGAAAGCATGACACGATTTATTTTGCTCAAATTTAAGCTTAGTTTATTTATTTTTTTAGAAAGAAAATTAAGTCATTAAGTCACTAAAGAACTTATACTTCTTATCTAGAACAGTATAAATTATCTTTAAAATAATAAGACATTTCTATAAGATAGTTTTTCCTTCCACACATGTAAACCATAGGAGGTGTTAAAATTTCCACAAAGGCCTCATGTATTCTACTCAGTTTAGCAGTAGAGTGTTGTGTGTTTGAGATTTAGGCAAGTATAGAGGAATACTTGACAAAGCTTAGTTCAACTGTCAGGGCTAAATAAAAAACAAATATATCGTATATATTATTACTTTTATTATATATATCATATACATTATAAATATGAGATAGACGTTTATAGAATATGATATACATTAGCATGTACATAAGCATTTATACATTATATGGTATAGATTAGCATATATATTATATGATATAGATAGATTTACATATTTTATAAGATAGATTTAAATAATATCATATATATTTTTTTCTTTCCCTTTTTTTTTCCTACTTATATTTCCCTGAACTAAACATAGCAATCTGAAACATGACCTCTAGAATAAGTAACTATATATATACATTAAAGTAAACATTGGCAGGGCAATCACATTTTTAATAGTAAAATTTATCTTTTAGAGAAAATCCTGTTTTAAGGCTATAATGTTCATGTTGAATTGCAACATCTGAGAAGCAGTTCAGTAAAAATAGATAGATAGATAGATAGATAGATAGATGATAGATAGAATGATAGAGTGAACTCTGTTTTGAAACATAGCCCAGTTCATCAACCCATATCCATAAGGCATTTTAAGATTTTTATGATATATCATAGTTGGTTGCAAAGGCATAAAATGCAGAGAAATATACATAATCTTGTTTACAGAGAATCTTTGTGGAACATTGCCACTGGGTGCATCTTTATTTTTATAAAAATAAATATGCATTGAATATGGTTTATATCTTCAAATGATAGAATTGTAAGTTTTGAAGATGTTTCTAATTTAGCTTTCTAGAGATTGTTCTTCTATATGAAGCCATCTCTGTTTGACTCTACTTATCATCATCTCTGCAAAGATATAATTGGAATATTATTGGCAGAAGTAGGGGGTTTGATTTTTCTGCTTCAGTTTTTGTATATATGTGTTTCTGTTCATTGTATTTTCTATTAATTTGTAGTTGCTTTGTATCTGGCTTATATTAGAAGTTCTGATAGAGATGTGAGAGCATCTATTCTTTTATAATTGCAAACATAAGTTAATAAAATATTCTCATTAAATACATATTCTATAAATATGACTGACTGAATATAAATAGACAGTAATCTACTTCTTAACTTGTTCCAGCCTGCCTCATGGACACTGAGTTTTAATCATCAGTTCTATGAATCATTCTTTAATATGCAACATCAAGTAGGGTTTTATAAAGATCAAACAGTGAAATTGTGTCACTAGTTACATGTTTATATTATACCTAAGAATCATAAGATGTAAATATTAACTAAAAAAGCCAGATAATCATTAGCGATACTATTATGAAGGATAATTTGAAGTTTACGTGTACTTTTATACTTTAAAATTTGCATTTTTATTATCAGTCAATGATAACTCTTATGAGCTAAAAATTACTTCAGTTTGAATAAATAATTAATTACAGATGGCAGTGGAAAAGAAAGCATAGCCATAATTAGATTTTATATTAAAAGATACTTGTATATGCATCAATCAAAACTCACTTGCTAATACTATTGTGCCCACATAGCTATTTCTGAACTAACAACCTGTATCCTTAAGAAAACTATACCTTTTAAATTATATAATTATTAGATTATAAAGAAGAGATCTGTATTGTGTATGTTATTGCTCAAATCAGAGTCATTATTCTTTTCAAATGTGACTATTTGCATGCTAGTATTTAGAGTATTTGCTTTTACTGAGGAAATCAGTGTTCTAGTGATCCAAGAAACCATTCTTATTGTCTAAGGAATAGACTATTATTGATTCACTTCAATTTTGGAAAGCTCACTTTACACGTATTTTATCTTACATATGGATCATTCTTGAGTCAGTCTCTCATATGTGCTAAAGAAATTAATCTGTTTTACTCCACTCGTTCTCTTTGTGTTAGTTAAAAAGAAAAGCACAATTATTTACTATAACATAAGTAATCGTTCTGGAACCCCAGTTTGGCCTTTAGGGCTTTTAATAGTAAAGATGCTAATTTCAAAATTACTCAATATCAGATTTTACCTAATCATATTTATTTGGTACTGAGTACACATGTGTATAGTAAATAAATTGTTTTATAGGCTCTAATGTGGTGAAACAAATTGGGTCAACAATCATTAACATTACTTATAAGTAGAAATGGGGAACAGATTCTGCCCACTCTGAAATTGTCTCCACTACCCATTAAAAATTTCAAGACAATGATAAGATAATTAAATTTCCCACAAAGATTTTGTCATTGGGCTTCTTGTATGGACATAGGAATCTGAAGAGTCTTTCTTTAGACTATTTCTAATTTCCCTCTAAGAAGCATTCTTTTGCCACAGGCATATTGCTGGTTTCTTCAAAGTATATTGTTAACTTGCTTATGTAAGAATTTGATCTCCCTTTTAGGAGTCACTATATGGGAACTGATGACCTTTGGAGGAAAACCCTATGATGGAATTCCAACCAGAGAAATCCCCGATTTGTTAGAGAAAGGAGAACGTTTGCCCCAGCCTCCCATCTGCACTATTGATGTTTATATGGTCATGGTCAAATGTAAGATTGCAAAATTATGTTATCATCCTCATCATCATTCTTAGTAATTAATCAACCTGCACAGTTTTTCTGTATATTGAAAAATATAAAAGTTTACAGATAATTGTGAAAAGGAGCATGTAAACCCATGTTTGTTGTGATTCTTGTTAATATGAAGCAATATCATGCTTTCATGCTATGAAGTCAACATTGTATGATTCTTACATTTCTTATTTATTTCACTTTGATTCTTATCATTTCCATGACAATAAAACTGTTTCTCATAAAAAGATGTCATTAATCACAATAATGTTAATATTCTTTAAAGGAAAAAAGCAGACTAAATAAATGATCTACACATAAAGAAAAAAGCTTGAAACTAATAGTTTAAAAAAATGAATTAAATGGAAATAGATTTACCAGTTTCAGTCAAGAGAAAATTAGCAAGGCAAAATGGGAAGTGGAAAGACATGAATCTACATTGAACTACAAAGATTATGAATGTTTACTTTCTTTCAATTTGATCATTTGTTTACATCTAACTCTCTTACTTTTCTTTCTCCCTTCTATGCCCCAGACACATATGTGTTATAAATGTATTTTGGAAGCCTAGACTCTTAATTTAAATAGAATTAGGGAAGTCTCTGGAGTTTCTGACTTAATTTAAATGAGATTAGCATTCAGCAATCTTTCTTGTGTAATGAGAGGTTTTCCCCTTTTGATTTACACAGGGTTAGCAAAGAAACAAACTGGTGAAGGTGAATAAGCATCTTATTAATAAGAGACTTCGGACAGGTCTACTCAGATTTATACTCATGACATGTGTGATACATTCTGACAGTGAGGGAAGAAATAAAAAATGTGCTTTTCACTTCAGGTCAGCATGCCCTTTTCTCTAAGTGTAGTTCTGTTTACTCAATATTTAGTTAGAAATAAAATGATACCTCACTGAGAATTTAACCTTTTCTGGTTCCAATAGAGTCCCAGAAACATTTATTTTCTCATTAACATGTTGGTGTCAACAGCATTTTTTTGGGGGGGTTACATATAAACTATAGAGCATTTGAGCTTTGTTAGGAGAGAAAAAAATCAAATAATTTTAATGATACATAAAATGACACCCAAACACTTCCCATAACAAGAATAAAAATTGAACTCACAGAAAAGAGGAAACAAGTTTTATAGCTTTATTGGGTCAAACATTGTTTGGTAGCCAGCTATGGAAGAAAGTTTAAAAACATACATGTATTACATAATTTGATCCCATAAATAGCATGAGATGATTTATATACTTCATTTAGATACTCTGATGAATAATAAAAAATCAGGAAAACATCTTGCCTAATAGCGATTTTTACCTTGCTTTTAGGAGTTTTAATATCTAAGATAAGGGTCATTTGGCAGTGAAATCAAGGAAAGCTTGGTGTCTTTATTCTTGTCATTTCATCAGTTAAAGAGAGCCTGGGGAATTAAGGCTCTTAATACATAACTTGATAAATTGCTGATAGTATTTTATGCTGGAAAGGTTAGTACTAAGATAAGCTAATGACTGTTTCTGAACAAACATTACCAATCACTTTACATTAGTTTTTTTTTTTCCTCCAGGAAAAAAGTAGCATAAGAAAGTTGCTTTCAATTCCTTTTTTCCCCATTTTGCCAGTATACAGCATTGTAACCAAAGTTTTTATTCCATGTCACTCCTGATATAAAATGATAAATTATATTCCAATCACCTTTTCTATACTCATCAAAGAAAAATATTTTTTTTTTATTTTTAAGTTCTCTTCACACCTATGGAAAAAAGATCTGAGATTCTGTAAATTCCCATGGTTAGCCTAGGTTATGTTTTCTATGATGAAAAATTAATTTTAAGTTATATCAACAAAATAAAAAGCTTGTGTTATTCTATAATATGTTACATTTAGTTATGAATGTCAGCAAACTGATTGAGATAGAATCTCACCTATTGGATTGTTTCTTTCATTAGCTTTCTTTGTTTTTCAGATCATTTTTATTTAAATGATATTTTTCAAACAGCCTTTATTTTCATAAACTTATGGATATAGTGACTCTTTTATTGCATGTGAATTTCTAGGTTGGATGATTGATGCTGACAGTAGACCTAAATTTAAGGAACTGGCTGCTGAATTTTCGAGGATGGCTCGAGACCCTCAAAGATACCTAGTTATTCAGGTTTGTACATTTGACTTAGATTTTTGAGAATATCCCAATGACAAACCCACTACAAAACAGTAGTAATATCTGGACTTTGAAACTATGGATATCACCATTCACAAATTAATTAATTAGCTAAGCAAAATATCATGTGAAATGACTTTTACTTGATGTCAGAATCACTTGTAAGCATCTTCCCTTAGTACTTAAGTGCCTCTACTGTTGAACTGCCAGATAATTATGATTATTCATGTACATAAAAAGGCGTTTATCCTCAGACAAGCCTTGTGGTACTCTGCTAGTCATGTTCATTGTTATAATTGTCTCTTCTTGGAATAAAAGGAAGATGGATTTTTGTTTTAATCGTGTCCATGTTTGAAGGCAGTGAACTAAAAGTTTCAATATATTGACATTTAATTTCCTAGAAAAATATTTTAAAATATATTTTTTTTTTGCGCTACGCGGGCCTCTCACTGTTGTGGCCTCTCCAGCTGTGGAGCACAGGCTCCGGACGTGCAGGCTCAGCGGCCATGGCTCACGGGCCCAGCCGTTCCGCGGCACGTGGGATTTTCCCGGACCGGGCCACGAACCCGTGTCCCCTGCATCGGCAGGCGGACTCTCAACCACTGTGCCACCTGGGAAGCCCCTAAAATATGTTTTTTCTTTCTTTTGGGAGGTATGCAGTGTTCAAGTAATAACTCAGATTCAGTTGAATTAATGTACAAAAAGAAAATAATAGACCAAAAGAACATTTTATATGTAACACTAGAAAAAATGGATTTGATCATTTAAAAGTTGTAATAGGGCTTCCCTGGTGGCACAGTGGTTGAGAGTCCGCCTGCCGATACAGGGGACACGGGTTCGTGCCCCAGTCTGGGAAGATCCCACATGCCGCGGAGCGGCTGGGCCCGTGAGCCATGGCTACTGAGCCTGCGCGTCCGGAGCCTGTGCTCCGCAACGGGAGAGGCCACAACAGTGAGAGGCACGCATAGCGAAAAAAAAAAAAAAAAAAAAAAGTTGTAATATATTTCTTTATGATTATTTTACCTAAACCATAAACAAGTGGACCTTGGATAACACTGAGTTAAGATTCCTCAATAAAACAAGGTAGTGTTTATCTTCATATCAATAGTCTGACATGAGGAAAAGAGTCAGATTTTAGCAGATAATGATTTCTAGCTAACTTTTTCCCTAATTAACTTTAATTTTAAAAAGTTTACAAAAATATCACAAAACAAATTTTAAAATTCTACTTAAGAAATAGATGAGGTAAGAGTATAACTATTGTTTTGGTGTTTCTCCCACTCCCTTTATGTTATTTGCCACCAGTGCTGCAATTTTGAATGTTAACACTTTAACAATATTATGCTATAGAGCAAACCATGGATCCAATGTATCCTGATAGGTCTACACTGTCAAACCAACCAAGTATAATAAAAATTGATAAGTCAATTGCTCTTTCTTTATTATATGCTCTTAAAGTCACAGCTCAAATGCCATCTTGACAATGAAACCCACCATTATTCTCAGATCTGAAATGGTTTATGTCTCTCTCAAAATAGCCATAGCATTCTGCTTTATTCATCTCTAATGGCATTTATCACATTCTTCTTGTATTAAATGTTTTTATCTTACTGTGTCATATCTAAGTATGTTATAGGCTTCTATATGGCTGGTAATTGTGATAAATAATTATTTTGTTTAATGAGTGCATGAATTTGCAACCATTTTGATATTACATAAATTTACTACAAAGTTCACATATTTAAAATGAAGGAAAGAAACATTTCTGTGTGTATATCTGATGGGCAATTTTTTAGGGTGATGATCGTATGAAGCTTCCCAGTCCAAACGACAGCAAGTTCTTTCAGAATCTCTTGGATGAAGAGGATTTAGAAGACATGATGGATGCTGAGGAATATCTGGTCCCTCAGGCTTTCAACATCCCACCTCCTGTCTATACTTCCAGAGCAAGAATCGACTCAAATAGGGTAAGAAATAATTATATACCACCTCTCATATTATTTCTGAGAAACAAAGTCATGGAAATACATTGTAAGTACTAAAATTACCAAATAAATTATGTAGCTCAAATCAGTGTGATTCTTAAATCAAAAGCAAGTTATACCAACAAAAGATATGCCAGGCTTGCCATATATAGCCATACCTTAATTTTGGAAGGTAAGCATGGGCAATACAACATGCACTCTGCAATATCTTCAAGATTTCAAAAGGAGAAACTTTTCTTCATCTTAAGTCAGTTAAAAAAAACCCTTAATTTTTGAAAATCTACAACAAATTCAAAGTAATAAATCTGTACATGTTTGTATATAAATGAAAATTCTTCCCAAGATAGGCTCTCTACTTTTTTTCTCAATAAAATGATATGACTTATTAGTCAAGAGACAATACAAGTACAACTCTTTTTAATTCATTTAAGAGACATTAAATATCTTCTGTCAAGTTGAAGTAGAAACAGAACAGTGTGCAATCCTTTGGACTAAATCAATAATAATGGGAGGGCTTCTGAATCATTTCTAAGACGCAGATTTAACTTTAGAGAGAAGCTTCTGAAACGAGTTTCCATTTCATTTTAAATATTAAGCCCACTCTATATGAATACCATTCTTTCTCTGAAAACTGTCAATCCATGTATTCATTCATTTGTTTATTTTTGAAAATTAATTCATCATTCATTCAACATTTACTTATTTATTTACTTTTTGATAGAGTCGGCATTTATTAAGTGCCTAACATATTCCAGGCCTTTTTTTTTTAATAGATCTTTATTGGAATATAATTGCTTCACAATACCGTGTTAGTTTCTGTTGTACAACAAAGTGAATCAGCCATATGCATACATATATCCACATATCCCCTCCCTCTTGAGCCTCCCTCCCACCCTCCCTATCAAACCTCTCTAGGTCATCACAAAGCACCTAGCTGGTCTCCCTGTGCTATGCGGCTGCTTCCCACTAGGTAACTATTTTATATTCGGTAGTGTATATGTGTCGATGCTACTCTCACTTCGCCCTAGCTTTGCACTCCCCCACCACGGCCTCAAGTCCACACTCTATGTCTACGTCTTTATTCCTGCCCTGCCACTAGGTTCATCATTACCACTTTTCTTTTCTTTTTTTTTTTTTTTTTTAGATTCCATATATATGTGTTAGCATATGGTATTTGTTTTTCTTTTTCTGACTTACTTCACTCTGTATGACAGACTCTAGGTCCATCCAACTCACTACAAATAACTCAATTTCGTTTCTTTTTATGGCTGAGTAATATTCCATTGTATATATGTGCCACATCTTCTTAATCCATTCATCGGTCGATGGACATTTAGGTTGGTTCCATGTCCTGGCTAATGTAAATAATGCTTCAGTGAACATTGGGGTACATGTCTCTTTTTGAATTATGGTTTTCTCAGGCTATATGCCCAGTAGTGGGATTGATGGGTTATATGGTAGTTCTATTTTTAGTTTTTTAAGGAACCTCCTTACTGTTCTCCATAGTGGTTGTATCAATTTACATTCCCACCAACAGTGCAGGAGGGTTCCTTTTTCACAACACCTTTTCCAGCATTTATTGTTTCTAGATTTTTTGGTAATAGCCATTCTGATCATTGTGTCGTGATACTTCATTGTAGTTTTAATTTGCATTTCTCTAATGATTAGTGATGTTGAGCATCTTTTCATGTGCCTCTTGGCCATATATATGTCTTCTTTGGTGAAATACCTATTTAGGCCTTCTGCCCATTTTTTAATTGAATTGTTTGTTTTCTTAATATTGAGCTCCATGAGTTGTTTGTATATTTTGGAGATTAATCCTTTGTCCTTTGTTTCTTTTTTTTTTTCTTTTTTTTTTTTTTTTTTGTGGTGCGCGGGTCTCTCACTGTTGTGACCTCTCCCGTTGTGGAGCACAGGCTCCAGACGCACAGGCTCAGCAGCCATGGCTCACGGGTCCAGCTGTTCCATGGCATGTGGGATCTTCCTGGACCGGGGCATGAACCCGTGTCCCCTGCATCAGCAGGCAGACTCTCAACCACTGCGCCACCAGGGAAGCCCCGTTGTTTCATTTGTAACAATAATTTGTTTCACTTCTTCCCAGCCACTTCAATAAGTGGTGCTGGGAAAACTAGGCAGCTACATGTAAAAGAATGAAATTAGAACACTACCTAACACCATAAACAAAAGTAACCTCCAAATGGATTAAAGACTTAAATGTAAGACCAGACACTATAAAACTCTTAGAGGAAAACATAGGAAAAACTCTCTGACATAAACCCCAGCAAGATCTTTTTTGACCTACCTCCTAGGATAATGAAAATAAAAACAAAAGTAAACAAATGAAACCAATTAAATTTAAAACCTTTTGCACAGCAAAGGAAACCATAAACATTCAACATTTATTGAGTACCTCTGCATGTAAGCCATTATTAAACATGAGATTCAAATATTTTGACATAACTACTACTTTCAAGATGTACCAAGTTTAACAAAAGACTCACGCAGATACAAAGACAGAGTGTAGCATGACAGTGTTATAATCAAGTATTCATTAGCCATTATGGAACATAGAGAAGCCTGTAATCAATTTCTTCAATTGAAAAGACATAAACGTGAGGCTTAATGTTTTCTAGAAAGCAATTCTTTTCTCTTGGTCTCCTCCTTCCTCTAAGAACATTGTCGTAGCTCATGGAACAAACAGCATCCTCTTCGTCTTGACCATCGGCATAAGAAAACTTTCAATTTGCTGCTCATTCTCTAAAACAAAGTAATTTGCTTTGTTTCAAACTGAGAGCAATGATAAACCTAGTGTTTACTATGTGTCAACACATATATATTGTCTCTTAATACTTACAACAATCCCATGAAGTTCTGTTATCATTATTTCCATTTACAAATGAAGAAACTTGTCACAAAGTTAAGTGACTTGAATGGCTAAAGGTGACTCACATGGCCAATGGAAGAGCCGGATCTGTCTGTCTGTACTACACATACTGTTGCTTCACAGTGATTAGAACATGTTATTTTCAATATGCTTGCTTTTCTTGGCATCAGCCTCAACCTCTGAGATACATGTGGTTTGGGAAACTCCCTAGGTTTTTTCTTGTAAAATGAATCTCCCAACCTGCCCTATACTTTTTGCCCACCTACCCCCATTTAGAAGGTCTGGTATAGAAAGAGGTAAAGATAGAGACCTCAAGTAATTTCTCATTCATATGAAAAATATGTCTTGTAGCTCAGTGGAGAGGAGATAGAACTAAAAATTTTAAAAGTTATATCAACTGATAGGTATTGAGCATCAGTGTTTTGTTTATGGCAAGGCAAAACATCTTTAAGGTGTGTAAAAGAGGCACCAATTTCTTCTCTGTACACTTAGCAAAATGGTCAAATCATAACTTTGACATTTATAATTTTATGTGACAAATTCATTACCTTTATTAAAACAGGGAAATTTCAAGAAAATAGTTTCATTCCTTAACATGAAATGTTATAAAGGCCAAGGGCTTGAATCTTTTCCTTTTTATAAGGATTCTCAAATTCTAACTTTTCTGTTCATCTTAATTTATGCTCAGTGCAAGAAATTCATAGTAAAAGTTTGAGTTAACTGAATGGAATTAGTAAGATAAAGTAGAAACCACATGAGAAATTATTTGTCCTTTAGTCATCATTTCTTATTCCAGTTATTATTTAAACAATGTTATCCGTATATTTCCTTTTACTTTTTCAGGTCTTTGTTAAAGGAATTTTTCTTAAATATCATTTTATTTTCAGGCATTAAAAACCCTTATTATTCATCTATATTTTTCTTTTTTTTTTTCTGTCTGGCTTTATGTAACTTGTATGGTAATTTCTAATATGTGCAAATGCTGTTTTCCCCCCTTCTTTCCTATAAAGCTAATTTGTATTATTTTATAGTTAGAAAATGTTACTTCAATTTTAGGTTCTGTGACCAACTTATGTGGTAAGGGAACATTTTAAAGTGAATTTTAATCAAAGGAGTTTTGAGCATATTTGTTGGACTTTGAAATCAAAAAGTAATTCAGTTTTTATATATAGACTCCCCTGCTCACTAGCTGAAAGGCTTAAAGTTCTGAATATCTTTACAACTTTGCTTCTTAATTTGTAAAATAAACACAATAGTACGTATATGATTGTTAGGCAATTAACTTAAAAAAATTGTAGATTATCTGAAATGCTAGGCAAATCAATACTTATTCCCTTCTTTTAGAATCACCCAAATTACATTTTTACTTGTTTCCTTGTCAATATCATAAACAATTATATTCTTTTATGAAGTTTTCTACACATTGTCTATGAAAAACATGTTGATGCAAATCACTGCTTGACAAGCAAATTATTTCTGCGGATGTCTTCTTATAGAAAATAAGTTATGGAGGTTATTTTTATTATGCTTTTCATTATTTCAAATTCTATATATATTTTGATAAATTATAACCTTAAAGCAGTGAGTCAACTAAAAATACAATGTGGATTTTTATCCAGCAAATTGCCGGATACAAAAGCAAGTAATGCTAGAAAACATTCATCTAATTTATATCTATTGTTGTTATTATTGTTAGATATCCTTTTAATATTATCTCAAAAACTTTACCAAAATAATATACCAAAAGCACTTACTTTAACATGATGTAGAATAGGAAAACATGAGAAGCTATCTAAACTTCTGCAAACTTCAGTTCTCTGTATCTGTAAAATGGGGATGAAAAAATTCCTCATAGAATATTGTGATGGTTGAATTTCTAATATATCTAAGCATGTTGTCCATTGATGGATGTACAGTGGGTGTTTGATAGTGTTGAAATAAATAAGATCATCTATTTATTCAGAGCTATTTATTCAGGTCTATTTATTCAGAGTTTACTATAACAAGGGAGTCAACCACTGTCACTTGTGTTTTGGGAGAGACTCAAGGGCAGACGGAAGAATGGGAAACATTTACAGTGGAGAAAAAGGAAGGCTTCAGGAATGGCCTGATTGGAGGCTATTGGCATAGGGAATCTAAAAGAGGGCTAACTAGAAGCAGAGCATCCTATGGGTTAGGTGTACATATTTGGCTTTCTCTGGTTGGCTCTAAGGTGAAAGTGGTGACAAAAATTAGGGAAGTTGCTAGTTATTAATCAAATTCTGGTCACTTAGGGCCAATTGTTAACAGAAGTTATTGTTTAGCTTCCTGGATTGCTATTAAAGGTAACAATCAGGCTTCCTGAAAGTCCGATTTATAAGTCAACTGCATTCCTGAGCTGTTTATTTTAGCTATGGTTTTCTGGGCAGGTTGCTGTGTGATTTAGACTACTGATTTCATATATGATCCAGCCATTGTCTGTTTGTATATTCAGTCTATCAAGAGGTTTTAGGTTCCCTTGCAGCCTTTCTTTTCTCTTGACATATTTATTTAAATGCATACTGCCTTACATTTTCAACTAAGTGTTCAGTACGATTTTGGAATTTCTGCACGGATTATTTTTCTGTTAATATGGATACGTTTTGTCTCTTTCTTTTGAGTTACCCATATTTATGTTTGTTTAGTATAATGAGATGTATATTAAATGCAACTGCAATGAATAAGAATGGCTAATACGTTGATGCAGCTAAAGATATTTTAGCTTTAATGATATTAGAAAGTTGAATTTAATGTAAAAGCTTCAGTGCATTTTTATAGAGGAGAACATGTTTCAATTGTTGCAGGATCATTCAGTCATTTGTGGTGAGTAGTTTTAAAGATTAAGTGTCCTACCTCTTTCAGAAAACATCAACAAACACATCAAGTATCCAGGCCAGGGGAAGACAGAGGAACTGTCTTCCTCTGTAGCTGCTCCACATTGGTAGAGCAGGTGATCCACAATGGATCTATCATTACAATTTAAAGTTTTCTCCACTTCTTTCCAATCTGCTAAGAAATAACCCTATTAACAGATTTGCATTTTTCCTCTTCTTTGTCCTTTCTCTTCTAGGATGGGTATATAAATGAATTGAAAAACTGGACAAAGTATAGGCAGGAAAAGTGAAGGGTGAAGAAAGAAAAAGGGGTTTGGTATTTCACAAATTTGATCAGCTTCTAAATAATTGAATATAGGCTGAATATTCGACTGCTCAGAAAATATAATTCTGTATACTTTATTTTATACCTCTATCACTTTGCAATCAGTTAAGATTTCATAACTTTGATAAAGATATTTTAGCAAGGGTTTTAACATATATTGTAATGATTTTTGAGAGTTTTACTAATCTATAGGAAAGAAATAAAAATAAAGAAAGAAAGGAAGAAGAAAGAAAGAAAGAAAGAAAGAAAGAAAGAAAGAAAGAAAGAAAAACAAAGAAAGGAAGGAAAAAAGGGAGGAAGGAAGGAAGGAAAGAAGGAAGGAAGAAGGAAAGAGAAATATAAGACACATTTGGCCTCCCCTGTAGGATATATGATCTTGTGCTATGTATGCTTCCTAATGATGCATAAACTAGTAGAAATTCAAGCAAAATGAGAATGGAGAAACAATGATGTCACTCTCACTAATGACATTTGAAGCTATGAAAATTTCAATTGGGTTTGTCTTTACAATTTAGTAAATCAAAACCTTGACTTATGTTATGAAATTTAAAAAATAGTAATAGTAATATCAGCTGAAACTTGAGTTCTTACTATAACCTAAGTACTATACTAAGTGCTTTAAATTAACTATTTCACTTTAATTTCACAAAGCTCTATGATGTAGGTAATAATATATGTCCCATTTTAAGAGTTAAGGAAATTAATATGTGGAGAGGTTAGATAATTTACAAATGATAAGAGGCAGAGCTATTAATTAATAAAGTCTAGTTTTCAGTAGTCCCACATGGGAGCCATATTCCTAAAATAACAGGGAGGCTGTGGGAAGGAAGTTCCTTATTTCAAGTTGCTATTAAACTTCTTACAACTTATGGAACTAACACTTTTCATTTCCTTAATGATAATTGGATAAAAGAAACTAAGTTGGATGTCAGGATTCTCACATTCTAGACCTAACTCTTTGACACTTCAGCCTTGGTCATATTACTTAATCAGATTCAGTTTCTTTACTTCAATGATGAGAAGATTGAACTAGATCACTTAAAAGCTCCTTGTAATTTTAACTATCTTTTCATAGGATGACTTTTCAAAATAATTATTTATTTTATGCATTCATATTATATTTCCTTCTAGGAAATATTTAATTGAAAAATGTCTCAAAACATTTTGGGTGACCTCTATACACAACCTTTTTTTTTTCCTTTTGTGATTGATTATAGAAGAGAAAAACCTAAGGACACATGTTAAGGAAGCATCTCATAGCCAAATGATGTAGTGGGAAAATTTTGTGATGATATAATAAAGTTACTCTTGTTGCAATTTACCAAGGATCAATATCAATTCTAACAGCAGCTGCTACTTGATGATAAATGATTGTAGTCTCAGGTTATTGGTTTTACATTTCTTCCAAAATATGTCAAGGATTCCTGAACAGTATCCTTGATATGATACTTGGGTATTGTTTTTTTTAAATTTTATCTATCAAGACAGGAGAAGGAGCTCTTCTTCATAAGACACTTCATATCACTAGGTAATTTTTGCCCCAAAGTGTTACCTATCTAAGTAGTAATCTTTTAACTTGTTAGTTTATTATGGTGAAAGAGTAAATGAATTAATACACTGAATGTTTATTTTGAGCCAGGCACTGTGTTGGGCAATGAGGGTACAGAGTTGAAAGACAAATCTTCTTCCCTCAAAGACTTCACATTCCGTTTGAGGAGATAATATTCTGAGAGCAATATGCCAGGTATTGTAGGAAAAAGACCAAATCAGTTAAAGAGGCTATAAAGTGTCATTTGCGGCTCTATCATTATTGGATTTAGCTTGGAATAGAAGTAGAATTTTGGTAGAGTGGGACTGAAATGGATCTAAAGGAAAGCAAAAGTCAAAACCAAACAAAAACCCCAGCATGAACAAAGACAAGGAGATGTGTTTTAAATTATACTTTTAAACAATCTTTGTTTTTGTAATATTGCTATACTACACATGTTTGAGAACTCTTTTATGTTATGAAGAGATATGATGGATCCTCTCCCAATTTTCCTATTTTTTGTCAGTGTTATGAAGGTTTGAAATGTGGTTTTAAAATCTTTTGCTTTTCATTAAAATCATCCAATTAAAAGCAAAATCCTTTTTGGTCTTCCTATAAAACAGCCCTCAAATTCCTATCTTCTGTTTCTCCTGCCATGACTCTAATTCAGGGCCTCATCACTTCACAGGAATTACTACAAAATCATTCTAACTGACAGCTACATTTTAAAAAATTTCTTCAGACAGGCTCAATTTCTACATATAAGGTTTACCAAATAAAAGACAATACTGTGACTATTTCAAGCACCTGATCATTTATTAGCACTAACTCCTTTTGCTTTATTTTGTCCTCATCTATTGAGAGTATGCCTTGCATTTTCATCAATGCAATAAACTTGAATGATATATATTATACTAGATTTTGCTTTATATGATATATAGTCTTATCATCACTAACAGTTGAAGGGATTTTGAACATTTATCCTAGGAAATGCCTTGGCCATTCCAGTTGACCAGTCACTGCAATTTATTTTCCACTGCTGTCTACTCACACACATAAAATTGCCCAGAGCTGCAAGCTTTATCCCTATGTTGATCTCTTTAAAAATATAGATCATGTTGGTGCTTTCTGTTTTAGTTTGGAGGCATGGGTGGGTAGTTTATATATTTTAACAAAGAACTATTTCTCCTTATGCATGGTACATTTGTTTATTTTCTTTTTTCCCCTAAATAAGAATGTAACATCAAATTGCATTTGTTTAGTCTCCCAAGTTCTTGGGCATTATTGGGATATCAAAAATAACTCTGATCTCTCTGATCTGCCACTAATTTGGGGGTATCCCTCATTCTCTCAAATGATTAATTTATCAGCAAAATATCTATGTATTTTTGTGCAATGTTTTCTCTACCAGTGACTTTCTTAAAGTCTGGTTATGTTGTTTTAGTTATACTACTCTTTGTAAGCTTTACTTTTTTTTAACAAAGTACTTTTTTCCATTGTTATTATTCTTTTATTTCTCCCTGACTCCTCAAAGATTTAGATAGAGTTCAGGTTATAACATCATGTTAGACGTAATGATAAATCTTTTATAGTAACCCTATATTTAGGAATTACACACAAAATTAAATTATTTTTCAATTTCTTAAGAAAGATATCATTTTTGGACTTCTTTCTCAAATTGTATCTCCAGGTTTCATAGAAATCACTTCTAGCAGATTTGGACTTGGCGTAGCACCTACCTGATATAATACATTGTGATTTCTTCTACAGTTGTTTATTCTTTAGAAAATCTGTTCTTTCTGTTGGAAAATGAAAGATTAAAACTAAATACCAATGCCTATAAATGCATGCTTGCAGATAAAATAGAGGTGGTATGTTTCCTAGAGCATGGTAAATCAGAGTGATCCACTGACCCTGGCTGAAGTGGCGACAAGATATTTAGAACTTCCCATCTTCAAAGCTAAGGAAGGAGAGGAGGTTGGCAGTAAATACAAAATAATAATAATATGTTATTCCCTGTACATAAAATTCCATGCTTCCATTTACACACAGACACCTGACTCTTCTTACCATACCAACAACATAATCTTCTTCCCCCTTATTTTCCATTTTGTTTCCCTTCCTTTCCCCTGGTATTTATGTCCTTCTCTAGTCACTTGTTTCAACTAGATTTTCCGCAAATAGAAATATAACCAGTGTGGTTTGCCCTTGATCCAAGTATATAGATCAACTCTTAGTAATTTGCACCACTGAGCTGCCCCATTGTAGTATGTGGTGACATGTAAGTAGTTATATATTCATAGAGTGCTGGAGCTGGGGTCTTAAAGACCTTCTTGTACAAACACTCTCATCTTACAGTTTGTAAACTGATACTAGGGAAGGTAAAAGCCAGAGCTCCGAGTCATTTACTTTGAAGGGAGAGGTGGGAGTCATGCTCTGATCTCTTACATCTAACATTTAACACTCTATTAGTTCTATCTGCTTTTTTACTGGTCCAAACCCTGGGCATCTTGATTTTGACTTCAAGTCTAATGAGATTTAGCATCAATTGGTTTAAAAGGGTCCTGCTGGGAGTGCAATGAGAGGCCTGCTGCTGTTTTGCCTCCTCTGTTTATTCTCCTGTGAGACCCCCTGTAATCAAGGGTTAATGGTTTAGGAGGATCAAATGGAACTGATAGAGCCAAAATCGAAACGAAAAACAGGGAGAACAACGTCTGTGTTGGGACTCAGTAATTACATGCTTGAAGATAAAAGGATCCTTACAAGTTTTACATATGTTTCAAAGTTTTCAAACACAAACTTAAATATAATTACCACTTATTGATCACATATTTGTGTGTTAGGTTCTGCTCTGAGCTTTTGCATTTATTACCCTTAATCTTCACAACAAGGGTAAGCTGAATTTACTGTTTACATTTTACAGAGGCAGAAACAAACATAGAGAGGCAAAGTCTTTTTGCTGAGACTTCCAGCTTGTATGGTAAAAAGTGGGATTTGAAGACAGACCTGTCTTGTCTACAGTCTAAACTTTTAATACCCACCCTTCATTTGGTAAAAGAACATGGAAAATCAATATATCATCTCTGAAAAATAATAGCCAACATATAAATAAAAGCCTATAAAGCCATTAAGAACAATGCTATTGAAGTTATTTATTGACACAAAGAGATGCCAATAATATATAGTTTTAATGAAAATGCTTCAAGGTAGTATATACAATATGATCTAACATCAAATATTATGCATCTAAATATTAACAGTGATTATTTATGACTGCAGGGCTTTTATTTCCTACTTTCTGTTAATATGTATTCTATGATTTTTCTAAAATATGAATGTAGTACTTGTAAAAAATAAATTGTTAAAAGAAACAAATTTTGTAAATTGACCATTCAAAAAAAAAGCCTAATAATTACTCAAACTATTAAAACACAGTTAGTACAGATTTCTTATTTCTTTAATTAAAAAAAAAATATTTGTGACAATCTTTATGAAACCTTTTTTTACTTTAGCCTACTATTTTGAAAAGTACCCTCACCCCTTCTTACCCTCTGAGGATTCAAAGTCCACTACAAGCAATACATTATAAAAACAGAGTCACTTTCATTCCTGGAATATTCACAAAAATAAGAGATAGCGGAATCATGCTTTAAAGTTTACAAAGAACTTTGACATAGGAGGCATTTTATTTTCACAGCAGAATCCCAAGGACACAGTAATTGAAATCCCTGACTTGGTAACTTGGTTGAGAACTTGGTAACTCAAGAACCAAACCAGTATCAGGCCCTCTGACTCCAAAAGGAGTGACTCATCTATTAAATAATGATTCATCTGACAGAGCTTGTTGACATCATTGTTTGCTGCTTCTTCATGGGTACTAGAATTGGACACTGCCAAACAGGTCGTGCAACACAGAGACAACAGGGACCACAGAAATATGGCTTGTTTAAGGAGAGTCTAGTGTTAAAGAACATTTCAGTGATCTTTATGAAGTTATTTTACAGGAGCAATTATCAGCTAGCTTAAGAAGCCTTTTTAAACAATCAAAAGAGGCTTCTTCCCTTCTTTGTTCAAAAGTGCTAAAGAAGAAAATCAGAGCCAGGGAAGGAAACAAAGAGGAGGGAGGGGCCACTTAGAGACTTAGATCTGGAATGTTAATGAATATTTTATCTAAATCATTTAGATGGTTATTTTTTAGTATTATTGCCACAAGATTCCCAGCACTGCTGTACATTATGGGAAACATCTCATCAAGAAGCCTATTCTTTACTGTATTAGACCTGGAGAGCATAATTGTGAGTTTCTTTACCCTTTACACAATAAAATTGGGAGATTATCATCAACTTTCTATTCATATTTTGTGAAGGTTATTTAACTTATATATGTCTGTATTTATTTATTTATTTTGACAAATCCATCTTTGTCTGCCAAAGCTCCCTGTTCAGGCCAGCTTGCTCTGATGATTACTCCTGCAAAGGCTTAAGAGAGAGATGTTCTATTTCCTTCTCAATAAGGATTGATGGCATTTGGGGAGGTTCAGAATATCCTTTGATTGCTCCATGAAACGGATTGGAGAAGATGGTCGTGGCGAGTGGGGAGTGGGCTCGCTCATCAGCTTTCCTTTGTGCACTTTCTGCCATTGACACACCCTCATCACAGGCATCTTGTGTTTCAGTCCCTTTTGCCATTCACCTGCCCAGATGAAAAGTTCCATTTTTCCCTTTGGAATTCTGACATACAGAAGTGTTCTCAAGAGAGGGTAATGTGTGATCTGTAGTTTTCACTCAGACACTGTAAATGAATGACTATGGACCAGCCTCTCATTACACTTGAGCAAAGGCTGAATTGAGAGAGGAGTAGACCACCGTGGAAAAAATTGCAAATACTGTGACTGTATCTCTTACTGTAAAATATTTTCTATGTTGTGATGAAAGAAGTACTGTAAATCAGAGAGGGGAAGAAATTAGAAGTTTAATGCACAAGCAATTTCATTTGCTTTGTCCAACAAGAATTATAAACATAGTTTAGTAACATCCATAATTTTTTTGTTGTTGTTGTATCAATACTTCATTTTTTTAAACATCTTTATTGGGGTACAATCGCTTTACAATGGTGTGTTAGTTTCTTCTGTATAACAAAGTGAATCAGCTATACATATACATATATCCCCATATCTCCTCCCTCTTGCACCTCCCTCCCTCCAACCCTCCCTATCCCACCCCTCTAGGTGGTCACAAAGCACCGAGCTGATCTCCCTGTGCTATGCGGCTGCTTCCCACTAGCTACCTATTTTACATTTGGTAGTGTATATACATCCATGCCACTCTCTCACTTTGTCCCAGCTCACCCTTCTGCCTCCCTGTGTCCTCAAGTCCCTTCTCTAGGTCTCCGTCTTTATTCCTGTCCTGCCCCTAGGTTCTTCAGAACCATTTTGTTTGTTTGTTTGTTTTAGATTCTATATACATGTGTTAGTATATGGTATTTGGTTTTCTCTTTCTGACTTACTTCACTCTGTATGACAGACTCTAGGTCCATCCACCTCACTACAAATAACTCAATTTCATTTCTTTTTATGGCTGAGTAATATTCCATTGTATATATGTGCCACATCTTCTTTATCCATTCATCTGTCTATGGACACTTAGGTTGCTTCCATGTCCTGGCTATTGTAAATAGAGCTACAATGAACACTGGGGTACATGACTCTTTTTCAATTATGATTTTGTCAGGGTATATGCCTAGTAGTGGGATTCCTGGGTTGTAGTAACATCCATACTTAATTGTTTTCCCTGTCTGGAAGACAATAATAATATTTAAAATTCTTTGCATATTGGAGATGTTGAAATGTACATAATTCAAATTCATTTGGAGTTTGGTATAATTTCTTCTTATTTAGAGCCAGGTACTGTAGTTCTGTGTTACAGAGACCAAGCTATTGGTTACTCCTGAGTTTAAATGAGTAAACTCATTATTTTACTCCTAATGATCACATATATTTTTAAGAATATGAGATGACTCACAGAATACATAATAATGTGACAACTATTATCACTTATTATGTGCCAGGTAACATATTAACCATATAATATTTATTAGTTTATTTAATCTCATGAAAACCCTATGAGTTATTTACTATTATTATCACGTTTTGTACGTGGTGGAATTGAGCCATGGATATTAAATGACAGAACAGGTAACCTGGTTCTGTGTTCCTGGAGGCCATACTCTTCACCACAATGATGCATCGCTTCTCACTCTGCTGCTGACCACGTTTTTTTGTTTGTTTTTGCTGTTTTATCATTGCCAAAAGTTCAGTACTCAGTTCTTTAAAAATGAGATGAATAGGACTTCCCTGGTGGTGCAGTGGTTGAGAGTCCGCCTGCCAATGCAGGGGACACGGGTTCGTGCCCCGGTCCGGGAAGATCCCACATGCCGCAGAGCGGCTGGACCCATGAGCCATGGCCGCTGAGCCTGCGCGTCCGGAGCCTGTGCTCCGCAACGGGAGAGACCACAACAGTGAGAGGCCCGCGTACCAATGAGATGAATACATTAGTAAATAATTTTAACTTTTTAATTTGTCATTAATTCCTCATAAATGTTAATTTTGATATTTAAGGGACTATCCAAATAGTCTTACTAGTAGCTGCTTATTCACTAATTCAGACTCAAAAATTTTCACTTACCTCACTCAAATAGGTGATTACTTCAGGCACGTATCGAAGAGCACCTATTTATTCAATCATTTATTCATTGATCAAACACTTATTAAGGTGTCTACTATGTATCTAATCCCACGGTTGCCCATTAGAGGCACATCCAGTCCTGCCCTCAAGAAATTTGCAGAGAAGTAGCTAGGCAATAAAATGCAATGAGAAAAGTGTTACAATAGGGGCAAACAGAATGCATTCGGAGTCATTTGAACAAGTTGCTTTTTTAAAGAGGGAAGTGACAAGGCCAGATTTGCTTCTAGTGAGAAAATTGTGACTGCTTTTTAAAATGTGAAATAAAACAAAGACTGATTCTCTCCTGAGTCAAAGGAGACTGCATGAGAAGTCTGACGTAAGTGATGGTTCAAACATGTCTTACATTACTATGTGCTTCTCTTAATGTACCAGCTTTCCCTGAAAATATCAGCAATAGTAAAAAAGTGTTTGAACTCTCCTACCCTGTTTGGTGGAGAAAGAATTCCTATGTCTGTGTTCCTAGTTCTAAATAGCACTTTAGTGAAAACTTCTTTTGGGGCTTCTGGTATTTAGAATCTCAAGTTGGCTGGGGTGGACCCCGGAAATTTAATATAATAACAAACAACCCTTTATTTCTTGTGCTTCCTTCCTCCCTTCTGGAGGCGGATGAGGTAGCATTTTTAAAAATTTTATTTGTGGGCTGCTAAATATTTTATGAATGTTCACCTGACCATATGCTTAGGATGAGCTTGCTACTTGTTTTTGCTCTTCTCTTGACCAGAATTTCCAAGCAGGAAAATATGAAGGCATTTCAAAACAAATAATTCACAACCTGGGGTTACGTCAAGCTCTCTTGGAAATATCTTCTCCTCCTGCAAAATTGACATTCAGTATGCTTTAGTATGGCAACAGACTGGATTAAAATCCAAAAAGTGCTGTCAGTGTGCTGGTTTTATTTCTAATTGCTCTCACCTGAGCTTTTGGTTACCTATCTTTCAGTAAGAATTTAAGAGATCAGTCATAAGAATGATCCAAACATCCTCTTCTCATTCATTGTTTTTGGCAAAATCTGAGCTACTAGGTATATTTTTTAATATTTAGATAAGTAAATTTGGGAGAAAGAAGAGAGATACTAATACAACTAGTTGGTTATGTATTTAAGGAGCTTGCATCCTAAAGGATAACACATATGAAATAGAAACAGTTTGTAAAACTGTTGGATATATACTTACAAAGAAAAACAGTAAAGGTTCCTATGAGAGCCTGGGATGTTTAGTGTTTAAGACTTATGGCATGAAAGACAACCAACCACAGTCTCCTTTTTGATTATGTTCATAAGATCAAGTACTAATATTTTCTTTTGTCAGAACATAGCTGCACCTTGGCTTAATATCTTCTTTAGAAATGATAAATAATAATTGTGCTAGTACATAATAAAGGACAAAGTGACCTGGGAAATAAACTAGGGTTTTTTCTTGTCTGTCTAGTACTTTTTTTGTTGTTTGTTTGGTAGACCTTGGGGAAAAGCCTGGGGTATACAGTATGTGGAAAAATCTAATCTATTTTATTTTTCCCAACTCCAAGTCATTTATCAAATTATTTCAGATTGCAAATCTAAGCACTTTTCTGTAACTTAGCTACTTTCTTTCCAAGATATGTCTTTCTTAAAACTGTCTAGCATGCATTTAAAATATATAAAATGCTTCAAATCTTAACTTATTAAAGAGGTGACATATAGGAATTCTCTCTCCACCAAACAGGGTAGGAGAGTTCAAACATTTCTTACATTACTATGTGCTTCTCTTAATGTGCCAGCTTTCCCTGAAAACATCAGCGATAGCAGGGAAGAAAAAATTTAATCTAAGTGCACATTCTGGACTGAGAACTTCTTGGCCTGTTGACAATGCCTCAGCATGAATTCTGAGACATATATTATGAGGAGTCTGTCTGGATGTGTAGAAATGGTTCGAGAAAATCAAGGTCAACCCATGTTCTCTAGAGATGGGAATTTCTAATGTTTGACTTTCCTTGACTCTCGCACCCTCATCATTTAAAGAAAACAAAAGTAATGGAGATTTTATTTCAATTCATCATAATCTCTACTGTTAGGTCATTCAGTTAATTTATTTTAGCAGCTTAAGGAATTTATTATTGAACATTTAATATGAACCTTTCTGTGTCTAAGTGCTGAAAGAGCTCTGAAGGGTCTTGCTTTGATTTACTGCTGTACTAAGAAAAGCATATCATTATTTTTTTTTACTTTCAAAGAAATGTTTTATAATAACTTTAAATGTACTAATCTATGTGTGTGTATATATATATATATATATATATATATATATTCAACTGAAACTTGTAAATTATTTTTTATTTGTATCAGTAACACCAATTCCTTTTGACAGTTGTTTCAAATGACATGTAATATTAAATTTGTGAAATGAACTGTATCATCACACAGATAAAAAATAGGTAGCTGTTTGCATACTTTTATTCTAGTATACAAGAAACGTATGATTGCTTGGTTTGCAGAAATTAGTATGGTGTTGTATGAGTGTTATTTGGACAAGTCAGCATTCAGCTGTATTTTTTTTTTTTTGATTACTAGAAAAAAAATCTGTTGCACATTTATATAATACATTTTTTTCAAAGATATTTACCATGAACATGAACTTCTAAAACTCATAAAGCGGGCAGACCGACATTATTATTTCCATTTTACAAATGTGGACACTAAGCTTTGAGGAAAATTTATCTACAGCGGCAGAGCTGTTGGGGGGCAGTTCTCTTCCCTAATCAAGTGCTCTTCTCATGTAGCTTCTTCCTTTCCTAGACATTTAGAATTTAATTTGTTTATAACTTTGATCTTCTATACTACTTAGCCATGATTATTCTAAAAAGCCTTTTTGAAACATTTAAAATGACTCTTCCATACAGGTGTCTGTGATATGCACAGAAATATAGGTGGGTGGTATGTATGACTTAAAATGGATACTTGTAGTGATTTGTGTTTGATCTTATGAGTCAAAACTACAGTCTCCATCCGCCTACAGGCAATTTATCCTCAGGGTTTGTCTTTCCTATTGTTCTTACTTAACAATTTATATCCTTCAGGATAAAGCATAAGGCTGAGCTTCCTAGACCTCCAAAGCATTAGGAAATACGTAGATGTCTCAACATAGATGTCTCAAGTGAGTGTTGTCATACTAGTGATAGAATCCTGAAGCTTTATAACTAGATGTGAAATATCCATTTCATCTGTAACCATTCATTATTTGTAAAAATACTTTTTTTTTTTCCATTAGAATTAAGATCTTAAACAATGCCTCCAGAAATAGTACCTAATTGACAGGAAGAATGAGTGTACTAGGTAAGAAATAATATTCAGATAATTGTATTGGGATTCAATTTCAATTTAGGACTCACCCTGAGTATCTGCAGAATAAGATGTGTGTAATATATAATTTGAGGAATGCTAAAATCCTTTATTCTGTAAAACATATCCCACTTCCTGGCTGAAGGCCCTGAGATTCTCATTAATAAAGCCAAACTTTGCATTTAAATATCTTTTCCATCTAACCATCCTTTGATTCAATATACTTTTACTAAACATTCCCCATGTCCATGTCCCTGCCTGTGCTAGGTATCAAGGATATAATGGTAAACTTAAGTAAGTCCTCTTCCAAATAGGCTCACAGTCTAAGAAAGAAGACATACCAATGAAGTAAATAAACAATTATAATGCGGTTGCTAAATTATTCATATGGGGCACAGAATAGGTTCTGGATGATATTTTTGAATCAACAATTAAATGTAATCAGGGCAATGAAAACATTCCATGGAATTAATATGTAATCAAGGTAAAAAAGCTAGAAAGAGCATTGAGGAAACAACTGGAGTCTGGGCAGAGACTGGAGGTGACAAAGGTAATGGACCATGGGAGGAACTGCCAGTACTTTGTTTGACTGGAGGCATAGGAGAAGAGAGCAGAGAGGTGAAGCTGGAGAAATTGGCAGGAACCATAGGTACCAAAAGCTTTCAATGCCACAAGAAATTGAGACTTCTTTTAACTTGAGGCAAGAAGGGGTCTTGTAGGTTTTTAAGTAGGGGGAGGAAATGTGAATATTAGATTGGAGTAAAAGGAAAGACAAAGATCAAGGAGATCAACTAGAAAACTATTACAGTAGTCTAGTCAAGAAATTAGGTCAGCATTAAGTTCATCACGTGTGCTGTGCCTGTTTTCCCTAGAGAGTCCTGGTATACGTCTATTATCCTGGCTTAAATATAAATAGCACTTTCTTTTATCCTCAAAATCTCCATTTAGAATGACAAATTATATGGCACCATAAAACCACAACTAAAATAGTATTGATGATGATGGCGAAAATGGTTGGCTTCTTGAGGTATTAAAATGTTTAAATGGGTAGACTTTGGATGCTTATGAAGAGTGAGATAGAGGTGAAGTCAAAGATGACACTGAGATATTTAATTTAAGCAAGTAGATAAGTTGTTGATACCATTCACCAAACAAAAAACATAAGAGGATTCCATTTAGGGTCAGGAGAGGAGATGTTCATTTCAGTTTTGAAAATGTGACTTTTGAAAAACCATGGAACATTCCAGTGGAGATGTCAAGTCAGCAGTTAATTATGCAAGTACACATTGGTGCTCAATAGTTCAGTGTTACTTGAGGTGGGGCTATTATGATCTACTACCACCAATTTGAGAAAATTCCCCCAAATTAATCAGACTACATGGATGCCCTCTGGCCTAACTACAGCCCAGTCCCTGAGAAGAGGATAAGGCTGTAGATAAGAGGAGGTTTTGGCGTGTGAGTTACTGACTCAGAATGTTACATCTTCTATGGGAGGATGTTATGGTCCCATTTCCTATAGAACCAGGACAAGAATCAGTGGGCTCTGGAGTCTGTTAGGGAGGAGTAAAAAATCATGGGCTTGAAATTGGAAAGGAAATGTAGAAATCAGACTTCACTGCTCTAGAGTTTCACCTGGCTTGCCCCTGACTAAGCTATGCAGACATAATCTAAGGATACCAAGCAGATTGATTTTTATTTCATAGTAAACCATAAATATATTTTTCTAATTGGGCCTATTGATTTTTGCTTGTTAGTAACTAGCTGTGTGACCTTGAGGAAAGTCGCTTGCCATCTCTATTACCATAGCTGAAAATAGGGAGAAAGCGATTGGGTGATCTCTGACATCCATGTCAGATTTAAATTAGACTGTCCAGTTTCTGGTCTATTATATTTATTTGCCTTCTTCATATTTTTTTTATTAAACTGTTAGCCATTTTAGAACTTGAAAGGAAACTATTATGACCATGGTTCTGGCTAATTTAGGTTGACTTTGGCAGCAAATGGTTTAAATAGGAAACTAAGAAGTATTGGTCATTTTTTATTTTAGGAAATTCCAAAGTGGTTCACAAATAGATGCAGGAATTCTTTATATATTTTTCTTCTTCCTTTTTATATGCAGAAAAATCAAATTTGGGGGATTTTTGAAAATGGTAAAAACTCCTTAGACTATGGGCAACAAGTAGGTCTCGGGGAGAAGTTTTTTCTCTTGGGGTACTGCCTTTAATCTGATATTCATTTTGGCTCCGATCAATTGTAAATAGCAGCCAGCTTCTGTGAAATGTAACTGGTGTTTGCTCTGGGCTGATGGGAGAGCCATGTGCTGTTTGCTCTGTTAGTAGCTGTACCCAAGTATGCACAGTACATTATTCAGATCAGCTCGCACAAACCAGATGTCCTAATTCCAGGTGGACTGTTAGAAATCTTTTTATGTACAGCAACAGCTGTGCCACCTGCTAGCTTAAAGAGCAGTAGTTGGACAAATCAACCATTGTAACCAATTCACTTTTTATCTGGTGAACAGTTTGCATAAACTAGCATAACAAGATATTTCCAACCTAATCCACACTGAAATGATAGGAGCACTGAAAGTGTTATCTGTATTTTGGTAAATTGTTTGCTTGTTACCAACACCTATCATTTAAGACACTGAATAAAATCTACATACCGAAATTAGATTTATAAAATTTGCAATTCTGTTTTCTATATTGTTTGTTTTCCATCTCCTAACACACAAACTATGCCCTTCGTATTTTTTACATTCTCACACACAGATTGCTCAAAATACTGTCATTGTTATTTGGAATGTATAATAAAACTTCCAGAGCTTGGATTATTGCTAAAGAGGAGGTTGAAATATAAAGTATTTCACTGTTGCTTATTATTTGCAAGTAAATAGAATAACTCCGAATAACCACTAAACAAACATTTCCAAGTAGAACTTTTGTAAATGGTATTTCAGTGAACACGATTCATTTGCTGATAAAAAATATCCACATGTGAAAAACAGTGGAAACAAAGCAAAAACAAGCCCACAAATTGGCTAGCAACCTGTAAAAGAAAATGTGTTAGTTTGAATGAGCTAAATAAAACTTTGTTATCTTGTTTTAAGCTATTAATTTTCTTAATGTGTATATGAATACATATATACACATGTGCACATGTGTGCAGACACACACACACACAAACACACAAATTGTGATTTAAGTAAGTCTTTACTAATAGTATAAAAGGAAAGCTATTAATACCTAGGCCAAGACTTAGCATTTCAAATTCTAAAGTAATGGCATTCATGACATTCAGAGTGTCTATAATTTTTTCGTTTTTTTCATTTTTTTCATTTTGCCCTATAGATCAGCAGTCCCCAAACTTTCCGGCACCAGGGACCGGTTTTGTGGAAGATAATTCTTCCACGGACCGGGTACAGGGGCGATGGTTTAGGCGGTAATGCGAGCCACGGGGAACCATGGGCAGCGGCAGATGAAGCTTCACTCACTCGTCCGCCGCTCACCTCTTGCTGTGCGGCCTGATTTCTAACAAGCCACAGACCAGTACCGGTCCGTGGCCCCGGGGTTGAGGACCCCGGCTATAGATTATTTAATTTTTAAACTATTTCTGTATTTCCCATACATTATCTAATTACACAGATAGAGATAAATACTATGAAAGTGAAAATATGTCAACTGACAATAAGCATATGTATAATTACTGGCTTTTATAGCTAGAATGTTTAAATAATATTTTCTCTCTACATGGAGGGTAATCTGTTTTGTAAGTAAAGTGTCATTTTAATCAACACTGCTTTTAATCAAATGATATAAGGACAGCTTTTATTTATAGTACTTAATATTAAGGTATCCCTTTTGTCTAATAAACATATAGCCCATTCAATAAGAAAAAAAATGATGTATATACTTTTCTTATAACCAAAGCTGCATTAAATTCACTTTAAGAATATATCAGTATATATTTCAACTGTAAATAAATGCCATCACGGTTTAAGGCAAATGCTTTTGGTTATATTGAGGAAAATATTTTTTTCTGAAAAACATCAAATTTACCTCTAAAACTGACTTTTATCATTTATTAATGCCAATTTGAGGCTGTAAGTATAATGGGATGTACATTAAAGGGAGACTCAGGGAATCTTGTTTCTAGTACTGTTGCTAACTAGTTGTGTGATTTGAAAAATTAACCTAACGTCTTAGAGCATCAGTGTATCCATCAGTAAAATGGAAAATTTAAATTATAAAACTTCAATTCAAAATTTTATATTCATTAGTCACATCCAAATGTGGTCTTGCCTCCCAAGAGCATAATCATATATTTCATATAGTCTAAGGTACTTCATAGATACTCCATTTAGAGAAAAGGGGAAAAAGAAAAAAATAATTAATATACTTTAAAAAGGTTTATGTGAGAAAAGTTCATAAGATGCCTTTGCTTTAATGCTAATCACATTTTACAATATTTAGCAATCAATGGTATGGGCTTCACACAGAATATTCATTTTACATACATATAATTTGATAGTTGGAAGGGATCTTTCCCATTACCTGTTTTATAGACCCATTCTTCTTTTCAGAGATAAATAAACTAAGGGTTCACGAGATTAAGGAATTTGTTAAAAGTCACATGGTTTAATGACAAATGTTCAAGAATGTAACCCTAGAGGTAGAAGGACCTCATGTGGCCGCTTGCTCCATGTCTATGGTATTTTCGTCTTCAAAAGTTGCCTGACCTCAATGCATTTTTCATGTACTAAGAAGTCTTCACTAAATAATCCTCATGATATTGGGATAAAAATCAATCAAGCACAGAGACAGATAACTTTTGGATGTACTTCAAGAATTAGAGTACCTAAGAATTTGGACACAGTAAAGGCTTAATGATTTCATTTAAACTCAAACAGAGGTAGTGCAATTGAACTAGATGTTCTCAAGGATGAGTTTAAAAATTAGGAAAAATAGCTGTATACTCTGTAACTGAAAAGAACTGTTGCAATATCTTTAAGGAACCCCCTAGAAGTTCTCCTTTTTAGATTTCTAGCTACATATGTCAACTAGTAGCTAAGTGATAATTAGGAGAAGGTTCAGATATTACAATATGCTTGTGAAAAGAAATGTAAACAAAATAAAGAGGCAAAAGAAAGTTGGCAGAACTAAAAACAAAAATACATTTAGAACTTGCACCCAGGATGAAGAGATATAAATTCTACATGATTACTAATCTCAAGAAAGGTGACAGAATTCTTATTGCTTATCTTGAATGAAGCTAAGGAATGTCGGCACTAATGTAAAATCACATTTCTTTATATCCTTTCTTTTTTGACTGTGCTAATAATGTTCTTCAACTTCATTATGTAATACGAACATACTTAAAACCGAAAGGTCTGAAGTGAGGAGTTTTCAGCTCCCATTTTGTTGACTCATCTAGCCATGAATATTTTAAAAAAGAATATCTTCTTGTTCTACTAATATTTGGAAAGGCTATAGGAACTGCTGCTCGGGGTTACAATAGATTACTTACCCATAGTGGAACAAGAATAGGAATTTATTGGCTAAGCTCTGGAATAGGAACAATAAATCCATAAGCAAAAGTGCTGTCATGGAAGATCTTTGTGCTCTCCCATTATGTCAAACCATCTCCTCCTGCTTCAGGGTTGGTTTTTGCTCTTGTCCAGGTAAGTTATATATATATATATATATATATATATATATATATATATATATATATATATATATATATATATATATATATATATATTCTTCCCTAACAGTCCTTTCTTGTTGATCTAAAACCATAGTGTGTGTGTGTGTGTGTGTGTGTGTGTGTGTGTGTATATCTTCTATTAGCACTTAACATTCTACTTTTAGTTCCTTTTCTGTTTAAGTGCTTGTAGTAAATTAAAATGCAAGTAAGATGTAGGGGCAACATTGTAAGGCATTTTCAGTATTTTATAACTAAGGCTAGTTAATTTTTCAAATTTATCCTTCAGATTCGTTTTTCATAAGAAAGAGAAATCATGAAATCTTATTTGAGAGAAGAGTTGAGGCATTATGCAGGGGCAGAGGGAGGGCAAACAGAAAATAGAAATGCTAAAGTCAAAATCTACATGTGGCATAATAAAAAGATGTAGGATTCAGAGAGCCGCCAGTGGCTGTGTGTGTGCATGGGAAGGACTTTTAACTTCTTTGAGGCTCAGTTTTCTTATCTTCAAAATGGGAGTCATAATTTTTAATAATCATATTTACCTTGAAAGGTCATATGAATAAATAAAACCTACAATATTCTAGTCTGTGGCATATGGTAGGTATACAGTACATGTTGGTTTCCCTTGCTATTTCTCAATTTTCCTAAGAGAAGTAATATATTCATCTGTAAAACAAAGTAGACTTTATAGTTAAGTTTTAGGGTTAGTGAAAAGTAAACAAAGAATGAAAGCACAAGTTAATACTCCTTCAGTTGGAGCATAGGGTCATTATTATTAATTTATTTATTTATTATAATTTTATATCATTGTGTTTTTATTTATTATTATATCATCATTATTAACTTTTGTGTGTGAGCGTAGAGTAAAAACAGTTTTTTTAAAGTAGCATCTCACATAATCAAACTAAGTAAATAAATGAGTACATTAATAAATAAGCACATATCTAAAGAGACAAAAGGTGTTTTGTGTAACATATGTGTTCACACATATGCATGTGTGTGTGTGAGCCAGCTGCCTAGATACAATAGGCTTCCCCAGTTCTTACTGGTTTGGGGAATATGAACACATTTTGCTTGTTTTCTTCTGGTTGCCTTATGAAAAATGAAGATTCAAAATCCAGATATCTCAAATGCTGGTATATTGAACTTAGTTGTAAAAAAGATATAGAGTTATAAACCATACATCAGGAATTGTACATAATGAAAACAAACAAACAAACAAAATTTTATCTATCTGCTACCTGACCTGTGGAATGTGAAAATGCCCATCAGAGTGTTAAGGATATATTCCAAGGAGGATAAAAAATTGAGAACCCTTAATAATTACTATGTGGACGTGTCTAGGTAATACATTAGTGCTGGTGGATTAGCACCATCTTATAGAGACACATGTCATTTTAGTTAAAAGGATTTAGAGTGATTCTTGGCCCTAGAAACTTTAATCCTATAGTTAATACTAAAAGTAACAATTATCTGAAGATTAAAAACAAACTCTTTCTCATTAAGCACATGTTTAATTTAGGTAGAAGTTAGGCATTAAACATGTATTTTTGTTTGTTTCTGAAGCAGATACATTTGTATAATATTTTTAAAAAATCACAGGACACAGTTCATCTAGTTAACAATTTAAAATTTCCCAGGGATAATATAAAATAAATATGTTTTAATTAAAACAGTAAATAGGAGAAATGCAGTACATGTAGTAAGACAAAGGTTCAAATCTTTATCATTCACCTGAAAAGTAAATTTTAGGACATGATGTATCTAAAAGTGCACTTAATACTGTATTTGATATATTTGTTGACATTTGCCTTCTCTGTAACCCCTGGCATTTGGGTCCAAGTTAATCATACAGTGTCCCAGTAATTGTGGCCACAAATTAAACTTGACTCTCTTCATCACCCTTACATATTTCCCCACTAGGAGCAAGCTCCAGATCACCTGCCAGTTCATAGCCCACCTCTTTCTATCTTTGTCCTGCTGACAGTAAATCCCCTCACCAGTTAATTGAACAGATGTACCCAGTGCTGCATCCTGAAGATCGTCAAAGCTGGGCTTTGACGGACAGCAGAAAGAGGCACAATAAAAAAAAAAAAAAAAAAAAAGGAAAGCCTTTTAACTGAGAGCACTGCTTTGTTCTGCTTAGAACGTTAAGGTCAGTGCAGCTCATTCTGATTGTGGGGATCTTAATTTTTACTCAACCAATTTACTTGCAGCTGTCATTCTTTCCAATATTAAAAGTTCAGCTTTTCAAGCATGGGGAACTGGGGGATGGTTGTGTGGGGAATGAGAAGAGCTTGTTACAAACTAAAAACAGCAAAAACAAGTAAAATCTGGCTTGGCTCTCAAGTACAAAAAGTTATTTTCAAAGCCTATAAATTATGACATAGTGATTAACATGTAATTTAAATATATTTAAACAACAATTATATCACATTTCCAGCCCAGCTAATTGGCCTCACAGATGTTCCCTTGTAGCTGCATTGCCCTTCCAGGGAGATATGAATGAGGTGCTTTTTATCATGGAAAACAGAAAAAAAGCAAATGGAAAAAATGGAAACAGAAACATAAAAAGCAGCCAGTAACCCTAAAAACAATGAATACTAAAGGAGTTTTGTTTAGCTTTTTTTCCATTTTAATGCTGAAAACTAGAAAAAACATGAAGACACTCCTATTACTGTGATGGTCTCTGGCAGTGTGTCTAGATACAGAGTTGGCAGGTTGCTGACTGAAAGACTTGTCAAAGCAAGGACAGCAGATCCATTCTAATAAAGCATGGCTGCACTTCGTGTCTTGGAACAGACTAACTGCAAGATATCTAGTTATTTTTAATACAACACCTTTACAACTGAAGGCGGTCTAGCCCAGATAATGAATATAGATAATAAAGTATTTCCTGATGAAGAATGACTTGTGAGTTATTCTTTTGATCATTTATCTCTCAAGTTTTATGAAATGTTAAATGTGCAGCAGGCAGTGCTGTTTCTTCAGCCGTGATTCTAATCGAACATTACCCAGTATAGCAACTCTTGCAAAAGAAGAGGTCAAAGGAACACTGGTGATTATGAATATTTTGGAATACCTTGCCTTTTAATATCTAATCATGAAATTGAAATAAATTCACTCCAGCCTCACCTTACTCTTACCTTTTCTCCCAATAATCTCAGGTAATGTTTGATAGTACAATGTAAATTACAAAAGGCCACTGGACATGCCTCTCCTAGTGTATCATGGTATCTCAAGCATCTACTGTAATTCCTGTGGTTTCACTGTAGCAATTTAATAAATATTTGCTAAATGCTTGCCAAATAATCCAGGTTTAATGATAGGGTAAGGCCAAGGTTGTAATATGATAAAGTTCCAGCAGGCAGGTGTCATATTTTTGTACCAGCCCTCTATTTTACATACCACTGGACTATATGGAAAATTTATTTCTCAAATTTTATGAACAAATGAATTTTATTTTATGACACTCTAAAAGGTAGCAAAATGTACCTATATTTAAGGTGCTATGGAAGACAAGTAGGCATTTAAAAATGTTTCTTTGATGAGAAGCCTTGGCAATTTGATTGCTTGGCTTTAAACATTTGACTTAGCAGGTGTGAACATTTAAATTTCACATATTCTCTACATTTGTATAATAGTGCAGTGCTTAAAAAGTTCATCTATATATAATATCATACTTTATCTTCATTAAGAATAAGAGAGGGCTTCCCTGGTGGCGCAGTGGTTGAGAGTCCACCTGCCGATGCAAGGGACGCGGGTTTGTGCCCCGGTCTGGGAAGATCCCACATGCCACGGAGCGGCTGGGCCCGTGAGCCATGGCCGCTGAGCCTGCGCGTCAGGAGCCTGTGCTCCACTACGGGAGAGGCCACAACGGTGAGAGGCCCGCGTACCGCAAAAAAAATAAATAAATAAATAATAAGAGAGGCCAAGGATGAAAATGAGGGTCTGAGATATTTCACGATTGACCACATCACTTGTAATTGGAACTGGAGCTTGAATCTTCTAACATACCATACAACAATCTGTCTATCGTACAAAAGTATCTCCTATGCAGTGCATATTAAATATATCTAACGTTCCATGTCATAGTCTTCAATGTGTTGTTAGTTATGTTATTAGAGAAGAAAAGATATACGTATTTTCTATGCCATCATGTAAGTGACTCAGTTATGGGCAGAGTTTAAATGTAAATTCAGTGTAAGGGTTCAGAGCTTGTCCCTTGATTCGTCCAGCAGGCTAAGTTAATTAAGGAAAACTATATTATCTAGTTGTTATTAATTTGTATTAAACAGTTAATCTCCATGGGACCATGTTCTTAGATTAGTCTATGAATCTCTAAATTATAAAAACATTGATCTGGAATAAGATTTAGCTCTGTTTCATAGATGTTTCAAGATGTTGTCTTTCAGGTTTATTTTAGCCATCTCTGTTCAGTTAAATCCAGAAGGTAGAGAATGCAAAGATCATAAAATCAACTGTTTTTATTTGCATTATTCACTATTTCCAGTGCTAAGAAAAGTGCCTGGCACATACATAGACCATGGTTTCTCAAGAAATGTGTTTAATAAATGATTGATATTTTATATATATATATGTATGTATATATATATATATATGTATATATATATAATTTTTAGCTAGGAAACAGAGGTTGTGTTCATACATCCCCTGTACTTACCATAAGGAACGTTGTCCTTAATATTTTATCATATTTTTATATTGACTTTTATTTAACCCATAGGTTAGAGTTTTAAGCCATAAAACTGTCTTTTTTTAAAATTGCAATCTAATTTCAACTGATTCTAAATACATAAAGTTAATGTATGCAAAGCATGTTTCCAGTAAATAAAATGATTTTCCAAGATTTTCTGCTTTTTCTTCACTTAAAAAAAAAAAAAGACTGATGAGAAAATATTATGTACCTTTTTATAAAAGAGGCTAAGAAGTTGACCCTTTCCTGAAATGGTGAAAAATAAATGTAACTTGATAGCAAAAATTATTCCAGGCAAGTTGAAGTCCACCTCTATCTCCTTTTAGATAAGTTTCTTCTTATGAGAGGAAAGTTAATGCTGTGATATGTGGCAATTCCAGTCATTTAACATGTAACAAAGGAAAGTGTTCCTTATTTACAGCTGAAGTTAATTTTCTGCTTTTCCCTTTCTTCCAGAGTTAGAAGAAAACTTATTGTCAACTTAATTTTTAATCCATTTAAATTTTTACTTTTTCTATATAATTCTTCTTTATAGGGATTGAATTAAAATATTCAATATCCTCAGAAAATATAAATAAATTTGCTTGTCGTCAGAGTGCATAAAATTTTACTGTTTAGCAAACGTCACTGTTGTGCATGTTTTCCACTTTGGTTCATACAACTCATGTGGCTTTTCTTTTTTTTTTTTTCTGTTCTTTATTTTTTTTTCATTCATGTTACCTCTTATTACATCCATCATTCCATTTTTCTTTCCTATTAGAGTGAAATTGGACACAGCCCTCCTCCTGCCTACACCCCCATGTCAGGAGTAAGTATTTCACAATCAGCCTTCATCTTTTAGGATTTTTGGTCTTTGCTTATCATGTTTCCTCTCTTACCTCACCATAATTTCCTCATTTTGCCTTTGCCAACAGTGAGTTAAGAATTTACTGTGGATTGTGTACCTGCCTATGTAGATATGTTTTATCTCAGTAGATAATCCAGAGTTGAGATATCATGCATCAACTGTAGCTTTTTATTTTTATCTGAAGAATTTACCTGGGTTCATACATCATGCTTCTGGGTAAAGAGGTTATCTTTACTTCCATGATTATAGGTCTTGGGCTAAAACGTCAGAATCTCAGTGATGATTCTCTAGTTAGATACTAGAGACTCAGAGTCACAGTAACCACAGACTAGAAGGCAATAAGGAAACAACACCATTCAAACTGCAACCCTGTGCTTCTGTTTTTCTTTCTTTCTTTCTTTCTTTCTTTCTTTCTTTCTTTCTTTCTTTCTTTTTTTCTTTCTTTTTTTTTTTTTGTGATACACGGGCCTCTCACCGCCGCGGCCCCTCCAGCCGCGGAGCACAGGCTCTGGACACACAGGCTCAGTGGCCATGGCTCACAGGCCCAGCCGCTCTGAGGCATGTGGCATCCTTCCAGACCGGGGCACGAACCCATGTCTCCTGCATCAGCAGGTGGACTCTCAACCACTGCGCCACCAGGGAAGCCCTGTGCTTCTGTTCTTAATAGCAACTGCCTATAGTTAATGACATTGACATTTGTCTTGAAGATTAACTTTGAATTTTTACATTAAAAATAGGCAGTAGTGGGATAGGAACATGAAATACTTTTTATTAGACCATGTGTTAGGTGGTTAGTAAAATTAAAATATATATTTCCAAAATGTTTTCCCACAATTGATTTATTTTATAAGAAAAATTGGAATTTTAGGTGTTTGTAGTCTAATTCAAACTCATTGACTATTAGGGGGAAAAACTCAATTAAGAAACCTGACTTTGCTCTGAAAGACAAACTTCCATATTCTTTTGGTTATTAACATCCATATTTTTGACAGCTATTCCTAACAATACCTTTGGTCCAAATGTGTTTCTACTATTGACAGAACCAGTTTGTGTACCGAGATGGGGGTTTTGCTGCAGAACAAGGAGTGCCCATGCCCTATAGGGCCACCACCAGCACAATCCCAGAAGCCCCAGTTGCTCAGGGGGCTACTGCCGAGATTTTTGATGACTCCTGCTGTAACGGCACCTTACGCAAGTCCGTGACACCCCACGTCCAAGAGGACAGCAGCACGCAGAGGTACAGTGCTGACCCCACAGTGTTCGCCCCAGAACGGAGCCCACGAGGAGAGCTGGATGAAGAAGGTTACATGACCCCTATGCGAGACAAATCCAAACAAGGTACAAGCAGAATGTTCAGAAATGATTGCCACTTGACATTTGTCTCTATCGAAATAAGCATAGTATGGAAGAGAAATTGCCAAACTATCTGCCTATGTAAAATTTGTGACCCACCAAAGGCTTAGGCTGCTGCTATTCCTAGTAGGTTTTCTGAATCAAAAGCATCCACATCATCTAGGGGCTTTTTTAGAAACCAGAATCTCACGTCCCACTTGAATAGGAATCTGCATTTTAACAAGATCCCCAGGTGATTTTTATGCATAATCAAGCTTGAGAAGCACTGATCTAAACATATCTTTATTGGAATATTTGAATGAGGTAGCATATCACAAGATTTCAGAACCCTTGCTCCATTGGACTTATTGTGGAGATCATAAAGACTGATATTGTTGGTAAAAATGTCCAAAGCTTTCAATGGCACCAATAAAATACTTGATTGATGCATTAAAATGGTGTCATTTAAATGACCTAGTTTATTATAAGAAATTATGACTTCTTGTATGATACATTTCAAAAATTAAAGTTCTGACCCTGCATATGCTTATATGTATACCATCACATCTTGAAAATATTCATAGCTTGTGCCTTTACAAAGAACAGAAATAACTTTACAAAGTTAGTAGTAGAAGTGTTAAACACCCAAATCAGATAACATTTCAATTTTGAGAAAGCCTCTTTCCTTTTATGTTAACAGCATCAGAAAAAGAAGATGGATGATTGTTATTAAAAACTGGTGACTGTTTCTTAGAGTCTTCAGTGTCACAGTAAACTGTATTTTAAGACTCTGTATAAAGGCCCATTTTCTCACTTAATATGCAGTTATATTCACTTTTATAATATGCAATAAAGGGATGCCTAAATACATATTGTCAATAACCTATTAAAATATATCCACCTCTATATGTATGAAGGTATTACTGTAACAAAGAATTGGATGTTGACAGTAGCCCAATAGTGACACAAATGTAGGTTTTGAGAAGATTTGCCAGATGCCCCAAAAGTGAAATGCTCTCTGGGAAGATTCTCAACTCAACCATAAAATTATTCCTATCTACAGAACTACATGGCTATACAAATTTGCATCAGAACAATAGACAAGCAGATTGCTTTGAGAAAAGGTAACTTGAACCTTCTAAGAGAAAGGCAAGTCAGTCTGTGTAGACTCACTGTAGGCCATCCCCAGATTTTATTTCTGAGTACTAAGAGACCCACATTTATGTAGAACTCTAACCCAGTTCTCAGAGAGTAGAGAATTTTAGTATAGACATTCCTATACTTTCAATTAAGAAGTTTCAGGACTCTGATAAGAAAAATCCAATTCTGACTCCCTTATAGGTATTTTTCATATATTTTTCTTAAAATGACAGTAGCTTTGAGAACCATTCAAATTAAACTTATGATGAAGTGTAAAGTTCAGCCTACTCCTGTAGGGGCAATTGTGAAAACAGTGCAGTAGAACAAGATTATTCAACAGGAGTTAGGGAATTTGAATTCTAGTTCAACACAAATTATATCCTTCATACATCATTTAATCTCAATTTTCTGTCTATAATGCTGGAAGAATACACCCTGCACTTCCTTTTTCACAGGATAGTAAAAAGGGATGAAATAATAGTGCCTTGTAAATTATTGAACTGTAATCTGTGTATATGATGGTGGGATATTCATTACTGTCTTTTAACTTGCATGTGACGCTAAATAGTTAACTATATCCAGTAGGTCTATATCTAGGAAAAAATAACCCTGGGTTGATGAGATTTTTCTCTCTACATGTCGGGTTTAGTTAGTATAGGGGATAGAAAGTTTGTTTCAGAATGGTGTCATCTCAACAAACAGTTATGCCCTCTCCCTACCCAACACCAAAGTAGGAATAGCTAAAGTGTCATTTTTGTGCATATATTTAAAAAGAGGGTCTACTATATATGTGTATATCTGTCTATATATGTTCTATGCTATAAACATAGGAATAGAATTAAACATTTGAAGAGCAGCATTAATTAGCAGTAAATTTTAAAATTCTAGCCCAGTACCTATTCTAGCCCAATACCTATTTATTAGACTGAATCATGCAAAATAACTGCTATATGACTGGTATCAACCTACAAAATAGCAATTTCATATGATTCAAACTAATAGTTTGCTATTTTATGATTATGATTAGCCATTGAAAATAAATGTTACAATTATATTTATTGTTAAGCATATGTTTTGTCAAGCAAGTTAATATAGAGGCATGTTAGATGTCTATATGATTTGATTAGTTGAGTCTTTTCCTTAGATGTTTTCTTTCCTGTGTGTAAATCTTTCTGAGGGAACATCTGTAATCAAATCCTTGTTACTTATGCAGACATTCTAAGCAAATTATGTAGACTAAAAACTACTTTTATTTCACTTCATCCATTTATCTTGACATGGAGTTAATCTGTAGATATTTTGATCTTCCAGAATTCTTTAAAAATTCTCATTTCTCCATATTTAAAAGCTATTTAACCTTGATAGGTTTTCTTATCTTCCAACATAAATTACCAACTTTTAGAAAATAGAAGCATTTAAACAACTGGCCCCATAAGTAGGAGAGACAAATGTAAGCAGAAGGAAAGAAGAACAATCTAGGGGACAGGGACTCTGACCCGGGTCTTGTTGGTGCCTTGTTTTGTCACTAACATTTTTTACCCACTTACTCCTCTTTCATATGATAGTAGTAATTAACAAAAAAAATTTTGTGAAAATTCCTGAAATATGTGGCTTTATTGTCCTGGAAAAAGAATCTAACCATTCTGTATAACCATGGTCTGATTAACATTTTCCAGAAAGTAGTTGTTAACTGATACTTTTGTATTACATCAGAATACCTGAACCCTGTGGAGGAGAACCCTTTTGTCTCTCGGAGGAAAAATGGAGACCTTCAAGCTTTGGATAATCCCGAATATCACAGTGCTTCCCATGGTCCACCCAAGGCAGAGGATGAGTATGTGAATGAGCCACTGTACCTCAACACCTTTGCCAACACCTTGGTGAACACTGAATACCTGAAGAACAAAGTACTGTCTGTGCCAGAGAAGGCCAAGAAAGCATTCGACAACCCTGACTACTGGAACCACAGCCTGCCACCTCGGAGCACCCTTCAGCACCCAGACTACCTGCAGGAGTACAGCACAAAATATTTTTATAAACAAAATGGAAGGATCCGGCCTATTGTGGCAGAGAATCCTGAATACCTCTCTGAGTTCTCGCTGAAGCCAGGCACTGTGCTGCCTCCTCCACCCTACAGACACCGGAATACTGTGGTCTAAGCTCTGCAGTGGTTTTCAGGTGGAGAGAGACGCCCGCTCCAATTTCCCCACCGCCTCTCTTTCTCTTGTGGTCTTCCCTCTGCTCTCAAGGCCAGTAGTTTTGACACTTCCCAGTGGAAGATATCAAGATGCAATGATAGTTATGTGTTTATTTAACTTGAACATTAGAAGGAAGGACTGAAAGAGAAAGACAGGAGGAACCACACTGTTTCTTCATTTCTCTGCATGGGTTGGTCAGGAGACTGGAACAGCTAGAGAAGGACCAACAAATATGAGGCAATACTGCCTGCTGTCAAACTAGTTCCCAACATTTTTTTTACATTTTTTTCTTTGCCTCCCTTCCTTCCTTCCTTCCTTCCTTCCTTCCTTCCTTCTGTCCTTCCTTCCTTCATTCCTTCCTGTATTTCAATGCACATGCTTGAAAGACCCAAGCTGCAGGAACCGATGTGTACATTTTCAGCATCCCTGGAAATCCTAATGATGTTTCCAGAATAACAAAATGATAACCATTTTTATAATGTATGATAGTAACTAAGATTGAAAATCCAATCTCTTTCTCAGACAGTTTCAATCTTTACAAGCAAGAATGGCCAACTCAGCTTTCACAAGTTGTAAATCTTCATCAAAGTTATAACTAGTAATTATGTTTGGAGAGCTTTTTTGTTTTTTTCATTTTGTTTTGCTTTGATCTGTCTCTTCATATTACTTTCTCCCCTCTTATCAGCTTTAATTTATAATTGCAAACATTTTTACATCAAACCTTCTTAGGTGTTGCTATAAATTGAAAGAATTGTAAAAAGAAATATTTTAATATGGTGAAATGGCCACTATTTTAAATATGCAGTCTTTAAAATTAGAAGTGGAGGCCAAGATATTAGTCAAATGTAACATCAAATCTTACTTTTGTGTTTTACACTATTGAATATGTATCCCCCCCCCAATCCTTTACATTCTTCAACATTTTCTTCCCCTCTATGAATGACAGTACTTGATAGGCAGTTGGTAATGTTAAGAGTAGAAGGGAAGCTAAGAGACAGTTCTGTGTGGTTCATGAAAACTACTGACACTTTCAGGGGTGGTCCAATGGGGAATCCATTGAACTGGAAGAAACACACTGGATTGGGTATGTCTACTTGGCAGATACTCAGAAATGTAGTTTGCACTTAAGCTATAATTTTATCTGTTCTCTTTCTGAACTCCATTTTGGATTTTGAATGAAGCAATATGGAAGCAACCAGCAAAATAATTCATTTAAGTACTTTTTTTTAAAAAAAAAAAGAGCTAAGATAAAGAAAGACTCTGGAAATGCCAAACCAAGCAAATTAGGACTTTGACACTTTGGGATTACGGTGAGAGGGTCAGCACATGATCAACATATGATATCACATTTCCTAAACAAGGAAATTTGTCCAGTTTGTATACTCCACTTGAAGGAATGCAAGTAAGGATTGGCTTGAATTCCATGGAATTTCTAGTATGAGACTCTATATTAAGTGGAAGGTAACTCTTTGCACATAAAATGGTATAATAAAAAGAAATACAAACATTCACTGCTTATAGATAGGTTCTTGGGTCAAAAGTTGTAAATAAATGTGAAAAAACTTCTCATGTAATTATTTTAATATCCAACATACTACTCTTTTGATACTTTATATAATAACTCTTTTTCTTCAAACACAGCATCCTAGTTCTAGAGCCACCTTTCTTGTGTATCACTTTAAAGAATACCTATAGAGTTAAGATGAGCAATGGGAACAAATGGTAGGAATGAGTTTTCAGGAAAAGGGGGCCTCAGGTCAGTAATTAGAAAAATTGAATAGAAATCTCTCTCTTTTAGGAAAATCTGGCCCAATTCATTTGGAACTTTTAAAAAAATATTTCTTTCCAATGTTAAAGTATTGGATAAAATTTGAATGTATAGCCTAATTGAAAGCAATTAGACTAAAAATCTCTATTGGCAAAGAGGATAGTTTAGAAAACAGGATGAAAAGAAATCTAGGTTTATGCCTATTTTGAAAAGTAAATCTATCTATCCATTCAGCTCCCTTATTTTTTCAACTCATATTTATTTATAATCTACTAAAAGCACTGTGTTATGTGGGGAACACCAAGATAAATGGAATACTATCCCTAACTTTAAAATTTTACAATCCAGATTTATTTGGCATGACATTTAATTTTTTTATATAATTCAAGGAATACAATTGTATGGACTATTTTATGAATAGTCATATAAAATCAACTCTTTGTTAAAAGATCTCCTGTGAACTCATGTGGGACATGAGTGAAATATCCTAAAATTTCTGAAGTTAGCAAATAAGATAGTTTCAGTGTTACCGTTCAAACACAAACTGATCTAGAAGGATATTGTATCATTGGCTAATTGTCCTATATGGATTCTAACTTAACCGTTAAATCAACAATAGATGTTGGTCTTTGGCCAGGAACATTGGAGAAATTGGGATTGGTTTCTTCCTGAGTTATGAAAAGTGAGGGAAGCTTAAAGGCTGAGGTTGAGCAAGAGAAGGGTTTGTGAGAGCTCTTCCAGTGAAATTCAAACATAAACTTCCCAGGGTTGAAGACACAGAATGATTCAGGGGCCACAGCCTAATAGCTCAGAGCTCTTTCACCCAGTCAGAGGAGTATCCAGGAAAAGGGATCCTCACATCAGTGTTTATGAAAGTTTAGATATAAACCTCTCTTTCTAAATAAATCTGTACCAACTCATCACTGACAGCATCCTTGTTGGATACTAGAACTTGACTTTTTCTCCTGATTTACAATATTCATATGGTTTCTATTGGGGATATGAAAAGCAGAATCACTTATATTGAGGAAGGAAAGAAAAATAATTATTTTACTGTTAAGGTAATAGAAATGTATTCAGTGAAGGTAGTGTCTCTGTCATCCTAGGAACATAAGACCCTTACACATCAGGTACTAATAACTTGTGATAGATGCAAGTATGATCCAAAATGACCCAAAATGCTTCACAAAAACTTCATTGTTCCTTTTGAATGATTTGTCCCCCTAGGAAAACATATTTCAGAGTGTATGAGAGGGAGAAAAAAAAGTTTCATTTGTTCCAAAGAATAACTTATTCAACTCAGTAGAGTGAAATTTTAAAATGCCAATTAAAGCCTGTGAAGTGCATCAGAATATCAGATTATTGTAGGCTAGTTACATCAGTGCAAATATGCAGAACCAATTAAGTAAATTTGGAGAAAATTAATAGTCAAATTACACAGACTGTATTTTTTAAATCATCAAATCTTGTAGCTTATACCTATCTTGGGGAATCTTATTTCCAGGTAAGAAAAACTGTATAATTAAATGGTTGTTTAGGGCAGTGGTTCTTAGGCAGGTGAGAAAATAAGTTTTCTAAACCAAGGTAGACCCAGAACCTCAAAGCATCCTGAACCACAAAGAGATGTTTGAACTACTGTGTAGAAATTAATTTTCCAAATATTAGTGGCACAGGTTAGGATGAGAGTTTTTTTCGGGTAATATTCTTGAAACGGAATGAAAAACAATGTAAAACTCAAATCAGATTAAAATGTATAAACTAAAAATTTGAGATTGTTTTCTTAGTAGATCAGGAAGAATGACTGAATATTTGTAGCTGGAGAGGAGAAATAGTGTTCTTCTAAGTGTATAATGTATGTGTTAATACCTTGTAAAATCAGGACTTGGCATGAAGATCATGTATATTTCCAATGCCTAGGACAAACCAGTAGGACTGTGAGATGCTGCCCCTACATGAAGTTGAATGGGTTATCAACATGATTTTTGAATTGTCAAAAATAAAAAAAAATTTAAAAAAAAGGAAATTTGTTAAGCCCGACAGGGAAGGATGTAAATACATGTTTTTCTAGAGCTATCTAAACTTTATTTCAAAACTTGAATTATTCATCCATCTATAAATGTTGGTTATTTAACTAGTATATGTAGTTCATAAGGTAATAGAAAAGGTGATTATGAAAGCATGTATATATCTGGACAGAACCATGATAATGCTGTAAGATGTAGATTTAGTTAGGTTAACAGATGTTAAATGATTTTAATACTATTAAATAAATCACACTAGAAAACTAACCACAAAATATAACATAGCAAAATAAAATGCAGGATATGAAAATGTAGGATGGATTTTGCATAGTAAAAAATGTTTGCCATTTAAAATTGTTATTTGTTAGGTTGAGCTGAAAGTGGGCATATAAAAAACAGGTTCCACTTATGAAAACTTGCTTCAAAGCATTACAATTATTTTTTCCTCATTCTCTTATTCCTTTACCATTTGTAAAACATATTACGTGTAAAGAGGAATTTTTCAAATTTGTTTTGCAAATACCACCTTGTAGAGTTTAACAAGCAAATATGTTACAGATGACTTTAAGTAAGAGGTTTCAAAATGAAGTGAAGGAAATATAAATGTTCTATTACCTTATGCAGAGACAAAAAAATAAGTGGTGTCATTTAGTAAACAAACAAAATGCATTCAATTTGTGACATATCCTTTCTTTTTTCTATGATACCCTCCCATCTCCAAAAAGAACCCAAGGAATTAATTAACAATATTCTGAGAAATAAATGCTAAAGCAAGCATTTCAAACTGCTGTATTTCCATTGTTTTGGACAATAGTTGATAGCCAGATGATTTTTAATAGGGCAAATGAGAAATCCAGGTGGATAAGCTTCTAGTTGTTGAAAAGCCAGAAAACTAAATCTACTGTATATCCTATGGGCAGAGAATTCTGCTGGGCCTCTCTTTATGCATATGGTCTTTGAAGGACAGCCTAGTACCCATGCAGACACCTAAAGGCAGACTTATATCTGCTGATTGCCATTTGCTTAAGAACGAATAAGAGTATACAGATGTAGACTGGGCATCAGTTTAAAATAACACTATCAGTAGAGACCTTGATATTACTGATATTACAAAGGGGCCAGCTTTTATACTTCTGGGTAGAATTAATACAATTTTTCTAATACCAGAGAGCCTTTGCAAAAGTAGTTCTTTTCACAATTGCAAATGTTAAGCTGTTGTGGGCACGGTGTTGGATCAGGAGTCCTTTAGTTTATATGGACACATGGCTTTAGCACCATGGGCTACTTTGTTCTTTTCATTAAACAAAAGTCTCTATAAAATAAAATTTTCAGACACTCAGTTCAAGCCCCACTGATTTTGTAAAGGTGCAAAAATGTAGGATGTGTCACTTTTGCAGACCCCTGCCTCACCTCTTCACAACCAGGTGATCTTTTGGGCAGAAGAAATGCTTCTCTAGTCATGAGCTGAAAAGACTCCAAGCCCCAGTTTCATGGAAGTTTTCACATGCTTCCCCTGGAAAATACTCCCTGACAGTCAGCTTTGCAAGTAAGTGATTATCTTGTTAGGAATCACAGAAAGAATTCATTTCTCTCTGGACCTTAAGGAAAATGCTGCCCTTACTTCTTTTACCATTGGCACAACTACTCCATTTTCCTTACTTTTCTGCCACCCTAGTTCAAAGCAGCCCTCTTGATGCTGTGCCTGTCTTAAGCCATAGTGGAACTCTGAGGTCCCACACACTGCTTTGTAAAACATTGATTTAGCCTCTGCCCTCAAATGTCTGACTTTTCCATAAAAGATAGTATCAATTTGGACATTGTTTAAATTATTTCTCAAATAAATGACTGCACAGAGCATACTTTATAATGTTAAAATTATGCTTTTCCATGAAGATTGATTCTCTTACTATGTCCTTTTCTGTAGGAATTTGAGTCGAGTCAACCCTGTGATGAATCTTGAAACTCACATATGTGCACATACCCTTGGTAGGTTTTAGATTTAATCTTTACATGAAAACTTTACATTATAATAAGTTATTTTTGCCAGCAAATTAACTTATTTACTTTATTTATCTTACTTTGCTCCTGATTGCAAATATTTTACAGCTGCTGTATATATATAATTTTTTTTTGATAAATGAAGAGTCTTATTATCATAAAGGTAAAGGCTATTCAGTTCCGAGAACCACCTGTAGCTCTTTACTGGATCATTCATCCCTCTGACAAATATATAATGAGTGCAGTTTCACTGAGATGAAAATCCATGTTGTCTAATAGGTTGCCATTTTTTCTCTACTTTTGCTTTTTAAGGATATTTTTCTTTCAATGCTCTAAGTGTTTTACCCATATCACAATAAGTGGTTACATTTGTACAAATATAAGAAAACAAAGTTCAATACCTGTAGGCAATAGTCTAACTTGTCCAAACCACTTTGTCTTTACTGCTATTTTTATCCCTGATGTGTAGCTGTTTCCCCCAGGCCTGTAGCTGTTATGAAGGAAAGCAAATCATACCTCCTAAGTATTGACATAACCTGATTCTTGAGTACCATTTCCAGAATTTTCAATTAGTTGGGGGGTGTACATTTTCCCTAATGTGAGAGTCATTTTCCTGTATATTTCTGGATCTCTCAGGGGCTGGGAGGGGGGCGTGAGGGGGCTACACCATAGCACTCCAAGAATCCTTTGGGATTACTCCAGTAATCAACTATGAAAGTTATTTTCTAAGTGTAGATATGTAAGCTGTTCTTTTAAAGTAAGGTACTTTGGAATATTGTAGCATAAATTGGTACTGCTGTTAAATGGGTCGATTATTAAACTGAGCAGCTGTGCAAGGGCAGCTAACTTTGAATGCACACCTCACTGGCTGGTGTGTCTACATCTCCTGTCGTGAGCACCAGGGACTTGCATTGCTGCAGGTCAAAACTGCATTTTCACATGAAATGACTAGGTGTTCATCTTTCCTGAGCACCATTATAACAAGATCAAATGAAAATGAGATCGATCTGCAAGACAATTCAGAGCACAAAATGTCATGTGTAATCTTCTCTTAAACCCTCATCTCATACATGCATCAAAGTAGTTGACTAGTTAACGAAGATCAGTTCAGGTGACAAAGGGAGACACTTTACCAAAAAGGCAGAGGCTTAAGGTATTATATACATTTGTATTCATTTCCTCATGTTCTTAACTTGTAAAGAGAAAACAAGTCCTCTCTCTTCTGAAGTATCTTCAAAGGACAGGGGTGCAAAAATACCTAGCTGGTAAGCCATTGATGTTTCATTTAAATTCCAGTGTTCAAAGTTAGCTGCCTTTTTGAAATAAACAAACAAAAAATACTACTGTATGTTTGAAAATGTGAATAGTATTTTTATAGCTTGTTAAAGACATGGCTAGTTGCATTTGTAAATAGGGATATTGTTGCTCTGATTTTCTTCTGTGGACATCTTTATTTGGAACATAATTGTCTTTAGGGTTAATTTGTATATAAGTAATTGGCTTGTGATTGTTTCTTTTGGGTTGGAAGTTATCATTTTGACATTACTTGTGATTCTGTGTTCAGCACTATGGTGACGTGTTCAACCTCTGCACTCGCTTACACAATAGGATATGCCAATTGTGTGTGGTGTAATGTTATTTTGATTTTTTTCTATTTTATCTATGAAGTATTACGCACTTAACACATACTAACTTTTTTAATGTTAGGTATATTTTTAGTATAATTTCCCTTATTCTTTCTTCCCCTCCAAACCTTCACTCCATTCTCCTTCCCTTCTCCCGTTTTCTGTTGTCATTTGAGAATGAAAGACAAACAGTGTTTTAAATTTCTGTAATTAGGCTTTTCTGTTAGTTCTCAAGGATCCTCTCTTGGCTCTTGGGAAAGAATTGTACCTGTACAAGGCAATTATAGAATGCGACCTGCTTTGCCTCATTCCACACTGATCATCCCAGCTGAACAATTTGAAAACTGTTCTGCCTTTTTGTTACATGAATCTGTCAGAAATATATTTTTAATTTAATATAAATGAAATTCAATAAAATATGAAACAAATGTTCTCTTCTGTGTCAGAAATTTGTCATAAGAAAAACCAATTGGGGAAGAAGAAGATTTGTTCTAGGTTTAATAATCTGAAGATGTGAAAATGGGCTTATTTTTGTCCATGTTTATGAATCTCATTCATTATTCTTCAGAACGCTTTGGTTGTTTGGAATGTAATACACTCCATATGTTTTTAGCATCTAGCACAAAAGCCTATTGATGTGTGCAGACTCAATCATCTGTGCAGAATATGCTTAATTCACTGTGGTTGGTTTGTTGCTTTGGGATTAAAAAAAGTTTTTGAAATATTTGGTAAGTTGTATCCAAATAACATTAATATTTTTATGTTTTTTTTTTCTTTCTGCCCTCATTTCAGTTTACAAAAATGGTGCTGGCAAATCTTTTGTTATAAAGAATATCAAATGCTAGTACTGTGCTTGAAGTAAGGGAGAGAGAATGGGACCATAAACAACAACAAAAAAAGTCAATCAACTCACGTGACTTAGGACAAGCCCATGGTAAGGTGGGAGAGTGTTACAGACACATTGGTGACATGAGCAAGATCCTCTCCCAACATGTTTTTTATTCTAATTTTTCTATTTTAAATATTGTTTCTTACTCCTTCATACTTCCAAAGTGTAAGAACTTTAAGATTCCAGTAACTTCTCATTCAACACCCTAATACTCTTTCAAGCTATTTTAGTCATTTGAATACATATGATGTCAACTAAATCGGTGCACAAAAAATATATATTTTCAATGTAATATATTGGAGTAAGTTCTCTTAAATTCGTTCAGTTATAGGTCTTTAAAGATTCCGTTGGGCTTCCCTGGTGGCGCAGTGGTTGAGAATCTGCCTGCCAATGCAGGGGACACGGGTTCGAGCCCTGGTCTGGGAAGATCCCACATGCCGCAGAGCAACTAGGCCCGTGAGCCACAACTACTGAGCCTGCGCGTCTGGAGCTTGTGCTCCGCAACGAGAGAGGCCGCAAGAGTGAGAGGCCCGCGCACCGCGATGAAGAGTGGTCCCCGCTTGCCACAACTAGGGGAAGCCCTCGCACAGAAACGAAGACCCAACACAGCAAAAAATAAATTAATTAATTAATAAAAACTTTAAAAAAAAAAATGTAAAAGTCCTCAAGCCCCGGTCCTACCCGATGTGTTGCACAGGACAAGAAAGACTAGATTTAAAAAAAAAAAAAAAAAAGATCCCGTTGATTGGACCTCCTGCTATTTTCATGAAAATGCACACATTCTCTCCCTTGAATATTTTGACCTATTTATTTGTGATCATTGTCAGTTTATTGTGTTCAGGGTGAGATATATCAAGGCTGCATGCATTTTAACCCATTGATAGGCTGAGGAAGAGGGAGAAACAACTTGTGTTTCTATTGCTTTACTACCTTAAAAGATACAGTTGACATTTCCAGTGGCACCATGTGAGTTCATTCATAGTAGTTTTAATACCTACTAATTGTATAGTGCTTGACCATGTATAAACTTATTCTGTTATGTTGGGTTTTGCCTCACTACACTATTTTGAGATAAGTATTATTGAAATAGCCCCAGTCATGCAGATAAGGAAAATAAGACTAAAATAACAAATCTAGAGTCATGCAACTAGTACTAAATGGAGGTACTCACCCTCAAAGCTGTGTCTTCTGATTTAAGTATCTTTCTTTACTACACTTAGGTAAACACTACTCTTTCTCCTCCTGCTGCAGAGGAATCTCATTCTGATTGGGAAATAATTTACGTTGACAAATTGTCTCTATTCAAGACCACCAGTGGTCTTCATTAGTCCTTTGATAACTGCCCTGAAAACTTCACTCGGCCTCCTCAGACTACCCGGGAGCAAGTCATCTATGATGGAGAATCAGGTTCCTTTCACTCAAGAGAGATAAATGCAACATAATCACAAGTAAAAGTATTTTTTTAAAATGACCACGTGGGGAGCCTACCGGTAGTGTCCCCTTTTTCAGGGTCTTATAAATCTGCTCAGTAAAGGCACCACTAGTCCCCCCACATATATCAGAGAATATGGCATATAACCATCCCTAGCTCTAGCACTGTTATTACATACAATAATGTTTCTAGAAATAAAACCTCACATGAAACACCTAATTTATAAATAAGTTGATAAATTTTCTAGAGTTTACTACATGCTAAATTGCCACTGGAAACAACTTCTGTAATACAGCATAAAATCTGATCCTGAACCAATGTCAAAACTTCAATTAGGGAATTCCCTGGTGGTCCAGTGGTTAGGACGCAGCGCTTCCACTGCCGGAGCCCCGGGTTCCATCCCTGATTGGGGAACTAAGATCCTGCAAGCCACGCAATGTGGAAAAAGAAAAAATTCAATTAAAATGATGATGGTAAGACGAAAAATACCATGGAGAAGCTGTAATGTATTTAAGGGAGTAATAGGTTAGAAGCTAAAATAAATGTCAAAATTCAGACGGGCTATTTTCTATGGCTTTACACTCCAAGCTTCCTCAATTTGCAATTGTTTAGCTTTATAAGCCCTGTAGGAAGATATCTATCTATATTTATCTATTTATTGATATCTATATATATATTTATATAGATGTACGTATACATATGGAGAGAGAACATATTAAACAAAATGTTTAAAGATATATTTATACATTGCAAAATTTCATACAGAACCTCTATTTTCAAGCAATTTCATCACAAGCTCCAAGATGTATATCATAGAACAAGTTACAATCATAAAACTGTAAACTGAGCAGGTGCATACTTAGCTAATTGTATTTCCCTCCACAGTATTATCAAGCTGCAATATGAACCATAGGGAACAAAGCCACTAGACAACCATCTTAAGATTAGAAACAAAAGACTGTCACCCAGATAGCAATTTTAAAGCTATAAACAGAACAATTCACCACAGGAGAGCAATCAGGAGACTGTAAACCAAATAGTACACATGGGACATGTGAATATTGAAATATCTGCTCTTGCAAGTTACCCATAGATTCTTAAAAGAGATATACCCATTTGCAAACCTGTTTCTACTTACTTATGTTTCAAAGATACTTAGAATGTTCTACAAAATGATATAAATCCAAGGTTTACTGCCTCTTTTAGAAACAAAGGAAAACAAAAATTCCAAGCTTTAAAAACACATTCTATTAGCTGCCTACCAATTCCTATTGCAAGAGGCGCATACATATTGTAAAATATCCTGAGGATAAAGCCTTAATATTTCATTCTAGTTATCTTAAATGTCCTCTTATATCGTCTTCTTCCATGTATTATGAGGACTTATTCAATCATCTTGCCTTTACTCTGTAAAGTTATTATATTTATGTGGATTTCTAGCCATACAACAACAACATTAAAATAATAATAGGCTTTGATTGAAGGCCTCCTATAAGCCTCGTCCTCCGTTAAGAACTTTGTGCTCATTGTCTCATTTAACGTTCACTACAAACTTACAAGTTATTATTATTTTCCCCTCTTCATAAATGAGTAAAGTAAAATTTTAGTAAGGTTAAAAAGCTTTTCCAAGGCTGCACAAAAAGTGGCCATTGCTGGGACATACACCCACTTGACATCAAAATACCTTATCCTTCATGCTAAATTGTATTTATCTTATAATATTCATAATGATGTAGCAAGTGTTGTTTTTCCTCAAACATTTAAACTCAGATGTGTGATAAATACATATTTTTTTCTGTAACAAAACGTATTGTCTTTCCCAAATATCCAGTTTATTTAGAGGCAGAAAACATAAACTGACCACTTAAACTTTTTTCAGAATCAATTTGAAAAATAGTCAACCAATTTAAGGTTTTTCCACATTGCTTGCTCTCAGGTGTGACATCTAAATTCTGGGGCCTATATTAGTAAGAATTTGCAAGATTCTCTATCACCCATGATAAATAACAAAAATATCATTGACTTATCACATAAATGTTTATTTTTGCTGTGGATCTGACAGCTTTCTTTTTTCTTTTCTTCTTCTTTTTTTTTTTTTTTTTTTTTGGCTTGTGGTATTTTAATCCCCCAACTAGCGATTGAACCTGCAAGGCAGTGAAAGCGCAGAGTCCTGACCACCGGACGACCAGGGAATTCCCCTGACAGCTTTCTTCTAAATGATGCCTTGAAAGACCAGACTGACTTCATCTTGTGGTTCATCTATCTCAACATTCTACCTCCGTGATCTCCATAATAGAGAAAAGACTGTTGGACAGTCAAACAGGAACCTTACACTGCCACAGCCCAGGGGTGACAGATCATAGTCCATTGCTTAAAACTAGTCATCCGGTCCCACTCAGGGTCAAGAGAGCTGTGGGAATATATAGATATTGAGTGAACATAATTTTTTCTGCTACATGGCTGATGTAGCTTTATGACAATGGTGGGAAACATCTAGCCCTTGGCCAATATCTGATGATGGCATCTGTTAGAATATACACTATAGCTCTGATTGTTGTTAATAATCATTTTTTTTACTCTGTCCTCCACTGTGATGTCTACATTTCCATCTGGTATCTGGTCATTTTGTCTAATGCATAGTCCACAGTCATATGCCTTTAATGTGACCATGGTCCTCTGATTCTCTTACAAATTCCTGGACCTTTTTAGAGAAAACAGTAAAAATGTGTTTGTTTATACTACTTGGAAGCTCTGGAAAGTTGGTTCTGCTACCTGAGGCTCCCCATGCTGACACATCTACCCGTGACTCCCAATCCAAGGGTGAGTGAAATCCTGTGAGACCCCTTTCTCAAGGTTCCGGGTAATCATTTGCATTTCTAAACTTGACCTAAGGGAAGGTACAAAACAAAATCATATTTCTATGAATAGAATCAGATTCTATTGAAGGGCATTTACCAGAATCTGTTATTTTCCTCTTCATCTTAATTCTTCCTTTCCAGGTCAGAAAAGTTTTATGGATTGAAATGTGGAATAGATAGGGAATTTAAAAGCCAAAATTCTATTGATTTTCTGAATCTGCTCTCCATGGTACCATGGAGGTCTCCTATCTTGTGGCCTGAAACAGAGTTCCTTATTGGGTCAAAGAAATTGTGGAAGGAAGGGGAAAAAGCAACAATTATGTACTAGGTAGTGCGCTAAGCAAATCACATGAATTATCTCAGTCTTTATAAATTATAAGGTAAGAGCTGTATTTTAACATTGCTGTGTTCTGATGATGGTCGGACATGACAAATGACTTCCAGATAGATGAAAGGCAAAGATCTTTATTACTTACAGAAGACTGCCAATGCAGGGCAACACAGGAGATTGCACCTGGAGAAAGGGTAACAACAACTGGAACTGTAGGAGGCAGCTAATACGTGGAAAACCAGGTGGAGTTAGCTAGGCGTCATTGGCTCCTTATATATTATTTTGAATAATTCTACAGGCCTAAGGAAGAAGAGGCTGTCCTGGATATTTGGTATCTGGGGCTTCTGGAAGCTGGCTGTGTGTGCTGTAACCCAGAGTGTTAGAACCCAACAGGGAAGGGGGTGGAGTGTAGGCTTAGCAAACACCCCATCATGGGGAATTGAGAGTTTTTAGCCATGATCTCAAAATTGGGTCAAGACAGCACTTGTGAAATACTATATTACAAGCCATCATGGTTCCTCCTTTACAGTTAAAGTAGCTGAAATGTAGAAGTATTAAGTTACTTAACCAAAGTCACACAGTTAGGAGATCACGAGGCTGGGATTCCAATCAAGGTCCACTTAGATCTTGGCTATACCGCCTCCCTAAATGGACCTGTTCTCTTATCTGCTTTCTTTAGTAGGGCTTTATTATGTTTTCTATTCACTCTTCAGTTTAGGTCTTTTCTCTCTCCTGTCTCGCACACTGTGTAGTGCATATGACCGCTAGGAGCGACCATGTGTGGAGCTTCTGTGCACTCACCTCTCCAGACCCACATCTACTTTATTTTGACTCATTCTTCTTTTCAAACTCTCAGTGTTTGGTACCCACTTGTCTTCTGGAGTTTCAAGGGTGAGGAAGAAAGAAAACTGGGGAGGAAGGAGAAAACCTGTCCTTATGTTATTTTAAAAACAGAATTGAAACTTAAAAAAAAAAAAAAAACACCTCTTTATATTGACAATAAAAGCATTGTGTTTGACACTAATTCTGGCAAAAGAATATTTCAGTATCCAATGAGTTAGATATATTGCGCTACTTTTAAAAAAACATTTTACTCTTGACAATAGGAATATAATTGCTTAACATTCTAGAAAAAATGATTGGCCTCGCTCCTCTTACATGCTAGATTCTTCCTAACTCTCAATGAATGGCAGATCAAGCAGTGATTATCCTGAAGTCACATAATACTCCAGTAGTCAGATAGGTCAACTTTATTATTGTGTGACAGATATAAATTTCTCTTTCAATGTTATCTAATTGTATGAGTTAATTCAAAGATTGTATAGATTGAAGAATTATATAATGAAAAATATTTATATCTTCCTTTCAGAATAGAAGGGACATTGTAGAAAAGACTTTAACATTGATCTGGATTGAATTGGAATTCTCGCTAAATTTATTAACAGTCCAGTCATTGTTGTTGAAAAACAGATAAAGTATTAATCAGAAGCTCTGCTGTTTCCTTTCTAGTCAGATGCTCAGCTTGAGTTTTAAAGTGAAGGAAGAAGAGAAAATATTGGAAGATAGGTCTGGTAGTATCAACAAGAGGAATAAAATGTAGACAATTTAAAATTTCTTGGAAGAAGAATGATAGGTCATCTGAAAATGTTGAAATAAAATAGTTCCAAATGAACTCCTATGCTTGAAGATAGTCTTTTTCAATCATCTGCTTTTGTTTCTTTTAAAAATGTTCTTCTCCTGAAAAAATGTTAAAGTTACTTAAGGATGATTACTAATCAAAGTAAGCACTTGTGTGCATGTATATGCTCTTTCCCATTACTATAATCTGACTCATAGATTTTAAATTTCAAGTGACTAAAAAGCAAAACTACCACTGTGCAGTCACCCACCCCCATTATCCCATTTCAGGAAACTCTCAGAAACCCAAATACTTGGGAAAATGTGTCTATTCTCTCAACTATAGGTATACTACTAGTTAGGGGACATGAGACTGTCCTTTATTGCAAAAGAGAAGCATATATAGATGGAAGTTATTGATTTTCCAGTAGACAGATCCATAGCAAGAGCTAAAATGTTATTTTACCAGTGGAACTTTACACCTGATGCATAGTACATAAAATTTCAAAACATCTTAGAGACGATCAACAAGTGATTAATGATTTAAAATTGTTTCCTAGGAGAAAAAACTGAAGGAACAAAGTATATAGTGTCAGAAACAAAGACTGAGCAGGGAATTAATAACACTTCAGATTGGAGAAGTCATCAGATAAATGACAGTGAGCATCAGTGACTATGTCTCCTGAATACTTGCCTCAAATCAATAGACACCAAAGAACTAAAAGAATGGAAGTGGCCGCTGGGAGCCTAGGCACTTTGGCTTCTTTTTTATCAGTTTTCTCTGTAGCCATCATGTTCACAGTCTCCTGCCTGGGCCCCTCTCTGGCATTGTTTTCTTTAGTCAGAAAGGCAATCTCACCACTGTTTATACTGCCCTCTAGTTCAAAATAGTGGTGTCTTTCTTCACAAATGTCTCGGTAAGTTCCTAAACTGGGGGTGTAGAATTGAAAAAAGAGAAATCCATTGAAGAGAGCTCTTAGATTCAGATACTCAGAAATATTGTTACATAGATGAATTCCAACAAATATGAAATATCACCTTCGTCGGGAATAGAAATGGCAAAGCAGACTGTGTAGCTTGGGGAGTCACAGGTGGAATGGAGAGGTTATGTTTCAGTGGTCTGATCACCACCCTGAACTTTTTGATTTGCTAAAAGGACTCACAAAACCCAATAGAAGGTTATATGCACAGCTAAGGTTTATTACAGTAAAAGTAGCACAAGCAAGAGAAAAAAGATACTCATTGAAAGGAGTCCAGAGATGTCAGGAGCAGGATTCTGAGTCTTTCCCCTTCTTTGATCACACAAAATGCACTTTCCTCTCTAGCTGGGAACTGTTGAAATGCATTCAAAGTGTCTTTGCCCAGAGAAGCCTGCTCAAGGCTCAGGAACCAAATTTTAAGAAGGACTGACCATGTAGGCACATCCTGCTATGCAACCAACCTGAAATGTAACTGAAATTCAGAATCCCAGCAGTGAAACCAGGAACATCATCAATCTTGATGTTTGCATAAATCAATCTTGACAAGTCCTGATGAGCTGATACAGCATGCCCCATGTCTCCAGACATCCATGACAACATCATCAATTAGTAACATAAAAAGCATCCTGAGGGCTACATTTCCAAGGGTCATCACCAAGGGTCAATCAAAGTTCCAGACTCCTCTGGAAACATACAAGGATTGAGTAACCAGACCTGATGGACTCTGTCTTTACATCTCTGTTGACATGTCTGGGAGGAGGATGGGAATGCAACACAATGATTGCCTTCCCCTGCCTGCTCTTCATCCCAACCGAAGAACTGAAAGAGAAGACAGCAAGCATTAGCCTTTGATGTTCTAAAACATGGCAGGTCTGACACCTAAGAAATCTTTCTCCTGCTGTTTGGGGACAGTAAACTGGAGGAAGGTGCTATGGAGAGAGGCTTTGTCTTTTTCTCAGTGAGTAGATGAACCGAAGGCCAAGCTTATCTTGAAATCCTTAAACAAGGAGGATCCAGCCAGGTTGTTCCTTCCAGGCACCTTGGGGATGCCCAGAAAGTATATCAGCAGGGATGGCAGGAACTTAATACTTTACCTATCTTAGACAAATTATTTTTAATTATTTTAATTTTTTTTTTTTTTTTTTTTTCCCGTATGCGGGCCTCTCACTGCTGTGACCTCTCCCGTTGAGGAGCACAGGCTCCGGGTGCGCAGGCTCAGCGGCCATGACTCATGGGCCCAGCCGCTCCGTGGCATGTAGGATCCTCCCGGACAGGGGCACGAACCCGTGTCCCCTACATCGGCAGGTGGACTCTCAACCACTGAGCCTCCAGGGAAGCCCTAATTGTTTTAATTTTAATTGCACAAATAATACATATTTATTGGAGAAAATGAGAAGATACAGAAGCAGAGAATAAAAATTAAAAATAATCACATAACATCATATTATAAACATATCCTGAAGTCCACAGATTATTTTCTAAATATGTGATTATATGCCATAAATATTTTATCAACTCCCTTTCACTGTTTAAAATGTATCACAATCATTTCCCACATCCATAAATATTCTTTAAAAAATTTGTAGTTGTGCATTCTTCTATCGTCTGGAAATACTATATCTTTAACCAAATTCTTTTTTGTTGACATCTACTGGTACATTGCTCTGATCCTTCATATATCTCATACATTATTTTCTTAGGACAAATTCCTAGAAGGAGAATTTTGGAGTGAATCTGGGGGCACATTTTTAAGGGACTATGAAAGAATGTTTTAATTTGCCATGATTTACATGTCTGGCTTTGGGGAATCTTTATGGACAAACTGAGAGCATTTAAGATAAAATGAAAACCCATAGGGGACCAGCTTTGCCAGTTCAGTTCTTAGATCTCTGTGTGCAGGTGTTGCTAAGGATGTTGACTTTGAGCTCCCTACTCACAAAGACAATGTCTTTTATTTTTTAACATCTTTATTGGAGTATAATTGCTTTACATTGTTGTGTTAGTTGCTGCTGTATAACAAAGTGAATCAACTATATGTTTACATATATCCCCTTATCCCCTCCCTCTTGCATCTCCCTCTCACCCCCGCATCCCACCCTCTAGGTGATCACAAAGCACCGAGCTGACCTCCCTGTGCTATGCGGCTGCTTCCACTAGCTATCTATTTTATATTTGGTAGTGTATATATATCAATGCCCCTCTGGCAATTCGACTCAATTTACCCTTCCCTCTCCCTGTGTCCTCAAGTCCATGCTCTACATCTGCATCTTTATTGCTCTCCTGCCCCTAGATTCTTCAGGAACTTTTTTTTTCTTTTTAGGTTCTGTATATATATGTTAGCATACGGTATTTGTTTTTCTCTTTCTGACTTACTTCACTCTGTATGACAGACCCTAGTTACATCCACCTCACTACAAATAACTCAATTTCATTTCTTTATATGGCTGAGTAATATTCCATTTTATATATGTGCCACATCTTCTTTATCCATTCATCTGTTTATGGACACTTAGGTTGCTTCCATGACCTGGCTATTATAAAGAGAGCTGCACTGAACATTGTGGTACATGACTCATTTTGAATTATGGTTTTCTCTAGGTATATGTTCAGTAGTAGGATTGCTGGGTCATATGGTAGTTCTATTATTAGTTTTTTAAGGAACTTCTATACTGTTCTCCATAGTGGTGTATCAATTTGCATTCCCACCAACAGGACAAGAGTGTATCTTTTTCTCCACACCCTCTCCAGAATTTCTTGCTTGTAGATTTTTTGGTCATTCTGAATGGTGTGAGGTGATCACGGTCATTCTGAATGGTGTGAGGTGATATCTCATTGTAGTCTTTATTTGCATTTCTCTAATGATTAGTGATGTTGAGCATCCTTTGATGTGTTTGTTGGCAATCTGTATATCTTCTTTAGAGAAATGTCTATTTAGGTGTTCTGCCCATTTTTGGATTTGGTTCTTTGTTTTTTTGATATTGAGCTGCATGAGATGCTTGTATATTTTGGAGATCAATCCTTTGTCAGTTGCTTCATTTGCAAATATTGTCTCCCATTCTGAGAGCTGTCTTTTTGCCTTGTTTATGCTTTCCTTTGCTGTGCAAAAGCTAATAAGTTCCATTAGGTCCCATTTGTTTATTTTTGGTTTTATTTCCATTTCTCTAGGAGGTGGGTCAAAAAGATCTTGCTGTGATTTATGTCACAGAGTGTTCTGCCTATGTTTTCCTCTAAGAGTTTTATAGTGTTTGGCCTTACATTTAGCTCTTTAATCCATTTTGAGTTGATTTTTGTGTATTGTGTTAGGGAGTGTTCTAATTTCATTCTTTTACATGTAGCTGTCCAGTTTTCCCAGCACTAATTATTGAAGAGGCTGTCTTTTCTCCACTGTATATTCTTCCCTCCTTTATCAAGGAAAAGGTGACCATATGTGCATGGGTTTATCTCTGGGCTTTCTATCCTGTTCCACTGATCTATATTTCTGTTTTTCTGCCCGTACCATGCTGTCTTGATTACTGCAGCTTTTTAAAATAGTCTGAAGTCCGGGAGCCTGATTCCTCCAGCTCCATTTTTCTTTCTCAAGATTGCTTTGGCTATTCGGGGTCTTTTTTGTTTCTATACAAATTGTGAAATTTTTTGTTCTAGTTCTGGGAAAAATGCCATTGGCAGTTTGATAGGGATTGCATTGAATCTGTAGATTGCTTTGGATAGTATAGTCGTTTTCACAATGTTGATTCCAATCTAATAACATGGTATACCTCTCCAACTGTTTGTATCATCTTTAATTTCTTTCATCAGTATCTTATAGTTTTCTGCATACAGGTCTTTTGTCCCTTAGGTAGGTTCATTCCTAGGTATTTTATTCTTTTTGTTGCAGTGGTAAATGGAAGTGTTTCCTTAATTTCTCTTTCAGATTTTTCATCCATAGTGTATAGGAACGCCAGAGATTTCTGTGCATTAAATTTGTACCTTGCTACTTTACCAAATTCATTGATTAGCTCTACTAGTTTTCTGGTAGCATCTTTAGGATTCTCTATGTATAGTATCATGTCATCTGCAAACAGTGACTGTTTTACTTCTTCTTTTCCAATTTGGATTCCTTTTATTTCTTTTTCATCTCTGATTGCTGTGACTAAAATTTCCTAAAACTTGTTGAATAATAGCAGTGAGAGTGGGAAACCATGTCTTGTTCCTCATCTTAGTGGAAAAGGTTTCAGTTTTTCACCATTGAGAACAATGTTGGCTGTGGGTTTCTCATATATGTCCTTTATCATGTTGAGGTAAGTTCCCTCTATGCCTACTTTCTGGAGGGTTTTTATCATAAATGGGTGTTGAATTTTGTCAAAAGGTTTTTTCTCCATCTATTTAGAAGATCATATGGTTTTTCTCCTTCAATTTGTTAATACGGTGTATCACATTGATTGATTTGCATATATTGAAGAATCCTTGTATTCCTGGGATAAACCTCACTTGATCATGGTGTATGATCCTTTTAATGTGCTGCTGGATTCTCTTTGCTAGTATTTTGTTGAAGATTTTTGCATCTATGTTCATTAGTGATATTGGCCTGTAGTTTTCTTGTTTTGTAACATCATTGTCTGGTTTTGGTATTAGGGTGATGGTGGCCTCTTATAATGAATTTGGGACTGTTCCTCCTTCTGCGATATTTTGGAAGAGTTTGACAATGATAGGTGTTAGCTTTTCTCTAAATATTTGATAGAATTCACTTGTGAATCCATCTGGTCCTGGGCTTTTGTTTGTTGGAAGATTTTTAAGCACAGTTTCAATTTCAGTGCTTTTGTTTGGTCTGTTTATATTTTCTCTTTCTTCCTGGTTCAGTCTCAGAAAGTTGTGCTTTTCTAAGAATTTGTCCATTTCTTCAATGTCGTCCATTTTATTGGCATATAGTTGCTTGCAATGTTCTCTCATTATCCTTTGTATTTCAGCAGTGTTAGTTGTTACTTCTCCTTTTTCATTTCTAAATCTGTAGATCTGAGTTTTCTCCCTTTTTTCTTGATGAGTCTGGATAATGGTTTATCAATATTGTTTATCTTCTCAAAGAACCAGCTTTTAATTTTTTTGATCTTTGCTATCATTTCCTTCATTTTCTTTCATTTATTTCTGATCTGATCTTTATGATTTCTTTCCTTCTCCTATCTTTGGGGTTTTTGTTCTTCTTTCTCTAATTGCTTTAGGTATAAGGTTAGGTTGTTTATTTGAAATTTTTCTTGTTTCTTCTGGTAGGACAAATTGCTATTAACATCCATCTTAAAACTGCCTTTGTTGCATCCCATAGGTTTGGGGCCATCATGCTTTCATTGTCATTTGTTTCTAGATATTTTTTGATTTCTTCTTTGATTTCTTCAGTGATCACTTGGTTATTTAGTAGTGTATCCTTTAGCCTCTCTATGTTTGTATTTTTTACAGTTTTTTTTTCCTGTGATTGATATCTAGTCTCATAACATTGTGGTTGGAAAAAATACTTGAATTTCAATATTCTTTAATTTACCAAGGCTTGATTTGTGACCCAAGATATGACCTATCTTGGAGAATGTTCCATGAGCATTTGAGAAGAAAGTGCATTCTCTTGTTTTTGGATGGAATGTCCTATAAATATCAATTAAGTCCATCTTGTTTAATGTATCATTTAGAGCTTGTGTTTATTTATTTATTTTCATTTTGGATGATCTGTCCATTGATGAAAGTGGGGTGTTCAAGTCCCCAACTATTTTTTTGTTACTTTCGATTTCCCCTTTTATGGCTGTTAGCATTTGCCTTATATATTGAGGTGCTACTATGTTGGGTGCATTAATATTTACAATTGTTATATCTTCTTCTTGGATTGATCCCTTGATCATTAGGTAGTGTCCTTCTTTGTCTCTTGTAATAGTCTTTATTTTAAAGTCTATTGTTTCTGATATTAGAATTGCTACTCCATCTTTCTTTTGATTTCCATTTGCATGGAATATCTTTCTCCATCACCTCACTTTTAGTCTGTATGTGCCCTAGGTCTGAATTGGGTCTCTTGTAGACAGCATATGGGTCTCTTGTAGACAGCATATATATATATATATATATATATATATATATATATATATATATATATATATATATATATATATATATATATATATATATATATATATATGGGTCTTGTTTTTGTATTCATTCAGCCAGTCTATGTCTTTTGGTTGCAGCATTTAATCCATTTACATTTAAGGTAATTATCAATATGGATGTTCATATTACCATTTTCTTAATTGTTTGAGGTTTCTTTTTGTAGGTCTTTTCCTTCTCTTGTGTTTCCTGCCTAGAGAAGTTCCTTTAGCATTTGTTGTAAAGCTGGTGTGGTGGTGCTGAATTCTCTTAGCTTTTGTTTGTCTGTAAAGGTTTTAATTTCTCCATTGAATCTGAATGAGATCCTTGCAAGATAGAGTCATCTTGGTTGTCAGTTTTTCCTTTCATCACTTTAAATATGTTCTGCCACTCCCTTCTGGCTTTCAGCATTTCCTCTGAAAGAACAGTGCTTAACCTTATGGGGATTCCCTTGTATGTTATTTGTTGCTTTTCCCTTGCTGCTTTTAATATTTTTTCTTTATATTTAATTTTTGATAGTTTGATTAATATATGTCTTGGTGTGTTTCTACTTGGATTTATCCTGTATGGGACTCTCTGCACTTCCTGGACTTGACTGACTATTTCATTTCCCTTATTAGGGAAGTTTTCAACTATAATCTCTTCAAATATTTTCTCAGTCCCTTTATTTTTCTCTTCCTCTTCTGGGACTCCTATAATTTGAATGTTGGTGTGCTTAATGTTGTTCCGGATGTCTCTGAGACTGTCCTCAACTCTTTTCATACTTCTTTCTTTATTCTGCTCTGCAGTAGTTATTTCCATTATTTTGTCTTCCAGGTCACTTATCCATTCCTCTGCCTCAGTTATTCTGCTATTGATTCCTTTTGGAGAATTTTTAATTTCATTTATTTTGTTGTTTGTCATTGTTTATTTGCTCTTTATTTCTTCTATGTCCTTGTTAAATGTTTCTTTTATTTTCTCCATTCTATTTCCAAGATTTTGGATCATCTTTACTTCCATTACTCTGAATTCTTTTTCAGGTATACTGCCTATTACTTGCTCATTTGTTAGGTCTGGTGGGTTTTTACCTTGCTCCTTCATCTGCTGAGTATTTTTCTGTCTTCTCATTTTGCTTAACTTACTGTGTTTGGGGTCTCCTTTTTGCAGACTGCAGGTTTGTAGTTCGCATTGTTTTTGGTGTCTGCCCTCAGTGGTAATGTTGGTTCAGTGGGTTGTGTAGGCTTCCTGGTAGAGGGGACTGCTGCCTGTGTTCTGGTGGATGAAACTGGATATTTTCTTTCTGGTGGGCAAGACCATATCTGGTGATGTGTTTTGTGGTGTCTGTGAACTTAGTTTCATTTTAGGCAGCCTCTCTGCTAATGGGTGGTATTGTGTTCCTGTCTTGCAAGTTGTTTGGAATAGGGTGTCCAGCACTGGTGCTTGCTGATCGTTGAGTGGAGTTGGGTCTTAACATTGAAATGGAGATCTCTGGGAGAGCTCTCGCCAATTGATATTATGTGGGGTCAGGAGGTCTCTGGTCATCCAATGTCCTGAACTCGGCTTTCCCACCTCAGAGGCTCAGGCCTGACACCCAGCTTGAGCACCAAGACACTGTCAGCCACACAGCCAGTTACGTGGGTGGTTTTTTTTTTTTTTTTTGCCTTTTGGGAAGTCTGAGTTCTTCTGCCAGCACTCAGTAGGTTTTGTATAGGAGTTGTTCCACATATAGATTTAGTTTTGATGTATTTGTGGGGAGGAAGGTGATTTCCACATCTTACTCTTTGGCCATCTTGAACGTCCTCCCTTAAATGCAATCCTTTAATACTGTATATTTGTTTATTATTGCAGAACAGCAGCTTTTCAGAAGACACTCTTAGTGATGACAACTTCTTTCCAGGTGTCTTCACTCTGTTCTCTTGGTAACTGCAGCCACCTTTCTCAACAGCTAAGCCTCAGTGCTCTGCTCCCGCCTTAGAACAAATGGTCAAGCTCCTCAAAGGCAATGTCTTGACATAAAACGGGACCTGGAGGATTTCTCTGGGACAGGAAACTTCCTCATCCTCACTGGCAACATTTTACCCTAGTGACACTGAATTTATTTTATTTTATTTTTTAGTAATAGAGAAGTGAGCAAAGGATGGATTATTAGGCAAAAGAAAATTGATCTGAGATCCGAGGTCAAGATGCTCTTCCATATAACGTTGTCTTTAACACAGGAGCTCATTGAGGAGAGAGAAAGATTATGAAGATATTGAAATGTCTTTTCTTCATTTGTATTATTTCACCCTCAACCACAAATTGTATCTACAGAATTGCATTAGTTTTTTGTTAGGACATTGTGATTTTTCCTTGGGGGATTTGAAACACATTCCTTCATCATTCTCCTGATATCTCTTAAGTAAGCCAGCTGGCATTGGTGCTACTTTGTACTGGGATCTATTCCTTTACTTTCAATTTTTCTCCTTGGGAGGATACCACTGTTGCTGTGACAAGTCAGAAAAAATAACAGACTATACCTAGCTTTCTATTTTTAAAAGCATGAGGATTTAATAGCTGCGCTTTGAAGGCCAGGTCCTTACATTTACTTAATATATTTTTTAAACTATACAGATTATACAAATATCTTCATTTTCCCTCTAATAGTTTTAGTTGCTTAGAGTTCTCTGAGAAGTAACATCATTCATTCCCAACAGAAGATCAAGCCCACATGAAAAAGTATAACTTATATTCAAAATACCAATAAGACCCTAATATTCATATTAAAGGAGTTGGAATTGAACTTGCCAGCCTTTCAAGCTATCACTGACGGCTTCCACTCCATTACCTACCCTTTTCCCATAGTAGCCAATGTTGCTATTTCTGATATTTATTTTTTCACATTGATAACCATGCTCTGAATGCAATAAAGGAAGCATCAGTTGAGGAAGATGAGAAACCTCCAAATTATCTAAATAATATGGGCATTGCTGTTAATGGTCTGTACCAAAAGGGCTTCGAAATGAAACCTGAGGGGGAAAAAGATCCTGTGTAATAGGGTAGCTACTCAAAATCTATTAGGACCCTTTTCCCATAGGGAAAGAGAGAAATCTTGTTTTTATAATGCTTTAATTTTTAAAAAATTTCTTTATAGTTACTGAGTAGGCATTATTTATTTTTAGCATTGAAATGAGGAACAATAATTTTATGACACTGGAGAGGAAATGCTTGAAAAACAATCTGCAACCCACAGATGGAAGAACTAGAGAAGTGCCTCTAATTACCTGATTATCAAAATATGATGTTAATAAGACAAAGACCACAGTAGCTCCTAAGCCTGATACAACCCCCTAATCCCCTGGCCAAATTAGAGAAAAGGAGAAACTACATCCTTTAACTGCAAGCTTTGCCAGTGAAGGTGGCAGTTGTTCTGTGCTTTAGCTAAGTGTATTAGGTCACAGTGAATTTCCATTTGTTTTTCTCCTAGGGTATAGATAAAAGCTGTATAGATAAAAATCTTCCTAGGCAAACTCCCCTTCATTTCAATGCTATGAGTTTTGGTAAGTCAAATGCCTTAAGTCTAAATACTTAAACATCTCAGGTCAAACTCTCTCTATAAATGTGTAATCTGGACGCAGGTGAACATTTTATATTTAGTGAGAAAAAGTAAAGGTCATTTAGCTCTTCAAGGCATGTTTTTAAATATTCCAGTTTCCCTAGGTGCCAACTATTTGTTTCTTGAACGACATAGGTATTTTACATTCACTAGCCTGGAAAGGTCATTTCCTAGAAATTTAATTCTTTTAAAGTGAAAATGTCCATGTTTCTCATTGTTTATTTGGAATATGACATATGTTAATTTACCTATAACATGCCAGAATTAGATGTGTGTGCTAACTTACACAAAGTTCACAGCCTTGAGCTGTATGCTGGATGAAATTCATACCTGCTTTTCCATGTCTTTATGCTTCACTCCTGTCAAACACTGGTTTTCCAACTTCGTTTCTTTTGTTATTAAACACTGAAATGTTACACAGACACACAAGACAAAAACTCCATTAATTTCATATCCCGATATTTTTTGGATGCATACACACAAAAACCCATCAACACAAGATTTCACTTCTTAAAGCATCTACACTTTTTTAAAATATGTTTTTAAAAAATGAGATGAAATGAAATTAACCCTTCTTTAAAATGCCTTTCTATAGTGATTAAAAACATGTATTTACAAAACAGTTGATAAAAATTTTCCTTTGGAATGCACAGGAAGAGAGGTAGAGGCAACAAGGTGTGAATCAGATGTGGCTTCTTTCCCTCTTGCTTCACCAAAGGCTGGTTTCTCCTTAGGTTTAGTGACTATTTTCTTGCTAGCCCATCTTATTAAGGTTCTTGGTTAGCCACTGCTGCCTCTTCTTCTTTTGCACCCTCTTTCCCCTTAGTTTGTACTTTGCAGTCTGAAGATTTATTTTTTTTCCTGCTGCCTTTCTGGTCCATCTCCCCTGGGGTTCTCCCTTCACTGCCCTTTAGGCCAACCTGACTTTCGTCTTGGGCCCTTTGGTAATGGTTGTCAAGAGTGCAGTACAGCCAGAACATTTGAGAATCTGGGCTGCCTGGGGCATTGCCACTGCCCTTGTTTTTTCAGTAGTACCACTTTCTGCTTCACATTTCTAGATAGAAAACTTCTTTTTAAATAGGCAGTCATTAATATTGAATCTCTTTAGTTTATAGGAGAAAGAGAGCCTCTGCAATCCATACTGTAACCTGCAATTTTGGAGTGTGATTCATCTCAAGACGGTCTTAGCCTATTGAATGATTTTTCTCTTCCAAACAATAATGATGTTTATTCGGGTGGAGGATACTTTTTTGTAGGAAAATCCTTAAATATAATTTTTTTATTCGTTTCTTGTCTGCCTGAAGGCCTATGGAGAATTTATTTTCTAATAAATTCTATAAATCCTAAGTCACGCCCATCCATCCCTCCTTTCCATTCCTAATTCTGTCCTTCTTAGTAACTCTGATCTAAAGAGTTGACCTGTAGTAATACAGCCTGAAAACTTGTTTCCCTGACTTTGATGTAGAAAGGCAATGAGACTTACTAGACCACTACTTTTCATCCTATTTCCCACACTAGTCCCAATACTAGTCCCAGCTGAGCTGTCAGTCTGGACAAGATCAGTTCCTCTCAAGCATCAATGTGTGTGTGCATGGCTCAGGTATCTTGTTGGAATGCAGATTCTTGTTCAGAAGGTCAGGGTGAGACCTGGGATTCTGCATTTTTAGCAAGCATCCTGCCATTGCTCTAGTGCACAGACTGCACTTAAACTCTAGACGATCTACTTGCTTATTGCCAAACATGCTTGCTCAGGGCTGCTCCTCATTTCTGGAAGAACTTCTAGTGTCTATCAAGATCCTCCCTAGCCTTCAAGTCCCAGATCAATGTCACCTTCTTCATTAGGTCTTTCCTGCTCACTTTCTCAATTATCCAAACAGCACATCTAATTCCTTCATAGTGAACTCTAATGAAGTCATAAGAAGTCACTTCCATGGCAACTTTCCTGCTTTCACTTTGTTTTGTGTGTGTGTGTGTGTGTGTGTGTGTGTGTGTGTGTGTGTGTGAGCTTGTCTCACCTCTCTGTTTAATTTTAAACTCCTTGGAGATTGTTACCCGTCCAACCCACTGTTATTCATTCTACTTCATTGTGTTTAGAGCAATGGTTCTCAGGCTTCAGAAGCATCAGAGTCACCTAAGGTTAAGTAAAACACAGACTGCTAGGCCTTATCCCAGAGGTTCTGATTCTGTTGGTCAGGTGGGGCCAATGAATTTGCATTTCTACAATCTAGCCTTTCTGGGAATGCTATTGGTTAAAGGATTGCCCTTTGTGAAGCACTACTGTGAGGTAAACTTTTGGATTTAGATTCAGAAAAGCCTGGATGTGAAACTCCAGTTTCTTATGTTATATCAGGATACCTTTGAAACAGTTACTTCTTCTTTCCATTCTTACTTCTTCACCTGTAAAATAAAGATTTTGATATCTTTTAGGATTTGGGAAAGAAATAAATAAAAATGTACATAAAGCTCCTATTTGTTATTCATTAGCTTCTTTCTCATATTCTTAATAAAACCTCAATGTCGCTTCCACTGGGTTGTTTTCCGGTCATCCCTAGGTAACAGTAGGTCTCTTGCAGTGGGCTCCATGGTTTTTCAGTGAGTCCCTCATTTCAGTATTTTTTACACACTTTATTGTAATTACTTCTTTAATTGTCCATCTTTTTATCTTTGATAGATAAACTGTAAGATCTCTGAGGGCAGGGGCCGTATAAATGCTAGGACCTACCAGTATTTTGTCTGCAACTCTTAGAGATGCTTAATACAGAGAAGGAACACAATAAATATGATTGAATACAAAGAAAAAAAAGATGAGAGAAAATATTGCATCCAATGAAATGGGAATAACAGTACCTACCATACAACATTATTTCCAAGAAAAATATCTAACATAGTTTTGGGCATGTTAAAGGCATCCAACAAGCACTAGTTATATTTCTACAGTAATAATGTATGAATATGATACCCATACTCCCAAGAATTTCCAGAACTAGATTTTAAAGTAGTTTTGTTCTTTTAAACAAAATCAATGTATTAACATGTGATATAAATTTTCTACTTTTATCATCACTTATTATTATACTTATTAATTGTTATTATAATGTTATAGAATAATAAATTCATGCATTATAATATTTGGTGTGGACATTGACGTCACAGGACAGAGTCCAGTGAGTAGTTAAAAAACACTCTCCAGAACACACTACTGATTCCAATCCTGGCCTAGTGACTCACTTAGGAAAGTTACTGAATTTCTCTAAACTTCAGTTTGCTCTTCTCTAAGATGCAGTCATTTATAATAACGACTTCATAAGTGTGTTATGAGAATCAAATAAGAAATGCAGGTAAAGTACTTCAGCTAGTGCTTGGTACATACTATATACTCAATAAACACTGATTCTTTATAATATGATCATAGTTTGTATTAAATAAATGTTTTTTGGATAAATTAAGAAAAACAAAATGTATAATATTTGATCAGAAATCTGGCCAAATGGTTCTGAGAAGTAGGAAAAGGGAAACACCATATTTATTGGGGTATATCTGTTATTGTGGCAACTTGTATTTTCTCTAATTAGCCAGGATATCTCCTATCTTATGTGTTCTGACAACTTGACTTTGGTACTCTTTTCATTGCGAGATGGGTCCTAGGCATCTGGATGGGTTTGTGACTCGAGCAGAATGTGGCTTCCTAGGTGGGGCATAAATGGTGACAAATTCTTCTATTTGGTTCCCTTGGGACACTCATTTTTGGAGCCCTGATCCACCAGGGAAGATGTCTGAGGCCACTATGCTATGAGAAAACCCAGCCACATGGAGGGTCCACCAGAGTCTTCTGGCTGACAGTCCCAGCCAAGGTTCCTGCCAACTGTCAGATCAACTGTTAAACACGAGAGTCTGATTTATGTGACTTACATGAAGATGCTTCCTGATGATCCCCGCCTGTAGCTGCAAGTCACCCCCATCTTTAAGTTCTCCCATCTGAGATTGTAGACGATGGAGCACATACAAGCTATCTCCACTGACCACTTCCAAACCCCTGACTCACACAGCGTCCAGGATCATGAGCGTTGTTTTAAGCCACTAAAGTTTGGGATTATTTTTTTTTTTTTTTTTTTTTTTTGCTGTACGCGGGCCTCTCACTGCTGTGGCCTCTCCCGTTGCAGAGCACAGGCTCCGGACACACAGGCTCCGCGGCCATGGCTCGCGGGCCCAGCCGCTCCGCGGCATGTGGGATCTTCCGGGATCGGGGCACGAACCCGTGTCCCCTGCATCGGCAGGCAGACTCTCAACCACTGCGCCACCAGGGAAGCCCTGGGATTATTTATTACACAGTTATGGATAACCACAACAGTTACTATATACTTAATTCACTTATTACATGTCCATCACAATATTTTGAGGCTTTTATTACAATACTCAATTTACCAGTGGAGATACTAAGTGTTAAGGTAGTAAAATACATTTTACAAGGGAATCAGCAAGTCAATGGTGAAGCTGCGATTTTAACCCAGATTATTTTGACTTTAAGGTTTATGTTTTTTTTTTTTACTATCCAGGGGAAGATATTCTAATCTTCTCGAAAATTCATTTTTAAAAGTAAAAATCTTCCTAAAGGCCTTGCTTATTATGTTAGGCTATGCTTGATTTCACTTAGGTCCTCAGAAGATGGTAATTTTCACAATCAACCAGAACTATCGATGACAAATGTCTTTCTAAATTCAAAGCTGCTAAAATTATCAAGTCCAAGGCTGTCATCTTATTTTCTGGATGCACCCACGTGCCTGGTTTAGGGAGGGTGGATCTCAGTGTTTACCTAGGATGAGCTGAAGACATCACATTTTAAATCACATGGATAATAAACTTCCCAACTAATTCTTAGGCCTCACGCTGGGGAATATTTGCAATATGTTCAATGAACATTCATGGTACATGGTGTGTGTGTGTGTGTGTGTGTGAATGAGAAAGAGAGAGAGAAGAATGTTCAATTATGATTAATAACACCAGGTAGCCAGACACAGGAGTCCATAGCATTTATGGCCTTAAAGAGGTTTCAAAGAAAGGATGAGACCACAAGGTACTCTACTTGATTTTCTGCTCAGTACTAGCCATTGCCTACAGAATAACATCTAAACTCCTCCGTATGAGCTAAACCTACACCATTGGCCTTAGTTCCCAGGATTCCTTTTCCACATCCTATTCAACACTTGGAACAAGTACTCCTTCCTCTGGAATTATTTATTTACATTTCTACCTCTTTGTACTGTGATATATTACTTAAGACCAAGGACTATCTATTCTGTTCATCTTTAAAGTCTCAACATCTAACTCAATGTCTAATAAAGAAATTAACAAGAAACTGTTGTTGAATTAACAAGTCAATCAAGAGTCAACACAAGTTGTAAAGTGGTAAAGGGGGTCCAAAGCAAAGAAAAGAAAATGTAGCAAAACTTCTCAAAATAAGAGTCAATGTAATTTGTGATAAATAAAAGACTTTCCCTTTCCTTCTTGTCTCTCCCCTTCAGGTGAAAAACAGCACTTTGGATAGAAAGTATGAAGAGCTTATAAAATACTTGAGTTGGAGGACAGAGTCATGGCTGGGGATCTTTTCTAGATGGAGGATGGCAGTTAATTTTAGGTTCTTTCTGGAGTGGTCTTCCTTTACTTTGGAGAAAGCCAGTACATAGTGGAGTTGCCTTTTTTTGGAGGAGGTGACAGGTGTACTTTGAAAAACAAGTAGGATGAGGGAAGATTTCAGAAACGAGGAAGCAGGAATCTGGCTGCTCAGGACAGCTTTTATCAATAAGATAATAATTAATAATAATTTACTGAGGACATAGTATGTGTCAGACACTAAGATAAGTGGTTTACATGTATCGCAGAGTTGAAGTTCCCCCAAATTGAATAATATGGGTCTTATTATTACATCTTCTTTACTTATAAGATTATATTCATTCTACAGAAAGATTATGAAAGATGCTAAAAGTCAAAACTTTTAATCAATTAGTATTGAGGTATGTGGTAGGCTTTCTGTTGAGAGTTGTCTATAGCAGCTTTTAACCCTAATCCACAAGGCTTTACCCATAATTCCAAAATTCCCCATATTCCCAAACCTCCAAAACTCTAAAAGTCAGACACTTTTTGTAAGTTTGTAGGAAATCACTAGGCAGGAAAACGGTCTGAACTGATAACAGATTATTATTATGCTTGCTTTTTTAAATCTTATTTGGTGTAAAAAGCCATATATTTGTTACAGAGATACTATTTGATTAGAGAGTTATTTGTCCTGATCCTCCTGGGGTGTCATCTGCCTGGTACTATCTTACTAAGATCCAAAAATGTGTGATTTCCAAAATACACCTGTTAGGGGAACCACTGATTGAAACTGCCCACCCTGGTCAGGCAACATAGTAACCATTGCATGAGTTATCTTGCAACAGGAGGTCCTGGTAAGGAATCTGGAACTAACAAGCCACCACCAACCCGAAGAACTTGGGAAAGGTCAAAAGGAGAGAGGAGACACCAGTTCATATGTCCTACCAACCTCCCAGAATCCTCCTTGCTGGAATCCATCTTGGCTGAGCGATGTGATGCATGTACCACCAGGCAGGACCCTGAGTCAGAATGATTGGCCAGAGACAACCCAGAAACTAATCCCATCACCATAAAACCTGAGACTGTGAGCCACGTCACAGAACAGTCCTCTTGGGTTCCCTTACCCTCCTGCTCTCCATCCGGGTGCCCCTTCCCAATAAAGTCTCTTGCTTTGTCAGCACATGTTCTCCTAGGGCAATTCATTCCCGAGGGTTAAACAAGAGCCCACTCTCGGGCCCTGGAAGGGGTCCCCCTTCCTGCAACACATCTGGCACCAAGGATTTCCGATGAGGAACTGTGGATGTTATTCCTCACCCTTTTTGTTGTTTTTTCTCTGCGGATGTTACCTGGTGGATATAAACAAATCTTGCCCCCTTTATCTGACAGCCCTCCCTCACTCTCCTTGTCCTTCTGTGCTATTTCCATACAATAATTCCCTCTATTTATATGCAAAAAATGTCTCCTCCTTCAAGATTCATGCATTCTAACCAAAACACACTCTACCCAACTTTGTAACTTCTGGGTCACTTTGCTTTGAAGATTCTAGCGCTGGTTCACAGTTTTTTTCTCTGTTTCTATGTCTGCCCTCATATTAGCTTAAGTTTATGTTTGTATGGTATCCCCAACAACGACCCAGTCTTAGTGTTTTTCTCTCAGTTTTTCAACCTCAATTTCTCACTACTACAAACCACATCCCAAACCTTGTCTTCACCTGGAACTGACTCCACATTTGAAAATGTCCACTTCAATATTGCTCATCCAGTCCCAACCCTCCAGCTCGTCTATTCCATTTTGCTCAATAAATTTGTTCCCTGATATCAACCAGCATCACTGTATCTCCATACCCCCAGTTTCTCCCAATCTATTAGTCCCTTTTCCTTATTTCCTTCCCTGTTCATTCCAAAGTTTATAGTCTTTATTTTTCTCTTGACAACACTCAGCAGCCTTATTCCTACTCTCCCTTTTCACCTTTCCAGAACTTTCGGGTCTATTGTGATCTTGCTATCACTGTCCACAAACTCTTCATACTAGATATTCTGAATTATTTCATGTTCTCCAAAGGTGCTTTGCTTTCTTTTGACTCCCTGATGATGTATGTACTTTCTCTGCTTAGAAAGCTCCTGTCCTTTTCCTTATTTTATATGTCAGGGTGTAGTTTAGTTGTCACTTTCTGTGGGAAGCCTCTTCTAACCTCTCCCTGCTCCCAGCTCTGGCCCCAGGAGATACCCCTACCAAGTACTCCCACAGTATTGTGGGCAAAGAATGTTACCTGTCTTATCAGTAAACAAAGGATGTTGCAGCCATCAAACCATCAGCCACTGCAGCTGCCCCCAACTGAGCACACTGAAGGGAGTCAGGATGGAGAAAAGCAGGATATTGGTCCTAGATAGTTAAGGTGCATATCAGAGGAGTGATTTCAGTGAGCCCAGACTCTTGCATCTCCCCAAAGAAAAGCACTCAATTCATTAATTTGAGATGTCTAGTTTTCTTTAATTAACAGTATTCTTTTGATATTCCAATGATCTGGCTTTGTTTGTTTGTTTGTTTTTCAAAACCTTCTATATATCCTGGTTCCTCCCTTGCCTCTTTAGAGCAATCCTTGAGAGCTATTTGAAAATCTGTCTCCCAGGCTTAAGTCCTCAGTATGTCTACTGAATAAAACATAATTTTCAACTTTTAGGCTGTTCATTTCCTTTTTCAGTCGAAAGCTTCTAGAGTGCATCTTTATCTTACATATTATCCTTGTTTATTTTCTCATCTGACTCCCTCAGGCACTTTTAGGATAAGGACTATGTCCCTTTTATCTTTGAATCCTCTTCTTTCAATACTAAAAAATGTACTCTTTGTATATATATAAATGAAAAGAGATACTATCAGAAAAGATTCTGTTAAAGTAATAAAAACTGTGAATCTGTGTGAAACTTTATATTTTATCTCTCAGCCTAATGAATCTGGTCAAGAGAAGTCTAATTTGAATGCAAAGAAGGTGGGTTTTGCACAACTCCACCTTCCCAGGTCTCATCAAATTCTCAACAAATGTTTATTTTAAAGAACGAATAAATGGCTTTATGTAGCCAAAGTAATCATGAGTAAGTCTTTGTAGTTTATAGAATTGAAATATTGCAATTATGCTGGACATGGCTCTCTGAGCCCCATCACCAAATAACCCACTTTATGCCCTATCATGATTTTGCACCCTTGCCAGAGTTGGCTGAATAAGAGTTGGCACCTGGCTAGGATGCAGCCATTTAGAAGCTGACCACCAGCCGTGATGATACCTGGCATGGCAGCTCTGCCTAATAGGGCCTACTGAGTGTTACACAGTGACAGGTGATCTAGTCAGATACTCTCCTGGGAATTTGGAGAATCACCCAGAGACTGAGTAAGTAAATCAGAAAGGGGACTATGTTGAATCCTCAAAACTGCAGACCACTAGTTTAGGGGATACCACATCCCCTAGATGTGGTATTCTAGATTGCTAGAATCCCTGAGGATTCCAGAGCTGTTGTTGAGACCTACACACTCAGGAAGTGTGGTTGCACAACAGGGGATCTGCTTCCAGTGTTTCTTACCTTCTACTTTTCTTTTGATTAAACCTCCTATCAAATGAGATAACTAAACATGGTACTTTATGTGCCTGTGTTCCTTGCACTCTAAAAACACCTTACAAATAGTTGAATACAAAAACCACAAGGTTGAAGCTTTTATTCCTCTCATTGACAACCTACCTCCAGTGCCTAGATCACTGCCTGGTACATAGAACACTTAACTTTTTGACTTAAGTATTTGCCAAATTTATAAATAACACATTAATTTAGCCAATATTCTATAATCTCAGAATGGAGTCCTATTAGGTTGAGCTCTGGTATCTGACTGCCTATGTTTAAATAGGAGATCCTCCACTTACTAGACTTATGACCTGATTCCTTCTCTCTGGGGTTTACTTCAGTTTAGTTTAACATGTAAAATCAGAACACTAATGTTACCTTATGAAGTAAGGCAAGACTGTTTCAGAAATGCGATTAGAAAATCCATGCAGAACTGTGCCTGGCATATTGTAAAAACTCAATAAATGTTGGTTATTATGATACTTTTATCATTCAATGCTAGTTTTTCTTCAGCTATAATTACCCTGGATAAGATAATCTTAATAGAGATAGGGAACACAAGTTTGCAATGTAAAAGAAAGAATAAAGGCCACAAATCAGAAACCATAGTTTCTAATCCTTCTCCTGTCACTAATTAGCTTTGTGATTTTCGACAGGTTAGTTAAGTTTTTGGTCCAGTTTTCATATTTGTAAATTAGGAGAGTTGGAAGGGGAGTCAGAGTTAGATACTATCGAAGGTCACTTTCAGCTTTAAAATTCCATGATTTTACATGGAAAGAGCAGATTTTTAAAATTCATACTGTTATGTATTAACAAATACAATTAACATTTGTTTGGGGAATAATGATTGATTCAGGCATGATTTTGAGCTTTGATTTATTTGGGTACTTAATTGTCAAGAAGGGAGGGAGGCACACAGACCAAGAACTATTTATATTATAAAATTAATTCAATTCCCATGTAATAACTAAATTGTTCCCATTCTCAGTGCTATATTAATAGAGGGTGTTCAATAAATATTAACTGAATGACTGGTGTGATGTCTTAAGTAGATTTGATTGATCAATGAATAACAGTTAAATCTGTTAAAACAGTCAGATTGGGTGTAGCTTAGTTTTGGCAAGAAAGAAAAGGTATATTTTTCAATTCAATTGACTTCCTTTTTTTCTTTCACTTGGTTATTAAGACATCTTGTAATTGAGGTGGCAGAATGAACACTTTTTGTAAAGTCTATCTAATTTTGACAATAATTACTAATTATGCTGGTCAGGAAGATAAATGAGACCAGTGGGGCTGTCCTTACTTGAAGGAATGGACAGACAGATCTCAGGGGCTTGGACCCCAGAGAGACCCATTTGGCTGTTAATCAACAGCCCACACCTTATTGATGGGCATTTATTGATCTAGTTCATATGATGACCTCAGGTCCCTGGCTCTACAACTTTTGCCCATGCTTGAGGAAGAGGGCTCTTTGCAAAGCTGAGGAACTAGGCAGCCATTTCCCTCCATTCTTGCCACTCCTCAATGGATGTCATAATCAAAGCATCAGTCTTCTGCTTTTCCAACCCACAGACCCCTAGCTCTCCAGGAATCCCTTAGAACTAATACTAATGATTCCCTCAGAGGACTAGCTCTTCAGATAATTTCACATAATCCTTTCAGTGAGTTTAGGTTCTGAAAAACAAAAACCAGGAAGTAAAATTGGAAGTTACTCCTACTTTTCTCATTTCTGCAGCCCTCCTCTGAGGCAAGGGGGGCACCTAGAATCTTGTCTGCCTAAATAGGAGAAGGAAAATACTGGGAGCCAAAAGTAAATTAAAATCTCAAAAAAATAATTCTACTACAGGAGGTGCATACTCAATAAGTGACTTCCCCCGAAACCTGTGGTAATGAAATGGAGCAGGACCCTGTGGTCCTTGTCCCCCATGTCCTCAGCCTGCCTTTGTCTGTGGAAAAACTTTAGTGAAAGAATAAGTTTAATCAGAGAAGTGATAAAAATACAGAAACAAAGGAAAACAGTAAAAAGAGACCAAATAATAATAGTTTAGTCATCAAGCATAGTCAAGGACTTTTAGTTCCTCCTTAAGGGCAGTAGGTAATATTCTGAGCCACATCCTCTGAGCTGTCTTGTAGATACTGAAGCCCTCACCAGGTGGAAGAAGTTAACTACATGATGACCAAGCTGTAGCCATGACATAAGCTACCACAATTCCGAGAATTGACCTCAAAGAAATGGAAGCAAACTGATCCTGGAACTGAAGATTAACTGTACCTAAAACAATCAAGATGATGCTGGTCAGACCACCGATGACCAATTTCAAGATGACCGTCAGAGCTGACTGTATTGTTTCTGCATGTAGCCCTCTCCCTCTGTCTATAAAAGCTCTTTCCCCCTGATTCTCAGGGGAGGGGGGAGTCGGCCTTTGGACAGGTGTCCACCCTCCCTACCACCGGTTGTCGGAATCCAAAATAAAGCAAATTTTCCTTTCCACCAACCTGGACTCTTTATTGGCTTTTGAGTGGCGAGCAGCTGGATCCCCCTTTTGGTTACAGTAACACTTGTTTAAAGTTCTCCTCAGAATTGCCTGTCCTAGCTTTATCTTTTCAGGATCATTTTAGCTGGGAACTTTGCAAATGCATGGGGCTATTAACCAAAATGAACCTAGCCAGATGTGTCTTATTTTAATATTATAGTTAGTTTTTTAATTTACATATTCCTTTACAAGCACAATAGGTCACTGTGAACGCCCTGTAATACATGGAATGCAAATATTAGTAATAGCATTACTAACACTATTTATAATAAGATAGACGTATAATGAAAAGATTTTAAATGACTGGCCAAACTCAAAGTTACTAAGGTGAAGAAACAGGAATGGGGTCTTCAGAGTCTAGTGCAACCCCTCCACCTCTGTGACTCACCTTGCTATAAGTGGCCATCGGCTCACCTGCTGGAGGAATAGAATGAGCTAAGCTGTCAGGACACTAGCAATTAAATTTTGCTTGACTGAAGACAAAGAGGAAACACCATTTACTAGACACTGAGAGACACAAAGCCTACAAGAACTAAATAATGGTAATCAGCTGATAGATTAGGATGTGAAGTGCCTCTTCCAAATGTCTTTCTTTGTCACCTTCACATTCCCCACAGGAATTAGCCTGGTATAAGCCATTTTTTCCTGACACCTTGAAGGTTCAATCTATGAAAGAAAGACATACAGAAAGCTTCATAAACAAGTGAGCTGGCCTTTAACTTAAAGCTTAAAGCATAAGCACCAAAATCTTAAACTCATATGGTGGCGTCCCCAAGGTTAAAGTGTTGTGTACACATTTGTGGACTCTAGATTCATACCTGAAGCCTCCCACAGGAAATATATCACCTTTGTCTTATCTCTGTAAGAAAATTCTTATCTGCCTTCTGAAAGGAACTGAAAGTTTTAAGACTCTAATATTTTTCCATTGCAGAGCACAGGCTCCATACGTGCAGGCTCAGTGGCCATGGCTCACGGCCCCAGCCACTCCACGGCATGTGGGATCTTCCCGGACCAGGGCACAAACCCGTGTCCCCTGCATCGGCAGGCAGACTCCCAACCACTGCGCCACGAGGGAAGCCTTAAGACTCTAATATTAAATGTACTTCCCAACATAAAGCATATCTTCAAGACATTAGAAAATATGAAATTATACCATATTTTATACAATGCTTTCATTCTTTAAAACAAGATATTTAACATTTGATTGGATTATATTCTAACACCAAGCCAGATACTTGTTTAACCCTATGGACGAGTTTACTCTTCCTCACCACTCACTCCAGACCTGCTGCCATGTTCCACTCAGCCTACCTTGGAATCTCCATGATACTGAGGTGGTATATCCTGCTCTTTCCTATATTTCCTGGAGATAACCCTAATCAAGTTAAAAAAATACCCACACCCATATACATATGAGGAAACCTGGAGTACAGACATAACATTAAGTGATACATAAATCTATACATATATACATAACATTGTCAGTGGCCCAACTGGGAATTCAACTACATGATTCTTTCCCCTCATTCATCTGCCTCCCTCAGAGTGGATGAAGAAAGAGCATGATAATGATTTCTGCACTGAATCTCCTCTGGGGCCTTATTCATGTGATCCCCTTTCAACATTTGAGTACCCAAGGTGGCAGAAAGATGTATTCAGATGGTAGTCTATATTTTGTGTTCTTTGCCATAGAAGAATGAGAGAAAATAAGAGCTATTTTTAGTTTGTTTTCTGTATTCTCTCCTGTGCCATTCCAGAGGTAGTGCCTTTGTTTTGTTGTCTCAAGGGCTTTTGTACAGAACCACCTTCTTAGCTTTTGTGAAAGTCTAAAAAAATGGAAGTTTTCTGGTAAGGGGACAGAGGGATTGCTCTTTTAATTGGAGCGAGACAGTTGGGGTGAACATTTGAGGCTAGGAAAGGCGCAGTGTTTGGAGACCACAATATCCTCACAGGGGCTTGGGACAGTGCCAAATTTCTAAGAAGAATGGATGCACAAGTCACTTAGGGAGGCTGGACTGAGGCTTCTGCTCTTGACAATGTCCCCCTCATCCAATAACAGCAGAGAAGTAAGAGAGCCACTGAGCATCACAGAACCGGGTGGGTTTCAGTAATGAGCCTATGAAGGTCATCAGCGTGGATTGAAACTGGAGTGGTCATTCATGAATATTTTGCTCTGCATAAGTCATCTAGTCATTTGGAATCTTCCAGTAAGACTGATGTAAAATGTACCTTCAGGGCAGCATGAAGCAGACATGGAGTCAGATTAAGTTTAAGTAAAAGGAATAAAGCACCATAGACTTTCTCACATCCCTGTACGTGTAGCTGCAAATTCATAAGCACCGTATTATGTTACTGCCTCCAAGGCTGGCAAGGAACTCAGCTTTCTATGCCCTCCAAAGTGTCTGTCTGGCACCCTGTATTCTGAATGCTTTGTTCATAAAGTCTCTGAAACTGGTGCTGATATATCTTTATTACGTCTGGAGAAGAAAAAAAAATTCATGATACGTACATTTAAAAAAATGTTTCTCCACACCAAATATTTTCTTCTCTGTTTTCCATCTCCATAAAGGACAGAGAAAAAGAATGGGAGATTGGACAATGAAACAAACCAAAACTCCACTATAGCTAACAAATTAAATCACCATTTAGAAACCTTCACATGGGGGTTCTTTAATCCAAAAATGCAATTACCACTACTGCAGTTATTCTAAATTACAATTGCACAAGGTAAAATTATTTTTGAATGTGGTGGTCTATGAAAAAGCCAACCCCAGCGAGCACTGCAGGGATCCTCTCCAACTGCAACCACACCTACTGTTTCAAGTGTATATAGAATATTATAGTAAACCCTCATAAAAAATAAACCCCTCTAATACTGGAGGGGGGAAATCACTATGTGTATACAGCAGTTTTTAAAGAAATTGTACCATTGTATAATAAAACTTTGGATTATCATACTCAATAAAAAAGCAATACTAATGATGTCTTTATTAGAATGACAAAATTCAAGGTGAACCTGGGCCCATCAGTTTCTCGAAATTACTTCTCATAAAGAGTAGCTGTACCCCAGGGAAGAGCAGCATGTGTTGTCCTAGAAGGTGCAGAAAAGGCAGTGAGTGCTTTGCAGGCTTTTCTTTGATCTTCTCTTTACTCAGACCAAAGCTCACACCAGTAGGGGGTGGAAGGCACTAAAGCAGGGTCCTTTAGCCACTGAGGCTTAAGAAGTGATTGCAAGGACAGTAGGGAAGTCAAAACAGGCTTTCATTAATAAAACCTCAGGTCTCCTTTGAAAATTTTTCCATCTCCCATTTACAGTACAATGAACCTGATATGATCCATATCCAATCTTTTTCCTACATCACTAGCCTAGATTCATTTGTTAAGCAAATAAATGAGCGAACAAAGGCATACTCAAATGATCTAATGTTTTCTCATTAGTAGCTGAGACTATAAACGAAAAAAGAGAAAAATAAGAAACTTCTAACATACACAGTCAGATTGACCACTTATGGGGAATTTATTTTTTTTTTTGAAGTTCTGAACAATGCATCAAGTTAATGTCTTGAATGAAGAAGACAGCATCTTCATTTTGCTTATCTTGAGTGGACCCTGACAATGATGAACTTTACCTGAGCATCATGCTCCTGGAAAAGTGATAGTTAAGAAATCCTCCATCACTTTGTGTTCTGGTAAATGGCTCATTGCTAAGAATCACCCTTCTCTATCTGACTTAGATAAGATTCAGGGAGGAGCCCTTGTTGCTATGACAAGATCAGACCCTGTATATTCCCATTATTTATCTCACAAGTGCTGAACTTCACTGTTTGTACCTACTGTGTAACCTTGACAAAATGCCCTTTCATTTAACCAAACTTTAAGTAGGCATCTCTCGTCTCTCAAGGCCTCTGAACTTTGGCCCAATCTTAAGCTTAGGCAAGCACTGTGGGATGATCCATTAATGAATGGCACCTTCTGAAAAAACCTTTTCTGTTCAACTGTCTGTTCATGCCACCTGCTCATATTATTCTTCCACACCTGGTTCTTTCTAGCCTGGTTTACTGTCCCACCTAGAAAAGAAAAGCCCTTTCTACCTGATCTTTGAGGCAATTCTAGATCTTATGGCTGGAGTGTTCTCCCACTGTAATAGTCTTTCTCCATTAATTGAAATAGTTCTCCTTCCTGAACTGAAATATCCCCTTTCCCCTATTTCAGTAGTCCCCTTTCCTTTGTTATAATAATCCCCCTCCCGCGTTGCAATAGTCTTTTTGAATCAAGCCTCTCCTTAACTAAATCCAGATTAGTTTTTTATTTGACAGCTCTCATGGGTCAGCTAAAACTCAAGCTTAATCGTTTGAGTGAAACTTTTGGCGAGTTAAATTTAAACCACATATAGTAATTCTATGAACTTTAGCAAATATTTAGGAAAATTGAATTTACATTGATTGTTATTTTCCCTCAAGCACTCAAAGGGACAAAATTTAAAAATCTGCTGGGATTTCATTGAGTCTAGAAAGAAAATTGTGGAGAATGAATACCTTTAAAACACTGGGTCTTTCCATCCTTGAATACAATATAACTGTTTCTTTATTTAGATCTATGTTGACCCCCTTCACCAGTGTGCAGTGTTCATCAGATAGATAATGCTCTGATTTTGTTAAATATATATCTAAGTACTTTATTTTTTGCTGCTATAGCAAATTTTCTTTTTAATTTCAAATCCCAATTTTCTATTACTGGTGTATAGGAATATGACTGGCTTGGATATTGACCTTGTATCCTAGAATCTGTAAAATATACATTATATAATGCAAACTCATGTGTTTAAAAAAATCTGCACTATTTAAGGTTGCTATAGAAATCTTTCTATTATTGGGGTACAGTTGCTTTACAATGTTGTGTTAGTTTCTGCCGTACAATGAAGTGAAAAAGCTATCGGTATACATATATCCACCCTCCCTCTTGGACCTCCTTCCCACTCCCCACCCCCATCCCTCCCACCTAGATCACCACAGAGCACTGAGCTGAGCTCCTTGTGCTATACAGCAGGTTCCCACTAGCTGTCTATTTTATACATGGTATTGTATATATGTCAATTCCAATCCCTCAGCTCATCCCACCCTCCCCTTCCCCTCCGCCCCGTGTCCACACGTCCGTTCTCTACATCTGTGTCTCCCTGTCCTGCAAATAGGTTCGTCTGTGCTATAGAAATCTAACCAAACTATCTGCCTCCACCTGGATGTTGAATTATTACAGGGATAAGGAATAAGCAATATATTTTAAAACCTGATTTAATTACCATTTCCTCTCCCACCTTATTCTTGGTTTCTCATTAATTGGTTTTACCTTTATCTGTAAAAATAAATAATAAATATTGAGGCCTTTAGGGTCTCAAGATTTCCTAAGGACAGGTAATAGTTGTTAGTAAAAGGTATTTGCATCCAGCACAACACCATTATTGACAATTTTTGCCTCTATGATTTGAAATTGTTGATACTAAGAAAGGAGGTGTCAATGTTGTATTTGAAGAAGTTCGGTTGATTTTGGTAGCCATTATTATTATTTTAAAATTAATTGATGAAAAGAAAGTCTGAAATAAACTGGCTCTAGAAATTTTTTGACATGTCCATAAATTCATTGAAGAAAAGTTTCTAGCGGTGGCAAAACATTTTTTTTTTGTTGAAATTCCTCATCAGTTATGAGGAAGAGAGGGAGGAAGGAAAATCATATGGGCATAAGTATAGAAATAGAAGATTAAAGGACCTGAAAGTATAAAAATGGAGAAAGTCTGATGTGTGTGTGTTCATATATTTGTGTATGTGCTTATATGTACATATATATATATTTAAAATATATTTTTCTTTTAGCTTAAAGATATAAACTTTCTTCATTTCCAAACAATTGTCCCAGTATACACCTAAATGTATTTTTAAATAAACTAAGTAAAATGACCATTTTCTCTATTGCTTAGTAAAACACAAAAGCAAATTCTAGAAGCAGACTTAGCCATTTGACTTACTTTTGTAAAGAAAATATTTATCAAGCCATCTGCTTTCTTTAGTAACTATATGCAGAATGAATCTATTAGATTTGATGATAAAGAACATTAACAAAATATTTAAGAAACAACTTCCTTCCTTTTAACCTCATCCTCAATATGTTTTCATTTATATTTCAAATATTATATAAGAAGGTGAACTGAGGGAATATAGGACATTTCAACTCTGTTTATAAAACATAAAAATGGTATAACTTTTATGTAAATGTCCACTATGGCAGAAGAACTCCAGAAGACTGGGAAGTCTGTGATTGAGAGGATTATCAGAAGTGAAAATTGGAGGCCAGGTTGCCCTCCAAAGTCACTTTCTTTATTTTTAATGTACTCTTTACAAATTTCTGATTTCACTGAGAATTAGGAACAGAAATCTCTATGCCCTCATCCAGAAACATCACATAGACAAAGATGCCCTAGGAGATGGTAGCCTGAAAGACGGTACACTCGATCTCGAGGATAAAGACGCTGGGAAAAGAAGCTTGGCCACAACTAGTAAAACCAAATTTAGATTACAGAGGGATAAGGCAGTTGCATAGGCTCTGAACCACAGGCAAGGTAGATGTCTGATCGAATCAGAGGATGACACTTACTGGTACAGGCACCTGCATCTAAACAGAAGGTGACCTTCAGAGATCAGCCACTGTGCCTACCACTTACATGGAAGCAGATATTACCCTCTTACCAAGGTAATACCTTTCTGGCCCCACAGAGAAACAATGAGAGAAAGAAAAGAGTCTTTCTTCACACATGAAATTAAAAAATAAATCGGACGACTTTATCTGGTGCTTTCTCTGTACAGCATTAACATTCCAGTCTGATCGGCCAACTCTTTGAACAATGGAAAGGACATCTACTCATCTTAGAGGATGCCCCTTGTTTGAAGCTTGAAATTTTGATTCTAAAAGTGTGAAAGTGTTAACTAAATCAGCCACATACATGAGTCCACAGCTTTGATATTTGTTTTTACTACTTCACCTCCCCCTCGCTGTATTGAAATATAATTCACATGCAATAAAAGATACTCATTTAAGTGTAAACTTAAATAAATTTTGGTAATTGAATACAGTCTTGGAATAACCACCAAAATCAAGATACAGAAATGTTGTCAGTGTCCTAAACATTTTTTTTCTTGTCACTCATCATAGTAGATCCCCTCTCCCAGTCCTTAGCCATAAGTAACCACTATGTACTGAATTTTTCACTTAGTATGATTTCTTTTTGAAATTCATCTCTGTTGTTACATGTATTAATATTTTACTCCTTTTCACTGTTGATGTTATATGGATAGTCACATCATCCACCAGTTGATGGATATTGAGTTATTTCTAGATTTTTGTTATTATGACTATTGAACATTTGTTTGCAAGTAATTGTGTTTTCATTTTTATTGGGCAAATAACTAGGATTGAGATTGCTAGATTGTATCATTAGCGTATGCTTAATTTTGTAAAAATAAAAAAATAAACACAAAAAAAACCCCAAAAGACACACAAAAAATCTGCTTTACTATTACCTAAAGTTGTGGTACCATTTTGCATTCCCACCAGCAATGTATGAGGGCTTCTTGCCAATACCTGGTATTGTCAGTCTTTTAAACTTAGTCATTCCCATTGATCTAAAGGGTATCCCAATCGTGGTTTTTTGTTTTTTTTTTATGTTGAGGGTAGGAGTTTAGTAATTTATTTATTTATTTTTGCTGTGTTGGGTCTTCGTTTCTGTGCAAGGGCTTTCTCTAGTTGTGGCAAGCGGGGGCCACTCTTCATTGTGGTGCATGGGCCTCTCACTATCTCGGCCTCTCTTGTTGCAGAGCACAGGTTCCAGACGCTCAGGCTCAGTATTTGTGGCTCACGGGCCTAGTTTCTCCGTGGCATGTGGGATCCTCCCAGACCAGGGCTCGAACCCGTGTCCCCTGCATTAGCAGGCAGATTCTCAACCACTGTGCCACCAGGGATGCCCCTCAATTGTGGTTTTAATTTACAGTTCCCTGATAAGTAATTTTCTGGATTGGATTATGTCTCCCCAATGATATATTGAAGTCCTAAGACCCAGTACCTCAGAATGTGACTATTTGGAAATAAGGTTATTAAACATGTACTTAGTTAAGGAGATTTTATACCAGATTAGAGTGGCCCTTTAATGCAATATAGCAGGTGTCCTTATAAGAAGAAGGCCATGTGAAGGCAGAGACACACAGAGAGAATGCAATATGACAATGAAGAGAGAGATTGGAATTATGCAGCAAGCCAAGGAACACCAAAAACTGGCAGCTAACCACCAGAAGCTAAGAGAAAAGGAAAGAGTCCCATACAAGTTTCAGAAGGAATAGGCCCACAGGGCTGTGCCAACACCTTGATTTTGGACTTCAAGCCTCAAGAACTGAGAAACAATAAATTTCTATTTTAAGCCATCCAGTTTGTGGTAATTTGCTACAATAATTCAAGAAAATTTATACAACTAATGATGTTGAATATCTTTCCATGTGCTTACTGAACACTTGCATATCTTATTTTGTGAAATATCTGTTCAAATATGTGGCCCATATTTTAATTGGGTTCTTTTTCTTATGATTAAGTTGAAAGAGGTCATTATAGATTCTGGATCAAGTCTTTTGTGAAACATATGCTTTACCATATTTTCTTCTAATTTATGACTTGACTTTTGGTTTCTTATCTGTCTTATGAAAAACAAAATTTTTAAAAATTGAAGTCCATCTTATCATTTTTCCTTCTATAGTTTGTGCCTTATTTTAAAAAACTTTTCCTTTCTCGGTATCATAAAGATTTCTCCTATCGATTCTTCTGGAAGCTTAGCAGTTTTAGCTCTTACTTTACTATTATGCATTTCAAGTTGATTATTTTTGGTATGGGTGAGATAAAAGTCAAGTTTTTTTCTTTTCTTTTTTTTTTTTTATTTCAAATTGATAGCAAGTTGTCCTAGTACAATGTGTTCAAATACTACCTTCTCCCTACTGTATTGCCTTGGAAACTTTGTTAGAGTCAATTGACCATATAAATATGGGTCAGTTTCTGGACTTTTCTATTCTGTTCTATGTCATTTGAATATTGAAGAAAGTTTTCTCATGATCAAATGATATGATATTATCATGTTTCAATCACGTGGCAGATTTAGCTAGACTGTCATCTTTACAGAGTAGTAATAACTGGAATCTGGAATATATTTCAAGGATGCTTAAACATTTTTGTCAACAGCCAAATCTGTTGGGATTGGAAGATCTCACCCTAAGAAATCAAGCAATCTTCCAGTGTTAAAATGTCACTTTGAAACTTCTTTTTTTCCCTATGTTCAAATGCACTATTTTGTAATTTTTTCCCTCTTTTTATTTTAAAAATAGGCTCAAATACATTCTTAAAGAGTTAAAATATTTTCCTCTATTGCCTTGTGCTATTTAGTATGAAAGATTTCCTCAAAGTGAAGGTGCAGAAACTTAATTATCTGAGGGATGTGTTCCTTGGGAAAGCCGAGTATAGCTCAGGTCATGAAACCTGTTGGTTGAAAGTGGCCAGCAACAGAGCACTATCTAGGAGGGATGGGAAGGCACTTGGGAAGGTATATGTTAATATCGGTGAATTCCTGGGCAGACAATAAGCCAAATATTTTTTCTGTTAAACACAATGAACAAGAGTTCAGTTGGAGAAAGTTTCGAAGAAGGTACATGAGTCTAATCAGCAGTCAGTATAAGCCAGAGCATTCTGGTTGAGCCTTGCTATACATCTTACCTAATGTGGATTTGAATTTAGAAGAGCTGAGTCCTTAGTTTGGATGCAGGCTTTGTGACTTTGGTTAAGTCAGTGAGATTCAGTACCCCGATCTGAAAAAGATTGAGTTAATAATATCTCATAAGTTGTCATGAAGTTCAAATAAGATGATGGAAATCCTGGTTAATAATGAATCAAATGGCTCAAATCTGCTTCGAGTACATTTAAAATTATTAAGTGATATGAAAATGGTGTTTAGTATTTTTATATGAAAGGAACTATACAGAAGAAAGGAAGTGAAGACTTTTTTTTTTTTTTTTTTTTTTTTTTTTTTACCAGTTAGATGACATTTGCTTTATGCTCTTCAGGTTTAAAATGTTTATGAGAGGGCTTCCCTGGTGGTGCAGTGGTTGAGAGTCAACCTGCTGATACAGGGGACACGGGTTCATGTCCCAGTCTGGGAAGATCCCACATGCTGCGGAGCGGCTAGGCCCGTGAGCCATGGCCGCTGAGCCTACGCATCCGGTGCTCCACAATGGGAGAGGCCACAACAGTGAGAGGCCCACGTACCCCCCCCCCAAAAAAAAAAGTTTATGAGATAAAAAGCATTTTTTTTCAGTTTTTATTTTACAAGTAAACAAACGTGGACAGTTTATATTTTGCTATTCATTTGAAGGAAACATGACTTAGGTTGCAGGAGAACTCAGAGATGAGCTTGTTCTCATCATTTATAGGTAAGAAATGGGTGTTCTCTGAGCTTAAGTTATGATCTCCAAACCACCCAGCTGCTGAAGGACAGAGATGGTTTCTAGATTCTCACATTTTTGTTACTGATCTAGGATTATGAACAGAATACACAGGAATATAATTTATTTCCTTTACCCTATCTTTCAAGTTTACTCAATAGTAATTATGTCATCTAAAAGGTAAACCACAGAAAAAATATTAAAAATTATTAAAACACACTGTGAACCAAAAGAAGATATTAAATATTGACACACTGAAATGCAGAAATGTTAAGTATAAGGTACAAAGTCACAGAATAATTGAAAATCATTGCTGTACCTGGAACGTTTTGGGGCTGTTAATACATCCTTGGTCATCTTTACAGATATCCTTCTGTAGACCAGAGGAGGCACCATCCAACTAGTATGGCACAAATCGCACCCCAGGAACTCCTCTCCAAATTATACCTCCATCACCACTACCACTTCAGTAAGCAATGTCTTCTTAGCTGACTTTATGTTGACTTTGTTGCCTGACATTGTTCCAATATGAACTTTATTGAGATATCTTTAATTCTGTTCAATAAATATTCATTGAAATGCTGTTTGCTATGCACCAGCTAAACTAGACTAAAGGGTGTTCCGTGCTGTTGAACAGGCTCATTGCCCTCAAAGAATTTCTGACACAATTGAATTGAGCAGATTATACCTAAATAAGCATAGATGCATAGTTCAATATAAGACAGAGTAAAATAAGCTCTGGGGAAGGAAGATATATAAGTTATAGTGTTGGAAAAATACTTTCTCCATGAAAGTGTTCATGGAAATACTTTCATGGAGAAAGTATTAGAGGTCAATTTTGTAAGATGAGCTGAATTTCAGGATGTCTTGAGTCTGAGAGGAAGGAATGCCTACTACACATCTCCATCTGGAGGCACATCTTAATGCCTATGGAACAGAACATGTACAAATCTGAACTCAGATTCTTCCCCCTCTGGTGTTTCGTACTGTGGTTAATGACATCTTTGTGAGGGTCTAAGGTTACAAACTTGAGATTTATGTTTAACTCTACTTTTTTTTTTTTTTTTTTTTTTTTTTTTTTTTTTTTTTTTGCGGTACGTGGGCCTCTCACTGTTGTGGCCTCTCCCGTTGCGGAGCACAGGCTCCGGACGTGCAGGCTCAGCGGCCATGGCTCACAGGCCCAGCCGCTCCACGTCATGTGGGATCTTCCTGGACCAGGGCACGAACCTGCGTCCCCTGCATCGGCAGGCGGACTCTCAACCACTGCACCACCAGGGAAGCCCTCTCATCATTTTATACTTAAAAGATTTCAATAACTTGACCTCCCATACTTGTCTCCCCCTTTAAATAGCCCCCAGTGATCCCCATCGCCTCTCATTGATACTGTTGTTTAGTGCCCTCCTACACTATAATAGGATTGGCAGACATCACAATAAATTACTTTTGAGATTAGTTTATAAAAGGCAACACAACTTCTGTCTCTTATTCTTTCTTTCTCTTCCTTATATTACTCACTCTGGGGTAAGCCAGTGGTTATGTCATAAGGACACTCTATGAGAGGGGCAAGTGGTAAGTAACTGAGATCTCTTGTCAATAGCCATGTTTGTGCACCATCTTAGAAGTGGATCCTCCAGCTTTAATCAAGCCTCTGGATGACTATATCCTTAGCCAACGTCTTGACTGAAACCTCATGGAAGACCCTGAGTCAGAACTATCCAGCTAAGGTCCTCTTGCTTTCCATGTCTCTCAGAAACTGTGTGAGATAATCCATATTTATTGTTTTAAGCTGCACGTTTTGGGAAAAATTTCTATGTGTCAATAGATAACTCATACACTCCTTGTGGAACTTAATTTTCCATATTGACACTAAAGTTACCTTTTTATTAAAAAAAGGATCAACCCATTCTCCATCATTCTATGATGTAATACTTCTTATATTGCTTTGTCATAATGTCATTAAGATATGTGTGCATTTAGTACAGAACTTGATAAATAATAATTATTCTAAGGATTTGGGATACAGAGCATAAAGCACGGAAGTAGGGATGAATGGATTACATTTGAAGAGTATTTTGACTGGATCATAGGGGAGTAATTGGAGATGACCTGGATAAATCGATTTGGAGGTCCATTGTAATGGTTATTGAATACGATAAAGGAGGAATTCACAACAAATTTAATTGAGGTCAGGAATTTGTACAATCCATGAGAATAGTAATTCAGTAAGGAGAGAACCTGAGGGAATATATCAAAGCACTAGTAACTTGAAAGGAAAATTCAAGCTAGGGAAGGAAAGGTTATGCACACAGATCATGATCCAAAGGCTGTGTGTGTATGTGTGGATATGTCTGTGTATGTGTGTGTGTTTGTATTGTGACTTTGTGATGGGAATAGAAGTGTAAAGGAAAGACGACCTAAGGTTCTTATACTAGGTAGAGAAGAGGATACTGCAGAAGAATGCTTAAAAAAAAAAGAAGAATGTCAGAGATTGTCTTTCTTTTCAAGTCTGGCAAATTGAACAAGGGCAGCATGAGAGAAAAGGCAAGGGCTTTGGAATTCAACAGACCTGGTTTGAATTCCAGTTTTGCCATTCAGTGGCTGTGTGATATTAGAGAAGTTAATACCTGTGAATTACAGTTGTGTATTTAAAATACAGAGAATAACATTTTCCCTCCAGGATAAATGTAATAAAATAAGCACATGGAAAGAGGCTTGCATGGTGCTGGCACAATAGCACTCATACCAGGGGAAGGTCCATGAATGCTTCCCAGCACTTGCCATGAAGGCCTACTGTGATTGTGGAGTTCTGATTTATATTCTAGAGCTACAAAATAAATGGGCAGAATTGTTTAATGTACTAACTTCTGCTCATAAATTATTTGCAAAAAGACCCATCCCCAGAGGAATTTGGCAGGGCTCATTCTGAAAGCTTATGGTCCCTGTATATTGACTAGCAAGTAGTCATTATTAGTGTCTCATTTTCTAAATCATACAGCTGGTAATTCCATGATCCCTTGTGTTCATGGTGCTTTTCAATCTTTTATCCTTGGATTGCTTCCCACTTGATTCCTGTGCCCATAAGATCAGAAAGAGCATCTCTGAGAACTGTAATGTGCTGACAGAAAGAAGGCTAGAAGACCTCCCCCTCCAATCATAAATTGAGCCTGGGGGCAGTGTTTCTTGTTCTTAAGACCTTATTCCTCTAATGGCACCCACCCAAGATTTTGAATTAAATGACGATGTTATTTATTTAGTAAAGAATATTTTTAGAAGTTAACACTTCCTCTGAAACATAAAATCTATCCATTTAATGTATGCATATAGAGAATTTGATTTCTCCCTACCTGCATACTTTTCAGGAAACCATTTTTCAAATTGGAATTTGAGGGGACTAAAACTATATATTAAAATTTACCTAGATCACCAATGGCCATAATAAAACAACACATGATCTGTAATTCGTTGTGGAGGAGCAACAATTCAACACCTCACATTCCAGCTGCCTGTAATGATGGAATACAACAAATTGTGAAACTTGATGCTTTATAATGGGTTGGGTATATGAAAGCAAAATCACTAGTTCATTCTTTTTAGAGGCTGATGACTGAAATTCATTACTGATCATCAGGTACATCTTTTGGCAAGAAAAAGGTTAATGCTCTCTCTCACTTGCCTCTGTTTCCAGGAGAAATGGAGGCTTTCTCTTTTATCATACAGAGTCCTTATATCTTGGAATTTCTTCATGCCTTTCTGTGACACAAATTGGATTTTTATAGATCACTTTTTTTTTTTCAAATTCTGTTTATAGATTTATAGAAAGAAGGAAAAAAACGAATGGGTGTAGTGTGGGGTGGGGGGTGACTTTTTCTCTTGGCTTTCTCTTTTATTGTCCATCATTGTTTTTCTTTTTTTAATCCACATTCATAACCAAGAGCAATAACATAAAAATCGATAAGCAAGAAGGTAGGGTCTCACCAGCCATCTCAAAGAATTTAAACTTTTTTTTCAACATCTAGTTTAGAAGATGTCAGTTGAAGGCTAAATCAATGCTTAGATATGTGACTTTTTTGCACTAGATGCTGAGGTAAAAGACAGACTTGTGCTTCATTTTGCTGGTACCTCCTGCCAGGAGAAGTCTAGAAAATTTGAAATTAGGCAAATGTCCTCTTCAAACTTCCTAAAAGGATTTACCTAATTATTCTTCAGTTAGGTGTTTATATAATTTTGATAAAGCATTAGCTGATAACTAACTTAGATATAGTCCTTCCCAAGGATGTTCATAAAGTCTTCCAGGTCCCAAGGAATTGGGGTGGTATCGGGCCAGTGCTACAAAATCGTGAGTAGTTAAAAAACAGGCTCTGATGTCAAAAGGCTCATGTCACCCCACCACTACCTAGTGTGATAAATTCCTAGTTATTCAGATTTTTCACCTACAAATAAAGGTTGTTTTCTCTTCTGCCTCACAGGATCGTTGTGAAAACTAAACAAGATTATACAATAAAAATATCCCAAACTCAGCCATGAAGAAGTATGAAATAATGCCATTTGCAGCAACATGAACGGACCTAGAGATGATCATACTAAGTGAAGTAAGTCAGACAGAGAAAGACAAATGCCTTGTGATATCCCTTATATGTGGAATCTAAAATAATGATACAAATGAACTTATTTACAAAACACAAACAGACTCACAGACATAGTGAACAAGTTTATGGTTACCAAAGGGGATAGTGAGTATGGGGGTGGGGGCGGAGAGATAAATTCAGAGTTTAGGATTAACCTATAAACACTACTATATATATAAAATAAATAGCAAGGACCTACTGTACAGCACAGGGAACTATACTCACTATTTTGTAATAACCTATATAGGAAAATAATCTGAAAAAGAATTCCTACACATATATATACACATACATATATATATGTATGTGTATATATATATGTGTAATTGAATCACTTTGCTGCACACTTGAAACTAATACAACATTGTAAATTAACTATACTTCAATAAAAAAAAAAAAGAATAAGGACTGTAGCTATTTAAAAAAAATACTCCAAACTCAGTATCATTAGGGAACCATTTTGTCCCTGCCAATGGCCACCCTTAGTGGATGTGTTCTTCTTTTCCTCTCATTCTTCTCAAACTAGTCTAGTTGTATTTCTACCACTTGGAACCAAAAATGACCTTACTAATACACATTGCAAGAAAACACACACACACACACACACAAAGGGAGCCCCTAAAGTATGTGAAGATTCTAAAAGTGGCACACAAAGAATTTTAACTATAAAATATATTAGAGTATATTGTCAGGCAAACAGAAAATTTGATTAAATTTAAATAGAATTAAAGCATCCATTTACTGAGTTTTTTTTGTTGTTGTTTTTTGGGTTTTTGTTTTTTTTTGTGTGGTACACGGGCCTCTCACTGTTGTGGCCTCTCCCGTTGCAGAGCACAGGCTCCGGACGCGCAGGCTCAGCGGCCATGGCTCACGGGCCCAGCCGCTCCGTGGCATGTGGGATCCTCCCGGACCGGGGCTTGAACCCGTGTCCCCTGCATCGGCAGGCAGACTCTCAACCACTGCGCCACCAGGGAAGCCCTACTGAGTTGTTTTAACTGTTGTTTATGTCCACTGTGCTATTATATTGTTACATGACTCTTCTTTTTTTTTTTTTGCAGAAAATAATACATTCTTTTCCTTTTATCCCCCCATAAAGAAACTGTAGTATTTGTATACATAGAGAGTCATTTTGAATATGAATATAATATTTCCCGGGTAATCTTTTGTGAACTAAACCTCAGAAGAAGAGCTGCTAATGGAGGAAACTGAAAAAAAAATTTTTTTTTGCTTTTGTTCCCTCCCATTTTTCTTTTCTGTTTCTCACTGACTTTCTAATTCCTGTTTCTCACCTCCTGGCAAGCAAATGTTTCAGTTGTGGTATTCCATTTAAATCTGCCCCAGGCTTGTAATTCTCCATGCAGTTTCCTCCTCACTATTTCTCCTTTATTATAGATACTATTATTTTATTTATAAGATTTTAGCAAGCTTGCAGGAGAAAAGACTCTCTCTGAAGTAAGTAATTTTACGTTATAAATGACAATGCAAACATTGTCAAGTAGTTGTTATTGTTTTGAGATAATATTTTCAGAGATTATTTAATAGGACACATGGGATGGGAAGCTAGTTTTTTCTGAAATCTTTTGGAAGTTCAGAGCTAATTAAGTTGATTGGGATGAAAGATATTTAATGACCTTTGCCATTCCCGCATTTATGTCCTTCCTTTACTTCTAGTTCTTGAGTTCTTACAAACAAGTTACTACATAATTGCAAAAGTCCAGATCAATATAGAGTTTAGGGGAAAAATTAATCATCAGTGTTTTTAAAATAATGCAAAATGTAAAGTGTTTTATTAGCATCAGACTCTTTCCTGCTTACTTTAAACTAGAACTCTAAGAGCTTGTATACTTTTTATATGGCATCTTAGAGAATATATTTGGCAGCTCTCACAGTTTACTATGTATAAGAATCACGTTAATAGCTTGATAAAAATTTACATTCCTCCCGTCTCCTCCAGTGTTTATTTTCTTTCTTTTATCTATTTTTTATGTTTTTTTTCCCCACTGCTTCCTTCTGCTCCATTTCATTGCCCTGCTTCTCTTTTCCTCTCTCTCCTCATCCCATTCAGTAGATTTCTGTTGGACCAGGAAACTACATTTCTAACCAGCACCTCAGGTGTAGAAGTTGATGATCCTGAAACCAGCAGAATGCGTCTTGGTACTTGGTGGAGCACAGATTCTTCTATCTCGGCACAGAAAGAATTCAGAGAGAGAGTGACAGGTAAGGAAAAAGTTTATTAGTATAGGATGCTTGTAAGAGAAACAAGGGGGCAGTCAAGAGAGTGCCACCCTGAGAACTTAGTGGGCTACTGTTTTATAAACAAAGGAAAAGTGGGGAGGGGGAGAAGACCACTTTCTTCCTTATTCTTGAGTAGACGTCAAGCTTCCATCATTAGTTCCTTCTTCACATCAGGTGGGGGAGTTTTCTTGTCCGTACATGGTCAGATGGGGACTGATGTGATGCAATGGAAATGAGCAAAAAGGCAGTAACATATACTAAAATACGGTAAATCATCTCAGGTTTCATTATAATGTCACCTTTTAATGAATATTTTTGCTTTTAGTGTGCTCAGAGGAGCATGTCCTAGGAGTCATTAACTTACTGACTTTACTGGGCAGGATGTGGGTCTCGGTCCACCATTGTTTTATTGTTTTGGAGCATGTCTCATGCTTCTTTTGCATGGTTTCATTGCTAAGCAAACCTGCTTGGTTTTGTGTTTAATCAAACTTGCTTTCTTGATTAATCATTAAATTACAGGGGTCACCCATACTTTTTTCTCTACTTACAACACTTAAATAGTGCTTCTGCCTCCCAGCCTCTAACTCGTAGAGTCTGTGGGAGGGGAGGAACCCAACTTTAGTGGACACCCTTATTCTAAATTGTAAAATTACCTCTTCTCCTGAAGGTAAGAGGTTTACTTTTCCATTAGGTGGGGCCAGTTAGCAAATACAAATGGCCTTCTATCTCTCAACGTCCCCATCCACACTGGCTTTTAAAAGCTCTCCAGCCCTTTGTTTTAATGGAGTTGAGCTCAGACTGAGTTCTGGCCTCTCTTCCCTATTGCAATAGCCTTGAATAAATAAAGTCTTCCTTCTGTGTTTAACTTTGGTGCAATTTTTCCTTTGACAGCTGCTAAATAAACTTTGTGAAGCATCTCCCCATTCTATACTGGAGTGGTACATGAAACCATTATGCCTGTCAAGTGAATCTTTTAAGGTGAGACTATTTCTTTATTTGAGAGGTTTCAAATATATTTATGTCACACTGAAAAAAAATAGAAGTAAATTTCTCTAGTGATTATCATCATATCCACAATAGCATACTTTTAGAAAAGGAGAAATAATGACTTTAATATCTATTTTGGATCTCTGAAAGGAAAGGATCTAGCTTTTAAAACTTAAACTCAGATGCTCTAATTCCTTTTGGAGATGTCCCTAACAGGTAAAATCTTTATAATTTGTTGCTTAAGAGGCAACAATCCATTTTAAGGGATAATTTCAAGGGATTATCATGATCAGCCTTTGACTCCAACCTCTAAAATGGTAAATTCCATTAACTTTAATGATATTTTCTCTCATCATCCAAAATGGACAGATTGTACTTGTAGACTTTGTTGGCCCTATCGAGAAGATAATTGTGTTTATGTTTTGTAAGACTGAAAGTTCAGAAGTTTGAATTTTTGTTGCTGTTTTTTTTGGCTCTTGCTACTGACTCATAATTGGATTTTTTTTTTTTTTTTAATACGCTGGCCTCTCACTGTTGTGGCCTCTCCCGTTGTGAAGCACAGGCTTTGGATGCGCAGGCTCAGTGGCCATGGCTCACGGGCCCAGCCGCTCTGTGGCATGTGGGATCTTCCCGGACCGGGGCACAAACCCGTGTCCCCTGCATCGGCAGGCGGACTCTCAACCACTGTGCCACCAGGGAAGCCCATAATTGGATTTTGAACAAATCAACTGATGATTTTATTGTTACTGACTTTTCTCCCAGGATGCACTCTGAAGTCATAGACTACCTGGAAACTGTTCTCTGTCAGTAATAATCAAGAGTTATGCTCCCAACTAACATATTTAATAAAGAAAGAGAAATGTGTGTTAGGTTTCAGTGCACAGAGTAAAAGAATACTACTTGGTTAACACTCAGCATACATTCATATCAGATCCTTGGAAGCTATTTCGTATGCTTGGTGAATGCTAGTGTTTACACTGTTATTAAACTAGGTTAAATGCAAATTAATAAACACATAATTTAATATGTTTGTGTGTAAATACACAGAAAGACACACACACTATATATATGTCTGTGAGTGTGTGTGTGTATATATATATATATATATATATACACACACACACACACACCCAGTAATTGTTGTTAGATTATGTTTCTAATGAAATAAGAAATAAAAGTAGAATAAGAAATAAAAGTAGAATGCATAACAACAATCATGGTTACCACATATATCATTGTCAAATTTTGACACCATCTTTACTCTGTTACTTAAATGTAAGGAAAGTAACAATCCTAGATTTGGATTTTGTTGGTGTTGTCTTTGCAAGGATAGATATCCCCAAAGTCCCAGATGTAGCTGTTGAAAACAAAAGAAACAAGCAAATCATCAATATATAACAGAAACAGTGGTAGGCTTGAGTTACCTTGCAAAATATCATATCGAGGCTTAACTAATGATAGTACTTTATGACTAATTAATACTCAGCCTGATGATTAAAAAAGTAATTACACCTGACAATTCAACAGTAAGTACTAGAGCTTAGCAGACTCTAATAATTTGGGTTGGCGAATTGCTTCCTTAGGAAAAGAAAACCCTTTTACCTATGTCTGTAATGTAAGATCATAATTTGCTAAGAAAGAAAACAAAACAAAAAAATTAAAAGTTTATCCTGGAAGCACTGTATAACATACTTTTTTTCCTTCTTGGGGAGTCAGTAGCTGAGGTGTTATGCACCTTCAGTAGAAGCCAATATATGGTATATTTTGTACAAGGATCTCCAATAGTCTATTATGCATGGATTCTATATACATTTTTAATAGTGTATGCATTTCTTTGTGAAAACTAATTTTCCCTATGACTTCTGGTGAACTCAACTCCAGCGTGCTTTGCCACAGCCTGTCCTGTCACAGGTGACAAGGGCAAAGGGTTTGCTCATTAATACTCCAGGCCCCTTTTTATTTTGCTGTTCTGATGTTTAGAGGGAAAATTTTAGTATGAATATGGAAATGATGAAGTATTTCTTCTTGTGCTTAGAAGAACTTCAAGTAATGTCTTATTAACATGATTCCCTGAAAAACAAATCACATTTCCCAAAGCCCAGCATATTTTAAGTGGGAGTTCAAAGTTCAGGTAATATGCAATGAATTCTTAGCATACATTTGTAAACCCTGGAATTGTGGGTAAGTAAAATACGTATTAGTTGCTCTGATCAGGAATGGAGACACTGTGTTGGCTCTTTGGAAATACAATGATATTCTAAAAGACAAAGAGAAGTGATGATGCGAAAGAAAAGCAGTTTGCAACAGATCAGCAAAAGTGGAGTACTGTACACAGACCCACTTTGGATGTTTTTTTCCTATGAATTTTCCTTGATAAATGTCATCATACAGAAACAATGATACAAGTACAATTCATTATTGGGTTTTCTTTCCTTACATCCATTAATCTCCAAATGTATTTTTAAAATCATAGGTGATTCTAAATACAGAGTAAACTACATATTTTGGAGATTGCCAATAAATAGCTTCTGAAGTCACCAGTTTGTTGAAAAATGGGATTCAGATTGCATCTTCAGTCACTATAAAAGTGAGAGATAGAAGTCAGTTAACATTAATGCTGGACCCAAATTAATAAAGATAAGATGGTGGGGTTTCCCCAGGAGGAGGGGTGATGAGTACTCGGATGAAGGCAGAAAAGAAAATAGATTGACTGGCTTGAAATGAAGTTACTCTATGTTATTAATTTACTAAGCATACTCTCTTAGCAAGAAACATTATAGAATTGTTAACTCTTACAGGAAGACTGATCTTTACTTGTTCAGCAGAAAACAGGCTCTGGGTTTACAACTTGTAAGAATCATGGATACTCTGCTTCTCGGAGGCTCTTCTGTAAATTTACACAACATACTTTGGTAGGAAAAAAAATTCAGGCTTAGTGTCTTATGATAAAATGGGTAAGTAATCAAGCAAATGAACAGTTTCTTATGTTAGTTAAATCAAGTCAACTTCCATGAGCATGGCTGCATATAGTTGAGTCTGAATTTCGGGACATTAATTAGCTTGTTTAAAAACTTATGTCCACTAAAATTTATATCAAGATTAGAGGATAACTCTGCCCTCAAAATATTATTTTCTTTCAAAAAATAAGAGAAGAAAACTGAAACTAAAGGGGAGAAAGGAAAAACATTTATGAAAATCGTGAGCATAGACACATCCAAGCCTTCCGTATCTACCCCTGCCAATGGATTCCTAAATTTACAGGCTTTAAATAGATGGGGAAATGTAGAAATAAATGACATTTAACATTTTTAAAAAAAGAAAAAAATACCAGTCCAAGCCTAAAATTCTAGTCACAGTGAATTGAGAATGTAGAGGAAAAACAATGTTTTTCTCAACGACACCTGACTTCTTTTGAATGATCTTTAATTACCTGACAAATTGCGAGACATGTTATTTTAAGAACACCTGCTCCTCAAGAAACTGCGCTTTAGATGCTAAAAAGCAAAAGTCTATAAAAGGTAATTTTCCTAATGTTATGAAATTAGAGTACACATGGATGGAATTAGGAGTCCTTGCCTCTGTGAAAGAAGTACATTGTGCACAGAGAGAAGCTCTCTCCTGAGGCTTCTTAAATTTCAACTGCCATTTTTGATCATCCCAACAAAGACTCTTCTAGACCCTCAGAGTTCTATGTGATTTACTAGTTCGAGTTGGGCAATTTGTAAACTCTATGTATGTAACATGTATCTGTGTATGTATGTATGCATGTATCAAACTATCTATCTATCCATCTACCTATTTCTCTATCCATCCAATATTCTGCACTCAATTCCAATGTATGTTTTTTGTTTTTGTTTTTTCCATACCACCAAACAATCCTACAATTTAACTCAATTCTCATACTATCTACCTGGACATAGTGTCAAATCCCACAGGTTAAAACCTCAGTCCCATAAGACTGTGCCCCAAATCGCTTCAGATGCCAGTTACTAGTCTAGTGCTTCTCTGGTTCTGACTGACCTTCTATAGAGGGGAGGGTCCAATGACCCCCTCCTTGGGTTCGATTAATTTGCTAGGATGGCTTACAGAACTCAGAGAAATATTTTACTTACTAGATGACCAACTTATTAGAAAAGGATATTATTCAGGAACAGCCAGATCGAAGAGATGCATAGGGCGAGGTAACGTGGGAAGGGCACGGAGCTTCCATGCTCTCTTAATGCATGACTCTACCAGAATCTCTACATGTTTAGCAGCCCTGCAATTCTCTGAGCCCAATCCTTTATGGTGTCAATGGAGGCTTCATTACCTATGGATGATTGATTAAATCATTGGCCATCGGCAATAAATTCAACTCCCAGCCCCTTTTCCTTCCCAGAATGTCGAGGGTGGGGAGATGGGACTCAAAGTTCCAACTCTCTAATCACATGGTTGTTTCCCTTAGAAAACAAACCCAATTCTTAGGTGTTTTCCAAAAGTTATCTCATTAACATAAATTTAGGTGTGGTTGAAAGGTGTTTGTTATGAATATCAAGACACTTTTTACAGCTTTTATCATTGGAAAACTCCAAGGGTTTTAGAAGTTCTGTGACAGAAACAGGGATGTGAATACCAAATAAAATTTCTTGTTATAAATCACAATATCTCACCTTCATTCCCCTATCTATACAATATACATACTTTAAAAAAATGTTAATGCAATGAATTGAAAGCTAGCATTTCTTATGCTTTATTTGAGATTTCAAGCATCAGGGAGTCAATAATTGAGCTTATATTTATGGTAGGCTGAATAATGGCCCCCAAATATGTCCCTGTCTTAATTCCCAGAATCTGTGAATATGTTACCTTGCAGGGTTACTTTACAGGGTAAAAGGGGCTTTGCAGTTGTGATTAAGCTAAGGATTTTCGAGATTATTCTGGATCATCTAGATGGATCCACTAGACATTTTTCAAATGTCCTTATAAAACAGAAGTAGGAGGGTATAGAGTTAGAGAAGATGTGATGATGGAAGCAGAGGTCAAAGTAATATCATTGCTGGAAGGGGACCACCAGCCAAGGAATGTAGAAGGCAAGGAACAGATTCTCTCTGGCAGCCCCCAGAACAAACATAGCCCTCCTGACACCTTGATTTTAGCCCCATAAAACCTATTTTTCAACTTCTCCAAAACTCTAAGATAATAAATATGTGCTACTGTAAGCCATTGTGATTACGGTCATTTACTATAGCAACAATTAGAAAATTATCTATTGGAAAACTAATGTGCTATTCATGGTGTATCACTCCCAAGAACTTTAAGAGAATGAAATTTTGTATTTTCATGTTGTATTGGAACACAATACTTAGAGAGGAACAGGTCTCAATAAGAAGGATGGGGCTTCCCTGGTGGCACAGTGGTTGAGAGTCTGCCTGCCGATGCAGGGGACACGGGTTCGTGCCCCGGTCCAGGAAGATCCCACATGCCACGGAGCGGCTGGGCCCTTGAGCCATGGCCACTGAGCCTGCACATCTGGAGCCTGTGCTCTGCAACGGGAGAGGCCACAACAGTGAGAGGCCCACGTACCGAAAAAAAAAATCAATTCTACAGCAAAAACAGACATATCTCATGCTGTTTGGAGCTTATAGTCTAATGGAGAGACAAACAAAGTCAATTTGAAAAATTATTAAGTGTGATAAAAAGAGTCATCTGGTACTACGAAAGCTTGTATTGGGGAATTGGAGCCAGTCAGGGTGGCCAGAGAAACATCTCAAGGAATTGACACCTGAGCTATAATATAGAGAGGTAAGTTGTAATAATTTGAAGAAAGAAGGAAGAGAGGGCATACCAGTGAGAGAGAAGAGAATATATAAAGGGCCAGGCCAAGGGACTCCTGGCAGAGAAAGGATAGGTTTTTGGTCAATGGGAAGAAAGCAGAGGGGATTTTGAGATGATACTGGAAGATAAATAAAGCTCAGACCACATGGACTATTAGAAAGCAGGTTAGGGATATTGCTCTTTCTCTTAAGAACACTGGGAAGCTATTGAAGGGTTTAGGTAGATAAATTAAATGATCAGGCTGGTACTTGGAATCTATTATTCTACACGTATGCAGTGAAAAAGAAACAGTTTAAAGGGTGCCAGCGTAGAGGCTGGGACCAGTTAAGAGACTATTTGCAATGGTCCAGCTAAGAGATGATGGCAGTTTAGATTAGGAGTGGGAATGGGGATTTAAGGACGTGAAGATGACATAGATAGATATATAGATAGATATAGATATGGATATGGATATAGATATGGATATTCTCATAACTGAATTTTTTGATAAAAAAAAGAGGTGTTAAGGATGATTCCTGAATTTATGGTCATCATAACTAGATGGATGCCATTGCCTTTGTCTGAAACTTTAAAATAATGAAGCACTTTATTTCTTGGGAGAGATAACCATAATTTCAGTTTTATACAGAATGCTTTGGAGGCACCCTTGAGACACTGTCTTAGGCAGCTCAATATGCCAGATCAGTGATTGGGGGATAAGGCTAAGAAAAAGATGTAAGTGTAAGGACCATCTATTTATAGGTGGCAGTTGAAGTGGTAGGCAGGGATGGGATCAACTGTTGAGAAGTTAAGAACGGGGGGGTGTCACGTGCCACAGAGCAACAAAGCCCATGTGCCACAACTACTGAACCTGTGCTCTATAGCCCACGAGCCACAACTACTGAGCCCACGTGCTGCAACTACTGAAGCCTGCATGCCTAGAGCCCATCCTCGGCAACAAGAGAAGCCACCGCAATGAGAAGCCCGCACACAGCAATGAAGAGTAGTCCCTGCTCGCTGCAACTAGAGAAAGCCCACACTCAGCAACGAAGACCCAATGCAGCCCAAAATAAGTACATAAATAAATAATTTATTTTTTTAAAAAAGAAGAAGAATGAGGGGGGTGGGGAACCTAGGAATGAGCCTTGTAGAAATACCAGGATAAGTGGGGGAATGATGAATTTATAGTGGAATCACTTTGACCTGGCTCAGGTCTTGATGGCTATTCACATGTAAGTATGGAGAAGAAGGACCATTGGTCAACTCAAAGATGTGCTTTTTCCAGATAAATTGAAACAAACAAACAAAAAAAAAAACCCACAAAATAATGAGAGGTTACAATAATGTCAAACAGTATTATAAAAACGATGACCATGAAATCTAAGGTAGGTGAGAAACATACGAGGAAGGGGAATACTCTGGAGAGGAAAAATATGTACCAATGAGGACATGACTATTCTCTAGTCCATACTCAGGGTGGAATACATTATACATATTCCAAAGCACATTGCTTGACTGCATAGTAACTCCATGTATGATTAAAGAATAAGTCAGTAAAGGAAAAGAATTTGAATGTTCAATTTGGCTGGAATCAAAAAGGATTTTGATATAACTCTTGTAAATGTTTTCTTATATCTTAACTCTGAGGCATGAAAACATTGAATACCTAGCACATAAAAACCAGTCTGAGCAGCCGCATGGCACAGGGAGATCAGCTCGGTGGTTTGTGACCACCTAGAGGGGTGGGATAGGGAGGGTGGGAGGGAGGGAGACGCAAGAGGGAAGAGATATGGGAACATATGTATATGTATAACTGATTCACGTTGTTGTAAAGCAGAAACTAACACACCATTATAAAGCAATTATACTCCAATAAAGATGTAAAAAAAAAAGTCTGTATCTTCAGTGTCATTTCTAAAGAAAAATTCTGTATACTTTTCTTCTTAGCTTTTCAGAAAAACTTGGGTAACATCAAGGCTAGACACTCATGACTACAGCAATTTTTTTTTTTTTTATGCAGCAACTTCAATTTACTGAAGTAAGCTGTCTGAGAGTAATAAATGTATATAGAAAATGTGAACAGCCCATGGCAGCAAATGAAAAATTCAGAAATAATGTTGTAATGGAGATGGCCCCTGTGGACACTGCAAAAATGGTAGTCATTAATTTATTTTTTAGATTTAAGAAACATTACTCAGATGCACTAACATGTCAGATTTTGGTTTAAAGACATCTTTTGCATCTGGTGGGTATGTATATATAATATAAGAGATCAAGAAGGTTTTTTTTTAAATTTCTTTTCCCTTTTAAACTTAAGCTGTAAGATTTTTATTACAAATTTAACCCATTTTAACAATATCAACCAAAGAAATATGAAACTATAAATTGCAGGATATGTTAGTATAATACAGTCAAGGGGTATAAAAAGAATCAGAGAGCTTTGATATGGAATTAGCATAATACAGTCAAGGAGTATAAAAAGAATCAAAGAACTTTGATATGGAATTAAACAAGCCAACCAGTCTTACCAAGTTCAAACTCTCAAAGTAATGTCAGTGCATCCTACTGGGTAATTTTATTCAGTCTTTGGAAATTTTATTCTATGTACTAATGAGCTATTAGGACAGATTCAATACCAGATTATACATTTTCCTTTTGTGGCTCTACTTGACCAATGGACAATTACTTTCCCCCTGAAATTACTTAGTGTTTTGCTTGTTGTTTATTTTTGGGTATGGATTCATATTATACCTCTGCACTTGTTTTTGTTTGTTTAAAGCAACATTAGCTCTAAGATATATGAAAGCCATGATTATCCCTCTGGTTTATTTATTTTAAAAAAAGTGTAACTTCTCACTGATTCAAATGGTAGATCAAAAACTTGTTTTCTTGTACTAGGATACACTGTTTGCAACAATTATTCAGAGATAATCAACCCTTATCAGACTAAAATTGCAAGTTATTTTCAAATAGTAGTGTTTTATAGGTACGGAATCCAACAGGAAAAAGCCCAATAGTGTTAAAGAGCCTAAAAGTGAAAAATAAGAAGAAAGGATGTCTCCTACATGAAAACAGTTGACAAAGGCACTACAAACTGATAGTAAGAAATAAACTGATTCAAGTGGTTTCATCACATGCCTTTGAGCATAGATTACTGTTTATACAGCTATAATAATAATAATAAAGACAAATAATTCAAATAAAAGTTAATCCTAAAACACTATTAAATTATGTTGGCTTATTGTAAATGGATATTGAAATCACTTAAAGTTACCAGTTCATACTAGATTTTGAGTTTTTCATTTTCCCTGATGCATACCATTTACTGGGTTCTACTACCTTTCTATTAACCCATATTTTTCCTTTTTTCTCCTTCCTTTCTATCCCACTCTTTTTCTCCTCCATCCATACCCCTGTATAATTATTTCTTTCTTTTGTTTATCAAGGATTATAGTTATTATCTAAATCAGAACCATTATTATTCCACTTTTTTTTTCCTGTGGGAGCTGAGTTCTAGAATTCTCTATCTTTTCATACTAAGCCCTTTTCAGTATCTAAAGTCATTTTGTTTTACTATAATCATATATTTCCCATACTAGTTACTGAGAGTAATGCATTTTGTTTTCATTCCCACTTCGTGGAGAAATATTCATGAGGTTTGTCTCAATTTTTGCATCATCATTCCTGAAATGTTTTTTTTTTTACCTTTTGTAGTGATAATATTAAAACTGCTATAACATCTGTTCAGAGTCTTTTGGCTTTTTTGTATCCTTTTTATCCAACAGCTATGAGAATTAAACTCAGACTTGAATGAGAGGTAATTAGTCAACCATATTTGAGTGATATGTCTTTAAAATGAATCTCTGTTGTGGAATTCTAGCCTAGTACCCCCAGTACCCAAAGCTCCTCTGGAAAATATGTTCACAGGTTTTAGGCAGCTGGAATTTCTACTAATAAGCATGGTACTGCAGCCCCCTTGACTGGATGATGTGTTTGCAGTTTTCATCATAGTCCCATGTGTTTGCTCATTTAACAAGTGGTTATTGAGCACTTTCTATATACTAGACACAGTGCTAGGGCCTGGGACTACATGTCCTGGTAAAGAGTTGATAGTTAATAGGAGAGACAGGGAACATATAAATTAGTATCTCCTTGACTGCAAGACCCAGAAATCTAATTTGATTTAATTTAGGTATAAGCGGTATGTGTTTACATTGATGCTGGAGAGCTTCAAAGAATCTAAGTTTAGAAACATGGGCAGGTCTCCTGGACAAATCCAAGGACAGGCACCAAACCAATAGTACACCAAGGATGTTCCCTTCACTTCTATTGTCAACAAATCTCTGTGATATGTGTTTTTATCTATCATCTATCTATCTATCTATGTATCATCTATCTATCTATCATCTATCTATAAATCATCTATACAAGCATACTTCAGAGATATTTTGGGTTCAGTTCCAGACCACTGCAATAAAGTGAATGTTGCAAATAAGCAAGTCACACAATTTTTTTGGTTTCCCAGCACATATAAAATTTATGTTTACATTATACTCTGATCTATTAAATATGCAATAGTATTGTGTCTAAAAAATATACACACCTTAATTAAAAAACACTTTGTTGCTAAAAATGCTAAACATCATTTAAGTTTTTGGTAAGCCATAATCTTTTTGCTGGTGGAAGTTTTGAATCCTGCCAGAATTACTAAAATGTGACACAAAGGCAGGAAGTGAGCAAACGCTGTTGGAAAAATGATGCCAATATACTTGGTTGACTCAGGGTTTCCAGAAACCTTCAATTTGCTAAAAAGGCAATATCTACAAAGCACAATAAAGCAAAGTGCAATAAAGTGTGTGTGTGTGTGTGTGTGTGTGTGTGTGTGTATAGTTGAACCTTGATCGCCATGGGTTTGAACTGCATGGGTCCACTTATACTCAGATTTTTTTCACTAAATATATGTTACAGCACTACACAATCCATGTTGGTTGAATCCACAGATGTGAAACTGCTGATATGGAGGGCAGAGTATAAAGTTATCCGTGGATTTTTGACTGAGCAAAGGTCAACAGAGGAGAGAGAGAGAGATAGTTACAGAGAGAGAGTTAGTTACAGAGAGAGAGAGCGAGAAACAGAGAAGAACCTTTATACTGTGGAAAATCTTAACATTTCTTAAAATTTTCCAGTACATTTCCTTTTAATAGTGAATGCTACATTTGCATTGGGCAAAAATATATTGAGTCAAAAACTAACAAAAGAAGCTGTAAATGTTTACATTCCAGCTTGGAGGACAGAAATGGTATATATTTAGATAAATTGATATGTCATGCTAGTAGTATTTTCTACTTCATAAATCAAAATGCACTCTTTTTCTTGAAAGGAATGATAGAAATGTAGTTGTCACCGTGGAAACAAGAGCTCCCCCATAATCTCCTAATTCTCTTTTTGATAAAGTTATTATCTTGGATGATTTTCTTTTTCTTTCTCTGCTGGGCACAACGTCTTATAAAATATTGAACTGTTTTCGTGTCAAGAATTGGCTTAGTATTATTATTCCTCTCTTATATTCAGGCAGTGGGTGATGTAAAGGTCATTAAACAAAACCCAATATGGAAACAAATCTGAGTCAAGGGAACTTTTAATCTCATCAACATTCCATGAAATTGCTTAAAAAAATAACTTTCTAAAAAATAAAAATTTATAAAATGCTTAAAATATGTAGATATTGTCAGTTGGGAAGTATATACAAAATTCAGTTTTAGACAATTAAGTATGTATGTTTCACACCTTGCTTCCCTGGTTGCTACTCAGTGCCCAGGATTCCATGGAGGATTTCTGGCAAGGAAGGGGAGGACAGCAAGGGTGCTGGAAACCAAATTCATGGATCTCAAACTCCATGTAGTGACCATCCATTGTTCTCATTCTGGTCCTCTACAGGATATCCCACCTCAGTCAGTCAACTCTATCGTTTCAGTTGTAAAAGCCAGAAAACTGGGTATCAGCCTTGATATTTCCTTCCTTCATCCAATCACATCCAAGCATTCTCAGCTTGCCTTCATAAATTTATCCTTACTTCATAATCAATTCCTATCACTACCACCATTTTAGATTAATATACAATCATGTCCTTCCTGAATTTCTGAACTCGGGAATAAATTATCTTTCTTCATCTACTCTTATCCTCCAATTCCTTCCCTGACAGTGCTAGAGTAAATGTTTCCAAACTTAAAGCTAATTGTGCCACTTCCTTCCTTAAAATACCCTATGATTGCCTTTTGTTCTGGATAAAGAAATGTCTGCTTCTCCAGGCTTCTGGCTCCAGAACCTCTTTGCCTTCTTCACCCCAGTGGTATTACTGTAGGAGTCTATGGACTTTGCACATGCTGTTCCCTAAACCTGAAAAACTCCCTCCACACTCATTGCTTCAGTGCCTATTGTTCCTTTAGGGATGCCTTCCCTGAATTTCAGACTATGTCAGGTCTTAAAGGAGAGGACTTCTTTTTACAGCATGGTTTTTCCTTTAAAATATTAAGCACTGTTTAAAATTGGATATCTATTAGTGTTATTATTTGATTAGCATATACCATGTCTTTATTTTATTTTAAATTTTACTCATTAATATATCTCCAGAGCCTAGCACGGTGCCATCATGTTTTAAATAAATTAATTTACTTAACTAATTTAAATAAAATAAATGATGAAATAGTGGCTAAATGGAAGCATGCAAAGTGGAGTTAAGGAAGGTACAAAAAAATCAATTGTGCTTGTGTTGATAAAAAGCAATAGAGAGGAAAAGATTAGATATAAGAAAAAGCAAAGCTCCTGATAAAAGCATAGATTGAAGGATTGGGTTGACGTTGGAACGGCAACACCTTTTCTATTAAAAACAGGAGAGAAAAAGGAAAGTTAGATTTCATATGCAAGAATTTTGTAGTGTTGTGGCAAGGATTTACAAGAGTACCTAACTAGTGAATTCTATGTAGTTTTTTGGGGGGTTTTGTTCTTTTTCACAAAGAAGGAGGAAGAGAGGAAGAGATGAAAGATCAAGTCTGGCAGAGTCTGAAGAAGGTTTGATGTAGCCATAGTGGACATTGGGATAGAACTCTGGCTGCAGAAATTAGAATGAATGTTGGATAGCACCCAGGACTCAGTTGAAGAGGAGACTGTGAATTGGTAGTGGAAGACCTCTCTACTTGGTGGTGTGACATTCTCCAGTAGCTCTCAGCAGCTCAAGTGTAAGAATGGAGACAAACTATTGCATTAGCCCAAGGTTGGAATTTCGATACATCGGTATGATGGAAGGACAGGGAATTTCAGTTGCTGGCAAACATAGAAGAACTGTCATTCACTAAAGCAATATCTTTTCAAAATGGTTGTATTTGCTTACTCTTCTACTTCATTGAAATCTTTTCTAAAATATCATTTTATCAGAGTTCTTCCCTGATGATTCTATTCAAAATATTTCTCTTTTGATTTTTTATCTCCTTAACATGATTTATTTTCCTCTTAGTTCTTGCCATTACATGATTTAATCCTTCCTTCCTTCCTTCCTTCCTTCCTTCCTTCCTTCCTTCCTTCCTTCCTTCCTTCCATCTATCAGTCTCTTTTAAAATTATACTATATGAGAATAGGGACTTTTTTAAAAATTGTTAAACCTCAGCACTAGCTGTTCCTAGAACACAATAGGAGCTCAATCAATACATAAGTCCATTAATTATTTAAATAATTATTGCAAAGACCCTGAGTACAAAGAGCTTTATAGAGAGAAATTTTTTGGGGGGTGTTAGGGACATACAAAGTGATAAGGTATATTTTAAGACTGATCAGTGCTCATTTCACATACAATTGTGTTTACTTTGTCCTAATTTGAGTTTAAAAAATTTTAAAGCATTGGCATAATTGTTGGCTCATTTTAGGTTATTTAACAATAATGTTTAGAGTGCCCTCTTCTCTTTTTTGCAAATTCACAATCTGAATTTAAGACTGAACTTTTCTATGACTTCTGTGAAATTTTTCCATCTCAATTTTCATAGATTAGCTCCATATTCATACACCATTTTTTCCTCATATATTGATTGCCCTCATTTTACTGAATTATGTACATATAGAATTTGTTTCTTACTATATAGTGAGTTTTTAAATTAGACTTTATTTGCATATTTGTCTTTATCAACTTCAACACAGAATCTGGTCATATTAAATTTGAATAAATATGTGTTGAATGAGTAAATAAAATGAATGAATAACTGAATCCATTTCACAGATAAGAAAACTGAGCCTTGGAGTAGTTAATTGATTTACTCAAGGCCACAGTGATGATAAGGAAAGGAACACAGGCCTTCTAATACCTAGATAAAACTCACTGTCATAGGTATTATAATTTAGTCATGGATTTACATTCCTAGAACTGCCATGTGATTTAATATTTTTCAAAGAATATGAGCATGAAGCACTTAAATTTCCCAACTTAAATAAATAGCCCATTAAGCCCTCTATTTTGTTTTGCACATTTTATATCCTGTGCAAATGTTTTTCACACTAGCAGCTCTAAAGAAAAGCAGCATGATTACATAAACAGCAGTATGGAGCAGTGCCATGCAACTATGTGGGATGCCTCTTGTACCACAAAAATCCTTGAGGTCTGCAGAATTCAAAATAAAATAAGGAGATTCTCTGGTTAATATTTAAAAAAATTATTTTTCACAAGAAAATTTTTGGCCATAAATACTGATTTGAAAAGAATTTATACAGTAATAGAGGCATCTTGGAACTGTTTTTAGTTATTGGTTCATTACATTACATTGTTTTGTTAATAAAATAATTTTAACTCAGGAGAGAATACTATTCCTTTTTTGGGGAATTGGTCTAAGAGAGCTTTGGCAAATGTTAGGGACAGGTAAAATTCACAGATCATATAGTGAAAAAATGTAGGCAAATTTCAGGAATTTAGGTATTTACTCTCAGAAAAAGGAAATCAGGACTGGGACCTTCAAGACGGCGGAGGAGTAACACGTGGAGATCACCTTCCTCTCCACAAATACATCAGAAATACATCTATATGTGGAACAACTCCTACAGAACACCTACTGCACACTGGCAGAAGCTCTCAGACTTCCCAAAAGGCAAGAAACTCCCACGTACCTGGGTAGGGCAAAAGAAAAAGAAAAAACAGAGACAACAGAATAAGGATGGGACCTGCACCACTGGGAGGGAGCTGTGAAGGAGGAAAAGTTTCCACACACTAGGAAGCCCCTTCATGGATGGAGATGGGGGGTGGACGGGGGGGAAGCTTCAGAGCCACAGAGGAAAATGCAGCAACAGGGGTGCAGAGAGCAAAGCCGAGAGATTCCCACACAGAGGATCATTGCCGACCAGCACTCACCAGCCTGACAAGCTTGTCGGCTCAACCGCCAGAGTTGGTGGAGGCTGGTAGCTGAGGCTTTGGCTTCAGAGGTCAGATCCCAGGGAGAGGACAGGGGTTCGCTGCCTGAACACAACCTGAAGGGGGCTAGTGTGCCACAACTAGCCGGGAGGGAGTCTGGGGAAAAGCCTGGAACTGCCTAAGAGGCAAGAGATCATTGTTTCATGGTGCACTAGGAGAGGGGATTCAGAGCACCACCTAAACGAGCTTCAGAGATGGGCACGAGCTGCAGCTATCAGCATATACAACAGAGACGGGCATGAAACGCTAAGGCTGCTACTGAAACCACCAAGAATCATGTGAGAAAACATAGGTCACTATCCACGCCACCCCTCCCGTGAGCCTGTGCAGCCCGCCACTGCCAGGGTCCCATGATCCAGGGACAAGTTCCCCAGGAGAACGCACGGCACACCTCAGGCTGGTGCAATGTCATGCTGGCCTCTGCTACTATAGGCTCACCCCGCATACTGTACCCCTCCCTCCCCCTGGCCTGAGTGAGCCAGAGACCCTGAGTCAGCTGCTCCTTTAACCCGGTCCTGTCTGAGCAAAGAAAAGACGCCCTCAGGCGACCTATGTGCAGAGGCGGGGCCAAATCCAAAGCGGGAGCTGTGTAAACAAATAAAAGAAAGGGAAATTTCTCCCAGCAGACTCAGGAGCAGTGGATTAAATCTGCACAATTCACTTGATGTACCCTGCATCTGTGGAATACCTGAATAAACTATGATAACCCCAAAATTGAGGCAGCAGATTTTTGGAGCAAATATAGACTTGGGGTTTGCTTTCTGCATCTAATTTGTTTCTGGTTTTAAGTTTATCTTAGTTTAGTATTTAGAGCCTATTATCATTCATAGATTTGTTCATTGATTTGGTTGCACTTTTCATTTGTTTTATATATATATATATTTTCCTTTTTCTATTTTTGTGAGTTTGTATGTGTATACTTCTTTGCGTGATTTTCTCTGTACATCTTTGCTTTTACAATTGGTCCTAGGGTTCTCTCTGTCTGTTTTTTTTTTTTTTTTTAGTATATTTTTTAGTGCTGTTATCATTGGTAAATTTGTTTTTTGGTTCAGTTGCTCTATTCTTTCTTTCTTTCTTTTTTTATTACTATATTATATTTAATAATATTTTTTATTTTAATTATTTTATTATTTTTTTTTCTTTCCTTTTTTTCCCTCCATTTTCCTCTGAGCCATGTGGCTGACAGGGTCTTGGTGCTCCTGCCAGGTGTCAAGCCTGAGCCTCTTAGGTGGGAGAGCCAAGTTCAGGACATTGGTCCACCAGAGAACTCCTGGCTCCACATAATATCAAATGGCAAAAGCTCTCCCAGAGATCTGCCTCTCAACACTAAAACCCAGCTCCACTCAATGATCAAGAAGCTACATTACTGGGCACCCCATGCTAAACAACTAGCAACATAGAAACACAACCACACCCATTAACAGAGAGGCTGCCTAAAATCATAATAAGTTCACAGACACCCCAAAACACCCCACCGGACACTGTCCTGCCCACCAGAAAGACAAGATTCAGCCTCATTCACTGGAACACAGGCACCAGTCCCCTCCACCAGAAAGCCTACACAACACACTGAACCAACCTTATCAACTGGGGCAGACACAAAAACAATGGGAATTACCAACCAGCAACTTCTGAAAAGGAGACCACAAATGCAGTAAGTTAAGGAAAATGAAAAGACAGAGAAACACACAGCAGATGAAGGAGCAAGGTAAAAACCCACCAGACCAAAGAAATGAATAGGAAATAGGCAGTCTACCTGAAAAAGAATTCAGAGTAATGACAGTAAAGATGATCTAAAACCTTGGAAATAGAATGGAGAAAATGCAAGAAACATTTAACAAGGAACTAGAAGAACTAAAGAGCAAACTAACAATGATGAACAACACAATAAATGAAATTAAAAATTCTCTACAAGGAATCAATAGCAGAATAACTGAGGCAGAAGAATGGATGAGTGACCTGGAAGATAAAATAGTGGAAATAACTACCACAGAGTAAAAAAAAGAATAAAGAATGAAAAGAATTGAGGACAGTCTCAGAGACCTCTGGGACAACATTAAGCACACCAACATTCGAAATATAGGGGTCCCAGAAGTAGAGAAAAACAAAGGGACTTAGAAAATATTTGAAGAGCTTATTGTTAAAAACTTCCCTAATATGGGAAAGGAAATAGTCAATCAAGTACAGGAAGTGAAGAGAGTCCCATACAAGATAAGTTCAGGGAGAAATACGCCAAGACACATATTATTCAAACTGTCAAAAATTAAATACAAAGAAAAAATATTAAATGCAGCAAGGGAAAAAAAACAAAGAACATACAAGGGAATCCCCATAAGGTTAACAGCTGAAATTTCAGCAGAAACTCTACAAGCCAGAAGGGAGTAGCAGGACATGGTTAAAGTGATGAAAGGCAAAAATCTACAACCAAGATTATTCTATCTAACAAGGATCTCTTTCAGATTCGATGGAGAAATTAAGATCTTTACAAACAAGCAAAAACTAAGAAAATTTAGCACCACCAAACCAGCTTTGCAACAAATGCTAAAGGAACTTCTCTAAGCAGGAAAGAGAAGAGAAGGAAAAGACCTACAATAACAAACCCCAAACAATTAAGAATATGGTAATAGTAACATAAATATTGATAACTACCTTAAATGTAAATGGATTAAATGCTCAAACCAAAATACATAGATGGCTGACTGGATACAAAAACAAGATCCGTATATATGCTGTCTACAACAGACCCACTTCAGACTTAGGGACACATACAGAATGAAAGTGAGGGGATGGAAAATGATACTCCATGCAAATGGAAATCAAAAGAAAGCTGGAGTAGCAATTCTTCTATAAGACAAAATAGACTTTAAAATAAAGATTATTATAAGAGACAAAGAGGACAATACATAATCATCAAGGAATCAATCCAAGAAGAAGATATAACAGTTGTAAACATTTATGTACCCAACATAGGAACACCTCAATACATAAGCCACATGCTAACCGTTCATAAAAGGGGAAATCAACAATAACACAACAATAGAAGTGGACTTTAACACCCCGCTTTCACCAATGGACAGATCATCCAAAATGAAAATACATACGGAAACACAAGCTTTAAATGATACATAAACACCATGGACTTAATTGATATTTGTAGGACATTCCATCCAAAAACAACATAATACACTTTCTTCTCAAGTGCTCATGGAACATTCTCCAGGATAGATCATATCTTGGGTCACAAGTCAAACCTTAGTAAATTTAAGAAAATTGAAATCATATCAAGTAACTTTTCTGACCACAAGGCTATGAGACTAAATATCAATTACAGGAAAAAAATCTGTAAAAAATACAAACACATGGATGCTAAACAATACACTACTAAATAACCAAGAGATCACTGAAGAAATTAAAGAGGATATCAAAATATACCTAGAAAAAAATGACAATGAAAACACGATAACCCAAAACCTATGGGATTCAGCAAAAGCAGTTCTAAAAGGGAAGTTTATAGCAATGAAATCCTAACTCAAGAAACAAGAAACATCTCCAGTAAACAACCTATCCTTACACCTAAAGCAACTAGAGAAAGAAGAACAACAACAAAAAAAGCCCCAAAGTTAGCAGAAGGTAAGAAATTATAAAGATCAGAGCAGAAATAAATGAAAAAGAAATGAAGGAAAAGATAGCAAACATCAATAAAACCAAAAGCTGATTCTGTGAGAAGATAAACAAAATTGATAAACCATTAGCCAGACTCATCAAGAAAAAAAGGGAGAAGACTCAAATCAATAGAATTAGAAATGAAAAAGGAGAAGTAACAAGTGACACCACAGACGTTAAAAAGGATCATGAGAGATTATTGCAAGCAACTCTATGCCAATAAAATGGAAAACCTGGTAGAAACGGACACATTCTTAGAAAAGCATAACCTTCCGAGTCTGAACCAGGAATAAATAGAAAATATAAAGAGAGCAATCACAAGCACTGAAATTGAAACTGTGATTAGAAATCTTCCAACAAAAGAAAACCCATGACCAGATGGCTTCACTGGCGAATTCTATCAAAGATTTAGAGAAGAGCTACACCTAGCCTTCTCAAACTCTTCCAAAATATAGCAGAGGGAGGAACACTCCCAAACTCATTCTATGAGGCCAGCATCACCCTGATACCAAAATCAGACAAAGATGTCACAAAAAGGAAAAACTACAGGCCAATATCACTGATGAACATAGATGCAAAAATCCTCAACAAAAAGTAGAAAACAGAATCCAACAGCACATTAAAAGGATCATACACCATGATCAAGTGTGGTTTATCCAGGAACACAAGGATTCTTCAATATACAGAAATCAACCAATGTGATACACCATATTAACAAACTGAAGGAGAAAAAAAACATAGGATCCTCTCAATAGGTGCAGAAAAAACTTTCAACAAAATTCAACACCCATTTATAATAAAAACCCTCCAGAAATTAGGCATAGGGGGAACTTTCCTCAACATAATAAAGTCCATATATGACCAACCCACAGCCAACATCGTTATCAATGGTGAAAAACTGAAACCATTTCCACTAAGATCAGGAACAAGACAAGGTTGTCCACTCTCACCACTATTATTCAACATAGTTTTGGAAGTTTTAGCCACAGCAATCAGAGAAGAAAAGGAAATAAAATCCAAATCAGTAAAGAAGAAGTAAAACTGTCACTTTTGGCAGATGACAAGACACTATACATAGAGAATCCTAAAGATGCTACCAGAGAACTACTAAAGCTAATCAATGAATTTGATAAAGTAGCAAGATACAAATTTAATGCACAGAAATGTCTTGCATTCCTATACAGGAATGATGAAAATTCTGAAAGAGAAATTAAGGAAATACTCCCATTTATCATTGCAACAAAAAGAATAAAATACCTAGGAATAAACCTACCTAAAGGGAAAAAAGACCTGTATGCAGAAAACTATAAAACACTGATGAAAGAAATTAAAGATGATACAAACAGTTGGGGAGATATACCATGTTATTGGACTGGAATCAACACTGTGAAAATGAATATACTATCCAAAGCAATCTACAGATTCAATGCAATCCCTATCAAACTACCAATGGCATTTTTCCTAGAAGTAGAACACAAAATTTCACAATTTGTATGGAAACACAAAAGACCCCAAAGAGCCAAAGCAATCTTGAGAAAGAAAAATGAAGCTGGAGGAATCAGGCTCTCAGACTTCAAACTATACTAAAAAGCTACAGTAATCAAGACAGTATGATACTGGCACAAAAACAGAAACATAGATCAACGGAACAGGATAGAAAGCCCAGAGATCAACCCACACATATATGGTCACCTTATCTTTGATAAAGGAGGCAAGCATACACAATGGAGAAGACAACCTCTTCAATAAGCTGTGCTGGGAGAACTGGACAACTACTTGTAAAAAAATGAAATTAGAACACTTCCTAACACCATACCCAAAAATAAACTCAAAATGGATTAAAGACCTAAATGTAAGGCCAGATACTATAAAACTCTTAGAGGAAAACATAGCCAGAAAACTATGACATAAATCACAGCAGAACCTTTTTGACCCACCTCCTAGAGAAATGGAAATAAAACAAAAATAAACAAATGGGACCTGATGAAACTTAAAAGCTTTTACACAGCAAAGGAAACCATAAAGAAGATGAAAAGACAGCTCTCAGAATGGGAGAATATATTTACAAATGAGGCCAGTGACAAAGGATTAATCTCCAAAATTTACAAGCAGCTCATGCTGTTCAATATCAAAAAAACAAAAAATCCAATCCGAAAATGGGCAGAAGACCTAAATAGACATTTCTCCAAAGAAGATATACACATTGCCAACAAACACATGAAAGGATGCTCAACTTCACTAATCATTAGAGAAATATAAATGAAAAGTACAAGGAGGTATCACCTCATACCGGTCAGAATGGCCATCATCAAAACATCTACAAACAATTAATGCTGGAGAAGGTGTGGAGGAAAGGGAACCCTCTTGCACTGTTGGTGAGAATGTAAATTGTTACAGCCACTATGGGGAACAGTATGGAGGTTCCTTAAAAAACTAAAAGTAGAACTACCATATGACCCAGCAATCCCACCACAGGGCATATACCCTGAGAAAGTCATAATTCAAAAAGAGTCATGTACCACAATGTTCATTGCAGCTCTATCTGCAATAGCCAGAACAGGGAAGCAACCTAAGTTTCCATTGACTGATGAATAGATAAAGAAGATGTGGCATATTTACAACAGAATATTACTCAGCCATAAAATGAAATTAAATTGAGTTATTTGTGGTGAGATAGATGGACCTAGAGACTGTCATACAGAATGAAGTAAGTCAGAAAAAGAAAACCAAATACCATATGCTAAGACATATGTGTGTAATTTAAAAAAAAACGGTTCTGAAAAACCTAGGGTCAGGACAGGAATAAATTCACAGATGTAGAGAATGGACTTGAGGACACAGGAAGGGAGAAGGGTAAGCTGGCATGAAGTGAGAGATTGGCATGGACATATATACACTACTGAATATAAAATCGATAGCTAGTGGGAAGCAGCTGCATAACACAGGGAGATCAGCTGGGTGCTTTGTGACCACCTGGAGGAGTGGGATAAGGAGCATGAGAGGGAGACACAAGAGGAAGGAGATATGGGGATACATGTATATGTATAGCTGATTCACTTTGTTATAAAGCAGAAACTAATACACCATTCTAAAGCAATTATACTCCAATAAAGATGTTAAAAATGAAGAAAAAGTTAATCAACTGAAATCTTGAGATTCCATGAGGTGAAAACTAATAAACACACAGATTAAATGGGAAAACCAGGAGTCCAGAGATATAATCAGTATCAAATAAAGATAATCTGAATATGTTTAGTTCTAGGTTGGTGATTTTGTCCTCTGAATTATTTTATAATCTCTACTTAGTGAAAGGTAGTCTCTAGGGACAGGTTACTGGGTCCTATTCTTTTTGAGATTCTTGATAATTTCTAATTAAGAAATACATGAAGAAATAGTAGTTATAGGTGTGATCCAGTTAGTTTTGTGATCTAAGGCAAGTGGCCTGACTTCTCTAGTCCTCAGTTTTCTATCTTAAAGGTTTGTTGTGATGTTCCAGTGAAAATTGATATGAAATAGTTAATACCTCCAACCCCAGAGAGTATGGCAAGGAGTAAACTTGCCACAATTGCCACAATTTGCTATAAGCACTGAATGTGGACAAGAGACTTACTAGTTCAGAACAAAATTACTTCAGCAATGCAAATAACATGATCATCAGCAGAACTGCAGCAGTTTCCCTAATCCCAAATCCATGGGAAAACACATTGGCCCTAGACGTATGCTGCACATGCAATGGATTTATGCTGCAGCTGAGAAATCTGGAGCTTAAGGAACTTCCTGCTTTTATAGCAAGTAGTAAACAAGCCAACAACATAACCAATCCTGAGAAATGGCTGAACCAAAAGAGAAGTTGAGACCTCATGGCTTTGATACAATCAGTACAAATTTTAGAAACACAGAAGTTTCATGGAGGACTGCCTCACAACAGAAAGTATTCAATACTTTGAATAACATGAAGCATCATTACCCAAAAGAAATAAAAATATACATCCACACAAAAATGTGTAAGTGTATGTTCATAGCAACATTTTTCATAATAGTCAAAAAGTGGAAACAACTCAAATATCTACCAAATGAGGGATGAATACACAAAATGTGGTATATCTGTAAAATGGAATATTATTTAGCAGTAAAAATAATAAAGTACAGATACATGCTACATGTGGATGATACAAGCCACACATGGATGAAACTTGAGAATATTATGCTAAGGAAAAGATCAGATATTGTAATGATTTTATTTATATGAAGTGTCCAGAGTAAGTGAATATATAGAGACAGAAATTAGATTAGTGGTTATCCAGTTCTTGGAGGTGGGAAAGAGTGGAAATGGGGAATGACTGCTAATAGATATAGAATTTCTTTTTTGGGATGATGAAAATGTTTGAAAGTTAGATTGGGTGATGATTGGATAACTGTGTGTGTGTGTGTGTGTGTATATATATATATATATATATATATATATATAGCACTGAACTGTAGTCTTTAAAGGGGTAAATTTTATGCTGTATGAATAACAATTCAATGAATCCTTTTTTAAAAAAATCGTTAAACATACTGAGTGTGTTGGATTATCTGTATCAACACAGTGTCACCACTGCTCCATTATAGTGTATTGCAAATGAGAAACTAGGAACTACATTTCCCAGAATCTTTCCCACTTTGATTCCTGGTTAGAATTGGGTAACAAGAGGCTCCAAGGTGATGTTTGGAAGGTGGAAGAGAAGAAGAGGTCATTATTTTCCAGAGGTAGTTTCCACTAGAGAGCAGGCAAATGTGGGAAGCATAGGGCCCTTGATAATGACAAGTTTTAGTGCTATGGGTTGAGAGGGTATATGGCAGCTTCCCTGATTTTCACCCATGGCCTTCCCACAGTACTAAAAGCCTCTACTCCTATATTAAACTCCTCATTCCTGGAATCCATAGAATGGGTTCTGTTCTCCTGACTGAACCATGGCTGAACTACTTTTGAGTCCAAGCAAACAAATATTCAAAGATAGGAATCTCTGATTTTATCAAATTTGCAAGCATTTCTCTATTACTTTGGTCAAAATGATTAAACAATTTGTACACAGAGACCTCTGTGTTTTCCTGCTTTCTCCATGGTATATAAGTCAAAAAGTTTGGTTGGGATCGGAGGTCCTGACTCCATAGAGCCTTCCTTTTAGTCCCATTTTCCTTGTCTTGGTGATAGTCTTAGTTCACATGCTTATCCTGAACCAAAGCCAGTGAGTGCCTGGCATTCTTTTGGCCACAGTCGTTGGTTCAGGGAACCGCATTTCATCCCTGTTGGTTCAGCAGAGAGGGGCCCAGAAGTTCTGTTTGATGGTTGGGGAGCACAGATAAAGGCTGTATGCAGATGAAGGGGTTAAGGACTGGGAATTATGGCCATTTGCATCCATATGGGTAGCCATTCTGAGCTCAAAGCCACATAGAGAGGGGTGTGGAGACCAGAGAATTACAGTAAATGAAACCAGAGTCCTGATATAAACATGTTTGAACCTCATCTACTTTAGGACTTTTCGGTTACACAATCACAGTCCTCTTCATGTGTTATTGCTAAGGACTATTGAACTACATTTTCTATTCCTTGCAACTAGATACGATCCTATACATGCCTAAAAGAAGTCTAGGAAAGCAATACCATGTAAAGAGGAAACTATGAGTGCATTTCTGTTTTTCATTATATCATAAATCTTTGAACAAAAAAGGCAAAAAGTAATAGAGATTAACTTCAAATTCATATTCAAAATCACTCCGGCAGAGTAATGAGTGATAATCAATAATCAAGTTCTCCCACTGTGTTTATCCAACTTATAGCAACTTGCTAATTGAGAGGGAATGATCTCTGTTAAGAATGTTTGGGTCTTGATATTCAGTTAGACCTAAGAATCTTCTCACTACAGGAAAAAAAATTAGGTAATGGAAACTCTGGGGCATATTGGGAAGCAAAGGGAAGCTTTTAAGTTCATAATTTTATGCAGAAAATAAATCAAATCACCAGAAGAGAAAGAATTAAAAAAAGGTAAGACTTTCGGGAAGTGCCAACCTGCCTCCTGTGATCATTTTACATAACAAATACAACATTTTTACTTAATCACCAAAGTAAACAGTAAATACTAGGATGGCTATACATGAGCTGAACATGGTAGAAAATATCGTTGAGGGAGAAAAGAGAGAACTTGCTGATAATACAGTACTTGCTAAACAAGCTTCTGCTATTTCCCTCCTGACATGGCGTCTGTTGTCTACCAGGGCAATCATATCCAACAGCAATTGTCTAACAATTGTTCTGTACTGAGAAAATACTTCTGATTACAGACATTAACACGTTTAGGCATTAGACCTCCTCACTGTAATTACCCTTGAGCTTATTCTCACAAATGAATTAATATGCTGATCACTTGGACTAATACAACCAGCAAAAGGGTGATGGATTGCTTCCAAATCAGATAAAATGTAGCATGACATCATTTAATTAATTTCACAGAAGTGGGGGGTTGAGGCAGAAAGAAAACATTTCCACTGGAGCTATCTTCCTAGAATGAGGTGTGAAGCTGTGGCAGAAAGTAAGAAAGTGAAGATGAAACCCAGTGTTACTGAAAGCTTCTTTGTTTTTGAGCACGTGGATTTGCATACTCCAAGGTACCATTTGACAGACATACTTTTGTAGCCAATTTCCCAGAGCATGGGCAATCGTGTGCCCCAGTGGAAAGTCTTAGAAGGCAAAATGTGCTTGTTTTTCCATTCTAATGCTGAGAATAATTTGCCTTGTTAAAAGACTAAGTTGAACTAAAAGGATTCAAATATAAAAATCTTGGCTCTGAAACAGAAAATCAAACAAGTAAACAGAAAACAAGGACATGTGGAATGAAAGATGTGATAGCAGGGTGTGATTAGGACACAAAATGAGTTCTCCTTTCTCACTCACATCTAACAAGATTGGGAGCCTTGGTAAAGAACAAAAAGGCTGGGTACACAGGAAAAGAATGTTCCTGGTTCAGATCGAAAGGTGACTTGCTTGCATAACCATGAGGCTAGTAATCCATCCTCCTGACTAGTGTCAGTGTTGTTTAGTCATCCAACAAAAAGAGCTTTAACGAAGCTAGTAACAAATCAATAGCACTTTATTTAGATTGTGGCTTGATTTCCTCCCCTATCTTCTACTCTTTTCCACATTTGAAGAAGATGGAGTCACTTAGCTAGGGATTTTTTAAAGGAGATACATGCTTGATTTAACATGGCTTCCTTCATTAACTTTATGTAGAATTTATGTAGAATTTTAAAGCTATCTTTGATATATAGAAGTATACCTATTACAAATCCAACTGCTAATAACAAACGCCTGAAATGTTTGAGTTATAATTTTATATTCTTGTTTTCTTTACAGAAAAAAAATGTTTTATTAAAGTAAACAAAGACTTGAGATTATTTTCAGTCTTCATTTGTTTTCCTTTTACTGAGTAAGTGTGTATAACTTTGCAAACAACAGGCTCTCAGCAGTGTTTGGTAATTAATTGAATTTATATATGTGAGAGTGCAAGCACAGTAATCCTACAGTTTAGTTTGGGTCTCAGCTACTTGCTATGTGACTTTAGGCAACCTGTGTGAGTCTGCATTTTCTTTACCATAAAGTGAGCTCAATAACATACTCATAGACTTGTGTAAGGATTTGATGTTGGAAACATACAAAGTAGCTCACACTCAATAAATATTGATTTCTCTTCTCATCAATTGTTGAAATTAACAGCATTTATTATTAGCTTGATTCTACTAATTCAACGTGTTGACCTCACATCCATTCAATTCATGCACTAACTCCTGCACCCCCCACACACCTCCCTCCCTAACATTCCTTTGCTCCCACTGCTACCCATCTTCAAACATTTTTTTTTGCATAAGAGTGAAAATAATTATCTTAAAATATAAATAGGATTTGTCACATTTCCTACTTAATACCTTTCATTAATCTGAATTTACACGTAAAATGAAATCCAAACTTCTTTCCATGCCTATGTTCTTTGACTCATACCTCCCCAATTTATCTATATTGCTTTCTACCTAACTCCTTTTTATTCAAATATTAAAGAAAAAAAAAGACTAAGAGATCAAAGAATGAGCAAAGAATGGAGAAGTTTTACTGCCCAGCAAGAAGCCCAACTTAGCATAGAGTCTCTGCTCTGGGTGAGCAAGTTGGATAAGGGGAGAAGGGGTAGGTTTTTTTAAGCCAAAAAAGAAAAAGGGAATATTTTGAGTGCTTCTAATGAAAGCAAAATCTTTAGTTAGTACTTATGGTACTAACCATAAGTTGGTTAATACCTCTAGTCTTGTTGGTTTAGGTAAATGCTGGAGGTTGAGTGGTTGCTGCTAAGCATGCGGAGAGCCCACCTGGGATGGTGGGGTCCAACTGCCTTTGTTACAAAGGTGTCATGCCAGAATCAGAATGATGGTGCCCAGTCATGTCTGCTCCATAACCTACAGGCTGGGTGATCAGGTCAAGGCTTGTCATGGCTATACTGGTCTTTTAGATCTAGAAATAAACATTCATGCTTCAAGACTTGTGTACATGCTCTTCCTCCTGCTTGGAACATTCTTCTGCTCTTCACATAGCTCTCTATTTCTCTATCTTTACACCTCACCTCAAATTTTAGGACATCAAGAAGTCTATCTGCATCTAGATGTAGCCCTTGTTCTGGTATCAGATGCCCTAAATATCAAACATGGGTATCGGCAAACTGCAATTTTTCTTTGACCATCTTATGTTCCTTTAATGCTAAAAGCTTTAGCAAGAGGATGTTGTCTTTCTGTGAGGGGGCTTGAGAAGGAGAGCAAAGAAGCAATTATACACAAATTGCAATATTGCAACAAAGTAGAACCTCTAGGGAACTTTATGTCATCCAGATCAGCCTTCAGGATTTTTGAGAATTAAGTTCTCTCAGTATTACTGTCCAGGTGAATCGTTTTTCTTCCCAAGTGAGGACAAAAAGGTATTGGCTGTCTTAATCAATTGGAATACTAAAGAATGTACTGCATAAATCAATTACAGTAAAGAATTTACTCCCAGTGGGAATGGGTTTTAGTAACAGAAGGTTAGGAACAACATTGTCAATGTTGTTTATTACTCGGAGGTCCTGGACAAGCCTCTATCCTTGGCCCTTAGGTTTTCTCACTGGTACAATGGGAATGTTACAGGGACTAGTACAAGGGGTAATGAGTCCTCGAGACTTGTGTTCTTCTATTACAGGCTTTACACCTTTATTTATATGGTATTGATTAATTCTTGGAAGAGGTTTTCAGGGATCTATTTAATCTTGATGGGAGATGTGCTGTGAATTTTGCCAACATTAGTTGGAGATTTTGTCCATAAGAAAGTGATAGCTGATTCAATAGGGACAAATGATCAGTGTTTCCAGAATCAGCTGTAGTACCATCAGAGATGGAACAAATAAAAGATGTCAAAGAGTTATTTAATTAACCTGGTGGGTTTTTTTGTTTGTTTGTTTTTTGTTTTTTTGCGGTACGCAGGCCTCTCACTGTTGTGGCCTCTCCCGTCGCAGAGCACAGGCTCTGGACTCACAGGCCCAGGGGCCATGGCTCACAGGCCCAGCCGCTCTATGGCATGTGGGATCCTACCGGACCGGGGCATGAACCTGTCTCCCCTGCATTGGCAGGCGGACTCTCAACCACTGTGTCACCAGGGAAGCACTAACCTGGTGTGTTTGATACTACTGTCAAACACAAATAATCTAGAATTATTTCCCTCTTTCAGGAGAAAGAAATTCTGGCATGATACTAAGAAGTGTCAGTCTAATAAATGGTTAGGGACAGAGAAATTAAGGACAAAAGGGTGTGTATCTCTCAAAGGACCTAATCAAAATGGAACAGGTTAGAGATCTCCATTATTTGAAATGTTTTAGTATGCAGAGGCAGGGTCTGTTCTATGGTAGTGGGGTTGAACACTGAGAATGTGGCTCTGGTGTCAGTTAAGACTGGCAAATATTCATCCTCAATCTGGAGAAATGTTTCTCCAGGCTGATTAAGAGGGAAGATTTGGAAGAGCCCCTGTAGTTGATTGGAGCCCCGTCATGGAGAACTGGGAGGACTTTGGAAAGGCTGAAGCTGTCTAAAGTGTTTACATTTGTAACAGTCTCTTTTCCAGTGTTCTGGCTCTTTGCAATAAGAGAAGAAACTAGGAGAGTTCAGATTTCATTTAGGATCCTTCATTTACTGGAATTCAAGATTAAGAATTTTGATGACTCTTTCTTTCTTTCTTTCTTTCTTTCTCTCTCTCTCTCTCTCTCTCTTTCTTTCTTTCTCTCTCTCTTTCTCTTTCTTTCTTTCTTTCTTTCTTTCTTTCTTTCTTTCTTTCTTTCTTTCTTTCTTTCTTTCTTTCTTTCTTTCTTCTTTCAAGGTTGCACTGCATGGCTTGTGAGATCTTACTTCCCCAACCAGAGACTGAACCTGGGCCTTTGGCAGTGAGAACGTGGAGTCCTAACCACTGGACCACCAGGAATTCCCTGGTGATCTTTCTTGAAGGTAACTCATCTAGAGTATGAGGGAGGTAGTTTGCCAGATTAACTAAATCTGGAGTGGACATAATTTCCCATTCCATCCTGGTCTTTTTTTCCTAGAAGGTAAAGGTCCCAGTTTAGCCCATTAATAAATATAGAGTTAAAAGCTATCCTGGGTGGAATCAACATCTAAAGAAAGATCAAAATTTTCTTTAAAAACAATCTTAAATCAACTGTAATATGCTTGAACAAGTTTGTCAGATTTTTGTGTGCAAGTCTGAATTTTGTTCCAATCAACAGGCTTAGAAAAAGCTCTACAAATTGCTCAATAAAGTTGCCTAGCAATTGCTGAAGGCTATTCATATAATAAGTTAGCAGGCTGGTCTCCAAACTGTAAATCTAGAGACCTTTCAGGATTTTCACAATTAGGATTTTCATCTAATGCTGGTCCTGGCCTTCACTGACAAGCATATGAACTAGCTGATATAAGTCAGAGAAACCAGGTTGATAATTTGAATGACCATATTAAATTTCTCAGTAAATCTGGGAGGCTCTTTGGTTACTTGGGGAAAATCTTTGATGATGGTTCACAGTTCAGCTTTAGTCCAGGGAGTATAAGAAATTAACGGTTTAGCTTCTAGACCCTCAGAAGGCTTAATTTTAAAGGAACAGGTTCTGGCAAATTCAGAGGAAAAGGAGAAGTTTGGTTGGAGAATTAGTATGAGGAAATTGAGGCTATAGTGGAGGCATAGGCAGTATAAAAGGAAAGAAGAAAGATGGCAGATTCTAGCCACAAGAAGCCAAAGGAGAGAGACAAGTTGGTGCCCAAAGCAGAGCCTGAGACAAAGAAACCAAGAAAAAAGAGCCTGAGGCTTTGGAAGTCATTTTATCTTTCTTTAATTATGTGTAAGGCTCAGTTAATCTTAAATTCTTATTTTGCAGAGAGGCAAGTTTAGACTCCTGATAACTTTGGAAATCCTCAAAATACCAACTCTGGAAATTTTTGAGCTACTGTAGTCCAATTTAGTTTTAAGAAAATTAAGTTTGGGAATTTCACAAATCCCCCATAATGGTCACTGATACTCTAAATTGCCTTTAGTGAGGTTGATCCATTTAGTTATAAATGTGCATAAGGAAGTACCAAGGTTTTTTAAACATAAATTCAGAGTCCCTGTAGTGGAGGGCACACTCAGAATACTTAGATAACTAAGATCCTATTTCCTACAGGTTTTTCCTCTAGGGTAAAGAACAATTTTCAAACAGTGTAACCAGCTTACAGCACAAATGGCTCAATTCAAACAATTTGCAAGCCAATCCAAGTCAATTCAAAGGAAACAGCTTAGCCCCAGAAAAGCCATACCAGAGAAGGTTATGACTTTTTCAGCTATTTTCCAGAGGATAGCCCTTCAAAAGGAATAGACCTTCAAAAGGCTGAAAAACTCAGTACCTTTTCAGAGAAACAACCCCTGTTCCTGAAGGAATGTGTCATAAGCTAAGCCAACTTCAGGAGAAGCAGCCCCTTTTCTGAAGGGAATAGGCTGAAGGCCAGCCAGTTTCAGTCAGAGTCTGATCTCAAATAAGACCAAAGTGCCAAACAAGTACTTCAATGCAGAACAAAGCCTTAATTAGAAAGATAAAACACTTAAATAGATGCTGAAAAAAGCCTGGAGAGCTTCAGACCCAAAGAGGGCATGACATCAGATCTAGAACATCCAAGGTCAATGAGAAAAGCAGTGAGTAACAATGGGCTCAATTGTGGGTACTATACCTATTTGCTCATCAGCCCTAGAGCCTTTGGGAGTCTTCTCTGGTCCCCCTATAGGCCACCAAAATGTTGGCCTGAAACAAATAGAATGCAGATATTTCTCCAGCAAAGTTGGGTTTACTTGGGATCAGCAGAAAATTGCAGGACTGGGTCTGCAACCATGATGAGCCACATGAAAATCCCTTCCCAGCAAGGGAAGGAGAACCCTTTTATAGATAGAAAAGGGAGTTGGGAGGGTTACTGTAAACAAAGAGTCCATGGCTTTTCATTGGCTGAGTCCTTGCCAGGAAAGAAAAGGAGTCTTTCTTTTTTCCTGTTGGGCTCTGTTATCATCTCAGAGCATGGGAGCTCCTATTCCTGGTCTCCTAATTCTATTTCATTGTGGTTTCTGTTCATTTTTTACAACTGAAGCTACACTGGGGAGCAAGCTATAGTAGAAGATGAATAAGATCATTTTTTCACCTCTTTTCTTTAATTCAACAGGCAAAACTAAAGCCATGATGCCTGAATGTGTGCCAACCAATCTAGTTATATTTAATTCATAGGTATTACACAAAGATGCCACTCACATTTTCAGGGGTATTAACAGTGAATCAAAAGAAATATTCCTTTGGTAAAAATCCTAAAACTTCATTTTTGTATGCATGTGTTAATATTCATATATTTGTATGCAAGCAACCTTTGGAGGTAGCAAATGTCCTCTAACTGCAATTTCAGACTGGTCAAGGTAACAGTCCCTTTCATTAAGTATTTCCAAATTTCGAATCTATCCATGAATGTGAAAAATCTGTGCTAATTAAAGCCTGTCCTATAGGCCAATAGTGCAGAGAGGACCTGGGAGTTTCTTAGGAGTTAAAGGAGCAGACTCTGCATTAAATATAACTTAGGATTTTCTGTACCACAATGAAGATGATGCTTCGTTCTGGTTTTGTTACCCGATTTATGAGCAGTTGTTAAAATGATCAGTGAAATTTTACCTTATAAAATGTTGATCAATTTATGTAGCTAGAAAAAGGGAAACCATCCAATATAGAGAACATTTGATAGAACAAATTTAGTGGACAATATCCCTATGTCTTTTATATCATCCTGTCATATGCCTCAAGGATTTCAAACAGGAATGTCTTCAGAGGTCTGGTAGAGTGATTTTATTTTTTATTGGCAGTTAAGTTGTGCAAAATGAAGATCTCTGACCTAGCTAAATGGGGCTAGTGATGTAGCCACTGCCAGTTTCAGCAAATTATTTTCCATGCAAAAATGAATCTATGAATGCACTTTTGCCATGTTTTCTAATTTTTCAAAAGAAGCCAGATATCAATATTTTTCACAAAGTATAATATAAATTATAAAAATATACATTTATTATATATATAAATGTCCTGTCACTAATTACAATTTTTTTAAGCATTGAATGGACAAATGACAGAAATTTGTGTGCTAAGTGTTCTCTACCAATTCTTGGTTTCTGAACTAAGTCATCCTTTTACCCTCTAGTGCAACACTGTTCATTGGAAGTATAATGTGAACCACATATGTAATTATAAATTTTCTAATAGCCACATTAATAGAAGGAAAAATAAACAGGTGAAATTAATATAAATAATGTATTTGACTTAAACCAATGTATCTAAAATATTATACTTTCACCATACCATAAATATAAAAATTATTGATGGAATATTTTACATTATTTTTGTTATACTACATCCTCAAAATTTGGAATGTATTTTACATTTGTAATACATCTCAATTTGTATATAATACCAACTTTTAGCTGGAAAGATTTAATTTGTATTTAGATTTTATAAAATAAACAATTGAAAATGTTGATTCACATATCCAATTTTTCTCAAATATTCCTAAACATACTGAATTGAATACCAGATTTAAAATTAAAATTAAATTAATTAATTTAAAGATGTGGGTAAAAGATGTGGAGATGTGCATTGTTGGTAGGAATAAATAGGTGCAACAACCATGAAAAACACTATGGAGTTTCCTGAAAAACAAAAAAAAATCGAACTACCATATGATACAGCAATTCCACTCCTGTGTACTTATCTGAAGAATATAAAAACCTAATTTGAAAAGATATTTGTGTCTTCATTATATTCATTAGAATAGCGAAGATATGAAAACAAACCAAGGGTCCATCGATGGATATATGAATAAAGAAATTTTGGTATATATACACATTGGAATATTATTCAGCCATAAAAATGAATGAAATCTTCCATTTGTGACAACAAATCTATTGAGATCTATTGAGATCTATTGAGATGATCATATGGTTTTTCTCCTTCAATTTGTTAATATGGTGTATCACATTGATTGATTTACATATATTGAAGAATCCTTGAATTCCTTGGATAAATCCCACTTGATTGTGGTGTATGATCCTTTTAATGTGCTGTTCGATTCCATTGCTAGTATTTTGTGGAGAATTTTTGCATCTATGTTCATCAGTGATATTGGCCTGTAGTTTTCTTTCTTTGTGACATCTCTGTCTGGTTTTTCGCATCAGGGTGACGATGGCCTCGAAGAATGAGTTTGGGAGTGTACCTCCCTCTTCTATATTTTGGAAGAGTTTCAGAAGAATAGATGTTAGCTCTTGTCTAAATGTTTGATAGAATTCGCCTGTGAAGCCATCTGGTCCTGGACTTTTGTTTGTTGGAAGATTTTTAATCACAGTTTCAATTTCAGTGCTTGTGATTGGTCTGTTCATATTTTCTATTTCTTCCTGGTTCAGTCTCGGAAGGTTGTGCATTTCTAAGAGCTTGTCCATTTCTTCCAGGTTGTCCATTTTATTGGCATATAGTTTCTTGTATTAGTTGCTTGTTTCTCTATCTGATTTAGGAGTAAGGTTATGTGTTTATTTGAGATGTTTCTTGTTTATTAAGGTAGGATTGTATTACTATAAACTTCCCTTTTAAAACTGATTTTGCTGCATCCCAAAGATTTTGGGTGGTTGTGTTTTCATTATCATTTATTTCTAGGTGTTTCTTGATTTCCTCTTTTATTTTTTCAGTGATCTCTTGGTTATTAAGTGGTGTATTGTTTAGCCTCCTTATGTTTATATTCTTTACAGATTTTTTCTTGTAATTGATATTTAGTCTCATAGTGCTATGGTTGGAAAAGATAGTTGATATGATTTCAATTTTCTTAAATTTACCAAGGCTTGATCTGTGATATGATCTATCCTGGAGAATGTTCCATGAGCACTTGAGAAGAATGTGTATTCTGCTGTTTTTGGATCAAATGTCCTATAAATATCAATTAAGTCCATCATGTTTAATATATAATTTAAAGCTTGTGTTTCCTTATTTATTTTCCTTTTGGATTATATGTCCATTGGTGACAGTTGGGTGTTAAAGTCCCCTACTATGATTGTATTACTATTGATTTCCACTTTTATGGCTGTTAATATTTACCTTGTGTATTGAGGTTCTAATATGTTGGGTGCATAAATATTTACAGTTGTTATATCTTCTTCTTGGATTGATCCCTTCATCATTATGTAGTGTCCTTCTTTGTCTCTTGTAATAGTCTGTGCTTTAAAGTCTATTTTGTCTGATATGAGAATCGTTAGTCCAGCTTTTTTTTTGTTTCCATTTGCATGGAATATCTTTTTTTCATCCCCTCACTTTCAGTCTGTAGGTGTCCCTAGGTCTAAAGTGGGTCTCTTGTAGACAGCATATATATGGGTCTTGTTTACGTATCCAGTCAGCCAGTCTATGTCTTTTGATTACAGCATCTAATCCACTTACATTTAAGTTAATTATTGATATGTATGCTCCTTTTACCATTTTCTTAATTGTTTTGGGTTTGTTATTGTAGATCTTTTCCTTCTCTTGTGTTTCCTGCCTAGAGAAGTTCCTTTAGCATTTGTTGTAAAGCTGGTTTGGGGGTGCTGAATTCTCTTAGCTTTTGTTTGTCTATAAAGGTTTTAATTTCTCTGTTGAATCTGAGTGAGATCCTTTCTGCATAGAGTAATCTTGGTTGTATGTTTTTCTCTTTCCTCACTTTAAATATGTCCTGCCACTCCCTTCTGGCTTGCAGAGTTTCTGCTGAAAGATCAGCTGTTAACCTTATAGGGATTCCCTTGTATGTTATTTGTTGTTTTTCCCGTACTGCTTTTAATATTTTTTCTTTGTGTTTAATTTTTGATAGTTTGGTTAATATGTGTCTTGGTATGTTTCTTCTTTGATTTATCCTATATGGGACTCTGTGTGCTTCCTGGACTTGATTGACTATTTCCTTTCCCATATTAGGGAAGTTTTCAACTCTAATCTCATCAAATATTTTCTCAGTCCTTTCTTTTTCTCTTCTTGTTCTGGGATCCTATAATTCGAATGTTGGTGCATTTAATGGTGTCCCAGAAGTCTCTGAGACTGTCCTCAATTATTTTCATTCTTTTTTCTTTATTCTGCTCTGCAGTAGTTATTTCCACTATTTTATCTTCCAGGCCACTTATCCGTTCTTCTGCCTCAATTATTCTGCTATTGATCCCTTCTTGAGAATTTTTAATTTCATTTTCTGTGTTGTTCAGCACTGTTTGTTTGCTCTTTAGTTCTTCTAGGTCCTTGTTAAACGTTTCTTGTATTTTCTCCATTCTATTTCCAAGATTTTGGATAATCTTTAGTATCATCATTCTGAATTCTTTTTCAGGTAGACTGCCTAGTTCCTCCGCATATGTTAGGTCTGGTAGGGTTTTGCCTTGCTCTTGAATCTGCTGTGTCTTTCTCTGTCTTCTCATTTTGCTTAACTTACTGTGTTTTGGGGTCTCCTTTTTGCAGGCTGCAGGTTCATAGTTCCCATTGTTTTTTGGTGTCTGTCCCCAGTGGCAAAGGTTGGTTCAGTGTGTTGTGTAGGCTTCCTAGTGGAGGGGACTAGTGCCTGTGTTCTGGAGATCAGAACTAGTGTACTGATCTCCTGTGTTCTGGAGATCACACTAGTGCCTGTGATCCAGTGAGGCTCAATCTTGTCTTTCTGGTGGGCAGGTCCACATCTGGTGGTGTGTTTTGGGGTGTCTGTAGCCTTATTTTAATTTTAGGCAGTCTCTCTGCTAATGGATGGGATTCTGTTCCTGTCTTGCTAGCTGTTTGGCATAAGGTGTCCAGCACTGTAGCTTGTTGGTCGTTGAGTGAATCTGGGTCTTGGCATTGAGATGGAGATCTCTGGGAGATCTTTTGTCATTTGATATTATGTGGGCTCAGAGGAATCTGGTGGACCAGTGTCCTGAACTCGTCTCTCCCACCTCAGAGCTTAGGCCTGAAATCAGCCTGGAGCACCAAGACCCTGTCAGCCACATGTCTCAGAAGAAAAGAGAAAATAAAAAAAGAAAGAAAAATAAAATAAAATAAAGTTATTTAAAAATTATTAATAATAACAAAGAAAGAAATAAAGAAAAAAGAGAGCAACAAAACCAATAAACAAATCCAACAATGATTACAAGTGCTAAAAACTATACTAAAAACAACAACAAGAACAACAACAAATGGACAGACAGAACCCTAGGACATATGGTAAAAGTAAAGCTATACAGACAAAATCACAGAAAGAAGCATACACATACACACTCACAAAAAGAGAAAAAAAAACAAATATATATATATATATATATATATATATATATATATATATATATATATATATATATATAAAGAGAAAAAGGAATAAATATATATTTATTTTAAAAAGGAAGAGAACAACCACATCAATAAACAAATCTACCAAGGATAATAATCTCTAAATACTAAGCTAGATAAACATAAAACCAGAAACAAATTAGATGCAGAAAGAAACCCCAAGTCTACAGATGTTCCCAAAGTCTACCGCCTTAATTTTGGAATCATTTGTTGTCTATTCAGGTATTCCACAGATGCAGGGCACATCAAGTTGTTTGTGCTCATTTAATCTGCTGCTCCTTAGGCTGTTGGGAGAAATTTTCCTTTCTCTTCTTTGTTCGCACAGCTCCTGGGGTTCAGCTTTGGATTTGGCCCCGCCTCTGCATGTAGGACGCCTGAGAGCATCTGTTCCCCACCCAGACAGGAAGGGGTTGAAAGAGCGGCTGATTGGGGGGCTCTGGATCACTCAGGCTGTGTGGAGGGAGGGGTGAGGAATGCAGGGAAAGCCTGCCGTGGCAGAGGCCAGCGTCAAGTTGCAACAGCCTGAGTCACGCTGTGTGTTCTCCCGGGGAAATTGTCCTTGGATAACAGGACCCTGGCACTGTTGGGTTGCACAGGCTCCCGGGAGTGGTGGTGTGGATAGTGACCTGTGCTTGCACACAGGTTTCTTGGTGGCTGCAGCAGCAGCCTTAGCGTTTCATGATGGTCTCTCGTATCTGCGCTGATAGCCATGGCTCGCGTCCATCTCTGAAGCTTGTTTTGGCGGTGCTCTGAGTCCCGTCTCCTGGCACACCCTGAAACAATGGTCTCTTGTTTCTTAGGCAGTTCCAGACTTTTCCCCAGACTCCCTCCTGGCTAGCTGTGGTGCACTAGCCCCCTTCAGGCTGTGTTCACACAGCCAACCCCAGTCCTCTCCCTGGGATCTGACCTCCGAAGCCCGAGCCTCAGCTCCCAGCCCCACCTGCCCCGGTGGGTGAGCAGACAAGCCTCTCAGGCTGGTGAGTGCTGGTTGGCATGGATCCTCTGTGTGGGAATCTCTCTGCTTTTCCCTCCACACCCCTGTTGCTGTGCTGTCCTCTGTGGCTCCAAAGCTTCCCACAGACCCCCATTTCTGCCGGTGAAGGGGCTTCCTAATGTGTGGAAACTTTTCCTTCTTCACAGCTCTCTCCCAGAAGTGCAGGTCCCGTCCCTATTTTTTTCTCTGTTTTTTCGTTTACCCTACCCAGGTATGTGGGGAGTTCCTTGCCTTTTGGGAAGTCTGAGGCCTTCTGCCAGCATTCAGTAGCTGTTCTGTAAGAGTTGTCCCACATGTAGATGTATTTTTTATGTATCTGTGTGGAGGAAGTTGATCTCCACATCTTACTCCTCTGCCATCTTGAAGGTCCCCCCCATATACGTTTTTATGTTTCCTAAAATAATGTTTTGTTCTTATGCTTATTACATGTTGAATTCAGTTTATCAAAGTAAATGGCAAAGCAAGAGATGATATCTTTCATGTAGCAGTTTCTAAACATTCCTCAATTCTGATCTGTCAAGACGTTGACAGCACAAGTTCTCAACTAGTAAAATATTTGTATCATTCAAATCATACATATTGTTAAAATTGTCTTACCAAGATACTGTATTCACCTGAAAATAAAATTAAAGTTCATTTTTACATCATTTTGACTGTAAATCATTTTTACTGTACACCAAAATTTTCTGAGCTTTTTCTTAAACCCATTAGGCATTACTTAAATGGAATACATCTATTTGAATTGAAATATAATCGTTTATTATCACTAAGAAAGAAAGAGCTACAAATGCAAAAGAAACACAGATTCAACCTAGCTCTTAAGGTCATTTGGTTACATTCTAGAAAATAATTCAAGCATATATATATACCACCATCATGTGTTGATCCCCACTGAAAGAGGTTAGGAACCGTTGAAGTTGAATTTTGACTGTGAAGAAGTAGAATCTGTATCAGAGGAAAGCACACTCAGCAGAAATGCTGGTCCAAACAAAGGAAGAAAGAAGCCCATTATCTTGTTTTAAAAATGATTAAAACATTTCCAAAGGATTTTCTTTCTTAGTTATGCCTTAAGTATACTTGAGGTCATTTCTCTGGGCAGGGGAGTGACTGATAATATTTGAAACTTATGTGGCTTTAGGTCAGAATGTTTTTGTGAGTATTTTTCATAGTTGATGAGCAATTTGATTTATTTTATTTGAAGAGAATCATCTTCACCAGAGAACAAAAACAGCTTATGCTGGGAAATTAATTTGCTTTTCTAAAAATGCAATCATATTCTGTAAAAAGTAGGAAGAAATTACTGTGACTCCACTGAGAAATAAAAAGCCCTCAATCTTGAACATAATATACCCATGGCTCTCCCAGGATTTAGCTATTTTCAATGCCAATCAAGGTTATAAAACTTCATGTCTTCATTGCTTAGAAAATTCATGAAATGAAAACAAGATGTTTTTCTTTTCCTCTACCTGGAAGTATTTATTCGTGCAGCTTCAGCTTCAAGTTAGCTACTTTCTAACATAGAAGGAATTTTATTCTCCCTATACTCTCAAAGTCTTTCTTGAATAGAATATGTGCCAACTTTTTCAGGGAGGTGGAGGAGCAACATTTCAGCTATAAGAGATGAAAGTAAAAAGAGAAAATTGTTGTCCATATCACCCTTTTCAATCCTTGGGCAGCTGATTCATCACATAGATCCATTTCAGATTTAAAGTTTCCAAATCACTGCCAAGGAATATGCAAATTACACATATTTTCAGGGAAATTGCCTGTTCTATTTTCTCCTAAAATTAGTGGAAAATATTTCCAAAATTTTATTGGTACCATCCACAACTTTTGTGCATTGTTTGGATAAAACTGACTTTTCCTTAATAAGTCAAATGCTAGTTCCTTTACAGAGACCCTTTTGTAGTTATCATTAAAACAAGCATTAGTAAATGCAACCACACATACACACAAACATGAAAATTGCTTTCATTTGAATTACACAAAGATAAATAGCAACTTAATTCTTAAATCAGATGTCCAGAGTCTCACCAGGCTCACCTCTCCTTACAAAATAGAATTAGTACTTAAAAAAAAAACATTTTCAAAATCTAGAAGACACGTTTCTGTTATTTCAGTAGGTCAAGATTTCTCTTAGGTTTACATTTAAAATTTACAACCAGATATGATCTGTAAAATATTCTGTTTTTCTGTTTATTGTTGTACTTTTATAAAATACTTCTGACTTGAGATCTGAGTTTCTTTTTCCCTCCCTCCCTCCTTCTCTCTCTCTTTCGCTCTTTCTTTTTACAGGTCTTAACTGCAAGGGGATTCAGAGGATTCTCCCTATTTGTCATTAGTTCATTCATGACTCAAAAATTGTTAGACCCCCAAATATCAATCTGACCTCCTTTTTAAAAGTCTAAACCCCACTGAGATGAAAGAGGGATTTTTCTCACTGAGTCATTGTTACTTCTACAAAATGGTCAATGATGCTTTTCACTTCGATAAGGAAAAACAGAGGATGTAAGAGGGTAGAGGGTAAAGTGATCCTCTCAACCATGATGATCAAAAAATGCCTAGTGAAGAATAATTGACATTTTTTATCATACAATCTAAATTTTCATTAACTCTGCTTATCCACAAAATAGGGTAACTTTCCATGGATAGTCTCCTTGCTGGGATAAATCATAATTTCTCCTAGGTTTTGAATTTAATGTCAGGTCCCTTATATATCTATTGTTGCAAAGATAGAGTTTAAATTCCTATTTAAAAATATAGTGAACAAAATGTGTATTTGTTATTTTTCCTTTTTAAAAAATTTGAAACTGAGGTGCAGAAAGTAGAGATAATCACATTATCTTGTTTAGTTGTTTTTGATCCCCTTTTACCCCATTTTCTCCTTACTTCCATTTCTGTCCTCTCCACAAAAGCAATTCCATTGATGTTTTAGGTATGCAAAATAGACAGTACTGTTTTGTAATATAGATTAAGCTATCGGCTTGCTTCTTTCATATTCTAATACTCACTCAACACTGTGTTTATATAAGATATACCCATGGCTCTCTGCTTACGTATAGTCTTTTGCTTCTAAAAGCTGCAAAGTATTCCATAGTGTCATAGATTATTAAAAAAAAAAACACTGATTTTAAAAGATGCTGGTATTAGTATCTATTTCCACTGTAAGACACAGCTATAAACTCAGTGGCTTAAAACAGCACAGATAGATTATCTTACAGTTCTGGGTTCAGAAGTCCAAAATGATTTGGCAGGGACCCATTCCCTTTAGAGTCTCTAAGAAAATGTTTCTCTGTTTTGCTAGCTTTTAGAGGTCCACAGATTTCCTTGACTTGTGGTTCCTTCTATCTTCAAAGCCAGCAGTATTTCATTTTTAGATCTCTCTCTGACCTCTTCTTCTGTTCTCATATCACCTTCTCTAACTGTGACACTCCTGTCTCCCTCTTTGAATGACCCTTGTGATTATGTTGGGCCCACCTAAATAATACAGGATGATCTCCTCATCTCAAAATCCTTACCATAATCACATCTTCAAAGTCCCTTTTGCCATATAAGGTAACATTCACAGAATCTGGGGGTTAGGACGTGGGCATCTTTGGAGAGTCATGATTCTACCTACCACAAGGCCAGAAAAAATGGGAATGGGACTAGTTGGGGTCCTTGACTTACTGTTATTCCTTAAGGCATGTTATGGTACACCCAGATGGCACAGATTCCTCACAAGGCTGCCCATCTCACCTACTGAAAACTACTCTGAAGTAGTACTGTCAAGGACTCAACTTGTGTTCAGCAAGCACCCTTCTTGTTATCATTCCCAAACCAATGATTCTGCATACAAGTAAGTCACAAGCTCCTGACACTTAAATTCCTCAAACTTCATCATCTCCCCATTTCAGCAGGCTAACAAAGTTCATCCAATCTAGGCAATCTTGGGTTTTCCAAGCCTTCATTTCCTTACTGCTCACAGGTTACCCTGATCCATTTCTTAAATGAGTCTGATCTTTCCTGAACCAAAGACTGTCTGGTATTGCATGAAAAATTCTACTCTGGGCACTACTTTTTTTAAAAAAAGCACGAAAACTCCTTATATTTAGGTACATAAGGATTTAGTTACCTTCTTAACATGGGCAAGCACACTCCTACATCAGCGAGGAAAACAGACACACACAAATTACTAACTTAAATTTGCTTACCAAATTAGCTAATATACTTATTGCTTAGGAGTTTTGTTCATTGTCTCGGTTATACTAGCTTTTTAAGATCATGGACAGCAGCCTTTGAGGATGCCAAAATCATGGCTGGGCACAGAAAAATCCTGCCAGTTCAGATGGGTGTGTATAATCCTTATTGACATGCTTAAATGTATAGATTGATTATCAGCTTTACTGCACCTAGTACGGGTTGACTTTTTCTTCTTGTCCCTGCTTTGGTGAAATGCAACTGATTCTAACACATTTCCTTTCAAACAAATTTTTTATTTCACCTCTGATTGGCTTGTGGCTCCTGCTGATTGACAGGGAAGTCTACAGCTGTGGGTTCTCTTTTGAAGCTCTTTTATCTTTTCTCTTTGACTCTCTTTTAATTTGATTGGATTCACTCTTGGAGCACCCTGTGGAAAGAACCCTGATTACTCTCTACTCCGCTGTGACTTGGTAGATGGCAGAGCGCATTCAGAGGTCTTATCCCTCCTTTGTTAGGACTGGCTGCCCGTGGAAGCCCTGGGAGTGCTTATCTCAGCTGGCAGATAAATGCTGCCAGGTTTAAACTTCAAAGGCAAAACCCAGGCAGCCTCAAAGAAAGAAACTTCAGTCAGCTTCAAGGGGTGAATGAGCTGGTCCTGTGGCGGCTTTTGGAAATGTGAAAGGCTCACTGAGAAAGCATGCTGCCTCAAGATCTCCAGGTCAATATTTCACATTTGGATAGTAATTGCACGGTCCAGGGAAAGTGCCAACTTACTTCTATGGGCAAGGACAGTGAGACTCTCAGCGGGGAGGGCTGTCATTGGGAGCATGCACTGACATCATAGCCAAAGACTCCTCAGAGAGTCGCCAGGTGCAGTAAGAAGGTGGCTCCTCACAGGGATGCAGGGATGCTCATTAGCTGTTGCAGCCCAACCGGGGGTTTTGTGCCGGGACTGGAGTGATTCATGTCTGAAATTGACAAGTCACGTGCATTCAGTAACTTGGATCAAGGTTCAATGGGGAGCCCTAACAATCGTGTGTGTATGTGTATTTCCTCAAACACATATATCTATTAATGTCTACAGCATATTTTTGTAATCCTCAAGTTAGGATAGCTAGAATATCAAAGAAAAATAATATTCTCATTTTTTCCCAATGATGGTGTCATAATCACAATCTGTTCTCTGTTCTCTCTTCCTTTATTTTTTTTCATGTATCTGTACACAAACACAACAAACACACACAATTTTTAATTGGAATCACTCATGGAACACACAGTAGAAAAGCCCTGATTATTCCATTGCTACTGTCTATGAAAGAAAGAGAAAAAAGATTTAGAGTAATCACCTGCTTCTCAATGCTCTGAGCCTCTGCTTACTCTGTGGTAGGTTTTATCTTCAGTCAGCTCCTTAACCTCTCTACACGTTATTTGTTTAAAAATTGAGCCTCATTGTAGAATCAACCTTATATGATTTTTATGAGGAGTTAATGAGATAATATCAAGTATTCAATGAATGTAATTGTTTATTTTTATTATTGTTGTCCCCTTCCTAATTATTCCCTTTAGAAGTCTCTGGCACAGTGTGTGTTTGTGTGTGTGGAAGTCAAGTTTGGAAAAGAAAGGGAAGGAGGTTAATCAGATTCCCACATTCACAGTAGCTGCCCATGGCTGTGACCACTCTCCCCTGTTGTCCTTTCCTGTCACTTTCTTTTAGATTCCTTGAGCTTTTGCATCCTACTTGGTTGCTTTCCACTCCATTGTCAACTTCCAGACCACAGATATCCTTGGAATCTGGGGGTGGCTGTGGCTGTTAGCACTGGTGCTGACCCTGCCCAACTCCAGTCTCTGGGGCTTTTCTTGCTTGACCAGCAGGGAAATGCCTTTTGTGACCAGCTCTTTCATATACTAGAGTGTGTTAAGTGTTCCAGTACCAGGAACTTTATGCCCCAATAAATGTTCTCTTCATCTGAAAGTAGAACAGAGGACCAGGTTGGTGGATGGTAAAGTAGAAACAGCCTCATAGATACCTGTAATAATTGTTCTCTTTGATATATGGGCTGCTCTTGCTCAGTCTGCCCACTCTACTGGTCTTTTAAATGTATAGTGAACTTCTCTAAAGGGCCTATTTTATGTCCTACTAGTCCTGCTCAATTGTTGACAGGTCAATCTCAATTGCTGTAAAAGTTCTCACTTTCTCACAAGGTTCCTGACACTATTAATATCAAAATATCTTCAGGGGTAATGTTGCCGGACTTCCCTGAAGAACCCAACTAATTCTGATGGTTTACCAAAAGAGATGATAATACTTACATAAGGGCATTTCAGTCCTAGTGCAGTGCCTTGTACACAGGAGGTGCTCAATAAATGTTGATTTGCATATTATGAGCAGAATGCTCTGCAATATGGTTTATAATTCCTATTTGAGAAATGATGATAGGTATTTAGAAATGATGTGAAATGACTGGAGACTTCTACGAATTTAATTCTGTATATTCAGGGTCCAATAAAATAAAACATTAGAAAATAGAAGTCAGTTATTCCTCTCATGACATGGTCACTGCTGCCACATTGAAGCTTATCCAGAGATTTTATTTATGAGTGAGTTTATTCAGTTTTCTCTTAGAATTATCTCTTCTTCTTTATCCTATTATTCAAACATCTCAATTTCCCTGTCCAGACATACACTTGTACCCATTTTCAGAGCTTAGTTACCACTCTGAGTTACATTCAGACCAAATATTGGGACCATATTTGCAAATAAGTGGGTTGAAATTTTACCCAACCACGGTGTCTTTCTTAACCCTTGACAGTGACTTCACCTTTTTGACCAGGGGCTACTGAGGGATGTCAATTGTCTATAAACTATCTGCATTCTTACTGCTTCCATTATAGAATAATCATTGTGGATCTCAAGGAAAAGTACTGGACACCACTCCATAACCAAGGTAAAAATTTAACATCTACAAACAGTTAACATACATTTCTTATGTTTGGAGGAGATGTAGAGGGTTTCAGTTTGAGAGGCTGAGCCATGGTCATGGTGAAGGGAGCAGGAATGACTCTATTTTTCCTAGATTATCATCAATCAAAACACGGCTACTCAGTGCCTATTACATGTGAGGAAGTAGTCCAGGGAGTGGAGATGCAATCAACCTTGAATAAGATGAACAAAGTCCCTGCCTTGGTAGAGTTTATCATAAAGTCAGGAATGTAGCCATATAAAAAGATGTTACTTTTACAATATACTAGAGTGTGTTAAGTGTTTTGATGTGAAAAGTACAGGGTTCTAAAGGATCACGTATGAGGAATGCCTAAACTTCCATGGGTATTTGTGTGTTTGGGAAATTGTCAGGGAAAAATATTTGGAGGAAATGCCATCTAAGGTGCAATCTGAAAGATGAGAAGGAATTAGCTAATAAAAAAAAAAGACTGTGTTTCAGACAAAGGAAACAATATGTGAAGACAAGAGAGAGTGTGGCTCATATGGGTAGCTAAAAGTCATTCTGTAAGGATAGAGTGGAAGGAAGACACAAGGGCAGGAGGAGGAATCAGAGAGGAAATGGAACTTGAATAAGCACAGATATGCACTACCTTGGAATCCATGTTAAAGAATTTGGATTTTATTTTAAGGGTTTAGGGAGTAAGGGGAATAACATGGTTATTCTAACTCCAGTGTTCTAAAGAGGAGTAGAATGAGAGCATGGAGACCAGTTAAGAGACTTGCAGAAATTCAAGCCAGGGATGATAACGACCAGAATGATCACTGTAGGTAGTATGGTAGGCAGAATAATGGTTCCCCAGAGATGTCCATATCCTATTCCCCAGAACCTGAGACATGCTATGTTACATGGCAAAGTGAATTACAGCTACAGATGGAATTAAAGTTGTTAATCAGCTTACTTTAAAATAAGGTGATTATCCTGGATTATTTGGGTGGGCCCAATGTAATGGCAAGGGTCTTTTAAAGTAGAAGGGAGGTGGAACAGGAAGTTGGAGTCAGAGATTTGAAAAAGCTACATTGCTGGTTTTGAAAATGGAGGAAAGCAACCATGAACTGAGGAATACAGGAAGCCTCAAGAAGCTGAATAGTGCAAGGAAATGAATTCTTCCCTAGAGGTCCCAGAAGGAATTCAACCATGTTGACACCTTGATTTTGATCCAGAGAAACCTATTTTGGATTTCTGACCTCCAGAACTATAAAATAATAATTGTATATTGTTCTAAGGCACTAAGCATATGGCAGTTTGTTACAGCAGCAATAGGAAACCTCCAGGTAGAGACAGAAAGAAGTTGGGAAGATTGAGAGTTATTTCAGTGGTAGGAATGAGATGTAGTGTTCAATTTTACATGAAAGAGGAAAGTGGGCTAACAAGAGTAATTTTTGCCAAAGAAAGGTTTTCCAGTGTTTTATCAATTACAATTGGAGAAATCCTCATACTAATATGACCTATAACAATAAATTTGACTAGTGTATTTGACTCAAAATAACAGTGAATAATATTAAAGACATTAAAGACAAAGATGGATACATTTTATACAAATGACTAACGACTTATTTCTCTGGTTATTTTAACATCAATGCTTCTCCATTAGATTGACGACAGATTCACATAGTTCAGATGTTGATATTCAGCCAAGTGCCACATATAAATAAATGAAATTAAATGCTAGATTTAGAACATATAAATAACAGTTACCATAAAGTTGTAAGATTTTATATGTTCTATAAAAGCCCTGTGGCTCTCAGGAGTGACAGACATTGTTTAGATAAGAATAGAAAAGAAGACTCTTTGGGAAATGGTGAGATTGAATTTTTAGGTTGGGAAGAAAACAAATACAGAACATGTAATTCAAAAAACAATAATTAATTTTATTTTAGAATTAAATAAGCATGTCTGGCAGCTATTCAACACCAGTCTACTCACCAGATCAAAGGTCACCTCTTTTTTTAAATCTTTCATACTCATCCTTTCTCTCTCTCCTTCCAGAACTATTCTTTTTCTTCTCATTCAATGACATGCCAACTCTACTATATTATGTTTCATACTCTTCACTAGATTACAGCTATTTCTACATATGTCTTTCCTTTTCATTATATTTTTAATCACTTGAAGGCAGGAAATGTATCCAGTTTATCTTTTGTATTTGTCACAGAATCTAGCACAATGCCTTTTATAAAGAACCTAGTGAGTGAGGGAAAGAAACAGAAGACCTGAGTCAAGGACTCAATTACAGCTTCACTAGTTATTTGATGTAAATTTTGAGAAAGTCATTTCATGTCTTTGTGCCTAATTTTCTATTTGAAAACCTCATGACTCAGGACAAGGTGTTACACTTAAAGGAAGCAAGTGTGTTTGGATGAACTGAGACCTGTTATAAGTATGCTTAACTTATCACAGGTAGTCACTATTCAGCTAATGAAGGATGTTGGTGTGCAAGGTTGGGCATATAGTTGAATTGTTGAGGGATTTTTATAGTTTGTGGGAAAAAATGAAAGAAAGAAAACAGAAAGATGAGAAGACCAGAAGGAAGAGAACATTTAGGTGAAAATTGAGATGTCTAATAGAAATCTGATTAAATTTCTTGCGGCTGTTATGCTATGTCAGTTCCTTCTCTGTCCCCCCATGCAGTTTTCAGTTAAATATTGTTTTTCTCTTAATACTTTATGGAGTTCAATCTATTTTTAGAATACCTAAAAGCTCTGAGTATGGCCTAGATGTGGGCACTGGGCAAGAGTAAAGGGCAGGGTAGGAAACCAATGTACACAATTTAAAGATGTAATAAATGTTTGAAGAAATTGACCTGCTCATTACCCTTGCCCTTTCTAAGAATAAAATCTTATATCACCCTTCATTTTTCTTTGGATATTTGTCAAGACAGAAGACTTCTGAGCATTATTTCAGGTACACTGGAAATATCAAGGTCATTTTTATTGCCAGCCAGCTCTTATGGTGTTTTGTCCCATGGATTTTGTATCTGGTGTTGGCAGTGAAACTAATGGGGATTCTGCTACTATTTTTGGCCTATATTTGGTTGATTGAGAGTGAAACTGAAAACTAAGATATTCTGCTCAGTAAAAGAGAGAATGAAAGTTATGTTGGAGCAATAGAACAGAGAAGAGATTTTCCCTTCCTAAGCCAGTCTCACAAAATTTCTTGCACACTTACCTTTCTTCTGAGGTTGCAGTAGAGATGAGAAAATGTCACTGTTAACTTATTTCTGTTTTGTTTTTTTAAGTCGCTGGTATCTCTAGTTTCCTATAGTAGAAAGTCATAGATATCTGTACTAAATCAATGACAACTAAGAGAAATATTGACATACAGACATTATGATCTGTATTCTATTTCAACAAGTACTGTATATTGACATTTACCATGAACACCAACTATCTTGTTAAATTTAACCCCCACTTTATATTGAAGAAAACCATATTTTACAATGTGAATATTCATATGCCAAAACAACCCAGATCAAGAGAAGACATTAACAGCACCTCAGAAAACTTACTAGTGGCCCCTCTCAGGCATTACTCCTCTTTCTCAAAGGTAACCACTAGTCAGCCGTCTATTGCCACAAATAAGTTTTGCTTGTTTTTGAGCTTTGTATGAAAGAACTCATACCTATGAGTGCTGGAGTTTGGCACATTACATCAGTGAGCCTTTTCCATGTTTTTCATGTAACAGTAAGCCATTCACATTTATTGTATAGTGTCATCTGTTGTATAAAAACACCACAATTTATGTATTCATTTTACTCTAAATGGAAATTTAGGTTGTTTATAATTTTTTGTAAATTTCAAATAATGGTGCTATGAACATTTCTTTATTTGTTATTTGGTGAACACATGTATGCATGTTCTATTGGGTATATACCCAGTAGTGGAGTTGATGGTTCATAGAATATATATATGCTCAAATGTACCCAGATACAGCCACAGTTTCCCAAGATGGTTGTACTTGGGCCAGGACTAATGTCAATAGAGTGAAACACTGAGGACACAGAATTTAAGGAGGTTCTCATATTCAGGGTTGACCTTCCACTTGCATGACCTTGAGGAGACACTCACTCTCAGGATCATACAAGTGAGGACGAGCCCTGAGAGAAAGTGAGTGCTTACATTTTGTACCCTAGGTACCACACTTACCTCACCCTAGTCCTGGCCCTGGGTTCCATAAGAACCCAGGTTCTATAAGAAATTTATTAGAATGCAAGTTTTTTCCTAATTCATTAATATCCATTATTTTTATTTTATTTTTTCCATCCTTTCTTTGGGAGGATTTAATATGCTATTCTTCTTCTAACTTTTTAAGATAGATATTTTTAATCATAATTTTTAGCCTTTTTTTCTTATATATGCATTTAAGGCTATACATTTCTTGAAATTTTGGCTTTATTCACATCCTACAATGTAATATATTTTCTATTATTCATGGTGAATTCTCATTTGGTAAATGGGCTATTTGGAAATGTATATTAATACATTTCCAAACTTTAAGACAGTTTTCTAGTCATCCTTTTGTTCTTCACTTGTAGTTTAATTTCTCTCTGGTCAAAGAACAAGATTTTACCATTTTAATTCTTTGATCTTTGTTAAGACTTGCTGGAAGAACCAAGATATGGTAAATTTTGGCAAATTTCCTATAAAAATATTGTATATTTTGCTTTGTTGGTTTGTAATGTTCTATAAGCATCTATTAGGTTAATTTGTCATATTTTTCAGATCTTCTGTGTGCTTACAGATTATTTTTGTCTAATCATTCTTTCACATACTTAAAAATCTAAAATAATAGAGGATTTATCTATTTCTTCTCTTAATTCTGTTTTGCTTTATATATTTTAAAACTATGTTGTTAGGTACATATAAATTTAAAATTGTTACATTATTATTGAATTGCCTTTAAAATTTTGAAAAATTCCCTTATATCTTTAATATGCTTCTTGCTTTCAATTGTATTTATCTGTAAGTAGAATAGTTTTTTCTGGTATACCTTTTTTTATTCTCTTACTTTCAGACTTTATGTTTATTTGTTTGAAATTCCATTTTTTAAAAATTTTATAGATGGATATTGTTTTATTATCTAATCTTTTAATTTAGGTCAACTTAATGTAATTATTGATTTATTTAACTATAAAATCTTATTGCTCTATTTATTTTATATTTGTTCCATATTCATTTTATTCTTCCACTTTTCTGCTTTCTTTTGACTTGACCAAAAGTATTCCCTTTTTAAAATTAATTAATTAATTTTATTTATTTGTTTTTGGCTGTTTTGGGTCTTCGTTGATCTGTGTGGGCTTTCTCCAGTTGCAGCGAGCGGGGCCACTCTTCATTGTGATGCGGGGACTTCTCATTGCGGTGGACTCTCCTGTTGTGGAGCACGGGCTCCAGGTTCACAGGACTCAGCAGTTGTGGCTCGCAGGCTCCAGAGCACAGGCTCAGCAGCTGTGGTGCACGGGCTTCATTTCTCTGCAGCATGTGGGATCCTCCCAGACCATGGCTCAAACCCATGTCCCCTGCATTGGCAGGTGGACTTTTAGCCACTGTACCACCAGGGAAGCCCCAAAAGTATTCTTTTATTATTAATTTGGATATAATATTCCTCTTCCCTCCCTAAGAATCTTTCTCAGTCTCATTGTGTCTTTAACATCATTTATCACAATTTCTTCATGCATCTCAACTTTAAAATCAGACAAACAAAAAAAAAAGGCAACTCCTCCTTTTAGCCCTCTAAGTGAAATCACTCCTGAAGTAAGATACTAGAAAAGACCTGGTTATTTCTGATGTAGCAGGATAAGGAACTAAAGGAAAAAGAACAAACATTATCTGAAAAGATGAAAATATCATGTTTGTGAATATGGATGTTTGAAGTATCATAAAAAAATAGCCTGAAAATTTCTCTGTGAATTAAGAGGCAAGTTATCTGATTGAGATTGAAGAAAATAGCTGTGGAATAAGAAGTATAAATTTATTAGTTTTGTTTAGATATAGCATTTTTGGGAAATTGAGGAGAGAACAGAACCAGGGACTAGAAAAAGGGTTGCTGAGCCTGCTGAAAACCCATCTGGAAACGAAATAATTAGCAGCAATTCATATAATTGGATTATTTTGTCTAACTATTCAGAAGTCTGTGAACAGCAAAAGACAGATAATCGGAAAATTTTCATGATCGTGAAGGAATGAAAATGTTAGGATACTAGCAAAAAGGTTATTGAAAAAAAATCAAGGTGTCAAGCAAAGAGAGAAAATGACATAAAACTGTGAAGGGTGGGTGACAGCCTGTGAGTAAGTGAAGGGGAAGAGAATGCATTGTTCTTCATGAATAAAAATAACAGAACTGAGAGACCAAAATGGGCAGGAGATTTGGTAGGATGATGACGCTTTGGATTTTATGATTTCATACAAGAGTTTGAGAGGCAATGTCTATAGTATTGGTGTGGCAGTGGTTTAGAGGGAGTGGGGTTGGGGTAAGAATGTTGATATTGAAGTCAAGCATCTTTGATGCTATTTGTTGGAAAGATTATCTACATGTAGAAATTACCCAATTGATGATGGTTGATTTTAGTGTGGGAGTAAAGAAGTCTGAGAACTAGGTTTCAAAATCCACAGTGAATGAATAGGAGTAGTCAAGACTACAGAGGATGACATGAATCAAAATGGTAAATGATGGCATACTCAGTTATCATGAACCTTAAAGAAAAAGTGATTTTTGTGTAGGATAAAAAAAATTTGAAAGATAGGAAATTATTAACAGTGGCTATTATGATCTTTGGGTGTGAAAGTACAAAAAGCTTTCACTCTACTGGGATCAAGGGAAGAGACATTTTCAAGGGAGATGCAGGTTTCAAATCGATAACCACATAGCAGAATTTTCTGTGAAAAGATTAAGGATACAGAACAGAATGTAAGATCATGAGGGTTCAAGCAGCTACTGTTGAAAAGGAGAAGCCAACTGTGAAAGAAGGAATTGAACTGGAAAAGTGAATTATGCAACGTGATACTAAGTGAGGGGATCTTTTAAAAAAAGGTCCTTGAATATGGGTTGGTGACTAACCATGAGAGGGAAGAGAGGTATAATTGAAGTAATTATCCTCATGTTACTGCTCTTATAAAATAGTAGGCAGCAATCTTTGGTGAGTATTCAAGTGGATTGACACTGGGCATTTATGTTTCAAGAGAATTCTCTCTGGATACTCAGGAAGGAAGAACTATAGCAACAATTTAATCCAGAAATATTCCTTAAGAGACATCATCAGGCTAATGGAATGGCTCTTTAACAAACTTTAAGATCTTTGGGAAGAATATAGATTAGATCCTCAGAAGCTCATACTCTAACTGAGTTTGGACCTTTTATTTCTAATTAGTTCACTTTTATTGGATTCACTTGGAACATGCTGGTAGAGGATGGGAGGTACCCTTTGAGTCTAGTAATTAATTAGCAATATAGAGGATTATATGTGATAAGATCTTTACATCAATACTCATCTCTTAATGAAATTATAGGGTTCAAGGTGAATAGAAGGCCTATGGGGTCATTGCAAAGGGTTGAGGACATTATAAATACCCACCTAACCCTTACTGGAAGGGGAGAAACCTAGGAAATTCTCTTTACCCTGCTCAAAGTGTCCATCACCCTGCATTGTCATGACCAGGATGTCATTTTCTGGGGAAAAAGGAATGACGTTTTATATCATTTTACTAATGTTTATAATGTGGCCTGATATCATGTTAAAATTTGGAAGCAAAGCCAAAATTCTTCCCCTCCAAACTCCTTCTATTAGCACACCTGTCCAATCAAATTCCCCAAAGCAATAAAAGGACAGCACATAGAATAAATTTTTCCCACTATAACTTTGCCATTAAACTCAGAATCAAGTTAAATCAATAAAGAACACAATGGACTTTAGACATGAATAAATCCTTCCTAATTTTTTAATAATCAGAGAATTTCTCCAAAATTTAAGCATGTAATATAGTACGGAAGAATTTTCTTAGGTATAAATGCAAATAAAAGTAGTTTTCAGATTTGTACTATACTGATAAATATGAAGCCCATATCTGATACTACATTAAAAGTCAAGAAAGAACAAATCCTTGAACATTAGTTTTGGATTATTATTTAAGTCCTGGCAGATTAAGAAGATCATTATTTTCCTTTACACACTGCTTATATACTTTCATCAATCTGCATCTTTAATTATTTGTCCTACTTTCTTTTTTTACCCACTTTATTGAGAAATAATTGACACACATCCCTGTATATGTTTAAGGCATAGTGCTCTACTTTCTTAAAACAATTAAACTATATTTATTATTTTAGACCAAAAAAATATTTCAAGAATTTTAAATAGTATGAGAAAAATGCAAATACAATCTGTTTAGAAATAGTATTTGAGCAAGGGGGCTGTTATTAAATAGACCATGGGTTGTTTAAACCATATCTTGTGTGAAACACTTATACTGATTTTTACTTCATTTAAGAGGGAGAAAAACATAAAGTACAGTTTTTATTTAAATAAAACCAAATAAACCCTCCTTTTTTCTTCTGTTGACAAAACAAAGAATTGTATATATCTCAAAGCCTTTCTTAGAATTTAAAGAACACAAGACATAAAGAACACAAGAGGAGTCACATGCATTGTGCCCCAAAAATAATCTAATCACTAAGGGAGGAAACAAAACAGTTTAAGAAAAAGAAGAGACTCCAAAATAAAACTGAACATCAGAAGTAGATCTTGAGTTGTAACTAATTTATTTTTTAGTTACATGAAGTGCTATGGTAGTGCACAGAATTTCCAATAATTATTAGGAAATACTGTTATCATATGGAAATTACTATCTGTGTATTATAACTACAGCTATGAAGACATATCATAAAGAATAAAAAACAGCACTTCTTGTTTAGAGATTTTTCTTTTTTGGTACACATTTAGATAAGAGTAGGAACAACAAAATTGAAGGAGTAATATAATGTAAAAATTGCAAGTAGGTACAGAGTAAAGCAAGTGGCTTTAAATGGGATATGTATGAATTGAACCTTAACAATGTATGGCTTTAAGAAATCATTTCCTTTCTATTTAATTGAGTTTCTAGATTATTAACTATTTCTCTGCTAAAGCAAAGGTAGATTTTCTTACTTTTTTTTTTTTTTTTTTTTTGCATTAACTTGCAATACAGACCAATGGGAAAAAGAAGAATGCCTCATACTACCTACAATTTGAGAAATAACAATAAGGCGTGGTATTGAGGAAGTTGACAGGAAGAAGACTTCAGAGACAATTCATCTCTAACAGTTTTTTTCATCTTTCCAAATCGCATGTACTTATGAAGTGGGGAGAATAATGCAGACTTTACAGGGTGAAATGGGATAACATAAGCCAATCACCTTACTCGAGGTCTCCATGTGCACTTGAGCCAGGCACAGAGCTAACTCTTAATACTAAACCTTGTCCTTTCTATGCCTTAATCCCTCCCTTACCTTAGGAAAGTAGGGTAGAAGAGAGAGGTCTTCTTTCTAAGAAAGCACCACTTGAAGACCATCCATAAATTCACTGAAGTGAGAAAGAGACAGAAGACATTAGCCAGGAAGCAGATCAGTCAGAGAGTAAGACAAATCAGTTTAAGAGTCACCTTGGAGTCTCCAACCAAGGATAAAAAGAGAACTTACTGAAAGATCAGCATAAGTAGGCAACTATATGGGACTATCTAGCATTCCTGAAAGAGCGGGTCACTTTAGAGAATCCAAACCCAAATGAATGTTCCTTTACTGCAACAAAGGTGGATCTCGTCAGGCTTAAAGAAGACCCTTAAAGGATATAAATTGTGCCAAAGAAAATACCATGGACCCTCTAGTCTAGGATGAGTATGGAATCTTAAAGGACTCTACCTGGGGTAAAGGGTCACTCAGTGCTGTCACCAGTGGACAGAGGTGTGACTTCCTTAGAGAATCCATGACCCAGTAAGCCCTGTTTGTGATCGCATCTCATGGGAGATCACAATGATTCTAGATTCCAGCTTTGGCATTTCATGCAGTTCACTTTCAACAATGTTCAAGTACCACTAAAAATCTTTTTATTTTTTTAAGACTGTGGAAATTTTCAGTAAAATGGAAACAAATTGCTATAAGTAAACCATTTGTCACAGTCTGATTACTCTGCAGCCACTCTGGGAACACTAATTTGTCATGCTAGATCAAGATAACTACAGCCTGACTAGAGGAAATGGGTTTTTGCCTACTAGTTGTGATTTTTTTTTAAATGTTCACCCAGAGAGACGTGCTACACAGAGTCTTCACGTTCCACTCCAGCTGTGTGACCAAAGAGGAAAGCTAAGGCATTAAGAACAAATTGCACCATCTAAAAAGCATTTAAAGGCAAAATGATTAACTATGGTTAAAAGTAAAACTCAGGATTGGAAGCAAATATACCTGTAGAGTACAATATTTTATTGTATATGTTTAAGTTATTTAAATGAAAAAAATTAAAGAACTATTATTCAGTTGGAAAAAGAAGGATGGGAAATAATCAAATAAATGTTTTTGGCTACATTAATTTCTTAGCAAAATGTAGAAACTTAAGAAATGCTTGGTAATTTGTTACTTGCTTGATATGAAAGAAACCTCCAACTTGTCCTCCTATTTTTACTGGATTTTAAAATTGAGGTTTCGAAAATTTGTTTAATCACCTGATGTGAGACAGTGTAAGTATAATTTCGGCTCAAAGAGAAGAAAATTATTCAACATGCTTCCTGTTTTCTTTGTTTGTTTACATAACCAATGAAATTGTAATAAAAATGACATTAGGTAAGCGAGAACTACAATTTGCTGAAGTTAACTAGCACAGGTCAGAAACTCTCATTAAATCATGTCTTTAAGAAGAGTTTTGTAAACTAAGAGTGCTGCTAGATTCTCTTTTGCATCTCAAATAATCTCACCATGACAACAATCACTTTTTTCTAAGAACACTGCTAGTTCACCAACCATGTGATTATTGATCACAGTTAAGTTTGGAATAGTAAATGCACTCATTGCTTTGTTAATTTCATAAAAGATGAAACTGTTAGCAAAGACAGTCAAGTGTTTTTTGCAGTAGGCCATTTGTCCAGGGATTTTTTTTAAAATAAATTTATTTATTTATTTTTGTCTGCTTTGGGTCTTCATTGTTGTGCTCAAGCTTTCTCTAGTTGTGTGAAACGGGGACTACTCCTCACTGCGGGGCACAGCTTTCTCATTACAGTGGCCTCTCCTGTTGCAGAACACAGGTTCTAGGCACACAGGCTTCAGTAGCTGTGGCACGTGAGCTCAATAGTTGTGGCTCGCTGACTCTAGAGTGCAAGCTCAGTAGTTGTGTCACATGGGATTAGTTGCTCTGCAGCATGTGGGATCTTCCCAGACCAGGGATCAAACCTGTGTCCCCTGCATTGGCAGGCAGATTCTTAACTGCTGCACCACCAGGGAAGTCCCTCCAGTGATGTTTTGACATGGATATCCAATTGTCTATCTCTACTGCATTTTGCCCCTGAGTGCACCTTTCAATGTATATTTTGAAAGCATTTTTCAAAGTCACACCTGAATGGGTGGTCTGTAAAATAAATGTCAATATTTTTAATTCTCGCTCAAATTTTCTTCATAAAGCTTTCCTTTCATTTTAGTGGAGGCACAGGCTTTCTTGATACACGGCACAACTTTTTTTTTTGTTGTTGTTGTTATTGTTGTTGTTGTTGTATATGGGCCTCTCACTGTTGTGGCCTCTCCCGTTGCAGAGCACAGGCTCCGGACGCACAGGCTCAGTGGCCATGGCTCATGGACCCAGCCGCTCCACGGCATATGGGATCCTCCCGGACCAGGGCATGAACCCGTTTCCCCTGCATCAGCAGGTGGACTCTCAACCACTGCACCACCAGGGAAGCCTGGCACTACTTTTGAATTGTTTGATCTTGTACTATTAAAATAAACTCAAATGTTATCATATTCTAAGCAAATACATGTTATTTTATCAGGTCTTAGTGATAAATCTTTCTGATAATCATTGCAGGAGTTAATTTTGAAATTCAAATGTCATTTAAGCCTTATAAGTTTATTTACCTCTTGGTCTTGGGTCTTGAGAATCCAAAGGAGTTTAGTGGATGGAGGTTGTAATGGAAGGAGAGAGAGGAATTGTTTCACATAAAAGTCACTGATATTAGTTTTGCAAATCCCCTTCTTGTGTCCACTGCCTCACCCTACATATCGTGAAAACACTGTTTCTTGTAGAAACATTGTCTATAATCAGAGGCTCTTTGTTATCATGCTTAATAGCCTAAATAAAAGATCTATCATGTAACATAACTTACAAAGTTGTTTACTTTCAGTAATTCTTTATCTAACATCTACCTATATATTTATTGATCTATCACTACCATTTATGTTTTTAATTGCAAATATTTTCAAGAATACCATCTGCATATTGGAGATGTAAAAGAACTTAACTCACAGTGGGCTTTTTTTCAAGACTTTTTTTTTTCATTTTTTAAAAAGCAGTTTGCAATATAACTGAGAGGAAGGTCCAAATATTTTCCTATATACCCCCTGCAACTACATATGCATAGCCTCCTCTATTTTCAATATCACTCACCAGAATGGCACATTCCTTATGAAGTTGAGAACCTCATAAAGGTTTTATAAGTATTAGAAAAGGTAATGTATAGAATGCTTAAGACTGTGCTTAATACATAGTAAATCCTCAATAAATGTGAGACATTACGATGATGATGATGACGATGATGATGGTGATAAAACTGAAACTTTGGACATTAATTCTTGCAATTTATTAAACCTTCAATAAAGAACTTTCATATAACAGCAGAAATAGATTTTAGATTTATTCCTGCATTTGCTCCTTCCAGTAATAAATCAGTAATCAGTAGGTTTCCATAAGTTTTTGAAAATTCTCCATAAGGTTTTGGGTATATTTTCTCTGTATATAGCACATTTTTCCAGCAAATGTGTTAAAACTGTTTGCTGTCAATTCTTTTTACCTTGACAGGGAGTAGCAAAGGAAAACTAAATTTGTCTTTCTTCTGGGAACTTCTTCAACATACGTATACTTGTTGATACTCACTGATCTGTGGAGCCTTACATACCTAGAGCAGAGGCTTGGGAGATTAGCAAAAGGTTTAGGTATAAATTTTAGGAGCAGCCCTTCTATATCCCAGTTCAATAGGACCTGATTGGTATTCAGGGGGTTCTTTACATAAACTCTTTAAGCACAACATTTTCTCCCTCCCCCAATCCCGAATAAACAATAACAAAACACACGAAACAAATTGTCTCTTCAGCACACACCACAGAAGGAAACTAAGGTCAACTCTTCACTATATTCGGCACTGGAGTATATACCAGAGGGCTTGTTAACAAAGATACTTGATTTTTAGCAGTGAAGGAAGGGAATACATGGAAATTGCTGCCAGCCAGAATATGTGGAATAATAATAATAGCTACTAGGATGTAAATGACTTTACAAAACATTTTTGAAGAACAGTCGTGATTCACTTAGAATGCTGTGGGTATTTTAAAGTACACCTGTGAATTTTTAGTTCGACATTTGGAAAAACAAACTCCAGATTCTTTTTTTTTTTTTTTTTTTTGCGGTACGTGGACCTCTCACTGTTGTGGCCTCTCCCGTTGCGGAGCACAGGCTCCGGATGTGCACGCTCAGCGGCCATGGCTCACGGGCCCAGCTGCTCCGTGGCATGTGGGATCTTCGCAGACCGGGGCACGAACCCGTGTCCCCTGCATTGGAAGGGGGTATCCCAACCACTGCGTCACCAGGGAAGCCCCAAACTCCAGATTCTTTGATACCTTCGTCAGTATGAATGCTAAGCTGGATGGAAAATGACACTTACATAGAATGACATTTTGTCTATTCTTATGTTTTTAAAAAATATTTTCAGTATTCTTAAATATCCTATCCTAACATTCTTGATTTTTTTAGCAGTCTAGAAAATTTTCATAAAATTTCCAATAGAATATTAAGTTAATGGTGATGCCACTGAGATAAACACCTACTTAAAAAAAAAAGCAAAAAAATAAATAAATCTACCTATTTGTATAAAATAATATTACTTCAATCCTTCAGAATTAAATCATGCCTATTTTCCTTGAGGGAGAAAACATATTGAATCCCCCAAATTAAAGAAACTTCTAAATGGGTAGGATCATCCAAGGAGAAAAGATTTATATCAAAAAGTTATAAGAAATTCTGACTGAATATTTCTACCTGACATTAGCCATTCAACTGAAAAATATCTCTGCCATAGATTTTCAGTCTCTCAAAATTACTGACATTCATTCAATGTTTTGAAGGTCTTTTTTTTTTTCAACTAGATATCAACTTAAAAACATTCTGTCCAAAGTCAGATGGAATGTCATCACAGAGAAAAAGAAGTTAATGGTGAGACAAGTATAATTAGAATTATATTATAATGCAAAATAGGTGAATTGTATCCTAAACAATATATGCTGGCATTTATTGTTTTTTTTGGGTTTTGTCTTTTTTTTTTGAATTTTATTTTATTCAATTTTTATGCAGTGGGTTCTTATTAGTTATCTAGTTTATCTAGTTTATACATATTAGTGTATATATGCCAATCCCAATCTCCCAGTTCATCCCACCATCACCTATCATGCCTCCTATCATTTTCCCCCACTGGTGTCCATACGTTTGTTCTCTACATCTGTGTCTGTATTTCTGCCCTGCAAACCGGTCCATCTGTACCATTTTACGAGGTTCCACATATACGTGTTAATATATGATATTTATTTTTCTCTTTCTGACTTACTTCACTCTGTATGACAGTCTCTATATCCATCCACGTCTCTACAAATGAACCAATTTCATTCCTTTTTTTGACTGAGTAATATTCCATTGTATATATGCACCACATCTTTATCCATTCCTCTGTCGATGGGCATTTAGGTTGCTTCCATGACCTGGCTACTATAAATAGTGTTGCAATGAACATTGGGGTGCATGTGTCTTTTTGAATTATGGTTTTCTCTGGATATATGGCCAGTAGTGGGATGGCTGGGTTATATGGTAATTCTATTTTTAGTTTTTTAAGGAACCTCCATACTGTTCTCCATAGTAGCTGTATCAATCTACATTCCCAACAACAGTGCAAGAGGATTCTCTTTTCTTCACACCTTCTCCAGCATTTACTGTTTGTAAATTTTCTGATGATGCCCATTCTAACTGGTGTGAGATGATACCTCATTGCAGTTTTGATTTGCATTTCTCTAATAATTAGTGATGTTGAGAAGGTTTTCATGTGCTTCTTGGCAATCTGTATGTCTTCTTTGGAGAAATGTGTATTTAGGTCTTCTTCCCATTTTTGGATTGGGTTGTATGTATTTTTAATATTGAGCTGCATGAGCTGTTTATATATATTGGAGATTAAGCCTTTGTCCATTGATTTGTTTGCAAACATTTTCTCCTATTCTGAGGGTTGTCTTTTTGTCTTGTTTGTAGTTTCCTTTGCTTTACAAAAGCTTTTAAGTTTCATTAGGTCCCATCTGTTTATTTTTGTTTTTATTTCCATTACTCTAGGAGGTGGATCAAAAAATATCTTGCTGTGATTTATGTCGAAGAGTGTTCCTCCTATGTTTTCCTCTAAGAGTTTTATAGTGTCTGGTCTTACATTTAGGTCTCTAATCCATTTTGGGTTTATGTTTGTGTATGGTGTTAGGGAGTGTTCTAATTTCATTCTTTTACATGTAGCTGTCCAGTTTTCCCAGCACCTCTTATTGAGGAGACTGTCTTGTTTTCCATTGCATATCCTTGCTTCCTTTGTCATAGATTAGTTGACCATAGGTTCATGGTTTATCTCTGGGCTTTCTTTCCTGTTCCATTGACCTATATTTCTGTTTTTGTGCCAGTACCATATTGTCTTGATTACTGTAACTTTGTAGTATAGTCTGAAGTTTGGTAGTCTTTGCCATGGCAATCAGAGAAGAAAAAGAAATGAAAGGAATACAATTGGAAAAGAAGAAGTAAAAAGTGTCACTGTTTGCAGATGACCTGATACTATACATAGAGAATCCTAAAGATGCTACCAGAAAACTACTAGAGCTAATCAATGAATTTGGCAAAGTTGCAGGATACTAAATTAATGCACAGAAATCTCTTGCATTCTTATACACAAACAACGAAAGGTCAGAAAGAGAAATTAAGGAAACAATCCCATTCACCATTGCAACAAAAAGAATAAAATACTTAAGAATAAGCCTACCTAAGACCTGTCCTCAGAAAACTATAAGAAACTGATGAAAGAAATCAAAGATGACACAAATGGAGAGATATACCATTTTCTTGGATTGAAAGAATCAGTATGGTGAAAATGACTATACTACTCAAAGCAATCTACAGAGTCAATGCAATCCCCATCAAATTACCAGTGACATTTTTACAGAACTAGAACAAAAAATCTTAAAAATTGTATGTAGACACGAAAGACCCCATATAGTCAAAACAGACTTGAGGGAAAAAAACGGAGCTGGAGGAATCAGACTCCCTGACTTCAGACTTCAAACAAAGCTACAGTAATCACGACAATATGGTACTGGCATTTATTGTTGTGATAAAATACAAAGAATGAGAAAGGTCTGTGCTCTTCATATTAAGAATAGATTTATTTGGTCACTGGCATGACGCATTTTGACTACCAATGGCTTAACAAGTGTAGTTAAAGTACTATGTTAGAAAGGCCTGTGATTAATCTACTACAAAGTTTACTAAAACAAGAGCTTTAATTGAGGCTCTTTTAATACATGATTGTGTGCAATCATTCCTTTAAAACCAGTAAAAACATAAAATTGTTTAAACACTGGTTAATTTCTACTTTATTGAGAATCATGGAAATAGATATAGAAGAAAAAGTAGATAACTACTCTTGTCTTTTTTTTTCCCCCCAGAAATGTTTTTTTCTTATTTTTTATTTTTTGCTTTATAACAAATTTAATCAGTTATACATATACATATGTTCCCATATCCCCTCCCTTTTGCGTCTCCCTCCCACCCTCCCTATCCCACCCCTCCAGGAGGTCACAAAGCACCAAGCTGATCTCCCTGTGCTATGCGGCTGCTTCCTACTAGCTATCTACCTTACGTTTGGTAGTGTATATATGTCCATGCCGCTCTTTCACTTTGTCACAGCTTACCCTTCCCCCTCCCCATATCCTCAAGTCCATTCTCTAGTAGGTCTGTGTCTTTATTCCTGTCTTACCCCTATGTTCTTCATGACATTTTTTTTTCTTAAATTCGATATATATGTGTCAGCATACAGTATTTGTCTTTCTCTTTCTGACTTACTTCACTCTGTATGACAGACTCTAGGTCCATCCACCTCATTACAAATAGCTCAATTTCATTTCTTTTTATGGCTGAGTAATATTCCATTGTATATACGTGCCACATCTTCTTTACCCATTCATCCGATGATGGACACTTAGGTTGTTTCCATCTCCGGGCTATTGTAAATAGGGCTGCAATGAACATTTTGGTACATGTCTCTTTTTGAATTATGGTTTTCTCAGGGTATATGCCCAGTAGTGGAATTGCTGGGTCATATGGTAGTTCTATTTGTAGTTTTTTAAGGAACCTCCATACCGTTCCCCATAGTGGCTGTACCAATTCACATTCCCACCAGGAGTGCAAGAGTGTTCCCTTTTTTCCACACCCTCTCCAGCATTTATTGTTTCTAGATTTTTTGATGATGGCCATTCTGACTGGTGTGAGATGATATCTCATTGTAGTTTTGATTTGCATTTCTCTAATGAGTAAAGATGTTGAGCATCCTTTCATGTGTTTGTTGGCAGTCTGTATATCTTCTGTGGAGAAATGTCTATTTAGGACTTCTGCCCATTTTTGGATTGGGTTGTTTGTTTTTTTTGTTATTGAGCTGCATGAGCTGCTTGTAAATTTTGGAGATTAATCCTTTGTCAGTTGCTTCATTTGCAAATATTTTCTCCCATTCTGAGGGTTGTCTTTTGGTCTTCTTTATGGTTTCCTTTGCTGTGCAAAAGCTTTGAAGTTTCATTAGGTCCCATAGGTTTATTTTTGTCTTTATTTCCATTTCTCTAGGAGGTGGGTCAAAAAGGATCTTGCTGTGATTTATGTCATAGAGTGTTCTGCCTATGTTTTCCTCTAAGAGTTTGATAGTGTCTGGCCTTACATTTAGGTCGTTAATCCATTTTGAGCTTATTTTTGTGTATGGTGTTAGGGAGTGATCTAATCTCATACTTTTACATGTCCCTATCCAGTTTTCCCAGCACCACTTATTGAAGAGACTGTCCTTTCTCCACTGTACATTCCTGCCTCCTTTATCAAAGATAAGGTGACCATATGTCCGTGGGTTTATCTCTGGGCTTTCTATCATGTTCCATTGATCTATCTTTCTGTTTTTGTGCCAGTACCATACTGCCTTGATTACTGTAGCTTTGTAGTATAGTCTGAAGTCAGGGAGCCTGATTCCTCCAGCTCCATTTTTCGTTCTCAAGATTGCTTTGGCTATTCGGGGTCTTTTGTGTTTCCATACAAATTGTGAAATTTTTTGTTCTAGTTCTGTGAAAAATGCCAGTGGTAGTTTATTAGGGATTGCATTGAATCTGTAGATTGCTTTAGGTAGTAGAGTCATTTTCACAATGTTGATTCTTCCAATCCAAGAACATGGTACATCTCTCCATCTATTTGTATCATCTTTAATTTCTTTCATCAGTGTCTTATAATTTTCTGCATACAGGTCTTTTGTCTCCTTAGGTAGGTTTATTCCTAGATATTTTATTCTTTTTGTTGCAATGGTAAATGGGAGTGTTTCCTTGATTTCACTTTCAGATTTTTCATCATTAGTATATAGGAATGCCAGAGATTTCTGTGCATTAATTTTGTATCCTGCAACTTTACCAAATTCATTGATTAGCTCTAGTAGTTTTCTGGTAGCATCTTTAGGATTCTCTATGTATAGTATCATGTCATGTGCAAACAGTGACACCTTCACTTCTTCATTTCCGATTTGGAATCCTTTTATTTCCTTTTCTTCTCTGATTGCTGTGGCTAAAACTTCCAAAACTATGTTGAATAAGAGTGGTGAGAGTGGGCAACCTTGTCTTGTTCCTGATCTTAGTGGAAATGGTTTCAGTTTTTCACCATTCAGGATGATGCTGGCTGTGGGTTTGTCATATATGGCCTTTATTATGTTGAGGAAATTTCCCTCTATGCCTACTTTCTGCAGGGTTTTTATCATAAATGGGTGTTGAATTTTGTACAAAGCTTTCTCTGCATCTATTGAGATGATCATATGGTTTTTCTCCTTCAATTTGTTAATATGGTGTATCACGTTGATTGATTTGCGTATATTGAAGAATCCTAGCATTCCTGGAATAAACCCCACTTCATCATGGTGTATGATCCTTTTAATGTGCTGGTGGATTCTGTTTGCTAGTATTTTGTTGAGGATTTTTGCATCTATGTTCATCAGTGATATTGGCCTGTAGTTTTCTTTCTTTGTGACATCCTTGCCTGGTTTTGGTATCAAGGTGATGGTGGCCTCCTAGAATGAGTTTGGGAGTGTTCCTCCCTCTGCTATATTTTGGAAGAGTTTGAGAAGGATAGGTGTTAGCTCTTCTCTAAATGCTTGATAGAATTCGCCTGTGAAGCCATCTGATCCTGGGCTTTTGTTTGTTCGAAGATTTTTTATCACAGTTTCAATTTCAGTGCTTGTGATTGGTCTGTTCATATGTTCTATTTCTTCCTGATTCAGTCTTGGCAGGTTGTGCATTTCTAAGAATTTGTCCATTTCTTCCAGGTTGTCCATTTTATTGGCATAGAGTTGCTTGTAGTAATCTCTCATGATCTTTTGTATTTCTGCAGTGTCCGTTGTTACTTCTCCTTTTTCATTTCTAATTCTATTGATTTGAGTCTTCTCCCTTTTTTTCTTGATGAGTCTGGCTAATGGTTTATCAATTTTGTTTATCTTCTCAAAGAACCAGCTTTTAGTTTTATTGATCTTTGCTATCATTTCCTTCATTTCTTTTTCATTTATTTCTGATCTGATTTTTATGATTTCTTTCCTTCTGCTAACTTTGGGATGTTTTTGTTCTTCTTTCTCCAATTGCTTTAGGTGCAAGGTTAGGTTGTTTATTCGAGATGTTTCCTGTTTCTTAAGGTGGGATTGTATTGCTATAAACTTCCCTCTTAGAACTGCTTTTGCTGGATCCCATAGGTTTTGGGTCGTGGTGTCTCCATTGTCATTTGTTTCTAGGTATTTTTTAATTTCCTCTTTGATTTCTTCAGTGATCACTTCGTTATTAAGTAGTGTATTGTTTAGCCTCCATGTGTTTGTATTTTTTATAGCTCTTTTCCTGTAATTGATATCTAGTCTCATAGCATAGTGGTCGGAAAAGATACTTGATACAATTTCAATTTTCTTAAATTTTCCAAGGCTTGATTTGTGACCCAAGATATGATCTATCCTGGAGAATGTTCCATGAACACTTGAGAAAAATGTGTATTCTGTTGTTTTTGGATGGAATGTCCTATAAATATCAATTAAATCCATCTTGTTTAATGTATCATTTAAAGCTTGTGTTTCCTTATGTATTTTCATTTTGGATGAGCTGTCCACTGGTGAAAGTGGGGTGTTAAAGTCCCCTACTATGATTGTGTTACTCTCGATTTCTCCTTTTATGGCTGTTAGTAATCGCCTTATGTATTGAGGTGCTCCTTTGTTAGATGCATAAATATTTACAATTTTTATATCTTCTTCTTGGTTCAATCCCTTGATCATTATGTAGTGTCCTTCTTTGTCTCTTCTAGTAGTCTTTATTTTAAAGTCTATTTTGTCTGATATGAGAACTGCTACTCCAGCTTTCTTTTGGTTTCCATTTGCATGGAATATCTTTTTCCATTCACTTACTTTCAGTCTGTATGTGTCTCTAGGTCTGAAGTGGGTCTCTTGTAGACAGCATATATATGGGTCTTGTTTTTGTATCCATTCAGCCAATCTGTGTCTTTTGGTGGGAGCATTTAGTCCATTTACATTTAAGGTAATTATCGATATGTATGTTCCTATTCCCATTTTCTTAATTGTTTTGGGTTCGTTATTGTAGGTCTTTTCCTTCTGTTGTGTTTCTTGCCTAGAGAAGTTCCTTTAGCATTTATTGTAAAGCTCGTTTGGTGGTGCTGAACTCTCTCAGCTTTTGCTTGTCTGTAGAGGTTTTAATTTCTCCATCAAATCTGAATGAGATCCTTGCTGGTTAGAGTAATCTTGGTTGCAGGTTTTTCTCCTTCATCACTTTAATTATGTCCTGCCACTACCTTCTGGCTTGTAGAGTTTCTGCTGAGAGATCAGCTGTTATCCTGATGGGGATTCCCTTGTGTGTTATTTGTTGTTTTTGCCTTGCTGCTTTTAATATGATTTCTTTGTGTTTAATATTTGATAGTTTGATTAATATGTGTCTTGGCGTATTTCTCCTTGGATTTATTCTGTATGGGACTCTCTGTGCCTCCTGGACTTGATTAACTATTTCCTTTCCCATATTAGGGAAGTTTTCAACTATAATCTCTTCAAATATTTTCTCAGTCCCTTTCTTTTTCTCTTCTTCTTCTGGAACCCCTATAATTCGAATGTTGGTGCGTTTAATGTTGTCCCAGAGGTCTCTGAGACTGTCCTCTGTTCTTTTCATTCTTTTTTCTTTATTTTGCTCTGCAGCAGTTATTTCCACTATTTTATCTTCCACCTCACTTATCCGTTCTTCTGCCTCAGTTATTCTGCTATTGATCCCATCTAGAGTATTTTTTATTTCATTTATTGTGTTTTTAATCGATGCTTGATTCATCTTTAGTTCTTCTAGGTCCTTGTTAACTGTTTCTTGCATTTTGTCTATTCTATTTCCAAGATTTTGGATCCTGGAAATAGAATCTTGGATCATCTTTACCATCATTATTCTGAATTCTTTTTCAGGTAGACTGCCTATTACCTCTTTGTTTGTTAGGTCTGTTGGGTTTTTAATCTTGCTCCTTCAACTGTTGTGTGTTTTTCTGTCTTCTCATTTTGCTTATGTTACTGTGTTTGGGGTCTCCTTTTTGCAGGCTGCAGGTTCGTAGTTCCCGTTGTTTTTGGTGTCTGTCCCCAGTGGCTAAGGTTGGTTTAGTGGGTTGTGTAGGCTTCCTGGTGGAGGGGACTAGTGCCTGTGTTCTGGTGGATGAGGCTGGATCTTGTCTTTCTGGTGGGCAGGTCCACGTCTGGTGGTGTGTTTTGGGGTGTCTGCGGACTTTTTATGATTTTAGGCCTCCTCTCTGCTAATGGGTGGCGTTGTGTTCCTGTCTTGCTAGTTGTTTGGCATAGGGTGTCCAGCACTGTAGCTTGCTTGTCGTTGAGTGAAGCTGGGTGCTGGTGTTGAGATGGAGATCTCTGGAAGATTTTCGCCGTTTGATATTATGTGGAGCTGGGAGGTCTCTTGTGGACCAGTGTCCTGAAGTTGGCTCTCCCACCTCAGAGGCACAGCACTGACTCCTGGCTCCTCAATTTGGGATGATTTGTTGTCTATTCATGTATTCCACAGATGCAGGGTACATCAAGTTGATTGTGGAGCTTCAATCCGCTGCTTCTGAGGCTGCTGGGAGAGGTTTCCCTTTCTCTTCTTTGTTCTCACAGCTCCTGGGTCTCAGCTTTGGATTTGGCCCCGCCTCTGCGTGTAGGTCGCCGGAGGGCGTCTGTTCTTCGCTCAGACAGGAAAGGGTTAAAGGAGCAGCCTGGCTCACTCTGGCCGGGCGGGAGGGAGGGGCACGGAGTGCGGGGCGAGCCTGCAGCGGCAGAGGTCAGCGTGACGTTGCACCAGCCCGAGGCGCGCCGTGCGTTCTCCCAGGGAAGCCGCCCCTGGATCCCGGGACCCCGGCAGTGGCGGGCTGCACAGGCTCCCGGAAGGGCGGTGTGGACAGTGACCTGCGCTCGCACACAGGCTTCTTGGCGGCGGCAGCAGCAGCCCCAGCGTCCCACGCCCGTCACTGGGCTCCGCGCTTTCAGTCGCGACTCGCGCCCATCTGTGGAGCCCCTTTAAGCAGCGCTCTTAATCCCCTCTCCTCGCGCACCAGGAAGCCAAAGGGAAGAAAAAGTCTCTTGCCTCTTCGGCAGCTCCAGAGTTTTCCCGGACTCCCTCCCGGCTAGCTGTGGCACATTAGCCTCCTTCAGGCTGAGTTCTCGCCGCCAGCCCCAGTCCTCTCCCTGCGCTCTGACCGAAGCCCGAGCCTCAGCTTCCAGCGCCGCCCGACCCAGCGGGCGAGCAGACAAGCCTCTCGGGCTGGTGAGTGCCGCTCGGCACCAATCCTCTGTGCGGGAATCTCTCCGCTTTGCCCTACCCAGGTATGTGGGAAGTTTCTTGCCTTTTGGGAGGTCTGGGGTCTTCTGCCAGCGTTCAGTAGGTGTTCTGTAGGAGTTGTTCCACGTGTAGCTGTATTTCTGGTGTATCCGTGGGGAGGAAGGTGATCTCCGCGTCTTACTCTTCCGCCATCTTACCCGGAAGTCACTACTCTTGTCTTTAATGATCCCATATTTGGGATGAATTTCCCAGACTTTCACATTTCCCAGAATTCTCAGTTATACTCAAAGCTGAAGAAGAACTTTGCTATATCTGAGATCATATGAGATATTTCCCATTTTGAGTGCTGCACAATGCTCACAAAAATAATGAAGTATTCTGAAATGGCATTTGACTTAGAGTCTACTACATTTGCTTCTGCATAATATTTATTAACATATTTGCTGGCTTAGCGACAAAGCTTAGCATCATTGATTGGCACAATTTAAACGTAACCAAAGGAATTCATTTTATTTCTTTTCCTGGTTTTTCTTTTCTCCCCTGAGGAATTGCACTGGGTCATTTTTAAATTAGACAGGATAGCAGGTGGGACATTGGGGTACATCCATCTGCATGTTGAAACTACATCTCTTGGATCACATGTGCCTTATGGAAAGAAAATGAACAGTGTGGTTCTTTTACTGTACTTGTTAAAAGTTGAATTTGCAAAATAAAACTGTAAGAGTTTATATTCATAGTTACAGAATTCTATTTCACTCCTAACACTCCTGATAATAATTGATAGATTAAGCTTCTAAATGCTATTGGTTCAAGATAAGATCTACTCTATTTGTCTGGAGTCTAATTGCCAGCTATGCAAGAATTTATTAATGATAAACCTATTCACATATTTCCTGTAAATGCTATCTTCTATAATATTTATCTTAATTAATGTAATACTACTGCTACTCCTGCTCTCTCCAAAATAAAAATCACTGCCATTTAAGAATGTGTCTCCAACCAAATGTGATTTGCTGCCGATCTCTTTTGCAGAGACTATTTTAGACTAAACAAGATTAAAAATGTTCCCCCTGAACCTAAAGGTTTTTTTCATATTAAAAATTTAAAGATACTTATTGACATTTGGCTTTTGACCAAAATCAATAATCACACTTTTATAACTTGCAATTGATCTATAAATTTGATTTTTAAAATTCCTCATTTCCCCTCAGGCTATCTCTTACTCCTGCCGCTGCTGTGGCAAAGCTGCTTGGTGTAGGTTTAACTAGAGAACATTTTATTTCAGTCATACTAGGCATCTCAAGGTTTTCATCCAGGTCTTCTCTTGTGCATGACACTCTTGCAGGAATCTTCCCAGACCTCATGCATGCACTACCTGGCAGTGGGATGAAGCTAACCACCCTTCACTCATGGAGGACGAACCCATCAGTTGATCTCTTCTGTGGACCATCCAATAATGGACTTGTGATGTCCTGGCAGAACTGAGCTGGTGTCCAGCTTGATAGTGCACATTTGTTTGGACTTTTCCTCCTTCTCTTTACCATTCTCTCCATTCCTTCCTTCCTGTTCCTTGAAACCACCTCCTAAATAAACCACTAGCATGAAAGCCATTCCTCAGATTCTGCTTTTAAAGAAGATCCAAACTAACAGAGCATCCTCATTTCATTTTACAAGATACAAGTCTTAAATTGGGAATTATGAGATCCTGCTCCTTATTGCCACTAAAATATTAACAAAGGGTTATTTATTCAGCATAAGGGAAATTGCTAGGGGAATCTTCTTGGACCTATCAGTTATACTGAGCTTCAAAGCAAAGCTTTATTTTTCAAAGAACTTTAACATGAGACAAGAAAGTTGCTAAGTTTAAAGAAGTGCCCATCAAAAGTTAGAGGAATACACCTTCTTTTGAGAGTTGGAGGTGATTTCTCTGGTCCCTCCAGCCTGAAGCCTCTAAATCAAGGAGCATGGACCAAAGTAATGACATTAAAACAACAGCCACTTAGGCACAAATCAGTGGACACATTGGACCCTCGTGCTCCTCTAGGCATCATCCACTCTGAGCATGGTCTTGAAGTGGCTAAGGAAGAGGCTAGGCTTGGACTTCCCTGGTGGTTCAGTGGTTAAGACTCCATGCTTCCACTGCAGGGGGCTCGGGTTCAATCCCTGGTGGGAGAACTAAGATCCCACATGCCACACAGAGCAGCCAAAGGAAAAAAAAAAAAAAAAAGAAGAAGAAGAAGAGTCTGTGCAGTTGTCCATGACTGTTAACCTGGACCCCTGACCTGAACTGGTAGGGACTTCTATCATGACCATGGGGCTTATTTACTTCCTCTCTGTTATTTCTACCTCTTGTAGTGGCCAGTATCACTATGGTCATTATGCTAAGTCCCTCTAAGGCCAAGGCTAAACTGTGGATGCTGCCCCTTCCGATCACAAAAGTCTCCAGCTCTCAGACACCCTGCAATGCCTGCTGTCCCCAGGCTTGACACTGAGGCTCCACCCAGCAAAGACAGACCAGCTCAGGGCTAAGCTGCTGCTCAGAACCACACACAAGCTGCTGTTATGTGTGGGACTCCTTCCCAGCAGCTTTTCCATGTATTTCTTTTGCACAGCTGGCTAGACCACTGGAAAGGGTCTCCAGGCCTCTTCTCCCACAAGAGAGTCTGGCTTTTTTGCCCACCCAGGTACTATGGCCTTCTGACTGTTATTTCTTTTTATATTCTAGGAAGCTAATATTGTCTTTTCTCCTGGACAAATAAAAGAAGCAGAATATTTCCCTATGTTTCAGTCCTTCTTCCTGTATATGTCATAGTCATGAAGATCAAATATTTTCAACTCTAGAATTGTTATGCCTTGTCTAGCTGCCAAATTTAATAAATAAGTGAACTAAACATCCCTGCACATTTTCCTTATTTTGTCTGAAGCTGTGTTATTTATATAAACTAGCTCATTCATTTTAATTGCTTTCACAGTATTTCCTTGTGCCTACATTGTACCTACAAATAACTATATATGCCAACATGAATAAATCTTGAAAACATTAAAATGAATGAAAAATAAAATAAAAAGATTTACACAAAGATGCTATTTATGTAAAAACACACAAAAACACCAAGAACTAAACACCATATGCTGCCATGGGTAAAAATATACATAGTAAAATTGTAAAATTAAAACACACCCAGAAAGAATATCTATCATCTTCAGGTTATTGGTTACCTACCTCTGGGCAAGAAGGGAACATATGAGAATGGAGCAAGAGGACCCTGTAGATGTAATTAAAACACCATAAAGTAAAAAAATAAAATAAAATAAAATAAAAGCAACAAAAAACCCCAAGAAATATATTTGAAGCAAATATGACCAAATGTTATTGACTCTGAATGGGTGGTACATATATATTATATGTTTTTTTATTGAGTATACTTTTTAATAATTTAATATTTAATAACTTTATAAAATATTAAGCTAAATAAAATAACTAATAAAATATTATTGGTATAATGCCACAATTGAAAAAATTCTCCTTCGTTATTGGGCAATATTTCAACCTCAGAATTATACTTACTATAGATACCTATTAGAAATCTAACAATTGAGTTTCTTTGTACATCTCCCAAAGATCTACTTCTCCAATTTGTAAAATATTTTGCTTCTCATTTGTGTTTTGGCAGAATGGAAAACCAGTTAAGAGTATCTTCTATATAAGAATTAATTATAATCTACAGTTTCTCCTTCACCTCCATCCTAAACTAATGACTGTAGTTACTTTAATCCAGTGGTCCTCAGTCGGGAGTGATTTTTGTCCCCTCAGACATGTTCATCAATGTCTTAAGACATCTTTCATTACCATAACTGGCGATGTGTGGTGCTATGAGCAGCTAGAGTGTAGAAGCCAGGAATGCTGGGAAACATCCTACAAGTCACAGCTCCCATGACAAAGAGTTATCTGGTCTAAAATGTCAGTAGTGCTGAGGTCAAGACTCCCTGCCCTAAACACTCTTCTCTTCCAAATATTTAAGCATTTGATTCTTTTCTTCTTAATCGTGTTCAAGCTCTCCATATCTCAAAAAAATGATCATGGTATTCTAACAAGAATCTGGCTTGCCTTTTGAAAGGAAATTCTTTTTATCTCACCTCCTTCTTTTTTATTTATCTCCCAATGCTGGCTGCATTTTCAAAGTTGTCTCAGTAGTTTGTTTGCTTGTGTCCTTCTGGACACCAGCGTGACCTTGACTTTAAGGCCATTTATCTTCTCTCCACTGTTATCTACTTGTCCGCTTTCACCATCCTATCAAATAATAACATTCCCTCATTAACTTCTTTTCGAACTTTTTTTAACAAAGTAACAAAGTCGTAATATTAAGTGTCCGTTTTCTTTCTTTTATTTTTCAACATTACCAAAGGTTAAGAAGAAAAGGCATTCTAAGTGCTATAGATTAATTGAAACTTTGTTTTTAGTCTCTCCTTAATATATTGGTCATTTGTACCAACTAACAAATATTGTTTTTTGTTGTAATAAGGAAGAAATAAAGAAGTAAATGTTTCCACAGAAGTGTTTGCTATCAACTATGGTGCTTTAGCTACTTTCATTGAGATGCAGAGGACAGCTACTAAGTTTTTGAAGTAGAGCACCTGATTCAGCAAGAGGCTTATCCAGAAGATGTTTACTTTCCATAGCATCTCAGGAAAAAGTTGGAGACTACACAAAATATCCTCACTAAGGAAAGGATCACAGAGCTATACTTGTAAAGAAATAATTTGTGTGTATATGTATGTGTGTGTGGTGTGTAGTGTGTACACTTGTGTACAGGCAAGTCCATTTTTTGATATATGAAAGATTAAGAGTGGAATCATTTTTAAAAAACATTTTAGAGGAATTATAACTGTGTATTCAGGGAGGTATCACCAATTTTTTTTTTTTTTTTTTTTTTTTGGCTGCGCTGCATGGCTTATGGAACCTTAGTTCCCCAACCAGGGATTAAATCTGCACCCTCCATAGTGAAAGCCCAGGGTCCTAGACACACGGAATTCCATCACCAAATTTTATACACAATCTTTGATGCAAAAAAGTATTTAACCACATAATATATATTGGGTTAGAGCAAAGTTTGCTCACAGAGCAAAGGTTGAAGGAAGCGCATCCTCATGTGAAATGAACACAACAAGCTTTGGTCTAATCAATTTGGGGAATAGGAAATTCAACTTGATAGGAACTAATAAAAAATGGAGACCATCCCTTTGAAACTTGGAATAAGGCAACGTTTGAAGCAACAATGCCAAAAATGATATCAAGTTTGAACTTTCATGTACTAGTATCAAATATGCCTGGTATACATTTACCTGTACAATGATATCTGCTCTACCAAAGAGGTACCTAACTTTTTTTCACTTTTAACAATACCAAAGAATTTGAAAACATATAATTTGTACTGAAAACTCAAAATTTAGTGTGTGTGTGTGTGTGTGTGTGTGTGTGTGAGCGTGTGTGTTGTGTGTGTGTACGGGCACATTGGGTGCTAGTCCTCAAGGCAAGAAATGGGTGTGGCAGACAGGGAAAGCGAATAGCTTGACTACAGTTGTTAGCTTGACTACAATTGTCAGCACCTTAAAACAGTTTTTAGATATTAAAAAGCACCCAAACAACCCAATCAAAAAGTGGGCAGGGGCTTCCCTGGTGGCACAGTGGTTGAGAGTCCGCCTGCCAATGCAGGGGACGTGGGTTCATGCCCTGGTCTGGGAAGATCCCACATGCTGCAGAGCGGCTGGGCCCGGGAGCCATGGCCACTGAGCCTGCGCATCCAGAGCCTCTGTTCCACAATGGGAGAGGCCACAACAGTGAGAGGCCCGTGTACCACAAAAAAAAAAAAAAAAAAAAAAAAAAAAAAAATGTGGGCAGAAGTCCTAAATAGACATTTCTCCAAAGAAGATATACAGATAGCCAAGAAACACATGAAAAGCTGCTCATCATCACTAATTATTAGAGAAATGCAAATCAAAACTACAGTGAGGTATCACCTCACACCAGTTAGAATGGGCATTATCAGAAAACCTACAAACAACAAATGCTGGAGAGGGTGTGGAGAAAAAGGAAACCTCTTGCACTGTTGGTGGGAATGTAAAACAATTTTTAAATTGAAAAGCACATAAATTTGACTAGTTGTGTGATGTTGGTTAGGTTACTTAGGGTCTCTGCACTTCAGTTTTCTCTTCTATAAAATAAGAAGAGTAATGGTATTTATTTCACAAGGTTGTTGGGAAGTTTAATACCTATAGTACATAACATGGTGTCCGATACTTGGAAAGACAAGCAATTAAATGTTAACTACTCTTATTAAAAATGGTGCTAAACCACTGGTTCTTGATGGGATGATATTATGCAAACTATATCTTAAAAGTAATAATTAAAGTAAACTGAAGTTTCCTATTTTTTTTTTTTTTTGTAAAATAGTGTGGATTGAAGGTGTTTACTGAAAGAATGTCAGTTCTACCCATTAGCATTCTAATAAGATTTCCTGTGTGGGAGGCAAAGAGGTGGAGTTGTGACTGGTGTCTGATAAATCAGGCTCTCTGTATCTATGTCAGTGATTGTGCTCATGGAAATATGCCATGCCCATGAATGTCAACTGTTGGAGAAAGGTAAGTTGAGATTCTCTGACATATATTATAAAAAAGATAGGAGAAAAGGTGAACAGCAAGTGATGAGATAGTTTCACAACCGGTTGAAAAAGACCTTGAAGGCCACAGTAACAAACTTGAATTTTATTCTATAAAATATGTAAAACCACTGATTTTTTAAAACTTTTTATTTTATATTGGAGTATAGCCGATTAACAATGTTGTGGTAGTTTCAGGTGCACAGCAAATCAACTAAGCCATACATATTCATTCTCCCCTGATTCTCCCCTGAACACTGTTCCCAGCCAGGCTACCACATAGCATTGAGCAGAGCTCCCTAAAGCAGTAAAGAACAATTTTTATCTATCCATTCATTCAACAAACACTCTCTGAGTACCCATGCAGGCTCACTTTGCACCAGCTGCTGTTTGCAAGACAGACATGGTCGTTGTCAACCTGACCAGTGGGGGTCTTGGGAAGAGGAATAAGTAACAGCACTGTCCTTGGGGTAGGTTAGAAAGGGGAAAAGCTAAGTCAAGAAAGTCTACTCTGAGGGTAATAAAATGGAGGAATAAATAAGCTAAATGCAAAGAACCATACTACAATCTCCAAAACATTTGGAATCTGATCCTGAGAATCACAGTAAAAGAAGCAAAGAATTTTACTGATCTTCATTTTTTTGTTCTAACATAAATACATATTTTTCTCTCTTCAGGTAACATTTAGCTTTCAGGTGTCATCTAGTTTTAGAGATGACTGATATATGGTTTTCCTTCGCCACTTCCTAGCTATACAAATTTGGGCAAGTTATGTAAACTCTCTGTGCCACTGTTTCCCTTTCTCAAAGATAACTGTAATAATAAAATCCTACTGCACAGGGGCAAATGAAATTATTAATGTAAAGTTCTTTGCATGGTGCTTGCCACTTAATAAGTACGCAGCAAATATTAGCTATAATTATTACCTTTCTACCTTGACAATACAAAGATGCCATTCCCAAAATCTCTCCATTCACCTTGACCTGGGATCTTCTCTCTTAGTTATTAGCTAAGCAATAGACATTTCTCAGGTTGGTATGGAATTAACTCTAGACTCCATAAATAGCAGGGAAATCTTGTTTCACTGAAAAGAATTAATGGTGGAATTTCAAATTGTTAAGTGGATAATTAGAAATGATAATTCACCAGACATACACTTGAGGTCCTATGGTAACAACCCAACCAATTACACCATACTGGAAAACTCTTAGGGTGTCTGCTCAACAGAAAATATCCACCTTATCTTCCTCACCTCATTCGCACAGATGGGCCTCTCCTGGCAACATTTTACACTGATCACTGTGCTTAGCCACAAGTGATTGGATAGAGGTCACCTGGCCATTCTGGGCCTAGGAAGTACTCTCTTCTAGAAATTTGAAATTAAAAAAATAAGGTCTGCGTTTTTTTTTTTTTCTTTTTCATTTCAGAAACCACCAACCTCCTTATCATAAATTTCCTCTTTCTGCTTATGCTGGTCTGTGTTAATTTCTGTAACTTCCATTCAAAATATTCTAACATCAATACATACCATTTCATTTCAAACTGAATCCAAAGCTAAGATTATGTCAACAAACAGATGGATGATCAACAGATGGATGGGTAATAGTATGTTGAAAATTTCAACATTTACACTATAATATATGTATTTAAGCATAAAACAGTGACAGATTAACAGTAATTATCCTTATTGTTAAGATAGGTAAATAAAAACATCAAATTGCCTTGAAACCAGGTGTATGATTTTTCCACTAGACTTTGTCTGTTACTCTTAATGTCTGGCAGCTATAGATATCATTGCTGGTTCACACTCTTGGAGGTTATAAGGCATTCGTTTTTATTTCTGATCACACATATATATTCCACAAATGTATTAGAGGACAAAGCTTGTTAAAATAGGTGAGAATAAAGGAATCTGATAGACATGCCTAGCTAAATGAGAGTGACATTTATAAAAACCTAAGTTCAAAGTCTTGCACAGAATAAATACATAATTTCAAGATATCTAATGCCTTTCTCAGACTTGACCTTTTGTTAAGATAGAGAACTACTAACTATTAGGATTATTAAGGGGCTTACTTTTAGCTGGGAAGTGTTGCTAAAATATTACATCTTACAAATCACATACAGAGAAAGAAAAGGAAGCAAACCATGGAAGGAGATTCACTAGCTCTAGTAGTTTTGATATGAACCTGTTGGAAAAAGAAAAATAAAGAAAAAAAGAAACAACATAGGAAATAAAATCAACCCTGTCACTTATCGGAAATGGAGAACTGCCTCCACAGAGGACCATTCTGATCCAAATCTTTCAACATGTGAGACTAATAGAAATACCTATCCTTACTTGATTTTACAGATTTGGTTTTGTCATGATGAAAGTATTTTTTATTTGTAATTAATAAAAACAACTTTCATTGTAGATCACTATCAACTAAACACTTTTAGAACTTACACCCAAATTTTGTCCATTTATTTCAACATCTTTTTTCTTCCACAGTTGGTTGAAGTTATTGCAATTCATTTTACTATCCCAGAAGAAAACAATATTAATATTAATTTTCATTCTGAACACTGTATAAAAAGAGATTTTTTCCCATTATTAAAAAAGAAAAAAACTGTTTAGCATATCTAAATGAAGAATATACAGTTTATAACAGAGTACAATAGCAATCATGAAAAGCTACAAAATGGTATTATTCTCTTAAGACTTCCATCAGACCAGCCATAGAAAGTGAAATATGAAATCTAAGCAAAACTGTTCAGACAGCATGCATAGATGCATATTATAAATACTTCTATTCAGCTTATTAAAGGTTCCCATATTGTGTCTCTGTAATTTGTGGCTGTTTCATCAGCAGAGAGCATTGTCTTTAAGCTATAGTGCACATCACTTTTAAGAGTTAAAGGAAATGAAGAGAGTGAAAAAGCTATGAAAGCAAGCTGACTAATTTGTGGTAATATCAAACTGAATAAAGAGCTGATTTCATCAAAGGCAGATGGAAGGATATTTCTGTTTTTTCAAATGTTAATGAATAAATAGCATTTAATTTCATAAATGTTCAAAGTTCTTCTGAAGATAATTATTTCATAAAAATTTCTCATTTCCACCACATGCAAGCAGCTGCACTAAATACAAGACAATGGGAGACGTGTGCATGCAATTCAGGGTGCATGCTAATACCTCACTATCATAATTCAGAGGTGGCTTCTACATACTATGAAAGTTATCAGGGAAGAAGGCTTCCTGATGAGAACAGTCCTTTTATATTCATGTCCAGGGATACTGAACAAGATGAGAATTTAAGCCAGAGAAACTTGGCTTATTTTGCCAAAGGAATCTGTTACTCTGAAGCAATTCCCCTAACTTTTCCTGTTTTAGAATTAACCAATTCACATTATCTAATTTTGGATTATGCATCCTGAGTCAAGGACATTCTTTACATATGGCATGCTGGCTCTTACATCTAGAAACAACTTGAGGAAAAGAGTATCAGAGAAGCAAAACCACGTGATAGTTAATTATACACCAATAAAGATGTTAAAAAAAACACGTGATAGGTCAGGTTTATAAGAAGCTGCAAAATGCAGTTACATTAATTGTTCAGGAATAAATTGGGAGATTAGGATTGACAAATATACACTACTATATATAAAATAGATAACTAATGAGGACCTACTGTATAGCACAGGGAACTCTTCTCAATACTCTGTAAGGACCTATATGGGAAAATAATCTAAAAAAGAGTGGATATATGTATATGTATAACTGATTCATGTTGCTGTACAGCAGAAACTAACACAACATTGTAAATCAACTATAATAAAAGTTAAAAAAAAGAAAATGGCAAATCTAGAAAATATAAAACATGATAATGATAACACCTCTTTGTTAGAGCATCTGAAGCACACATTTTAGAGGAAAAATGAATTGCCTTCTTTATCATAAGTATGGAGTTTCAGTAAATGGAATAGAGGAAGTCACATGCAGGCAGAGCTGGTATTAATGATGTTTTGATAATGATGATGATTTTGATGTTGTCTATCTTGAACCTGAGCTGAAGAAATCAAGGAGATGGGAAGAAGGAACTAGTACAGAACCTGAGAGAAAGGTTATGTTGGTTGACACTGAGACAAGTTGAGTCTAATTGGGAGGCAGAGAGTTGGGTGCGATACTGTTGGGCCCCTGTTGGCCGTCAAAGACATTGCTGATTGAAGTGCATTGCAATTGAGAAGAAGGAAACCTCTATAGCCTTTCTTGTTTTCAGAGACATGGATAGAGGATGACCTAAATCTTTGCTACTCAATGTCTGCACACCAGCAGTGGGATCATCAGCATTTACTGAGAGCTTATTAAAAATGCAAAATCTCAACGCTCACCCCCAACCTTACTGATTCAAATATGTGTATTTTTAACAATATTCCTAGGTGATTCATAGGTACTTAAAATTTGAGAAGCTATTAGAGTAGATGAAAGTGGACCTTGACTCCAGTCTTTTCATTTTCAGTTTATACTATTCAAGAGTCCCAGATTAATTTTCTTAACTTAAGACACTTTTCATTTCATATCTTTAATTAAAAAAACTTCAAAAGTCTTTTATTAAATTAAAACAAGTTTTAAGGCATTCTAAGTACTCCAAAATCTGATTCTATCCTACTGTCTCTATATTCTCCCACTCGTCTTCCCTTTACCAAAGCCTCAGTGAAATTACACTGATTGTTGCTGTATGAATATACTGGCACTTTCTGGCCTCCTTTGTCCTACTCCTGCTGCTTGTATTCCTACTCTACCCATACTAATGTAACTTGCAATGCCCAATTTTCTATTCTGTCTTCCATGAAGTCTTCTGTAATATCTCCATCTGCATTTTTGATAATTCCATATCATCTTGTTCATAACTCTCTCATGATCTTTTTCCTTTTTTTCTTTTTTTTTTTTTTGTGGTACGTGGGCCTCTCACTGTTGTGGCCTCTCGCATTGCAGAGCACAGGCTCCGGACGCGCAGGCTCAACGGCCATGGCTCACAGGCCCAGCCGCTCCGCGGCATGTGGGATCCTCCCGGACCAGGGCACGAACCCCTGTCCCCTGCATCAGCAGGTGTACTCTCAACCACTGCGCCACCACACCAGGGAAGCCCCTCTCATGATCTTTTTTGTGTGTTCCTTAATGCATTCATTGACAACAATTAATTTAGATGAGTCATGTCACCACTCTGAAATTCAGTTTAGTCATCTGTCAGAGAGATCATCACATACCTGTTCAACAGGCTTAGTGTGAAATAATTTATGAAAAATCTCCAAAAAATATGAATTGTCATGCAAGTGTAAGCTGCTCATAATTTTTAGCCTCTTCTCTGAAAGGTAAAGCCCTTGAGGGTAGAGATCATGTTTGTGCACTTCTGTACTTTCCACAGATTATGTATAATAAAAGCACTCAATAAATTTTAAACAAATGTATACTTAAATATATTTTCGTTTTTGCTAAGTTCTATATATGTGAAATATACATACACAGCTATATCACTTTTTTTTTTGCAAAAAAACTATGTGTTTATGTACCTCCTCAAAAGCTTCAGTTTTTGTCTTGATTTCTTTCATTTCTTTAAGCATTGTCTTTGCAAATACAATCACAACCCACTATATTAGTTAGCTTCATGTTATGGTTATAATTCCTATGCCATTTTTATAATATTCCCTCAGTGTTAGAAGGTCTTTTTGGTTCCATCATTACCAGCTTCTCAGCTGAAATGATGGACAAACATGCAGGCTCTAGAGTCAGACTGCCTCAGTTGCAATCTCAGCTACACCTCTTAGTAACCAAATCACCTTAGAAAATTAGTTTACTTGCTCTGTGCCTTGGGTTTCTTATCTTTAGAAGAGGGACAGTAATAGAACTCAACTTATGACATTACTGAGAGATTAAATATATTAACTCATGTAAACTGCTTAAAGCAATACTTGTCACAAAGAAACTTTCAATTAATGTTCGCTATGACTATGAAGATTATGAAGATGATGATAATATGTGCTATTGTCTGTAAAAAAATCTTTGTAATCTAAAAAGAACTGCACCAATTTTAGGATTTTTTAAATTATTACTTAACCCAGAATAGGTCCCTCTTATAGGTAAATAGATTCCTCTCGATTTATTTAAGTCGAACTTTAAAGAAATCTGAAACTCCTTTCAACTAATAATCATTATATATCTTTTATGCATTTTACATGATATCAATAAATAGAGTGAATCATTCTAATTTCAGGAAAGAGAAAACGTTCTCATGGGAACTGAAAGTCAATTTGTCATTCAATATTAATTGGGCGATGTTGCTGTCAATGTAGATGCTGCTGGTGACTTCTATTGATGAAAATAGAGAACTGGTAATGATTCTGGTTGATTTGTATATTCATAAAGGAGAGCAATGGAGAAAACATAAGATGAATCATTTTTCTCTACAATGTACATCAATATTTCCAAATAAATGTGTTTATTAGTAGAAAATTGTATTTAGTCTTTATAAAAAACTAACATGGAAACATTAGAATTAGCTAAATTTATCAAGAATTTGGAGTTTATTTCAAAAGCAAAACATTATATATAGACCTATACGTCTGGGCTATGCAGGTACTATCATGTTCCTACTTTAACCTATTATGAGAAAAAATTTGGGATAAAATGAAAGAAAAAAAAAACTAAAGCAGAGATGTGACCTCTAAGATTCAGACAGATCAAGATATATAACACAGGGAGTTTTCATCAGACTATTTACAAATGTATGTAAAAAATATTCTGGCAGAAAAAGGCAGCCACTGCTTGAAACAAGATTTGTGCATCCTGAGAGGTGACTCTTGCGAACAGTGTGACTGTTTAGAAACAATGTAATGGAATCTATAAGAAAAAAAGTACAGAAAGAAGTCCCCAAGCATAACTTTGTTCTGGGACAACTGGACCAACTGCAGTGAGTAGGCTTCTAGCTCCACCACCCTTTCTCCAGTATCTGAAAACTTTGCTGCCTTAGCAAAGGTGTTTTTGTCTTTTGTTTGTTTGTTTTTATTTCCTCCACTTATTATACTCACCTGCTGTTTTCAAAGGGAACTTACTTATAATTGAACTGCTACCCTCTGAGGAAGCTTACAGTATAATAGGTGAGAAGTCAAGAACAATTAAGGAAAGGAATACTTTTGTACATCTCCCAGAAGTCAAGGTAGATCTTTTTTATAAATAACTCTCCACAGACTTACCAGAAATACTACATTTGCAGCATTGTGGATAGCATTCAAATTTCACTTTTTAGTGACAAAAAATTTGAAGTAATTATCTTGGCTTGATTTCTTAGTAAAATATAGAGGCTTTCAGGGAAGTCAGAGTACTAGAATTGCTTCTTTCTTCCCCTCTTCAGGAATGATATTGAAATTCAAGAATAAACTTCCACTTAAGAGAGAATTAAATAAAAAGCATTCACTGTAGTCAACACAAAGCAAAGACTAATAATTTTAGGGCTCAATTTCCTTAAACGATGAAATAAGTTTAGGTTAATGTATAAAAGTTCTCCTGTAATGATTTCACTTGCAATTTCTCCATGGGGAAGCATTCACCAGCTCCAACTGTTTTCTCAACAGAAAAATGCACTAGAAAAACAGCAAAGTGACATATGATGGCAAAGCAGGAGGAATTATGATTTAACAATAGAGGAAGGTAATTCATATCCTAGACACAGCCTATTTACTATTATAATCTTTTTAGTTTGAGTTTCTCAGAAGACAGAGTGCACGTGAATACTGGCCCTTATAATACAATGGCATATACCATTTTAATACACTATACCATATAAATTCAAATATTTAAATTTTAATCTTTTATATAAAAAGCAATACGGATATTTTAAGATAGCTGCTTCTTCCTGAGTACATATAACTCCTACTTATAAATACACTTATTTTTTATACTTTTCTTATAGAGATAATTGCCAATATTATTTACAATATTTATAATGGCATTTAAGTCTTAAGATTGCTTTATGTGTTGCAACTAAGGATTGAACTAAAGGGATTAGCATTTTAACAAAAATTTCTTAGGCTTTTGACTTTCCATATGCAAAATCTTTTTAGTGGGCTCCAAGTGAAATATTGCCTCTCCAATTTTAGGAAAGCGTACCATTAGCATGCAGCTCCAGGTTACATGGCTTTTCGTTGTTCTCCATGTGTTTGGAAGTGAGATTGAGAAGAATTACTTATGTACAACCCCCCTTTTCCCTGTTTGCTCTGTCTCTCCTTTTTCTCATCCCCTTACACATACTAAGCAAACTATCTTAAAGTTCTGGACTATAAGACATTCCAAATTGTTCTAATGGAAGTTTACAGTATACCTTTGTCCTACACCTTGTCTGGAAACGTGCCTGCACCTACTCAGAAGACCCATCCAGCTTATATTCCTTACCTATGGGGAGACCTTTCAATTTAGCTAGTATATACATGAGAATAAAGACAAGAGGATGTGAAGACAGCAATCTTTTGGGGAAAGAGAGAAAAAAAATTCAGGATTGAACAAGGACATTTGAAACTTTTAAAAAGAAAGAGGGGATAGGAAGCTAAATAAACAGAGTATAGGGGCTTTAGGGAGAACAGAAAGTCCAATATTTCTTAGTTTTGTAAAATTGAGTCTGAAAGAGTGTTCCTAATGAGTTCAAAATGTCTGTTTATCCAGCAAGCAGTTGGAAGGTAGGAAGAAGGTTTTACTCCATTTGTTGAATGAAACAGTATATAAGGAGATTAATGAATATATTATTTTTGTCTGCATGGAACAGGTGAGAAATATCATTCTTAAATGCCAATTTAGGTAAATATCACTACTATTATTATTACTAATTAAAACAATAATAATGATGTACTAGCATCCTAACTATATAGATGAGGAAGCTGAGTCTTATAATACCTAAATAACATGCTCAACCTTATTCTGGTTTGTGGCAAGGCCTCAGTCAAATTAAAACAGTCTTTAAGCCCATTGTGGTCTGACATATGACCAGCAGCTGCCACCATGTTTTAATAAGAAAAGCAGTTGCCGTTACCCATCATAATAGCAGTAGATATTCAGTCACTACTTTAACAACTATAGGTAATCCCTGGTCTCTGTTTTCCATCTCTACAGTGTTGGATCTAAGGTTGAGAATCACATCCCAGTTTTGTTCCACATTAGTTGCCAAAGCAAACACATTATTCCTCCATTCATAATTGCATACCTACATCATGCTAGATACCAGGCTGAGGTATGAAGCAGAGTGAGCAAAGCAGACATGAGCCCCACCCGCATGGAGCTTATAGCTTAGTTGGAAAAATAAGTAATGATTAAATAAAGATACAAGCATATTCTTAAACACTGTTAAATGAGATAGGAAAAGTAAATGAAGAAAAGAGATCATCCTTGGGTCATGAGCTAGCCTGTTAGTGTCAGGAAAATTTGAGCAGACATTTGAAGGGTAAAGAGTTAACCAAGTGAAGGGGGATTGCGTTAGATGGAATGACAAGTGCAAAGGCCCTAAGGCAGGGAGAATATGCTGAAAAAAACAACGTGGCTGGAACATAAGGCTCAAGAAGGAAAGCAACATGAAATAAGGCTGACATGGAAAAGGCAGGGACCAGATCACACAGTACATTGTAGATGATTCTGTTTGCCTGGACAGTCCTGGGTTACAGTTGTCCTGGTATAAGTATTAACAGTGACACCTTTCACTCATAAAACATCCTGGTTTGAATGACAAATTATATGATCACCTACTTAGAGACCATGTTATGATTTGGGTTATTATTATAAGAATAAAATCACTGCCATTAAAGCATTAACAAAAGGAGTAATATGATCAGATTTGGGTTTTGTAAAGATTCCTCTAACTGTAATGGGGAGAACAAATTGGGAAGTAAAAATTACAACAGAAGACTTCACCTCAGTCTCTGGAGCGCCCAACCTCCTTGGGACCCTATCTAGTCTTTGAGGGTCAGGGAAACTTGAAGGGTAAGGAGTTAACCAAGTGAAGAGAAATTGGGTTAGATGGAAAAATGGTATGTGCTCCAGAGAGATGGAATGGGACTGCTCATCTCTGTGGTGTGGCAAGGGAAGATAGACTCAGGTCATGTCCTATGAAATAATTCCACCTTCCTCTTATGTAGGCTTTTCCCAGAGGGATGCCGCCTTCTTCCCACCCATGGTTGACTTGGTTAGCCTATATAATAACCATAGCTGATATTTGATGTACAAATAAGAGTTTTAAGAACTTTACATGTAATCTCTTACTTAATCAGCACACTATTCCTGTGAGATAAGTACTATTATTAATGTCTTACAAATGAGAAAATTAACTTTACTGCAGTTAATCAGCTAGTAAGTGACCCCATAAGAATTTGAACCTATGAAATCTGAGCCCAAAGGCTGGACATTTAACCATTATCCTATAACATATCTGGTATCATCCTTTTAACCACTAAGCAGGCATCATACCCTGAACTCCAACCATTTCATATGCAACTCAATACGCTGCTAGCTTTTCTCTCCTGATCCTCATATGTCCCAATCATTTCAAGAGACTTATTAAGAATGAAAAATGTAAAATCACAGCTCACCCTTAACTTCATGATCGCAGCCTGTCTCCTGAGACCCAGGGGGAATAACTTGAAGTAAAACCAAGAAATGCCATTGGACTAAGATTTCTCTATGTCTATGATGCCTTGCTGAACCACAGTAAAGCATGATTTACCTTTGCAATATTCTACTATGGACTATCCAGCTACCTTTAACACCTGCCATTCATCAGGAGCCAGTTTAATCCATTAATTCCATGCATAAGCTTTCCTTTTTTCCCCAAAATCCACTATTCACAATTTTATAATCCTGTATGTCCCCAGCAAACCTGGGCCTGGATCACGTCTAAGGAAATTGAAAACAGATTTCTTTAATTGAGAGATATTAAGAATCTTACTCTGGGAGCTATATTAACAGAATGTTAGTTGGGTGTCATCAAGGTCTCCAGTTTTCCTCTATATCCATTTTCCTAGCAGGTTGACAATCCTTTTTGCTCTACTCACCTGCAACTGTTATAAAGTGCCTTCCTGTTCACTCCTAGGAATTTATCTTTCTGGGTTGGCTTGTCCTACTTATTTTCTCCAAATGTTAATAAATACTTATTGACCTTCTCACACTAATTGGGGTTTCAGCTGGAATTAGCATTGTTTTTTTGGGTTTCCTAACTATAGAGAAGAGGGCCCAATTAGTTCTTTAGGCTTATCTACCGCTGGCATTTTCCTAATAGTTAACAAGGGTCAACTTGTGGTAATTTTTTTTTTTTTTACAACTCACTTTGTCGTAATACATTCTGTCTACCCTCTCGAACACCCCCTCACTTCCAATGTCACAAATGAGATATGGTGTTATGTGATTTTGTCATTTGTCTGATCTATTGCAGTGAACATGGGTGAAATAACGAATGTTATTGCCACTTTTGGTATGTAGATCATATTCTCTCTGGTGCTCATGGGCAGGTGTTGATGACACACAAAAAATGAAATGGCTTTCCAGGACAATTCTCTAAATTGTGAAGGATCAAATAGTACATGGACAGTGTTCTGGACTGGTTTCTCCTGCTCATGCCCCCTGCTGTTTGTCAGGGGATGCTGGTTGTTATACTGATGTGAGAAGACACATACGATTCTGGTTGTTAAACTGATGTGTTATACTGATGTGAGAATTGGAACAGGGCTGTGACTTCGTTCAGTCTTGTAAAATAGCTGAGAGTTCAGACTCCGGAGGCAGAGTGCCTTTATTCAAGTCCTGGTTACACTTCTCATTAGCTATATGACCTTGAGCAACTTACTTAAGCTCTCAAGCCTAAATTTCTTCATCTATAACTGAGAACAATAGTGCCTACCTTATGGGGAAAGTTGTTAGTTTATATAAAATATTTTGTCAGAGAAAAAACAATAAGCATTAACTATATAGTTATTCCAACTGGATAAGGTTTTTTAACTTATGTAAGGTTTGCTCTAAATGTATCCATCTGAACTAGGTTTGAGATTTCCACGACCTGTTGCAATGAGGCTGAGGGTTACATGAGGTCAGTAAAATCTCTTAAGATTCCACAACAAATCACACTGATCTGTCTTCTCTGGGTTAGCCATAATGCCTAGGGCTTTAGCCTTTAAGGGGTGGTAGGAAAGTTCTTTTATCAGAAGTTTTAATTAGACATAGCTTTAAATTTCATTCTACTTGCATTTTGGTTGCTCTGCAAATTTTTAACAATCCTACACACCAGAATCAATAAAAATTGGCCAATATCCACTACAATTTCATTTATTTTTCCCTATGAACTCTCCAATATTTATTGACACGTAAGGATTCTATACTGGGCTATTTTTGTTTTAAGTTGTAACTATATTTTATATTTGGTTCTGTAATGTCTTAAATAGCCAGCTAAGCTCTAAGTCAAACACCATAGGTACTTTTAACCAGATGTGCTTAAATAATTTTCTTTGTGAAATTTTAGTGAGGGCTACCCAGAGTCAAAAACTTATATGTGTTTTTCAAGTAAATAATAAAAAAATAAAATAAAAATGGAAATGTGGCCTATCACACTAAACTGCCATTGGTTAATCTGTGTTACTTCAACTCTCTGAGCCTTCTGTGTAAAATAAAGTTTGTTGAACTGTACAATTTCTTTTCTTTGAAAGTTTAAATTTTAGCCTTTAAACATGTCATATCACAATACTAGTGTTTAAACCAAATATTTTACTATATAACCCTAAAAAAATATGAGTCTTTTAGACATTTACTGGATGCCTACTATGTGCTAGACACTACTCGAAACAATTTTACTAACTCAGTGAGGTATATGTGTATCATTTGTATCTTATAAATGAAAAACTAATGCTCAAAGACATCAAATCCTTCATCAGGGTCACAAGCCTAAAGGCAGCATACATCAGTTGGTCTGACTCCAAAGCCAATGCTGTAGCATTCAGTTCCTTGATACACAGAATCTAAGTCAAGTAAAAGAGGGTAAACTGGCATTCTTATCAATTAGAAAAGTCCCCATCTCCATTCAGCGATTTTACCCACTTTTGGAATAGGCCAGGATATCTTTCTAAAGCCCTATCTCAGAAAAAAATATTCACACATAAGTAGAACATTAGTGCAAAGAATGCTCCAGTGAAATTCCTTTAATACAATTTTATCTCTTAATTCCCTCAAGCAAAGCAATCTCCTAGGATTGTGATTTCTTTGGCTGTACCCCCTAATATTCTAGACATAAGGTGTCTCTAACAAAACTGAATTCCAAGAAGAGGATAACCAACAAGTGCTTATTAAACAATACTTCTATTCAGCCCTTCAACAAATATTGATTGGGTCCTTGCTGTGCATAGACTCTGTATGTATAACCAATTCAACAAGTCCTCACTCTGCAGGATGGACAGGTTTGTATGAACTGGGAATGGGAGAGCAACTCAAGTGGTGCTATAATGTGAAGGCAGCTTTAAGTAGAAAAACTAAGCCACCATCACCAACAAAATGCTGTATGCTAGGAGGAATAGGTCGAAATCAAACATCGATTTTCATCAGATTATAGAGAGCCTTGAATGTCAGCCTAAGGAGTCTGGCTGATTTCCCAAAGATGACGAATGTGCAAATCACTCTTAGTGTTATTTCTAAATCCAATTCAAAACAAGAAAAATCAGCGATGATTAACATAATCGAGCATCAGTCCTCTAGTGCTATTTTTGAAGAAGTTGGATAATTCCTCTACTTGTCAATTTCTACTTAAAAAAATGAAATTTGCTGTCCTCTTTCTCTTCACATATTCAGCATGATTATAGACAGCCACTCAGTTTATTTACCTTAGATAATTTGATACAACATAGAAAAATCAAGTCAGAGCATCCTAATATCAATACTTTCTGTGGCATTGTCCCCTACTGCTTTTTTGCAACTGTTCCAGCTTCCTGGTGTCATCTCTATATCATGACACTGGTGGTATGGGAGAACTAGTGTTGTTATTCATATAGAAAGCTTTTTATTGGAGACGGAGGGATTTGAGCTTCTTATTAGACAGAATCCAAAGTTGATTTGGGGGCTCTATATTTTCAAAGAATACAGGATACTAAGCAATACCTAGCAGAGTTGATATACCCCCAAAATTATAATAAAAAATGAAACCCTAGCAACATACCCTTTATCAAACTTATAGTCATTTTTGAACTATGGAGGTACATCCATAGATTTGATTTTTTTACAGGTTCAGAACTATAAATTATAGACTCTCAATCTGGAGAACAGTAAAGGGGGCAGGTTAGAATGAACACATTCTTAGCAGTTTTTCTCATTACAGTTAGTAACTGAAATTCATTAGGTTTTTAGCTTTATTTCCTATGTAAGTTTACTTTTGATAAACTCTAAAACCATCTAAATTTCTACTAGAAAGAAGAAATTCTTTCTGTCCACATCTCCACCTGGCAAAACACTAGGACACCTTTGGAGAGCAATTTGTCTTATACAAGTGTGAATGGACAATTTAGAATAACTTTTAAAATTTTGGAAGCTAGTCTATAAAAATGTTAGTTGTATTCTACTCTATGAGAGCAAATCAGTCCATCTTACCTATTTCAGTATAGTTTAATTTTCATTCATTTTTTCATTCATTCATTCACGAGGTAGCATAAAGTGGTGAAAAGACAATGGGCCTTTGGATTAGATGGGCTCATGCTGAAATTATAGCTTGCTACTTAGAGAAAGTGAAATTATTTGTTCGATCAATGCAGCAATGACAAGAGATAGGCTTGAGAAATGTCCAGTAGCCTATCTTTTAAGTTCTTCTAAATTTGGTGCAATGGAGAAACAAAATTATTTTAAAAGTGAAATTATAATACAATGAGGTAAGTAATTTAACAGGAGTGTTCAAGATGGTCCTCTAAACAAACTGGAGGGAAAAGGCATCCTGGGCTATAAGTTATAACATGAGTACTTAAAGTAAAGAAGAAATTGACCAAGTGAAGGGTACAAAGGGATGAGGATATTAAAAGGAGAAAGTGTATCCCATCTAAGGAAAAAGAGCAGAAGTGTTATAGCCCAGAGTAGAGGGAAGAAAAATGTCATATAAGGCAATGAAATAGCTGACTCTGGCAGAAACTTAGAATGCAAGGGGGGATGCCATGGTCATCCAAGCAACTGTTTTCAGCACAACACTGGGCTTTTAGTTTTCTGAAAAGAACCAATAAAGACAGAACACTGTCACAGAGAGATCATGCATATAATTGTTCAATGTAGCCTCTTATGACCCCATGTATTTCTGTTGTAATCTTTTCTTTTTTTATTTATAGTTTCATTTTTTTGAGTCCTCACTTTTATTTCTTGGTTAGTGTAGCTGAAGGTTTGTCAATTCTGTTCATGTTTTCAAAAAACCCTTAGTTTTATTGATTTTTTTCTATTGTTTTTCTAGTCTCAATTTTTAAAATTTTTGCTCTAATCTTTATTATTTTCTTACTTCTGTTAACCTTAGGCTTAATTTATTTTTCTAATTCCTTGAGGTGTAAAGTTACATTCTATATTTGAGATATGTTTTCTTATGTGGGTATTTACCTCCATAAATTTCCCACTTAGAAAATGTTTTTTGCATCCCATGAATTTTGTATATGTGTATTCATTTTCATTTGTCTCAAGATACTTTCTGATTCACCTTTTGGTTTCTTCTTCAACCCTTTGATTGTTCAGGAGTGTTTTGTATAATTTCTAAGTATTAGTGAATTTTCTAATTTTCCTCCTGTAATTTGATTTCTAGTTTTGTACCATTGTGATTGGAATAGATACTTGATAGGATTTCAATCTTCTTAAGTTTGTTAAGACTTGCTTTATGGCTCAACATATGATTTATCCTGGAGAAAGTTCCATGTATGCTTGAGAAGAATGTGTATTCTGGAACTGTTGAATGGAATGCCCTCTATATGTCTGTTAGGTCAAAGAGGATAGTATGAGCAATCATACACCAACAAGTTGGACAACCTAAAGAAAATGGATAAATTCCTAGAAACATACAACCTACCAAGACTGGATTTGAAGAATTAGAAAATCTGAACAGACCACAAATCATGAAGGAGATTGAAGCAGTAATCAAAAATTTCCCAACAAAGAAAAGCTCAGGATCAGTGGGCTACCAAACATTCAAAGAATAATGAATGCCAATCTGTCTCAAACTCTTCCAAAAAGCTGAAGAGGAAGGAACACTCCCAAACTTATTTTACCAGGCCAGCATTATCCTATACCAAAACTAGATGAGGACACTACAAGAAAAGAAAACTACAGGCAAATATATCTGAAAAATGTATATGCAAAATTTCTAACAATCTAACCGCAACAGCACAATAAAAATATCATATACTATGATCAAGTGAGGTTTATACCTGTGATGCAAGGGTGATTTGACATATGCAAATTAATAAATGTGATACACCACAATGATAGAGTTAAGGGTAAACATCCTCTGATCATCTCAATAAATAAAGGAAAATTGTTGTGACATAATTCAACACTCTTTCAAGATATAAACTCTCAATAGACTGGGTATAGAAGGAATATACTACCGCATAATAATAGCTGTATATATCTAACCCACAGGCAACATTATACTCATTGGCAAAAGGTTGAAACCTTTTTCTCTAAGATATGGAAAAATACAAAAGTGTTTACTCACTGCTCCTATTTGACATAGTACTGGAAAATCCTAGACAAAGCAAATAAGCACAAAAAAGAAATAACAGGCATCTGAATTGGAAAGGAAGAAGTAAAGTTGTCTGTAATTGCACATCATGTGATTTTATATGTAGAAAACCCTAAAGACTTACCATTTTAATTATTTTAAATGTATAATTCAGAGGCATTAATTACAATCACAACATTGTACAGTCATCATCACCATCTATTTCCAAAACTTTCATCACTCCAAACAGTAGCTCTTTAACCATGCATCAATAATATACCATATACCCTCTCCTCAGTTCCTGGTAACCTCTAATTTCTTTCTCTATAAATTTGCCTATACTAGATATTTGATAAAGTAAAAGCAAGAAAATAAAAAAAAAGATAAATTGAACTTCATCAAAATTAAAAACTTTTGTGCACCAAAGGACACTGTCAGTCAATAGAGTGAAAAGACAACTTATAGTATAAAAGAAAATATTTGGAAATCATATTTCGGATAAGAGTTTAATATCCAAAATATATAAACAATTCCTACAACTCAACAACAACAACAACAAAAACCCAAGAAACTCAGTTAAAAAAATAAAGAACTTGAATAGACTCTTCTCCAAAGAAGATATAAAAGTGGTCAAAAACAAATAAAAAGATACTCAATAAGTTTAGTCATTAGGGAAATGTAAATTGAAACTACAATGAGATACCACTTCACACTTACTAGGATAGCTATAATCAAGAAAAATTTAAAATAACAAGTGCTGGTGAGGATGTGGAGAAATTGGGACCCTAGTACATTTCTGGTGGAAAGGAAAAATGGTATATCCACTGTGGTAAACAGTTTGGTGTTTCCTCAAAAAGCTAAACAAAAGTACCACATGGCCCAGAAATCCCACCCAAGTATATACCCCAAAGAACAGAAAACAGGGACTCAAACACATGCTTGTATAACAATGTTCATTAGAATATTATTCACAATAGCCAAAAGGTGGAAACAACTCAAGTATCCATCAACGGATGAATGGATAATCAAAATGCAGTATAGTTTACAATGAAATATTCATTTATAAAAAGTAATAAATCTCTGATAGATGCTACCACATGGATGAACCTTGGAAATATTATGCTAAGTGAACTAAGCTAGATACAAAAGGACAAATATTCTATAATTCTTGCATAATTTTTCTTCATCTTCAGCACCATTGAAATTGTTTCAGCAAGTCAGTCTTTAACCACAGTTGTCTCTGAGATCCTGGCATTCTTAGTTTTTATCTTGTAAATCTGTTGGGATTTTGCATGGATCAGCTTTATACTATTTCCACTGTATCATCATTATAAAAAACTGTTCCTTACAGAGAATAGTAGATGTTGAGTGATAATGTGAATTAAAACCTACAACAGGGCTTCCCTGGTGGCGCAGTGGTTGAGAGTCCGCCTGCCGATGCAGGGGACACGGGTTCGTGCCCTGGTCCAGGAAGATCCCACATGCTGCGGAGCGGCTGGGCCCGTGAGCCATGGCAACTGAGCCTGTGAGTCCGGAGCCTGCTCCGCAATGGGAGAGGCCACAACCATGATAGGCCCACGTACCGCAAAAAATAAATAAATAAATAAATAAATACAACAGTTAAAACAAAACATGCAAGCATACACTTGTCTTAGTCCATCAGGGCTGCTATAATGAAAATACCATAACCTGGCAGCTTAAATAACAAATATTTATTTCTCATAGTTCTGGAGACAGAAAGTCCACAATTAAGGTGCAGGCAGATTCTCTGTTAGGTAAGGGGCCACTTACTGATTCATAGAGGGCTTTCTTCTTCCTGTGTCCTCACATGGCAGAGGAGTGAGAGAGCTCTCTGATGTCTCTTTTATAAGGGCACTAATCTCATTTATGAGGGCTCCAGTCTTATGACCTAATCACCTCCCAAAGGCCCATCCTCCTAACACTATCACATTGCGGGGTAGGATTTTGACATATGAATTTTGAAGGAACACAAACAGTCTACTGTGACATATATACTGAAGTACTCCATATATAAAAGTTTAATGAAATAGAGTTTCTTTAAGATATTTAATTCCAAGGAGAATGCAGGGCCCACTCTTGAAGATGTTATTTTACAATATGGGGATTAATCAGTGTATAACTTATAGTCGATCCTCCAAGTCTGCAGTTCCTCTGCATCGAAGGATTCAACCAACCAGGAACTGTGTAGTACTGTAGTATTTACTAATAAAAAATATCCATGCATAAGTAGACCCATGAAGTTCAAACTGGAGTTGATCAAGGGTCAACTACTTCAAGTGGAACTAATCAAATTATTAAAGAAAGAGAGAAATATGACCCTAGTGTAAATATTCATTTTAGTTGTATATTTTCATATGTTTTGCTTGATAAAATACAATATTAAAATATTGCCCAGGAAAAAATCCATTTAGATTTAAAATTTTTCCTTAAGTTTCTTTTACTAAACAAAAATTAAGTGTTAGGTATTAGGAAATAATGGAAAATAAAATAGATTTTTAAAAATAATAAATATCTTTTTTAAAAAATTATTCTTTATAGGAATTTTACATTTAACACAAACATTAAAAGTCAAGCTTAAAATTAAATCATAATTATATTAAAATTAATTAAAATTAGGTCATCTGTGGATAATAAAAACCATATTTCATTGCATGTTACTAACAAGAAAATTTTAGAATCCAGTACTTCTTTTTTTTTTTTTGAACTAAAAATTTCCAATCACAGAGCCACAGCTGATGCCAAAGATAAATAGAATTCATTCAATAGCAGCCCAATAGGCAATGTAAAAACTATTCCTGCTAAACAAGTTTTTTTCTACTTTGAGACACAAAAGCCTAATCTTGTTACATTTGAATATGTAATCCCTGTCCTATCACATTCTGATAAGCATCTTTTAGTGCTGGAAGTGCAATTTTCTCTTTAGCTTTAAAAACTTCTTCCTTTACTATAAATAGCAAGTGATTTATTGTCAACCTGCAAACTTTATTTATTTATTTTTTTCAGTGTTTACCAATTTGATTCAAAATTTAATAATGAAAAACTGCCTAGTCAAGGCTTTAGGATTAAGAAAAAAATAATAAATTTTGAAAAGAAAAACCAAAAGAGTGATTACTTACAAACTATTGAAAACATGGTTGTGTACATAAAAAATTCAATACTCTGTGGACAATATATTAGATATAATAAGTGAATTTCACAAGAATTTCTAATGACAAGGTTGATATACAAAAATCAATTGTATTAATAAACACCAGAAAAAAAATCATTTTCCAAAAAAATATTTATCAGAATATCATCCAAAAAAATCTATTACCCAGAAATATATCTAAGAACAATGTACAAGACTTTTGTAGTTAAAATTAAAAACTGTTAATAAGAAAAAATAGTTTAAAGAACAAAAATACGGAACAAAAGAAAAAAATGGAAAAAATGATGGAAAGAAAAGTCATCTTTAAAGATGCAAAACTCAATGATTTAAAGTTATAAAATTTTCCTAAATTGATCTGTAGATCTTATGCAATTCCAATAAAAATTTCAAGGTGTTTGTGCATGCAAATTGATGTCAATACTAACATTTTATAGCAATGCAAAAAATAGTCCAAACTTTGTTTTGAAGATCAAAGCTGTGCACTTACACTACTAGACATCAAAACTTAATAATGAAATTACAACAATTTAGACTGTTGGATATTGGTACAAGGAAAGACTAAAAGACAAAAGAAAGATTTTCTTTTAAGTCCAGAAGTGAAATTGCAATAAAATGAGAAAAAGATAGCCTTTATAATAATTGATGCTGGGCCAATTGAAAATGCAAATTGAAAAATTGACCTCCTACTTCCCACCATACATAAAAATCAATTTTATATGAATTGTAGCTCTAAAAGTGAATAAGAAAAGAGTATGCTCCTAGAAAATAAATAAGAAAATATCTTCATGACCTTGGAGTAAGTAAAAATATTGCAAATGGAATGCAAAATTGCTAATCCTAAAAGTTATTTCTGCCTATCACATCAGTTTGGACCAAAAGTGCCACACCAACTGGCTTCTATAATGCCTGCCAACAGAGATATAAAAAGCAACCCAGAAGTTTGGACGCATTAACCCCCAATAAGGCAAACGTTGACCAATGAGAGATAGAAGATGGAAGAGAAGAAGGAACGAGGAGACAAATTATCTTATCTTTTATCCCTCCAAGGTACCATTCCAAGGAACAGCTTCTCTGTCCAAAAGCATCCTGTGATCTTAAGTATTGGATCTACTGAGCAATCAACTATGTCTGCTGTGACTTATTATAAAGCAGTAATCTATTTCCTTTGAATGCCTCTCATCTCTCACTGACACATTTTCTTTTTTTTAAAAACTTTATTGGAGTATAATTGCTTTAAAATGGTATGTTAGTTTCTGCTTTATAACAAAGTGAATCAGTTATAAATATACATATATCCCCAAACCTCCTCCCTCTTGCACCACCCTCCCACCCTCCCTATCCCACTCCTCTAGGGGTGGACACAAAGCACCAAGCTGATCTCCCTGTGCTATGCAGCTGCTTCCCACTAGCTATCTATTTTACATTTGGTAGTGTATATATGTCCATGCCACTCTATCACTTCATCCCAGATTACCCTTCCCCCTCCCCATGTCCTCAGGTCCATTCTCGAAGTCTGTGTCTTTATTCCTGTCCCGCACTTAGGTTCTTCAAAACATTTTTTTGTTGGTTCCATATATATGTGTTAGAATATGGTATTTGTTTTTCTCTTTCTGACTTACTTCACTCTGTATGACAGACTCTAGGTCCATCCACCACATGACAAATAACTCAATTTCATTTCTTTTTATGGCTGAGTAATATTCCATTGTATATATGTGTCACATCTTCTTTATCCATTCATCTGTTCATGGACTGCTAGGTTGCTTCCATGCCCTGGCTACTGTAAATAGAGCTACGTTGAACATTATGGTGCATAGCACTTTTTGAATTATGGTTTTCTCAGGGCATATGCCCAGTAGTGGGATTGCTGGGTCATATGGTAGTTCTATATTTAGTTTGTAAGGAACCTCCATACTGTTATCCATAGTGGCTGTATCAATTTACATTTCCACCAACAGGGCAGGAGGGTTCCCTTTTCTCCATACCCACTCCAACATTTATTGTTTGTAGACTTTTTGATGATGGCCATTCTGAATGGTATGAAGTGACACCTCATTGTAGTTCTGACTTGCATTTCTCTAATGATTAGTGATGTTGAGCATCCTTTCATGTGTTAGTTGGCAACCTGTATATCTTCTTTGGATAAAAGTCTATTTAGGTCTTCTGCCCATTTTTGGATTGGGTTGTTTTGTTTTTGATATTGAGCTGCATGAGCTGCCTGTATATTTTGGAGAGTAATGTTTTGTCAGTTGCTTCGTTTGCAAATATTTTCTCCCATTTTGTACAAAATACAGTGTTGTATTTTCATCTTGTTTATGGTTTCCTTTGCTGTGCAAAAGATTTTAAGTTTTCTTAGGTCCAATTTGTTTATTTTTTTTTCCCATTTCTCTAGGAGGTGGGTCAAAAAGTATCTTGCTGTGATTTACGTCATAGGGTGTTCTGCCTATGTTTTCCTCTAAGAGTTTTATAGTGTCTGGCCTTACTTTTAAGTGTTTAATCCATTTTGAGTTTATTTTTGTTTATGCTGTTAGGGAGTGTATTAATTTCATTCTTTTACATGTAGCTGTACAGTTTTCCCAGCACCACTTATTGAAGAGGCTGTCTTTCCTCCATTGTATATTCTTGCCTCCTTTATCAAAGATAAGGTGACCATATGTGTGTGGGTTGATCTCTAGGTTTTTAATCCTGTTCCTTTGATCTATATTTCTGTTTTTGTGCCAGTACCATTCTGTCTTGATTACTGTAGTTTTGCAGTATAGTCTGAAGTAAGGGAGCCTGAACCCTCCAGCTTCGTTTCTCTTTCTCAAGATTGCTTTGGCCATTTGGGGTCTTTTATGTTTCCATACAAATTGTGAAATTTTTTCTTCTAATTCTGTGAAAAATGCCATTGGTATTTTGATAGGGATTTCATTGAACCTTTAGATTGCGTTGGGTAGTATAGTCATTTTCACAATGTTGATTTTTCTAATCCAAGAACATGGTATATCTCTCCATCTGTTTGAATCATCTTTAATTTCTTTCATCAGTGTCTTATAGTTTTCTGCATATGGGTCTTTGTCTCCTTAGGTATGTTTATTCCTAGGTATTTTATTCTTTTTGTTGCAATGGTAAATGGGAGTGTTTCCTTAATTTCTCTTTCAGATATTTCATCATTAGTGTATAGGAATGCAAGAGATTTCCATGCATTAATTTTGTATCCTGCTACTTTACCAGATTCATTGAATCACTTTAGTCATTTTCTGGTAGGATCTTTAGGATTCTCTATGTATACTATCATGTCATCTGCAAACAGTGACAATTTTACTTCTTCTTTTCTGATTTGGATTTCTTTTTCTTCTCTGATTGCTGTGGCTAAAACTTCCAAAACTATGTTGAATAATAGTGGTGAGAGTGGGCAACCTTGTCTTGTTCCTGATCTTAGTGGAAGTGGTTTCAGTTTTTCACCATTGAGGATGATGTTGTCTGTGGACTGGTCATATATGGTCTTTCTTATGTTGAGATAAGTTCCCTCTATGTCTACTTTCTGGAGGGTTTTTTTCATAAATTGATGTTGAATTTTGTCAAAACTTTTTCTGCATCAATTGAGATGATCATATGGTTCTTCTCCTTCAATTTGTTAATATGGTGTATAATATTGATTGATTTGCATATATTGAATAATCATTGCATTCCTGGGATAAACCACACTTGATCATGGTGTACGATCCTTGTAATACGCTGTTGGATTCTGTTGGCTAGTATTTTGTTGAGGAATTTTGCATTGATGTTCATCAGTGATATTGGCTTGTAGTTTTCTTTGTCTGTGACATCTTTTTCTGGTTTTGGTATCAGGATGATAGTGGTCTCATCGAATGAGTTGAGGAGCATTCCTCCCTATGCTATATTGTGGAAGAGTTTGAGAAGGATAGGTGTTAGCTCTTCTCTAAATGTTTGACAGAATTTGCCTGTGAAGCCACCTGGTCCTGGGCTTTTGTTTGTTGGAAGATTTCTAATCACAGTTTTAATTTCAGTGCTTGTGATTGCTCTGTTTATATTTTCTATTTCTTCCTCGTTCAGTCTTAGAAGGTTGTGCTTTTCAAAGAATGTGTCCATGTCTTCCAGGTTGTCAATTTTATTGGCATAGAGTTGCTTGTAGTAATCTCTCATGATCCTTTTTATTTCTGCAGTGTCAGTTGTTACTTATTTTTCATTGCTAATTCTGTTGATTTGAGTCTGCTCTCTTTTTGCTTGATGAATCTGGTTAACAGTTTATCAATTTTGCTTATCTTCTCAAAGAACCAGCTTTTAGTTTTATTGATCTTTGCTATCATTTCCTTCATTTCTTTTTTCATTTATTTCTGATCTGATCTTTATGATTTCTTTCCTTCTGCTAACTTTGGGGATTTTTCTGTTCTTTGTTCTCTAATTGTTTTAGGTGTAAGGTTAGGTTGTTTATTTGAGATGTTTCTTGTTTCTTGAAGTAGGATTTCATTGTTATGAACTTCCCTCTTAGGGCTTCCCTGGTGGCACAATGGTTGAGAGTCCGCCTGCCAATGCAGGGGACACGGGTTCGTGGCCTGGTCCAGGAAGATCCCACATGCTGTGAAGTGGCTAGGCCTGTGGTCCTGAGCCTGCACATCCGGAGCCTGTGCTCCACAACGGGATAGGCCACAGCAGTGAGAGGCTCGTATACCACAAAACAAACAAACAAACAAAAAACTTCCCTCTTAGAACTGCTTTTGCTGCATCCCATAGGTTTTGGGCATTGTGTTTTCATTGTCATTTGATCTTAGGTATTTTTTGATTTCCTCTCTGATTTCTTCAGTGATCTCTTGGTTATTAAGTAGTGTATTGTTAAGCCTCCATGTTTTTGTATTTTTTTATAGTTTTTTTCCTGTAATTGATATCTAGTCTCATAGTGTTGTGGTTGGAAAAGATACTTGATACAATTTCAATTTTCTTAAATTTACCAAGGTTTGATTTGTGCCCCAAGGTATGATCTATCCTGGAGAATGTTCCATGAGCATTTGAGAAGAAAGTGTATTCTGTTGTTTTCAGATGGAATGTCCTATAAACATCAATTAAGTCCATCTTTTTTAATGTGTCATTTAAAGCTTGTGTTTCCTTATTTATTTTCATTTTGGATCATCTGTCCATTGGAGAAAGTGTGGTTTTAAAGTCCCCTACTATGATTGTGTTACTGTCAATTTCCCCTTTTATGGCTATTAGCATTTGCCTTTTTTATTGCAGTGCTCCTAAGTTGGGTGCATAAATAATTACAATTGTTAAATATTCTTATTGGTTTGGTCCCTTGATCATTATGTAGTGTCCTTCTTTGTCTCTTGTAATAGTCTTTATTTTAAAGTCTGTTTGTTCTGATATGAGACTTGCTACTCCAGCTTTCTTTTGATTTCTATTTGCATGGAATTTCTTTTAGATCCCCTCACAGTCTGTACGTGTCCCTAGGTCTGAAGTAGGTCTCCTGTAGACAGCATATATACAGGTCTTATTTTTGTATCCATTCAGCCAGTCTATGCCTTTTAGTTGGAGCATTTAATTCATTTTCATTTAAGGTAGTTATGGATATGTATGTTCTTATTAACATTTTCTTAATTGTTATGGCTTTGTTATTGTAGGTCTTTTCCTTCTCTTGTTTTTCCTGCCTAGAGAATTCCTTTAGCATTTGTTGTAAAGCTGGTTTGGTGGTACTGAATTCTCTTAGTTTTTGTTTGTCTGTAAAGGTTTTAATTTCTCCACTGAGTCTGAATGAGATCTTTGCTGGATAGAGTAATCTTGGTTGTAGGTTTTTCCCTTTCATCACTTTAAATATGTCCTGCCAGTCCTTTCTGGCTCTCAGAGTTTCTGCTGAAAGATCAGCTGTTAACCTTATGGTGATTCCCTTGTATGTTATTTGTCACTTTTCCCTTGCTGCTTTTAATATTTTTTGTTTGTATTTAATTTTTGATAGTTTGATTAATATGTGTCTTGGCGTGTTTCTCCTTGTATTTATCCTGTATGGGACTCTCTGTGCTTCCTGGGTTTGATTGACTATTTCCTTTCCCATATTAGGGAAGTTTTCAACTATAATCTCTTCAAATATTTTCTCAGTCCCTTTTTTCTTTTCTTCTTCTTCTTCTGGGACCCCTATAATTCTAATGTTGGTGTATTTAATGTTGTCCCTGTGGTCTCTGAGACTGTCCTCAATTATTTGCCTTCTTTTTTTTTTTTTTTTCTGCTCTGTGGTAGTTATTTCCACTATTTTATCTTCCAGGTTACTTATCCATTCTTCTGCCTCAGTTATTCTGCTATTGATTCCTTCTAGAGAATTTTTAATTTCATTTATTGTGTTGTTCATCATTGTTTGCTCTTTTGTTCTTCTAGGTCCTTGTTAAATGTTTCTTGTATTTTCTGCATTCTACTTCCAAGATTTTGGATCATCTTTACTATCATTCCCCTTAATTCTTTTTCATGTAGGCTGCCTTTTTCCTCTTCATTTGTTTGGTCTGGTGGGTTTTTACCTTGCTCCTTCATCAGCTGTGTTTTTCTTTGTCTTCTCATTTTGCTTAGCTTACTGTGTTTGGGTTCTCCTTTTCGCAGTCTGCAGGTTCATATTTCCCATTGTTTTTGGTGTCTGCCCCAGTGGGTAAGGTTTGTTTAGTGTGTTGTGTAGGCTTCCTGGTAGAGCGGACTGGTGTCTGTGTTCTGGTGGATGAGGCTGGATATTTTCTTTCTGGTGGGCAGAACTGTGTCTGGTGGTGTGTTTCCAGGTGTCTGTGAACTTATTATGATCTTAGGAAGCCTCTCTGCTAATACTTTATGATGTGTTCCTGTCTTGCTAGTTGTTTGTTACAGGGGGTCCAGCACTGTAGCTTGCTGTTCATTGAGTGGAACTGGGTCTTTGCATTGAGATGGAGATCTCTGGGTGGACTTTCCTCTTTTGATATTACATGGGGCTGGGACATCTCTGGTGGACCAATGTCTTGCACTCAGCTCTCCCACCTAAGAGGCTCAAGCCTGACACCCAGCAGGAGCACTAAGACCCTGTCATCCACATGGCTCAGAAGAAAAGGGAGAAAAAGAAAGAAAGAAAGAAAGAAAGAAAGAAAGAAAGAAAGAAAGAAAGAAAGAAGGAAAGAATAACATAAAGTTAAATTAAACAGTTATTAAAATAAAAAATTGGTAAAAATAGAAAAATAAAAAAGTAATTTAAAAAAAGAAGGAAAGAAAGAAGAGAACAACCAAGCCAAAAAGCAAGTCCACCAATGGTAACAAATGCTAAAAACTATATTTAAAAAAAAAAATTGGACAGACAGAAAAATGGTATAAGCAAAACTATACAGACAAAATCACACAAAGAAGCATACACATACACACTCACAAAAAGAGAAAAAGAAAAAAATATAGATTTAAAAAAAAGGGAAAAGAGCAACCAAATCAATAAACAAATCTATCAATCATAATAAGCTCTAAATAGTAAACTAAGATAAACATAATACCAGAAACATATTTGATGCAGAAAGTAAAACCCAAGTCTACAGTTGCTCCCAAAATCCACTGCCTCATTTTTGGGGTGATTTGTTGTCTATTTAGGTATTCCATAGTGTAGGGTACATCACGTTGATTGTGGCAATTTAATCTGTTGCTCCTGAGGCTGTTGTGAGAAATTTCCCTTTCTCTTCTTTGTTTGCACAGCTCCTGGGGTTCAGCTTTGGATTTGGCCCTGCCACTGTGTGTAGGTCACTTGAGGGTGTCTGTTCGCTGCCCAGACAGGACAGGGTTAAAGTAGCAGCTGATTAAGGGGCTCTGGCTCACTCAGCTGAGAGGGAAGGAGGGGTACGGAATGTGGGGCGACCCTGCAGTGGCAGAGGCTGGCATGACATTGCAACAGCCTGAGGCGCGCCATGTGTTCTCCTGGGGAAGTTGTTCCTGGATCACGGGACACTGGCAGTTGTGGGCTGCACAGGCTCCCAGAAGGGGAGGTATGAATAGTGACCTGTGCTTGCCCACAGGCTTCTTGGTGGCTGCAGCAGCATCCTTAGTGTTTCATGCCCGTCTCTGGTGTCCGTGCTGATTGCCGTAGCTAGCTCCCATCTCTGGAGCTCGTTTAGGCAGTGCTCTGAATCCCCTCTCCTCGCGCACCCTGGATAAATGGTCTCTTACCTCTTAGGCAGGTCCAGACTTTTTCCCGGACTCCCTCGCAGCTAGCCATGGCACACTAGACCCCTTCAGGCTATGTTCACGCAGCCAACCCCAGTCCTCTCCCTGGAATCTGACCTCTAAATCCTGGCCTCAGCTCCCAGAGCTGATCCATCCTGGCAGGTGAGCAGACAAGCCTCTCAGGCTGGTGAGTGCTGGTCGGCACCGATCCTCTATGCAGGATTCTCTCCACTTTGCCCTCCGCACCTCTGTTGCTGTGCTCTCCTCCGCAGCTCTGAATCTTCCCCCCACCCCACCCCCACCCTCCCCTGTCTCCACCAGTTAAGTGGCTTCCTAGTGTGTGGAAACCTTTCCTCCTTCACAGTGCCCTCCCTGAGGTGTAGGTCCCGTCCCTATTCTTTTGTCTCTGTTTTTCCTTTTTTCTTTTGCCCTACCCAGGTACATGGGGAGTTTCTTGCCTTTTGGGAGGTCTGAGGTCTTCTGCCAGCGTTCAGTATGTGTTCTGTAGGAGCTGTTCCACATGTAGATGTATTTCTGATGTATCTGTGGTGAGGAAGGTGATCTCCACCTTACTCCTCTGCCATCTTGAAGACCCCGCCCCTATTTTTGAATTAACATTTATTTTCATCTGCATGGAATTTTTTTTTGGTTTTGGAAGCATATTGAAATTTGAAGTGGTTTCAATTTTTACATGTAGTCCTGCTCCCCTTATTTACCTCACTCACTCTCTAACAATAACTCTTTTTTATTTTTATGTTGTTCTTCAAAGAATCCTGATTTTCACTTCTTATTCAGAACTATTTGGATAGATTTGGTCTTAAAGGTTGAAATAAAAAAGCAATATAGGGTAGATCATTCAGATATAATATGAATTTGTTCTTTAGTAATGAGATATTTTAATTAACTTTTGATACACTCTGAAAAGCAAGACTAAAGAAAGAATAAAATCTGGATATTAGCCCACATAAAATAAAACATTAATTAATAGGTGATTTTTTTTGTGCCAAACCACACTTTTTAGATCAAAAATATGTAAGTTTAACTGTTAGTGCCTTTTTAAATAAAGAACATATAGCTTCTTGAATGAATAGCATGTTCCACCCAATCTTAAACTAGATGAACTACTTAAACAAATTCGTACCTCATCATAAAACAAGATTTTCTGCCTTTTTTTATGATGATAGAGAAAAAAAGCAACTATTTTCAGTATGTATTAAATTAAGAACTGTGAAATATTAAGAAAAGCATATTCCTAAAGCTTATTCATAGTTTTTATACTGCCAAAGAGTACAAGCTTTCTGAATGAATGGAAAAGGTTGTGTGAACTATGATATTTTTCTTTATTTGAAAATGTCAGTGATCCTTATTCTCAAGACCTTGAGCGTCTCTTATCACTCAAATCACAACTTAAGGAAATAGACTCTGAAATGTAGCATTTACTCTCTTTTTGGAAAATCATTGCAAAATGCTCTGGCTTGACTTTATGACAGTCCAGATTTATACTGTACAGGGCACAAGTGGTCAACAGAGATAAACTTCTTATAGATGAGACACAAGAGACATGAAAGCCTTTTTCCTCCATGAACAGAATTCTGTGGAAGGAAGTTCTCTTGTCCTGGCACATGTTCCCCTACATTTTTGAGGTCCCATCACTTCTGTATTGCAACTTTTATACAATTTTCAAGTTAAAAATATAAAGTGATGTCCTTTCATTTTTGTAGGTCTCCTGTCATGAAAAACAATATTAAATTTGTATTCTTACCCTTTCTGACCAAGGCCTTATTTTATTCAGGGAGATTCAAAAAGTCTTTTCCTCTTTGCCCTTATAGTTCTCAATGAAAGTTCCTTCAAACTTAGTTTAAAGCCCTTTTCCTTAGTGAGCTCCCAAGGACTAATGCATTTAAATATTAGGTCTTACAGAGGTGTTCCCTTTGAGCTCTTTTGGCCTTAATTAAATGGAGCCACATCCTTTACCATCTTGCAGAAAAATGCTTTCTCATGGGAATGATGCCTGAGAAATGTAAACTAATGAAAATATTCTAAGCTAAACAAAGCTACTAATAAAGAACAGCCTGCTTTGCACACATTAACTCAGGCTAAGACCTTAGGAAAATTATCTTAGTGGTAAGAGGTTACAAATATGTGTAGTAATCGGGGCCAATAATGCTAATTGTCCCAAGCTGGATGTGGTCTCTCTAAGCTATAAACAATCACAACACTCACCTTGAACCACCTCTTTGTAATTATATCATTTTGGGTTAACTACATAACCTTTGCAACCTATAAAATGGGACTAAAAATAATCACAAATGACTGGTGTGAGGAATAGGTGAGATAATCAATATAAAGTACTGCTTAGTACAATACCTGGATTATACATTGAATGTATGACTCCTTTGCATGTATATACATACTCTAAAAATACTCTAAAAATAAATATATTGTAACAGTAATAATAGGAACTGCTAACATGCTATCATTTTAAATGAGTTACATGAATTAGTGTATTCAATCTTCGCAACAATCCTGTGAGGGAGAACGTGTCATTATCTCCTATTTACAGTTGAAGAAACAGATGCACAGAGAAGTAACTCACCAAAGGTCAACCAAGAAAATTGTGGAGCTTTGATTCTACCTAGGTAAACTAGGTAAACTGTTCTCTTAACCCCTTTCCTCAGCTACTTTGATTGCACTGAATCATTGTCATCACACGTCTTGCAACAACCTCAAAAAAATTTTTGGTTGCTGATCATTTTAGTGTTAACCTAGAAAGTGAGTGTGAGATTTATCTTTAAGTGTGCCACACTTATTCTGCTAAATATGGAGGCCCATTCATTCTTTATTCCAAGAATGTATTGGATTTGCTAATTTGTACACAGCTTAAAAATAAGCAGAATATTATAAGACAGATAATTTATTCACAGGGGATTCAGAATGACAATCAGATATTCTCAAACCATCTAGGACTCTTTCTTCTCTACCAGTTACTGATATTTCTAAATCATTCTGAGTATAAAGAATCACGAGGTTCTTATTTAAAATAAGATTCTCAGGTCCCTTCCTTAGGTTTCTGATTCAGGAGGGCACTACAATCTGTATTTTTATTTTTATTTTACTTATTTATTATTATTTTGTGTGCGTGTGTGTGTGTGATCTTAGTTCCCCAACCAGGGATCGAACCCAGACCCTCAGCAGTGAAAGTGCAGAGTCCTAACCACTGGACTTCCAGGGAATTCCCTGCATTCTGTATTTTTAACAATCAGTCCAGATAATTCTTATGATCTGGAAAGTTTAGGGAAAGCTAACCTAATTTATTAAAATATAACAACAAAACAATCATATAATAATTTTAAGAGGTAAATATTAATCTGAAGTTTACAGAGAATATGAGCTTTGAGTATATGCCAAAACTGTCCTCATTGTTTCAAAACAATTCTTCATACTATTCAAATTACTGGAGGAGTCATATATCCAAAATATGACAGGTAAAAGTTAATCTTCAGAACTAAGTGATGACCTAATATAGAAGGAAATTTCTCAAGAACTTTGTAGACTGAACTTTCCAAAGGGATCTTTTTACACTGCAAATTTCAGTACTCAATACTTGACCCATTCAAGTTTTAGTTTTTTTTGTTCCCAAATGAGAAATCATCATAGCATAACTAGTAATTTGAGTTACGTTTGCACGTTAAATAGGGGGCAATAGTCATTTCCATGTTTTTTGCTGCATATATTTCTTTCTGCTCTTGGGGCAGGCACAAGGTAGACCTTGGGGTGATAGTTCACTTTCCATGATAATAACCATATTCAGTCATATCTCAGGATGAGTGACAGGATTTACACTCTAAGACAGGGTGTTTGTGGTGGGGGAAAGGGGAAGTGTCAGATCTTGAGGGAAAAAAGTAAAATTGAGACAAAATAATGTTGGTAGCCTTCTTCCAGGCCTCAGAGAAGAATAGCTGGACTATGAGGTAACACAATCTGGGATTCACTAATGTGGAGTTTAGATGTGTCTGGCTTTCATACCTTAAGGAAATATATACGAAGAATGTATTTTTATAAAAAGTGATAGCACAAAGTAGTTGCTACTAAAAAGGTGAGCTCACCAGTAGAGTGTTAAGAGTTTGCTACTAGGGGTCTTGCAGAGTGAGGAGCATTTGTCCTTGTTTTCTTGCTAAAAGTAACATCAGTTAACACTTATAACAATATATATGTGTGTGTGTGTATGTATATATATATATATATATATATATATATATATATATATATATATATATATATATTTCATTGTTCCTTGTAAAAACCCTGTTAGGTACTTTTATCAGTCTTATTTTATAAAGAAGGAAACTGAGTCTGAGGGGTGAAATATTTTGCCCAAGGTCACACATGGCTAGTGGTACAAGCGGTGGTGAGATATAGACCAAATATATGTGACTCCAGAAGTTTTTAATTTTTAAAACAATAAAATGCTCCTAGCACTGTTCTTGCTGCATTGTGTGCTCAGCCCCTACCTTAATCAGACCAAAATCGTGTGCATATGAAGAACTTAAAGATGTCTCTTTTCATACTATAGAAATATCTCTCCTGGCCATTGTGACTCTGACTCCATCACTGATTTTTCGTCTCATTTCTAATCACTAAGCCTCCTGAGACCAAATCTCCAACTTTGAAACCCTAACTAGAGTTACCAGTTCTCCTAACTAGAGATACCCATTCATAACTGCCTAAGTCTCTGGGTGATTTGATTGCTTTTGTTCCAGTTTCTGAAAGAAGTTGAAACTTTAGCTGATTTATTTTAACCTTCCTGGTTTTATGACAAAAGTATTTAAATCTCTAAATTTTCTTCTAACTACAGCTTTAGCTGTGTCTCACAAGTTTAACATATAGTGTTCTCATTATTCAGCTTTAAATATTTCTTAATTTACCTTTAAATACAAGGATTCTTCACTGAGATATTGTTTAGTTTCAATATATTGGATTTTTGTTATTAATCTGTTTTAATGTCTAATTTTTTATTTTTTTATTTTTTTTATTTATTTATTTTTTTGTGGTATGCGGGCCTCTCACTGTTGTAGCCTCTCATGTTGTGGAGCACAGGCTCCGGACGCACAGGCTCAGCAGCCATGGCTCATGGGCCCAGCCGCTCCGTGACATGTGGGATCCTCCCGGACCAGGGCATGAACCCGTGTCCCCTGCATCGGCAGGCGGACTCTCAACAACTGCGCCACCAGGGAAGCCCTTAATGTCTAATTTTATTGCATCATGAGCAAGAACATGGTACAGTTGACCCTTGAACAGAGAGTGGGTTGGACAGCAGATGAATATTCATGCATGACTTTGTAGCCAGCCCTCTGTGTCTCCTACTTCTCATCTGCTGATTCAACCAACCTGGGATCATGTAGTACTGCAGTACATATATATTGAAAGAAAAAATCGACCTATAAGGGAACCAGCACAGTTCAAACCCATGTTATACAAGGGTCAACTATATACGTGATTTTTGTATTTTAGATTTTATTGTGATTTTAATGACTGTTAATTGGTGAAATAACCCATTTATATATTGTAGTTGTCATGATTTATTTTTGTCATCTTATTTCATATTTCCACATACTGTACATTTTGTTTCCTTCCCCTGCCTTCTGGAGACAGAGTTTTCTTCTTTGGTTTAAGTTATACATTATTTTTGTTCTTATTATGAGTAACTATAAGTTAAGACCCCTACTCATGATTTTAATCCTTATGGATTTCTTGAATATATAGACTACTTTTACATTTATCCTCTAATGATTTTACCTTCTCTTTTATATTTTCTATCTTTTTACTCTCTTCTGCTGCTCCCGAGGAGAATATATATCTTTCCCCTAACATACTCTGAGTATAACATGCTCTTATATCCTTTACATCTCAATATGTTGATACTGTCTTAAATCTTAGTAGCAGTTTACTAATGATATACTTTATCCTCCTTTTTTTATTTGTCTTAGCTTTCTTCCCCTAAAATAACATTAAGCTGACTGAGTCTTTGATCATTTTATTTCTTAAAATCTCCTGTAGCAACTCTTAAATTGTTAAAGTTGTTTCTCCAAAAGTGTGTTCAGTGTGGATCTTTGTACACTGAAACTTCTGAGGCTGTTACTTCTACGTTTATTGTATTCTAATCTTTTATCTTTTTAATTACATTTTCTATCTTTTCTTGTTTTCTACTGCTTTCTGGGAGAAATCTTATATCCGATATCTATTTATTCTACAGTTATTGTAAATCTTCCTATTTATCTTCATATTTATTTATTTTCTAGGATGGGGAATCCCAGGAATGACAGAACCACTATTTATTATGTTTATTTGCTCCCACTTCCCAAGGCAATTACTCTCCTCAAGTTTTCATCTTTAATTTTTTCTCCTTTCAAAACACCAGCATTGGGATAAGGCTTTCCCCTTAGATTTGTAATTCATTAGGCCTAGAGGTAAGGGGAGGGAGTGGAAATGAATGCTGGAAGCTGGCATCTCAGTCTGCATGTATTTTCTTTACCTCTTCCTATTTCCCTGATATTCTTCTACTTCCCTAATAGTATGCAGAGTCCCTAGTGGTCTGGACCATCACATCCCATTTCTGAGGTAAAGGAGATGGCACTGTTTGTTAAAAGGCAATGGTGGAGATAAGGGACTGATACTAGACACAAATTAGAACTCTTTTCTTCCACATCTGCCTGTGGCTACCTTTCATCTTGGGCCTCAGCCTTTGCCCCTTGCAAACATAGCAGATGGAGACAGCCTTTGTTCTTTCCATGGTTCTCTTATAATTTTTATTTTATTTTGTTTTGCTAGTGGAATCCAAGTTTCTTTTTATTGCTGTAGTTTAGGGTAGATGTTTCTGGATCAAGTCAGCAGTTGTGTTATTTTGCTATTTTAAGAATCCTTAAATTTTTAAAGTGATAGTAACTGCCTTGGTTTCCCAATCTCTTTAGCTCTTTAGATAAACTGGGTCTAGGCTTTTTCTTACTCTCCAGGTCCTGCATACACACGTACACTCTCATATATACACAGTGTGGTACTAGAGTTCCACGTTTAAACCCCAGACCTGTGTTTAGGTTTCCATTATTGATTACTGTCCTAGTGCATCTGCCTGTTTGGATATTTGAATATAACTGTTGTATTAGTTTTAATCCAATCCATATCATTTAATATAAAGAATTGGGTTTATAGTTACTGGAAGACAGTAAAGGCAAGAAGGATGAACAAAGTAACACTGAGTTAGCAACTGCAGGAAGCAGTTACAACTGCTGGAGCTGGGGGAACAAAAGAACAAGGTCAGGGTTATCGGAACACAGAATCTTGGAGTAGGGATGCTCTGGAGCTCATACTAAGACTTCTTAAAAGGTACATCCGCCACCTAGCTGATACCTTTGAGGGGTATGATGAGGCTGGTACAGCGAATACAGAAAAAATTGGAAAAAGGGCCAGATACTGCAGCCTGGGTGATACTAACAGAAAGGGAAAGCAAACAGGAAAGAACAACTTATTTTTCTCTCATCCACCCTTCCAGGCTTCCTGTAAGCCCCCTATTAGGAGAGCTTAAACAGGAGCCAGCTGGAAAGGAGAAGTGTGGTTTACACAGTCCCAATCCCGATATGACAAAGCAGAGTATAGGAAGGTGGGTTTGGAGCAGAAGAACAATAGTTTTATTACTTACTGCTCCCAGATTTTCTGCCTACATGGTGTGCAACATTTACATTTACCTACATGAATCTCTTCCAGTCACCTGCTGACTTGCCTAGTATGAGGTATAGTGAACACTAGTAATACCCCAGATTGCACACGCAGTAGAAAAGAAATTGACACTGGGACCCTACTGAAAAGACCTATAACTGCCAGAGGCTTCGAAAGCCAGAAGCTGTCTTCAGCTATTTTCTCCACTTATAAGAGCAGCTGCCAGAAGACCATGACTTTTAGACTCTTATTAAAGTTGGCAGGAGCAGGTATTTTTGCTTGAATAAGGGAAGTTTGTTTCTACTCATCTCTGAGGGAAAATGGGAACAGAGCTCATTGCTCATTTTATATCTAGGTGGATGGCTAAAAAAAAATCATACTTAGACTGGAAGACTTGATGCCCAAAGAGATCAGATAACTTGCTTTAGGTCACATAGCTCATGCTCATTAATGCCAGAGCCATATCAAACTCTTGACTTACTCCTGTGTTTTCTTTTTTTAATACATTAGAGGATCAATTCAGTTTCACTTTAATTACAGATATAGAAGATATATGTGATTATATATGCAACTCTAATTTCCAGAAATTTGACTGAGTGGTTCAGGAGATTTAAGGTTGAGAATGGCACATTCCTTTTCTGCAGTTTGTATATCTAAAAGGAAGGATAAGACATGTACGTACACAGCTTTAACCTAAGATAGAAAGTGACATTTTCTCCCGAAACAAAGTAAGTGGAAGTAGAGATTACTAATAGTTGGGAAAAAATTAAATCAATCAAACCCCCTCAAAATGGCCACTCCAGACAGTCAAGGAATGCCAAATATCATTTAATGCAGGAACTTTCTATAATTTAATTAAAAGTATTAGAAATTATAATTATGAAAAAAATCAATTCTTTTACTTCAGGTATAAGTGACCTGAATTTTTAAATTTAAAATGATTTTTTAAAAATAAATTTATTTATTTATTGGGTCTGTTGGGTCTTTGCTGCTGTGTGCGGGCTTTCTCTAGTTGCAGAGAGTGGAGGCTACTCTTCATTGCGGTGTGCGGGTTTCTCATTGCAGTGGCTTCTCTTGTTGCAGAGCATGGGCTCTAGGCACACGGGCTTCAGCAGCTCTAGCACACGGGTTCAGTAGTTGTGGCTCGTGAGGTCTAGAGCACAGCCTCAACACTTGCAGCTCACAGGCTTAGTTGCTCCACGGCATGTGGGATCTTCCCAGACCAGGGCTCAAACCGGTGTTCCCTGCATTGGCAGGCGGATTCTTAACCACTGTGCCACCAGGGAAGTCCTACAATGGTTTCCAAATTTCATCTTTAGTAAAAACAAGCTAAGACAACACAATGAATAGAACAACTATATAGTCACAAGGATGAACTATTACAAAATTGCATTCCTGTGTATTTTGCGTTAAGATAGCTATCAACTAAAAGGACAATTTATTGCTCAAATGTTGAAGAACACAAATCAACTCCAAACGGTTGAGTACAAATGAACTCCAGATAGTACAGAAATTGCAGCTATTTACCATAGAGGTGACACAAATATGGATCTTGAGAAAATGAACCAAGATTTTTGATGTCAATCATTAGGCTATTCTGCTGGTAATAGCAACTACTGTAACCATCAGTGATGAGACTGAAAATATAATATTGATATATAAAGAAGATAGCTTCATAATCAACAATAGTAGAAGAAAATCAGGAAAAGTCCCAGAGCAGTGAGTGACATGCCTTTTGGGTTTGCTTGTTTATTTGGTGAACTGGTATTTGTTGTTCCCAGAATGCTAATAATGTTGTAAAAATCCTGAAATGTGCTCATATTTTCTCCACTGCCTTTAGGCAGGAATATACTTGAAACAATTCAAGAAAAATGCTCACATACTCTGGACTTTTGCTAAAACAATTAAGAATCAGAAAGTTTTTTTTTTTTTTAACTAAAGGATCTGTTTCAGAAATGTAAGGTTATTTTGTTTTTAGCAAAAGTACAGATTGATAATTCACCTGTGTCATTAGCAATCATCCATACCAAAAAGTAGTTTTAAGTCTGCTTTAGTTTATCTCAAGATTTCTCAACCTCCCCATTACTGACATTTTGGGCTAGGGGAAGGTTGTCCTGTGCATTGTAATACATTCAACAGCATCCCTGCCTTCCACCCACTAGATGTCAGTAGCATCCACTCCTCCATCTGAGACAACCAAATATGCCTCCAGACATTAGCAAGTGTGCCCTGGTGGCAAAATCCCTGTAGTTGAGAACTACTGGTTTATCTTTTCCAAGCTTGTCTGTAACTCAGTACATCTATTAGATGGGTACCTCATTATACTAGTTGAATCTAAGATTAACATGGGACATTAAATTTGGAGAATTTATGGGGTAAAAGAGATGTGGAATTGGAAAGATGCCAGTGGTTTGAGGAATATAGGACAATAAAGCATTTTATCATCAGTAGCCTCCAGTCATGCACTGAGTAGACATTTAATACATATTTGTCAAGTAAACTAACCATTAAAGAGGAACAAGGCTTGGGAGTTTCTAGGATGTGGAGATAAAAGCACTGGAAGAAATGTGGAAGTGTAGTTAAAGAGAATATAAGGTAGCATAAAACTCTGTTAACAGACATTGCAGGGTCAAAATTTGGGGGCCCAGCAAAATTTTGCTAGTATTCAAAGATTTCAGAAATGGTGCTGTTAATGGCAGTTAGACCCATCAGCAGAGAAAAAAGAGCTGCACAATTGATCCAAATGGGGCTTCTTGGGACTCTAGAGTCCTGAGTATGACAGAAGCCTTGAGCACTACTGGTGTTTGACAAGGAATTATATGTAAGATACAAAACAAGGTACATAATCATAAAGAAGAGAACTGAAGAGACAAGTTTAGGGTCAGAAGAGACTGAACACTGAGAGTGTACACACAGATTGGGAAAAGTGTCTGGGCAAGCCTGAAGAACTTTCTCTAGTGTTAAGGATCTCACTGAGCATGGGGTCATGGTCATGGATCCAGGACACACTCCTGGACTTACTCTTTACAGGACAGTGTTCTAGAAAGAGCTTCATGCACAATTGTTTTCAGTAGCTACATGTGATGAGTTCTGTGTTGCTCTATTCATCTTGTAGCAGATTGCCAAGCACAAAAACTTTCTCAGTCTTTTCAGTAACTAGATAGTTTACTATATTTTTTCTTACTACAGCAGAAATATTTCTCTCTGCTTTTTTCTTTCTTTTTTAAAGGTTTGCAACCATAGTTATTTTAATTAGTTTTACTATCTCTCTGCATGGAAAAAATTCTTTATGAAAATAAATAACTATTATTTCAACCACAATTACAGGTCTCAATATTTTTTTAAAGGAAATATTAGACACAACACCCAATTGAATGGGAAAATATGGGCTTCAAAAGTATTGAAAGCACAGGATTTAACATCTGGAAACAACTGTGCATGGAAGCCTAATTGCAGTTTAAGTATTTTGTCTAAGAGTTATCTCTAAGAAGACCCTTTCTAAAACAAAGGATTAAAATATTTATTACATTTTCAAATATTTTTCTAAATATTCCAATGAAGTGATGAGGTGGTAAAATCTCTCTTCTGACAAACATTTTCTACTGACTTATTCTAACTACACAATATGATATACATGTGATGCATGTTTTAAACACTTTGAACAACTTAAGTTCCCAAGGAGGAAAATGTAATCCACCTTAGACATCTTTAGATATTATTTGTATTGTTCAAAATATTTACTAAATTGTATACTTCAATTAAAAACTGGCTACTGGAAAAATTTTAAGTGTGTATTGTATTGGTCTAGAGAGACTGTGCTTACATCATGATATACAGCTGCATTTTTCTTGAAAGTATAGTACTTTGTTTGAATCTCTATTGTTATATAAATCACAGTTGGCCATATATTACTAACATTTTTGTTTTTCTATTATTAGGTTAGGAATAGTAAATACTATAAATGGCTGTTCCCTCGCCGGTTGCCTTTGGCAGATATTACCAAGTAATCTTACTGCTGAGGCTAGACACAATCTCAGAATCCCTCTGAATATGGCACTCCAGGCAACTATTAATAATTTTTAGAGTGGGAATGAGTCTCTGTGACAGTCAGTTTTATGTGTCAACTTGGCGAGGTTATAGTACCCAGTTACTCAATCTATCACTGATTTTGGTGGTGCCTTGAAGGTATTTTATAAATGTGATTCACATCAATAATCAGTTGATTTTATGTAAAGAGATTATTTTGCATAATCTGCATGGGTGTGATTCAATCTTTTGAAAGACATTTTGAACAGAATTGAGATTTCCCTGAGGAAGAAGAAATTCTGCTTATCCACTATAACATCTGCTCTTGCTGAAGTTTCCAGTCTGCCTTTCTTGATGGACTGTCCTATGGATTTCAAACTTGCCTGGCTACACCCCACAATTACTTAATCCAATTCCTTGCAATAAACCTCTCAGTCTGGGCTTCCCTGGTGACGCAGTGGTTGGGAGTCTGCCTGCCAATGCAGGGGAAACGGGTTCGCGCCCCAGTCTGGGAGGATCCCACATGCCGCGGAGCGGCTGAGCCCGTGAGCCATGGCCGCTGAGCCTGCGCGTCCGGAGCCCGTGCTCCGCAACGGGAGAGGCCACAACAGTGAGAGGCCCGCGTACTGCAAAAAAAAAAAAAAAAAAAAAACCTCTCAGTCTATCTATCTATCTATCCATACATCTATCTATGGATCTATCACCTATCTATCATCTATCTATCTATCTCAATCATCTCTCTCCTAAATATTGCATTTCTCTCTCACATACATTTTCATTATCATGAACACAGGACATTTTTGGGCAAGCATCAGAGAGCATCATGAGTTCACTGTGAAGTATCTGCTTTAAAAAAAAAAAGGAAAGAAAAGTAACTAATAAACATTAAGAAATAAAATTTCCAGGAAAAATCATATTTTGTCTCTATTGTCATATTTTCAAATTCGGGGACGTTTTTTAAAAGAATTATGGTCAAAGTGTATCATGTTTGGAGAAGAGCAAGCTGGCTGATAAAAAATAAACTAAACCATAAAAAGGAACTACTGGAACCACTTGGATTGTCATCCATGGTGACCAGGCAACTAGTATGACAGAAATATACATGATTCAAGACTAGTGGTTTGTACAAGTGCATGTTCCAGCTTTCCACTCCCTCTCAAAAGAAAGGCTCCCATCTTACAGTCCTCTGCTTGAATATCGAGCTTTTACCTGAGGCATGGGACTTGCAGGTACCAACAGGAGAATGTGTCTGGACTTCTTCAGCCAGAAACATGGCAATCCACACTAGTGCAGATAGTCAGAGGTCCTTGTCTTGCACAAATAGCTTTATAATATTAACTTTGCTAATTCTAAGCAACAATGATAACAATAGTAAAGCATATTTAACAAACATTTACTATCTGTTAGACACTGATCTAACATTTTGCCTACACTAACTCATTACACCTCATCACAACTCTGTGAAGTTGAGTACTATTGTTATAGTCCTTTTGTCAAAGAGGAAAGTAAGTCATAAAGTATTTAAGTAACGTCCTCAGAGTCAGAGTTCACAAGCCTGTAAATTTGATTATCATTACAGGTTAAATTCATATGTTGAAATCCTAACCCCCCAGTACCTCAGAATGTAACTCTATTTAGAAACAAGGTTTCTGTAGATGATCAAGTTAAGATGAGGTTATTATGCTGGGCCTTAATCTAATATGACTGATGTCCTCATAAAAATGGGAAATTTGAACATATAACAGACACAGAAATAATATCATGTGAACAAGAAGCTAGAGATTCAGGTGACGTGTTTACAATTCAAGGAACGTCAAAGATTGCCAGCAAACCACTAGAACCTAGGAGAGAAACTTGGAACAGGTTTCTGCTCACAGCAGTTATGGCAGACTAATAAAGGTATCCCACTAGGGTTATATTTCAGTCAGTCCCAACTATAAACAATAGCATAAACAATGAATCAGACACTTCCTTAACATATTTTTGTTAAATAACAAGGCAAAGCAACATAGGCTGTGAATGTAATGTGATTTCAGCCCTTACAAGCTACTCTATCCCTCTTAGGGTCCAATGGGATGCCAGGATTTGCTGGCTCTCTTGGGCTATCACGTGGAAACAAGATTAGATGTATTTCTGGTTGGACACAGGAAGCAAAACGGGAACCAGTGAATAAGAGTTTCACAAAAGCAAATTTTGGCACACTGAAAGGAAAGTCTCCCCACCAGCAAAGGCTGCCCAAAATTGGAATGAGAATTCTGGTGAGGTTGTGGAGTCCCCATCATAACAGATATTTGTGCTCTCAAGAGGGATCCGGATTTTGGTAGATAATTGATCCTTCTAATCATTGTGAAGCTGCACCTATACTGTCTTGCTGTCTAGGAAAAAGCAGATAAAAGATGAAAATTAGTTTCTGATATGAACAGGGCTGACTAGAGTAGATCTACTTCTAAGGAAATTATGAAGGAGGACCTGAGCCTGGGAGAAATGCAGCAGGGTAAATTATTGTTATAAGTGCAGATGAAGTTCAAAGAAAACTATTTTAGCAACAAGCTCTGAGACAGACATGCAAGGAAGGGCTTAACAATGACCTGATACTCAGTAATAAAGAGCTGACAAGAAATATATAATGGTGAGTATTTCATCGACTGGTAATGAGAGGAATACATAGAAAAGAGAATCACAATTGTGGAGATCTGATAAAAACAGAGGTCAAAACTCCTCAAGTCATAGAAGGCTCATTGTTACCCAGGACTATAGATACTTTATCCCCCCAAACATGCAGACACCAAGAGCTGCTGATGTAGTTACATGTCTAAAGAACATAGATATGACATAACTGCTATTTAAGATCAGTTTTCTTCGCCCCCCCAAATAAAAGGCATAGGAAAATGCAGCTGTGGGGCTTAAATGGCTAAAAGTAGATATGAAATCATATGTCCTGATTATTTTTACACTAGAACAGTGTTGGATGTGCTCTCTGAAGAGCTTGTTTATATGCATATATAAAAAGGAAATAGAAACTCAAAATATGGTGCCCAAAGCAAAACAGGTTTTGTTTAGTTTTTGGTTTTGGAACCCACCTAAGACCTCCAATGTTTTTCTTATGTCTACTTTGTAATTCTGACCACAGAACAGACATTTTGACATTACAATTTTATGATGTTTTATAAAGTAGTGTCTCTTGTTATGCCATATTAATAACAAAGAAAGGACTCCTAGGTCTCCTGACTTCTAATCAAGGCTCATTTCTACTCTGAATTGTTGACAGTGAATTATCAAGGAAACATGAACATGTAAAATTTCATTCCCAAATTGAGGGAGACAAGTGTGTGGAAATGTTTTTGTTTGGAGAGATTATTTTCATCCCTCATTATTCTATTATTTATTTAAGTTCACATTTTTTAACAAAAATTGATCAGCTTCCCTTGTGTTAAAAGACAGCACCAGAATTGTCTACCTTGTAGCTAAACTGGAAAGAATATTATTGGGAGAAATAATTTTTATTTATTAATTAGAATAAGAGAATAAATAATATTAATGATAATAAAAACAGATATTCATGACTTTAATTCACAGATTCTAAGGGTTACCTTAAAAATAAATCAACCCAAAGGACTTCCCAGGTGGCACAGTGGTTAAGAACCCGCCTGCCAATGCAGGGGACACAGGTTTGAGCCCTCGTCTGAGAAGATCCCACATATACAGCAGCAACTAAGCCTGTGCACCACAACTACTGAGCCTGCACTCTAGAGCCCATAAGCCACAACTACCGAAGTCCGCGTGCCTAGAGCCTGTGCTCCACAACAAGAGAAGCCACTGCAATGAGAAGTCCGAGCACCACAACGAAGAGTAGTCCCCGCTCGCTGAAACTAGAGAAAGCCAGCGTGCAGCAACAAAGACCCAACACAGCTATAAATCAATCAATCAATCAATCAATCTACCCAAGATCCTGACGCTTGCCTAATTTTTGACAACATCATTTCCTCTGGTCCTTTATAAAAATAGTTTTGAGGTATTAGATCTAAAAACAGTTAAATAATTTACCTTCCCCCTTTCATCCATACAGGACTTTTTCTTCTTTTATTAATTTTTTCTTCTACTCTAAAGCTGAATTGGAGATTTTAAACTCTGGTTCTGTTTTGATACTTTTATCAGTAAATACACATACGTATGCAGTACCATGTGTTTATTCCATAATCAGTCGCTTATAAGCAGGAGCACAGTAAAACATGTTTGTTTGTTTGTTTGCCTATTACTATTTCTAAAATTGATTCAAAAGTAAAGACACTCAAAATGAAATACTCCCTGTAGGTTTTCAGTTCTAAATTACTATTCTGAGGATTTTTTCAAACAGAAAAATTAAATTTTCTTATATATATATTTTTTCCTTTTTCAATCTGGATTCAGCTAAGCCAGGGGAAACAAATTGAGTTCTTAGAGTGATTTAAGGATAAGAATAGAAATTTTTCATTGTACCTAAAACTCAACCTGAGTCTCTGCTTAAGAATCCTTGGTAATCAATGAGCAGTTACACTTTTCTTTCTCTTTGTAACCATGCATTTTGAAAAAACAAGGATGGACAGACGATGGTAACAACACTACTCCAAGATTTGACGAATTCTGTGTTTTCCTTATCCTTTCAAAAAAAATGATTTTTTGTTTCTCTCAAAAGTTGTTTCTTTCATATTTGTCTCCTTTTAAATTTTTACACTTGCCTTTTCTCTATTCTCTGAAATATGTTAGCATTTCATAAACTTCAACAGATTAGGGCAGGTGATAGTTACTAATATCATTTGACTCATGTAATATCCTGACAAATTTTCCCCCAAGAAAATTAAATATGAATCCAAAATTTTAAATATAATTATTGAATTAAATTATAAGTTTTAAAGGGCAGAAGTGAAGGTTTTACTCTTGTTTTATTGCATTATCATGTGCTAAAATATAAAGAAAATTCATAATTAATCAGAATTAATTCCTTTATCACTTAGTTTCAGCTTTCTTTAGCAAGAAATCTAAAATAATCTATACATAATTACCAAAGATCTCAATTGTAAGCATTTGTGTTTATTTTAGCTTGAATTAACTTTGTAATTAAATCAACAACTTTCCTCTTGAATCAAATACATATTGAAATACATATTGACTTACTAGTCAATATCCTGCAGAATTAATTTCACATAAAAATGATAGCTACCATTTACTGAGTGTTTAATTTGTACAGTTTCTGTGATAAGACACTTTAAAATAATTGTTCTAATTTAAAATAATTGTTCTAATTTTACTGATGAGGAAATGGATTTTCTATTAGAGAGCTTAACTAAATTTTCCAGAGTCTCACACTATTTGACTGAGGATCAAAAATTTGAACTCATGCCTGAAATTCCAGCTTTAGTGTTCTTTAATATTATGCTAGAAAATTTGAAGAATTCTAATTTGATTGAGAAATAAAAACACAGACACATTTACAATAGCCATTTTTCTTCAGAGATAATAAGCATTCTAAGCTATATTTGGTTTACTTCAATGAATCTTTATTGTTTTCTATTGGGAACCACATAGTTGGGAAGCCTAGGTAACATGGAGATTAGAATGACATGGCCTAATTTCTAAAGTAACTTTTATGACAGTGAGTTCATATTATGTTTAGTAGCAAGATTATTTGTGATGACTTACTTCTCTTTAACTTAAAAGAAACAAACGGTAATGGATTCATGTTGTATGTATATTTACAGTTCTCAATCTTCCTTGTGCCCTAATACACCTGTGAATAAGATGTATTCAGCTTAGTAACACTGGATCATGACAGTGGTATTTCTTGGAGAGGGGTATTTCCTTTTTCTCCCCCACACTCCATTTGCCTATTACATTTCTGGGCAAAAGAAAAGGTAGAAGCGTGTAAAAATATGTACAAGATAAAATAATAATGAGAGGGAATGTACAGAAATAATTACGGAATTTTTGTGGTGAAATTGTGGATTTTTCCAAATCTCATGAAATGTTCTAAATTCTACTAATAAGTTTTGAAAATTAACTTCTATTTTTAAAGGACTATAATATTCTGGGATATATTCATTATATGAAGCTGCTAATTTTCTATCATTTTTGACTTAATAAAAATCGCAATATTTGGTTCAAAAAATAATCAAGGTAGGCAAGATACTTGTTGCTTATAGCAAAATAGGCATCAGAACCTTTAAGGGAGATTTTCCATGTAATTAGGAAATACTGTCATGTGATTCAACACATCTTTTTCTCCACAGCCTTTTGAAAATCAATATTTTAGACTGTGTGTTTCTTGTTTATGACTAGAGTCACAATAAGCAATATTGACAGGTTTAAAGAAAACACAAACACATTCACTTGTTCCCACACAGAACAAATAGGGGGATGAAAAAGGAAAAAAAGAGAAAAACATATAAAACTGGAAATACTGCTATATTTCTCATCAAAATGAGTTTAACTATAAAAAAGGGAAGAGTTAAACAGCAGATAGGAAAAAAAAACTTCTCAGAAGAATTTAGGATAAAATAAACCAGCGCTGATCACCTTGGTAGAATCCTTATTCTATTACCTAGAAAAATGTATCTCAGACAGTCTATGTTTCCTGGTCTTTTATTATTATTATTATTTCTGATCTCTCTAATTGTTTGGAGTCTTTGACCATCCTTATGCATGCAGATAATTTTTGTTTTTTTAATTTAATGTCAGGGTCCAGAAAAATGAAAACAAACTCTATATAAACTCATTTTCTGTGTACTGACTGAATCCCAAGAACAAAAGATTTACAGGATGATGAGGTAATGAACAAAAGTTTTCCTTTATATTCAGGTCTATAGAGTTTAAGGAATTGAGCCAGGAAACTGTAACTAGCAAACTTTCACTTTTCTGTGTATGTGTGTGTGTGAGAGAGAGAAAGAGAGACAGAGATAGAGACAGAGACAGAGAGACAGAGATAGAGAGACAGAGAGAGAGGTTAGGGGAAGAGGGTTGGGAAGAAGGATAAGTCAGTAAGAAAATTAGGGACAGCGCTGAAAATATTTGCTATGGTCACATTACCTAACTTTACAAATTAACCAGAATAACCTTAAATATCATCATTTATGAATTATTTTTTCAGATAAAACATTTCTTAAGAGATAATCCTGAAATGATTTGATTTGCATGGCTTAGATAAGTCAGTCTTGAATGACTTTTTTCAGAATAACCCACTCTGCTTCCTATAATACCAAACTTATCAGACACTCTTACTATTTGTAAAGGTTAATATACAGTGTTGTACAAGCCTCTATTACCCAGAAAATCCTATTGGAAGAAGATACATAGTACTGTCAAATAACGGCACACAGAAAAGCAATAATTTATTTCTATAATGCATGTTTCTTCTAGTGAACTCAGACTATAGATAATGCATATTATTAATCCCATGTTATACAGAAAACCTTAAAGAACTCAGATTTATTTTAGGGCCATAGAGAGATTTTGGCAGAGCTAGGAAATAGCTGAGAATTTATGCTCCTATATTTTCTCTTTATGCTTTTCAGAATCACAAAAGACAAAAATGTCTTTGTAAAAGTCCAAGAAAAGAAACCATTCACCAGAAATCAGAAAACATACACTGTGTCTGGCATATGGATAAAACTCCATTATTCAGAGTCCTCTAATCTTTTAGGTTTAGTATAACTGCAGGTTTGTTATGACTTAGTGTGTGGAATAACACTGATCAGAATCTTTAAGCTTTTGTTGCATTATATGATAGCAATGACTTCTGTTCACTGTGTAAATATGTTTCAGGGCCCAATGAGAGTGACAATTATTTCTCAAATGTGTTCTGAGGAATATTTTGAGGAATATCAAACCTGCAGCCAACTTTCACCCAACTTCTTAAAAGTCCAATTATTAAACTGAAGGTAGGATGGATGGGGAGCTAAGAGAGAAGAATTCTTGTGGATCAGTCAGCACTTCTGCAAAGGATAATTCATGTGCAGAATTGTGTTCCAATTAACTCAATAGTCTCCCATCTGCAAAACTGTCATTTTTTTCTCCTTCAACAAATACATGAGGATCTAGCAAAATGTCCTAGTAGGGTAATAAGTCACTTTTTGGAATCATATTAAAGATACAACTTTTTAGCATATAGAGCCTGTACATTTTTTAAAGAATATATATCAAAGTATTTTATTTTCTTTGGAGTGATTGTATAGAAGACAAATTATTCTGACACTTGTTAAACTGATAGGGAAGACTATTTAAGACTTGTAATAAGGGTCAATTCTATTGCAACTGGGGAGAAAGACTGGGCTCAACTCCAAATACAGGAATAAGTGGGGATTTATAGTCAATGAGCAGAGTGAGGGAGACAGTGGATGGAAAATTATTAAGAGGAGGAATCAAGGGTAGGGGGATTCTTGCTAAACTGGCTTAACAAGATTTTTACTAAAGTCAGAAAAAAGGGCATACACATCAAGAGTGAGGGATGATGAACTTGATAAGATATTAAGAATCATCAGACATCAAGGGTAGGAGGATTCTTGTTAAACTGACTAAGCAGGATTCTTTGCTGAAAACAGACTAAGGTTGAGATATAATAGAGAAGAGGCCTCAGAGGAGCCTAATTAAAGTTTGGTCAAAGAGTAAACCTTTTCAATTGTAATAGTATTGTTTATTTCATTTATTTTTTTACATGTTCATTGTTAGCATATAGAAATGTTATTGATTTCCATGTGTTGAACTTGTATCCTGCAACTTGGCTGAACTCATCTATTTGTTCCAGCAACTTTTTTGCATGTGTATAGATTTCATGGGACTTTTTTTTTTTTTTTAGTGTAGACAATTATGTCATTTCCAAATCAGAAGTTTATTTTTCCTTTCCAATCTTTATGTCTTTAATTCTTTTTCTTGCCTTATTTCAGTGGCTAGAACTTTCAGTACTATGTTGAATAACAGTGATGAGAGTGACCACCTTGCCTTACTACCAATCTTAGGGAGAAAACAGTTTTCACAAAAACATATAATGATAGCAGTAGAATTTTGGTAGATGCTCTTTATCAAGTTGAGATAATTCTTCTCTATCCTTAACATATTGAGAGCCTTTGTCATAAATGGCCATTGGATTTGGTCAAATGCTTTTTGTGGACCAACTGATATAATTATACAATTTTTTTCTTTATAGCCTATTGATATGGTCAGTTACAACATTTGATTTTTGAATGTTGAACCAGCCTTGCATAACTGGATTAAATCCCAGACATGGTCATGGTATATAATTATTTTTGTATATTGCTGGATTCAACTTGATAATATTTTGTTGGGAATTTTTATGTCTAAGATCATGAGAAATATTCCTCTAGTTTTCTTTCTCTTTCTCTTTCTCTTTTTCTCTCTCTCTCTCTCTCTCTCTCTCTCTCTCTCTCTCTCTATTTTTCTCTTTTTCTGTATTGTCTTTATCTGGTTTTGGTATCCGCATAATTCTTACTTCATAAAATGAGGTCGGAAATATTTCCGCCTCTTCTATCTTTAAAGATTTTGTGAAAAATTGGTGTTAATTCTTCTTTCAATATTTGTAAATTTCCCCAGTAAAAGTATCTGGGCCCGGGCTTCCCTGGTGGCACAGTGGTTGGGAGTCCACCTGCTGATGCAGGGGGCATGGGGTCATGCCCCGGTCCAGGAGAATACCACGTGCCGTGGAGTGGCTGGGCCCGTGGGCCATGGCCGCTGGGCCTGTGCATCCAGAGCCTGTGTTCTGCGGCAGGAGAGGCCACGGCAGTGAGAGGCCTGCATACCAATAAATATATATATATATATATATATATATATATATATATATATATATATATATATATAGGATTGAGGACTTCTTTCTTGGGAGTTTTAAATTTCTTTAACCATTATTGGAATATTTAGGCTATCTATTTCATTTTGATTGAGATTTAAGAGTCAGTTGTTTTCAAGAAATTTGTCCATTTCTTCTACATTTTTAAATATAAGAATATAAATTTGATTACTCTATTTTTCATTATATTTTACTGGCTACAATATCCTATAGTGATATCTCCTGTTTCATTCCTACTATTGGTTATTTATGTCCTTTTATTTTTGTCTCTCTTGCTAGAGATTTACCATCTTTACTGATTTTTTTCTGAAGAGCCAGGATTTTTGGTTTCATTGATTTTTCTATATTGTCTTCATATTTTGAATGTTATTGGTTTCTGCTCCTATTTTTATTATATCCTTCCTTCTTCATGCCTTGGGTTTACTTTTCTTTTTCTAGTTTTTTAAGGTGGAATTTACTTTATCAATCTGAGGATTTTTCTCTTATCTAATGTATGCATCCTAGCATTGCTTCAGCTACACCCCACATATCTTGGTATGCCTTTATTTTCATTTTCATTTACTTATATAAATATTTTATTGCATTTGAGACATTTTCTTTGACCCCTGGACTATTGAAAAGTATATTTTTTTAATTTTCTAGTGTTTAGAAGTTTTCATCTTGTCTTCCTGTTAATATTTTTTGCTTTGATTTCATTATGGTCAGAGAACATAATTTGTATGATTTTGATTCTTTTAAATTTTGACGGGTGTGTGTATTGCCAGGATATGATGTATTTTGGTAAATATTCCATGGACACTTGAAAAAATGTGTATTCTGCTGTTATTGGCTAAAATAGTCTATATATGTCAATCAGATTCTGTTGTGTTGTTCAGATCTTCTTTTTCTTGATGATATTTTTATATAGAAGTTCGGAGTTGCTAAAAGGGGAGGTGTTAAAGTTCACAATTAAAATTGTGAATTTGTTCATTTCTCCTTTCCTCTCTATCAATATTTACTTCACATATTTTGAGACTCTCCTGGTTGGTGCATACATATTTAGGATCATTATATCTTCCTTTTTTTTTATTACCTCAGAGGTGCCTGTGGCTGTCTTCCCTTTTTTTAAAAAATTTATTTTCTCTCTGTTGTTTAGATTGGGTAACTCCTATTGATTTGCCCTCAAGTTCACTGATTCTGTATTGGTGATTTTCACTTTACTGTTGAGTCCATCCAGAAAGATTTTTGTTTAAGTCATTGCATTTTTCATTTCAATAATTTCCATTTAGCTTTTTCATATAATTTTTTCTTTCTTGATATTTTTCTTTTTTACAAAGAGAATTCATAATTTCTTGTTGAGGAATTTTTATGACAACTGTTTTAAAATCCTTGTCAGATAATCCCAACATCTGATTCACATTCGTGTTAGAATTAGTTGACTGTCTTTTCTCTTTTCATTTGTGATTTTCTTAGTTCTTGCTATGATAGGTTATTTTCTATTGTATACTGGACATTTTGTCTATCATACTAGGAGTCTGAGGGTTATTTAAATCTTTCCTTTTTTTCTTTTTCTTTTAGAAGGAAATCACCCTGATTAGGCTTAGCATGTAGGCCCTGGTCTAATTTTATAGTCTGTGGTTCTAATGAAAATTTAATTTTCCAAGACTTTGCACTTTTAGTCTACTTGGTTTATTGGGTCTTCTTTAAGTTCCCATTCATCCCTGCTATTGTTGCCTGAGGTGTCAACAGTAGCTTCCCTAAACCAGTGCACCTGGTGTTTCTTGTTCAGAGAAAGGAGTGTCTGGCCAAGAGGGACAAAGTGCCTTTACATGTTGGATTGGTTTTTATGGCTGAATCTCCTTGCTGGTGCTGCCTAGTTGCTCACTGTCTCTAGGTGGGGAAGGGAGTCTCAAGCCCTATTAAGAAAGCATGAGAGTATCTCCCCGATCATTAACTATTAGTGTGACTCCTGATTGATTCCCCTTTTTGGTGATGCCAGCCTCACTTGGTGCTGTTGGAGAGACTCCTGTTTGATATGAGGGTGAAATGATCCTATCTGGGCTGCCTATACTTTCTAGGTTGGGGGTTGAGAAATGCTGGGGGTGGGCCACTTTCCTCTGATGGGTTGGGGAATGTAAAATGTTCTGCTGCTATATGTCTCAGGTCTTGGCATCCCAAACCAGTCTGCCTTCCTCTTTACACTTTCAGAAGCCTTCTTTTAGTACTTCTTGTTTTATTCCAGGGTTTATAATTGTACTTGGTAAGGAGAAACAGAGAAAAATAATCTACACAATCTTGCTCAGACCAGAAGTCTGTACCATAACATTTAAAATACCTTTTAGAGTATAAGAAGAATCATATATTTTCACAATAATTTTAGCTGAATATAATCTATAAGTGAGAATATAGACAAAATATCAAAACATGGAAAAAATACTGTGACATGAAGAAATTAAAAAATAAACATTATATATATTTATATATATTTATCTTGCTAATATGTATTGATCATAGTGGTACTCAAAAATAACCAAATTGGGAGGAGACCTTCAAGATGGTGGAGGGATAAGACGTGGAGTTCACCTTCCTTCCCACAAATACATCAGAAATACATCTACAGGTGGAACAACTCCTACTGAACACTGGCAGAAGTCCTCAGCCTTCCCAAAAGGCAAGAAACTACCCACGTACCTGGGCAGGGAAAAAAAAAGGTAAAAACAGAGACAAAAGAATAGGGGTGGGACCTGTACCTCTGGTAGGGAGCTGTGAAAGAAGAAAAGTTTCCACACATTAGGAAACCCCTTCACTGGCAGAAATAGGGGGTGGCAGGGGAGAAGCTTTGGAGCCATGCAGGAGAGCACAGCAACAGGGGTGCAGAGGGTAAAGTGGAGAGATTCCTACCCAGAAGATCAGTGCCGAACAGCACTCACCAGCCTGAGAAGCTTGTCTGCTCACCCACTGGGTCAGGTGGGGACCAGAAGCTGAGGCTCCAGATTCAGAGGTCAGATCCCAGGGAGAGGACTGGTGTTGGCTGCATGAACACACCTGAAGGAGGCGAGTGCTCAACAGCTAGCCAGGAGGGAGTCCAGGAAAAAGCCTGGAACTATCTAAGAGACGAGAGACCATTGTTTCAGGGTGCATGAGGAGAGGGGATTCAGAGCATCGCCTAAATGAGCTCCAGAGATGGGTATGAGCCGTGGCTATCAGCGCAGACAGCAGAGACGGGCATGAAATGCTGAGACTGCTGCTGCAGCCACCAATAAGCCTGTGTACAAGCACAGGTCACTATCCACACCTCCCCTCCCGGGAACCTGTGCAGCCCGACACTGCCAGGGTCCTGTGATTCAGGGACAATTTCCCCGGGAGAACACATGGTGTGCCTCAGGCTGTTGCAATGTCACGCTGGCCTCTGCTGCTGCAGTCTCACCCCACATTCCATACCCCCCCCTCCACCCGGCCTGAGTGAGCCAGAGCCCCCAATCAGATACTGCTTTAACCCCATCCTGTCTGAGCATGGAACAGATGCCACCAGGAGAAGTACATACAGAGGCGGGGCCAAATCCAAAGCTGAACCCCAGGAGCTGTACGAACAAAGAAGAGAAAGGGAAATCTCTCCCAACAGCCTCAGGAGCAGTGGATTAAATCATGACAATCAACTTGATGTACCCTGCATCTGTGGAATACCTGAATAGACAACGAATCATCACAAAATTGACGTGGTGGACTTTGACAGTAACTGTAGACTTGGGTTTGCTTTCTGCATCTAATTTGTTTCTCATCTTATGTTTATTTAGTTTAGTATCTAGAGTTTATTATCATTGGTGGCTTTGTTTACTGATTTGGTTGCTCTCCTCCTTTTTTTAATCTATATATCTATACCTATATCTATATCTATATATTTCCTTTATCTCTTTTAATGAGTGTGTATGTTTATGCTACTGTGTGTGATTTTGTCTGTATAGCTTTGCTTTACCATTTGTCCTAGGGTTCTGTCTGTCTGGTTATTTTTTGTTTGTTTATTTGTTTTGTTTTTTCTTTTTTCTTATTACTTTTGAAAAATTTTTTATTTTTAATAATTTTTTTAATTTTTATTTTAATAACTTTATTTTATTTTATTTTTTATATCCTTTCTTTCTTTTTTTATCCATTCTTTTTCTGAGCTGTGTTGCTGACAGGGTCTTCATGCTCCAGCCAGGTGTCAGGCCTGTGCCTCTGAGAGGAGAGAGCTGAGTTCAGGACATCGGTCCCCCAGAGATCTCCTGGCTCCACATAATATCAATTGGTGAAAGCTCTCCAAGAGATATCCATCTCAACAGTACAACCCAGCTCCACTCAATGAACAGCAAGATGCAGTGCTGGAACCCTGTGCCAAACAATTAGCAAGAAAGGAACATAGCCCCACCCATTAGAAGAGAGGCTGTCTAAAATCATAATGAGGTCACAGACACCCCAAAACATACCACCAGACATGGTCCTGCCCACCAGAAAGACAAGATCCAGCCTCATCCACCAGAACAGAGGCACCAGTACCCTACACCACAAAGCCTACACAACACACTAAACTAACCTTTCCCACTGGTGGCAGGCACAAAAACAATGGGAACTACAAACCTGCAGCCTGCGAAAATGAGAACCCAAACACAGTAAGTTAAGCAAAATAAGAAGACAGAGAAAAACACAGTAAATGAAGTAACAAGGGAAAAACCCACCAGACCTAACAAATGAAGAGGAAATAGGCAGTCTACCTGAAAAAGAATTCAGAGTAATGATAGTAAACATGATTCAAAATCATGGAAATGGAATGGAGAAAATACAGGAAACATTTAACAAGGACATAGAAGAACAAAGAGCAAACAAATGAAGAACAACACAATAAATGAAATTTAAAATACTCTAGAAGGAACCAATAGCAGAATAACTAAGGCAGAAGAACGGATAAGTGACTTGGAAGATAAAATAGTGGACATAACTACCACAGAACAAAATAAAGAATAAAGAATGAAAAGAATTGACGACAGTCTCAGAGACCTCTGGGACGACATTAAATGCATTAAATGCACCAACATTCAAATTATAGGTGTCGCAGAAGAAGAAGAGAAAAAGAAAGGGACTGACAAAATATTTGAAGAGGTTATGGTTGAAAACTTTGCTAATATGAGACAGGAAATAGTCAATGAAGTCCAGGAAGTTCAGAGAGTCCCATACAGGATAAATCCAAGGAGAAACACTATAAGACACATATTAATCAAACTATCAAAAATTAAATAAAAGGAAAAAATATTAAAAGCAGCAAGGGAAAAACAACAAATAACATACAAGGGAATCCCCAAAAGGTTAACAGCTGAACTTTCAGCAGAAACTCTGCAAGCCAGAAGGGAGTGGCAGGACATATTTAAAGTGATGAAAGGGAAAAACCTACAACCAAGATTACTCTATCCAGCAAGGTCATTCAGATTCAGTTGAGAAATTAAAACCTTTACAGACAAGCAAAGGCTAAGAGAATTCAGCACCACCAAACCAGTTTTACAAAAAATTCTAAAGGAACTTCTCTAGGCAGGAAACACAAGACAAGGAAAAGACCTACAATAACAAACCCATAACAATTAAGAAAATGGTAATAGGAACATACATATCCATAACTACCTTAAATGTAAATGGATTAAATGCTCCAACTAAAAGACATAGACTGGCTGAATGGATACAAAAACAAGACCTGTATATATGCTGTCTACAAGAGACCCACTTCAGACCTAGGGACACATACAGACTGAAGATGATGGGATCTAAAAGATACTTCATGAAAATGGAATTCAAAAGAAAGCTGGAGTAGCAATTCTCCTATCAGACAAAAGGACTTTAAAATAAAGACTATTTTAAGAGACAAAGAAGGACACTACATAATGGTCAAGGGATCAATCCAAGAAGATATAACAATTGTAAATATTTATGCACCTAACATAGGAGCACGTCAATACATAAGGTAAATGCTAACAGCCATAAAAGGGAAATCAGCAGTAACAATCATATTAGGGGACTTTAACATCCCACTTTCACCAATGGGCAGATCATCCAAAAAGAAAATAAATAAGCGAGCACAAGCTTAAATGATATATTAAAGATGGGCTTAATTGATATTTATAGGATATTCCACCCCAAAACAACAGAATACAATTTCTTTTCAAGTGCTCATGGAACATTCTCCAAGATAGATCAAAAATTGGGTCATAAATCATGCCTTGGTAAATTTAAGAAAACTGAAATCGTATCAAGTATCTTTTCCAACTACAATGCTATGAGACTAGATATCAATTAGAGGAAAAAAATCTGTAAAAATACAAATACATGTAGGCTAAACAATACACTACTAAATAACCGAGAGACCACTGAAGAAACCAAAGAGGAAATCAAAACATACCTAGAAGCAAATGACAATGAAAACATGATGACTCAAAGCGTATGGGATGCAGCAAAAGCAGTTCTAAGAAGGAAGCTTATAGCAATATAATCCTACCTAAAGAAATAAAAAACATCTCAAATAAACAACTTAACTTTACACCTAAAGCAATTAGAGAAAAAAGAACAAAACACCTCCAAAGTTAGCAGATGGAAAGAAATCATAAAGATCTGATCAGAAATAAACGAAAAGGAAATGAGGAAAAAATAGCACAGAAAAATAAAACTAAAAACTGGGACTTTGAGCTGTTCTTTTTATAAACAAAACTGATAAACCATTAGGCAGACTCATCAAGAAAAAAAAGGAGAAGACTCAAATCAAGAGAATTACAAATGAAAAAGGAGAAGTAACATCTGACACTGCAGAAATACAAAGGATCCTGAGAGATTACTACAAGCAACTATATGGCAATAAAATGGACAACCTGGAAGAAATGGACAAATTCTTAGGAAAGAACAACCTTCCGAGACTGAACCAGGAAGAAATAGAAAATATGAACAGACCAATCTCAAGCACTGAAATTGAGTCTGTGATTAAAAATCTTCCAACAGACAGAAGTCCAGGGCAAGATGGATTCACAGGTGAATTCTATGAAACGTTTAGAGAAGAGCTAACACCAATCCATCTAAAACTCTTCCAAAATATAGCAGAGAGAGGAATTCGAAACTCATTCTATGAGGCCACCATCACCCTGATACCAAAACCAGACAAATATATCACACACACAAAAGAAAACCTACAGACCAATATCACTGATGAACATAGATCCAAAAATCCTCAACAAAATACTAACAAACAGAATCCAACAGCACATTAAAACAATCATACACCATTATCAAGTGGGGATTATCCCAAGAATGCAAGGATTCTTCAATATATACAAATCAATCAATGTGATACACCATATTAACAAACTGAAGAAGAAAAACCATATGATCATCTCAATAGATGTAGAAAAAGCTTTCGACAAAATTCAACACCCATTTATGATGAAAACCCTCCAGAAAGTAGGCATAGAGGGAACTTTCCTCAACATAGTAAAGGCCATATATGACAAACCCACAGCCAACATTGTTCTCAATGGTGAAAAACTGAAACTATTTCCACTAAGACCAGGAACACGACAAGGTTGCTCACTCTCACCAATATTATTCAACATAATTTTGGAGGTTTTAGCCATAGCAATCAGAGAAGAAAAAGAAATAAAAGGAATCCAAAATCAGAAAAGAAGAAGTAAAGCTGTCACTGTTTGCAGATGACCTGATACTATACATAGGGAATCCTAAGATGTTACCAGAAAACTACTAGAGCTAATCAATGAATTTGGTAAGGTAGCAAGATACATATTTAATGCACAGAAATCTCTTGCTTTCCTATACACTAATGAGGAAAAATCTGAAAGAGAAATTAAGGAAACACTCCCATTTACCATTGCAACAAAAAGAATAAAATACCTAGGATAAACCTACCTAAGGAGACAAAAGACCTGTATACAGAAATCTATAAGACACTGATGAAAGGAATTAAAGATGATACAAACAGATGGAGAGATATATCATGTTCTTGTATTGGAGGAATCAACATTGTGAAAATGACTGTACTACCCAAAGCAATCTACAGATTCAATGAAATCCCTATCAAACTACCACTGGCATTTTTCCCAGAACTAGAACAAAAAATTTCACAATTTGTATGGAAACACAAAAGACCTCGTATAGCCAAGCAACCTTGAGAAAGAAAAACAGAGCTGGAGGAATCATGTTCCTGGACTTCAGACTATACTACAAAGCTACAGTAATCAAGACGCTATGGCCCTGGTACAAAATCAGAAATATAGATCAATGGAACAGGATAGAAATCCCAGAGATAAATGCATGCACATATGGTCACCTTATTTTTGATAAAGGATGTAAGAATATTCAATGGAGAAAAGCCAGCCTCTTCAATATGTGGTGCTGGGAAAACTAGACAGCTACATGTAAAAGAATGAAATTAGAACACTCCCTAATGCCATACACAAAAATAAACTCAAAATGGATTAAACACCTAAATGTAAGGCCAGACACTATAAAACTCTTAGAGCGAAAAATAGGCAGAACACCCTATGACATAAAGCACAGCAAAATCCTTTTTGACCCACCTCTTAGAGAAATGGAAATAAAAACAGAAATAAACAAATGTGACCTAATGCAACTTAAAAGGTTTTGCACAGCAATGGAAAACATAAAAAGATGGAAAGACAACTCTCAGAATGGAGAAAATATTTGCAAATGAAACAACTGACAAAGGATTAGTCTCCAAAATTTACAAGCAGTTCATGCAGCTCAATATAAAAAAAAAAACAAAACAGCCCAATCCAAAAATGGGCAAACGATCTAATAGACATTTCTATAAAGAAGATACACAGATTGCCAACAAACATATGAAAGGATGCTCAACATCACTAATCATAAATGCAAATCAAAACTACAATGAAGTATAACCTCACACCACTCAGAATGGCCATCATCAAAGGATCTGCAAACAATAATGCTGTAGTCAGTGTGGAGGAAAGTTAACCCTCTTGCACTTTTGGTGAGGATGTAAACTGATACAGCTACTACGTATAACATATGCACATTCCTTAAAAAACTAAAAATAGAACTACCATATGACCCAGCAATCCCACTACTGGACATATACCTTGAGAAAACCATAATTCAAAAAGAGTCATGTACCACAATGTTCATTGCAGCTCTATTTACAATAGCCGAGACATTGAAGCAACCTAAGTGTCCATCGACCGATGAATGGATAAAGAAGATTTGGCACATATATACAATAGAATATTACTCAGCCATAAAAAGAAATGATATTGATTTATTTGTAGTGAAGTAGCTGGACCTAGAGACTGTCATATAGTGTGAAGTATGTCAGAAAGAGAAAAGCAAATACCATATGCTAACATATATGGAATCTAAAAAAAAAAAAAGTTTCTGAAGAACCTGGGGACAGGACAGGAATAAAGACGCAGACGTAGAGAATGGACTTGAGGATATGGGGAGGGGGAAGTGTAAGTGGGACAAAGTGAGAGAGTGGCATGGACATATATACACTACCAAATATAAAACAGATAGCTAGTGGGAAGCAGCCACATAGCACAGGGAGATCAGTTCAGTGCTTTGTGACCACCTAGAGGGGTGGGATAGGGAGGGTGGGAGTGAGACGCAAGAGGAAGGAGATATGGGGATATATGGATATGTATAGCTGATTCACTTTGTTATAAAACAGAAACTAACACACAATTATAAAGCAATTATACTCCAATAAAGTTGTTAAAAAAATAACCAAATTGTGCCACATGTTATAAGGTATTAGGTTCACCTACTGTGCTAAGCTACAAAAAGAGAACTTATAAAAACAACAAATTCAACAAATTGTACCTTTAGTTCAAAAAAAAAAACCTTCTAAAGAATATATAGGTAGGACTGATTACTTACTTAAAACAAATTCATGGGATTTTCTAAAATATCTCCTTCTGAGTTGATTTCATTTACGATACAACATTTTCATTTACAAATTATTTTTTTAGGCGTGCATAATTTTACCCACAATTTTGATAACTGTTTTCACAGTTGCATATGGAAGGTATACTCCAGGAAGGCTAGGTTTGACCAATTGGAGCCCTCATCGTTGACCAAGGGTTTGGATTCTTCTGGTCAGGGAATCAGGTTTACCAGACTCAGAAGACTGACTGACCTGATACAAACCATAAATCTGAAAGGGTAGCATGAGGCAATGTTCTGTGGTTAAACAACAGTTCTGTTTCTTGATTGCAGTGGTATTAACACAAATTTAAACGTGATAAAATGACAAAATCGAATGCACACACTGTACCAATGCCAATTTCTTTATTTTGATAGTGATTATGATTAACATGTGACAATTGGGGTAAACAGGGAGAAAATTACATGGAAACTCTCTACTCTTTTTTTCAAATTACTGTGAATCTATAATTATTTCAAAGTTAAAAAAATTATTATAGCCTATTTTAATTTATTTAGGGCAAGTACCCAATCATTATTGGTATTTAAAAAAAAAATACCCTCTTAGGTAATGTAAGTATTCTCTGAAATGAATATTAGAATTATTTTGTGAAGTCCTAAAAATGAAAAAAAAAATAATTAGCATCATATTACATTGACAGGTTATTTGAGGGGAAGAACTGGAAACCTTATAATATTGTCCTCCTATCCTTGTACTTACCAGCTGGACTGGACAGTACCCCTGACTACCTGGCCATTGTAACTTCAATGTCATAGGCACGGAAGTCTAGCAGAGGAAATGTGTGCAACTCTATCCACTATGGAAAATGATGTTTCCTTTCATTAGCAAAGGAGTCCATGGAATCAGATAAGTCCAGAAGGTGTTAATAACAAACTGTAATTAATGTGTCAAGAAAGGTAAAGATTCTTTATGGAATTGACATTTGTCAAGATGAGATATCCTGCTTCTCCAGTGGGGATTTAATAAAATTATCTTTATTAATAACAATGTTTTTTCAAATCATAAAATATTTTATATGAAGAAATAGATGGGATTTGTAATCTTAAAATCCTTAGCTCATGATTATGTCTTATCTCTAGTTCCATAATTTTCCATGCTCTAATTTTTAGAATAGTGTTTGTGCCTTCTATAAATATTAAGTGTGGATCTGAAAAGTATGAGAACACACACTGAGTATAACTTTAAGCACTGATCCAGTCATCTCTGATTAAAACTGCTTAGCGGTTATAGACAATTAAATTCACTCTCTACCATGGTCTGGAACATCCTATGTAATCTGGTCACTGCCTACCTCACAGATCTCACCTCACTCTGTCCTACATTTTATTCTATAAATATTTATTGATACTGCTTGTATACTAGTTACTTTTCTAGGTGCTGGGCATTTAAGAGTGAAAAGACGGGCACCATCTTGTACTTGCTTTCATGGAGTGAACCTTCTAGTAGGGAGAGTTATATTTGCAAGTCAATGAATGCTTTCTTTTCCATGCATTTATTCCGGTAAAATGTTATGGAAGGGAAAAAAAAAAAAAACACTTACTTTATTCCCAACTAATTGCCAGTTTTTACCTGTAGCCTTTTGAATAATAATCACAGGACTGCTGTTAGAAGGAGCCAAGCAAACATTTTTAGACCTTAGGTCACTAAGCTCAAGATTCAAGGGAGTGTCCTATCAGTGAGACATTTTGTCATATGCCCACCACTTGGCCAGGGAATATTGGAGCACCTTGGCTGACCATACCACCAAGATCATTTCACAGGTGGGAAGGATATTTTCCCACAGGAAGATCAGGAAATTTCAGGTGTGGTGCCTGCCATGACAATTAAAATACTAGGCATATTTCTACCTTTATACTCCTGTGAAGAAGGTATGACACACATTATGGTGTCGGTTTTGCAAGTGAAGAACCTGAAAACTTCAAAGCTCAAATTGCACAAAGCTAAAGAGGTAGTAAGTGACATGGCTAAGGCTGGAACTTATTTTAACTTCAGGATTAGTGCGTTTGTCACTATCAGAAATTATTAAACTGAGGCTCAGAAAGGAGCTTCAAGGAATTTATGAATTTCTTGAAATAATAGGCAAAATGTTGTTTTTAGGTTTGGATGGAAGCAGGTGGTCTGGGTGTTTAATTGGATTCTTTTTATTTTCAATATCATTTTTATTGAAGAATAGTTGATTTACAATGTTGTGTTAATTTCTGCTCTACAGCAAACTGATTCAGTTATACCTATATACACATTTTTCTTTAAATATTATTTTCCATTATGGTTTATCATAGGATATTGAATATCCTGTTGAATATAGTCCTCTGTGCTAGTTAGTTCTTAAAAGGCTTATGACCAAAAAAATAAAAATAAAGTAATAATCATAAAGTTAAGAACTACTGCATGCATATTGCATCTATTGGAAGGAAGTAAGCAAATATGAGTCCTCTACCACTATGCAGATCACATCTTTCTCTTTCGTGTTTGAAAAGATATGAGAAATTAAAATTAAGCCGGGAATGGAGTAACACATTCCACCATTTACAGCTAGTTTGGAATTAAGTGACACACTTTCTGAGAAGCATCTCACAGGAGCCTATCTGTAAGAGAAGGGCTGCTTTGTTTGAGAGGTAATGACAAGCATCTACTCACTTCTACAATTCTTTGAATCATCTCCACGTGAAATGGATTCATGTTTAGCCTCTACTCTTTTTAGTATTTGCTCAAGTAGGAGAAGAAGGTTGCTGATTTGTTCACAGCTGCATAGTGAAGAAATTTGGACCATCTTGTTTCCTAGCTTCTGTAAGTGCCTCTAGGGAGAGCTAAGTGCTGGAGGAGATTAACCTTGAAGTGTGTACTTAAATAATTAGATCAAAGACAGACTGGAGACTTATCCCTCAGTAAGCTTGTACTACTTTTAGGAAATACAGTAAGTCAAGGATTCCCCAAGAAACCAAGACAAAGTATTCGTTCTCGGCTCTGAAAGTAAAACTATAGGTATAACAGATGTGAAAGTGCTTTGGAAAAGTAGTTACAACACTGGAAAAATGTGATGGCTTATGATGGAAGCAATCCCCCTGCCCCCTCCCCAGAATGCTACATTATAGTTTTATATGCAGAAAACTGGTAGCAACAAAATGCATTATTGAAAAATAGTACCTAAGTAGGAAATGATTTAAGAGTGATAAGTGTTACTATTAAGAATTAGCATACTTTGGTAGATTGCCTAAATTTATTATTTCAGTGATTTTTTTGGGGGTACTTAAGGATGATATTTTCCCCCTTGGAGCACAGAGATGAATATAGGTTAATTCTACTTGCATCTGGCTGAATGTTCCAAGACTGCTCCTGTGGGCTTGGGAATCAAGCAGACATCAATTCACCCAAAGCCCTTCTTTGCTGATTCTATACTCATTTCTGACTTCTTACCCTTAGATAATAGTTAAAACAATTCTTGGGGGGGAAAAAAGCCTACTGTTTCAGCTTCAAAATTCTATGTTCTTTACTTTCATCATCTGTCAGATGATTCAGGAAGACAGGACTTCTCCATGTACTTGTCTTTTCCCAAGTGAGGAATCTACATGAGGAGTCAAAATTAACAAACATATTGGAATTCACTTCTCTGGCATGTTTTAAATTACATATATATATATATATATATATATATATATATATATATATATATATATATATATATATATAGGGTTTTTTGTAACATCTGTATTGGAGTATAATTGCTTTACAATTGTGTGTTAGTTTCTGCTTTATAACAAAGTGAATCGGTTATACATATACATATGTTTCCATATCTCTTCCCTCTTGCATCTCCCTCCCTCCCACTCTCCCTATCCCACCCCTCTAGGTGGTCACAAAGCACTGAGCTGATCTCACTGTGCTATGCGGCTGCTTCCCACTAGCTATCTATTTTACATGTGTAGTGTATATATGTCCATGCCACTCTCTCACTTCGTCCCAGTTTACCCTTCCCACTCCCCGTGTCCTCAAGTCCATTCTCTAGTAGGTCTGTGTCTTTATTCCCGTCTTACCCCTAGGTTCTTCATGACCATTTTTGTTTGTTTGTTTGTTTGTTTTCTTAGATTCCATATATATGTGTTAGCATACGGTATTTGTTTTTCTCTTTCTGACTTACTTCACTCTGTATGACATACTCTAGGTCCGTCCACCTCACTACAAATAACTCAGTTTCGTGTCTTTGTTTGGCTAAGTAATATTCCATTGTACATATGTGTCACATCTTCTTTATCCATTCATCTGTCGATGGACACTTAGGTTGCTTCCATGTCCTGGCTATTGTAAATAGAGTTGCAATGAACATTGTGGTACATGACTCTTATTGAGTTATGGTTTTCTCAGGGTATATGCCCAGTAATGGGATTGCTGGGTCATATGGTAGTTATATTTGTAGTTTTTTAAGGAACCTCCATACTGTTCTCCATAGTGGCTATATCAATTTACATTCTCACTAACAGTGCAAGGGGGTTCCCTTTTCTCCACAGGCTCTCCAGTATTTATTGTTTCTAGATTTTTTGATGATGGCCATTCTGACCAGTACGAGATGATATCTCATTGTAGTTTTGATATGTATTTCTCTAATGATTTACGTATATATATAACCAACTACTACTTTTCTATGGTCTTTCTCCAGAGTCACTTTTTACAATATAAATTAACTGGATCTCTTTTTATTTATCAGGCACGAGTTATTTTCCCTTAGGAGAGAGCAAGCGAATAAAATGAGTGAGCAAATTTGGGGCAAGGAAGGAGGAAGTAAGGCTTTGATTTCTGAATTTTAAGAATGTTTGTCATATCCCAAGCATCTTTGTTAAACATCTATTCAAAGTAAGTCCTGCTATAAGGTATGCTTCAGTCAATCTAGCACAGCAAGTGAAGTATCCTATAGCGATGTTTGTCAAAGCGTGGGTCCCAGACCATGGCAGCAGCATCACCCAGGAACCTATTAGAAATGCACATTCTTTGGTCACACCCCAGGACTACTGAGGATGAGATCCAGTAATTCCCATTTTAACAAGCCCTCTGGATGAGTCTGATCCCCACTAATGTTTGAGAACATCTGCCCTAGTGAACAGCCCTCTTCCTTTTGTCTTAAGATACTTGAATTATGTATATATATGTTTTAAATATATATATATATAATTGAAGTATAATTGCTTTACACTGCTGTGTCAGTTTCTGCTGTACAGCAAAAAGAGTCAGCTATAAGTATACATATATCCCCTTTTGTTTGGATTTCCTTCCCATTTAGGTCAGCACAGAGCACCGAGTAGAGTTCCCTGAGCTATACAGTAGGTTCTAATTAGTTATCTATTTTATATATAGTAGTGTAACATGTCAATCCCAATCTCTCAATTCATCCCACCCCACCCCACCCCCTTTTCCCCTTGGTGTCCATACGTTTGTTCTCGACATCTGTTCTCTATTTCTTTCCTGCAAACCGGTTCATCTGTACCATTTTTCTAGCTTCCACATATATCCGTTAATATATAATATTTGTTTTTCTCTCTCTGACTTACTTCACTCTCTATGACAGTCTCTAGGTCCATCCATGTCTCTGCAAATGACACAATTTCATTCCTTTTTATGGCTGAGTAAAAATCCTTTGAAGATTCCTGTATAAATATTTTTAATTAGGTTAATATACTTTCATGAATCTTTTAATATCACAGTTTTTTGTTCAATCAATATTCCACTTTTATCTTATTGTGATTATATTCACAGAGTTCTCTTCTAAGCTATGTTCTATGATTATATTTCCTTTTTTAAAAAAAATAATCCTAGAGCTAATTATTGTCATTTCCTGAATTCCATCAGGTATTCTTATTCTTCCCAAACCATCTAAGACAATTGTATAATTACTCTAAACTCTATTTTTTGTTTGGTCATGTACATCAACCTCTGTTCTTATCTTTACCCAGTGAGGGTTCCTTCCAGGAGCCCTTTGTGCCCCTAGTGGGATTATTGTTCTCTGAACCTTAGGCAGAGCTCTCTTTCTGGGTTTTCCCTTGTCTCTCCTGTGGGTCTCATTTATCCTGTGTCCACTATTTTCTTTTCTCTTTATTATCCTTTCCCCCTTCTCTGTCCTCCCTGATAAAAGATGAATCCAAGTTAAACATCTTGAACCTAGTTTATGGAAAAATGCTTTTATTCTATTCTTACACTTAGTAGTTGGCAATTTTTTGGCTGTTCATTCCTTTTTAAAACAAACCATAAAAAAATGACATGGAAGGCTTGAGTTCATGGCAGAAGCTGACAATTGATAGGCTTTGTTGGAATATCTGATCCATCAGGAAGTCGGTTGTGTTATTAGAGTACCCTCCAAAATCACTGTCCACATATTTTTTCTTATGGACTGCTCAGTTTCACCCCATTAGATTTTTTTCAATTTCTTATCTTAAGGAATAGGGAAAAGTGGTAATTTTATTCCTGACTCTCAACCAGAATTATTGAAGCCAAGCAGTAGTCAGGAAAAGGGATCTTGTCTTTCAAGGTACAGAATTTTGCTTCTCAGAACAGCACCCTAACTCCATTCTGCTGCATTCAGATTTCCCCTGATTTTGTGTTGCCTGTAGGTCTTGCAAATGAAGATGTCTAATGTGTAATAGTGATATATATATATATATATATATATATATATATATATATACACATACATACATACAGTTCCAGTTGCCCAGAAAGTGATTTGTGCCTAAGATAAATAAATATTTGGCACCTATTAATAAATGGATACCATGTTGTATATAAGGAAGTAATTAAAGTGAGTTATGGTATGAAGTAAAAAGAGTGGAGGATGGAATCATGGGAAATTTTAACATTTAAGGGTCAATTGAAAAAAAATATATAAAAAAAGAAAATGTTAGTTTAGGTTTTCCAAGAAGCAGACTGAATTTGGTGTGCAAGAGATTTAGTGGGGAAATCATCTGCAAAGGATAAATGGGAGAGTGTAAAGGAGAAGGAGGGGAGAAATTATATAATTAGATGTGGATCTGATACCTGTGAAAGGAGAAAGAGATGGAAGGATTGGGTAGGAAAAATGTCACGTGCAATTCGCTTCTCAAAAAATTTTTACCAAACCAACGGGAAGTGCCTGAGCAAAGATATCTTTTGGATGAGTCCTGAGCAGGCAGGAAAGGGTGGGGACTAATAACCCTGCCATGCTCATCATTAACTGGGAACAGCAAAGAGGGAGTGTGAACTGTGTGCAAATGCAGTGATGAATCGCAAGGTGAGGCAGCTAGGGTTTCACCTATGCTTCCTGAAGCATGGTTACTTAGAGAAAATCTGAAAGGCAGATCTTAGAAATGAGAGAAACTAGAAAGAATGGCAGTACCAAAGCCACAGAGAGGAAGTTGTGTGCATTTATTCTCATAACTCTGCTATAAAAAGAAATGATGGATAAATTATCTTAAAACTGCAAATTTGAGCCTGAGACTTTTCCCTGTGAAACCTGTAGTTAATAGTCATGTGCAAAAATGTGCATAATTGGAGACAACATTAATACTGGGGGAAAAACAGTTCTGGAAAAGATGATGGATTGGCTTAAAAGTTTAAAATCATTTATAATTTTCAAATATGCACTTTGAGTTGATTTGAAATATTTCATACTTGAGTTTCCTAATGGAGTTAATTAATCACAGCTGATCTCACTGCAAACACAGCACCAACCAGAAACAATGCAGTCACAGCACAAGTGAAAATCAAGGCATATCACTCCTACGTATTCAGAGATGAGCAAGGGATTTTTCCTAAACTTTTAGCCTTACCTTATTAATATGTAGTATTCCAACATAGTTCAAAACTCAGTTATGGCTACAGCCTTCTTATAACCACAACTGCTCAATTTCCATGTTATCATTCTTTGGGAATTTTAAAGTTATCACATTTTTCTATTATCCCTGTAGACTTATTCCTGAAAAAAAGCAGGTTCACATCTCATAATTCCTACCTGTATGCACATAACTGTCAACCCATGGTCCAGCAACAGGGATCCATTTTCAGAAGTATGTTGGGATGTGTCTGTTGTATATACACGACACAGATGAGGAGTTTAGAGAGAGAAAAGAGAGAATGAGGAAAATCCCTATTTATTGCACATCACTTCTGTGCCTGCAAAGCTGAGTGAGGACTTCCCTGATGACCACTGCCCAGGACTTTAGAGTGATAGCTCTGCATAAGAAGGGAGACAGATTGGGGGTGTGTGGGGAGAGTCCAGGAGGGAAACCACAGGAGTTAGGATGGCTAAGCTCTGGAATGGAGAAACAGAGGTGATAAGGGAGAATAAGACTATCAATTCCATGAGGGTAGACACCATGTCCATTTTTGCTCTTTGTTTTATAACCAGCACAGCGATGGCCTATTGGTAGAAAGCAACAATTTGCAATTATAATATTCAAAATTAAATGATTTTTGTTCCCTAGTTGATTCATGTTTTAATGAATTTCTGCAACTAGCTCAGATTTTAAAGTACAGAACAGCACTTCTTCCTTTAGTCAACCCTGTAGTTTAGCCCTGTTCTGGACACAGTATAGGTTTTCAAGAACTATTTGACGGGATTGAACTGTCACACAGTTTTAGTTATTTAACGTCTGAGATGTTGAGTTTCTAATAATGTGATTATATCCCCTTTTGTTTCCAGATGAGCAAAGTCTAGTATGTATCTTGAGGAGAAAGTCTTTCTTCTGCATCTCCCAGGTCTAATAGCTGTGACACATTTCTTTACAACTCTAAGTGAAAGGGGGGTGGGTAGGCGGCTTGGGATCATCTGTTAAAATCCAAACTCCCTTGTTATATACCTGTTGACATACCAGCTAACCAGGCCTAACAGATTCTTCTGTATGAAGTAGCTATATGTTTAAACATTCAATAACAGGACAAAAGTTGGTCCCCACACCCACCACCATCAGACTTTTGGTTGGCATCTACTTCTCAGGCTTTACACAGACCTGCTCTGAAAATCACTAATTTAACAGAATTAAATTTAATTTTTAAAACTTCCAGAATGTGTTGATTTTTTTAAATCAAAGGATTGTATGATTATATCTAAAAAGAGGATACTTAAAAAGATAATTTGAGGCTCTAAAAATAAAAAAGAGTCAACTCAGCTCTCCAGTGACCTTCATTTCCATTTTTCCAAGAACCAGAAAGTGTGTGTGTGTGTGTGTGTGTGTGTGTGTAAATGTTATAAGGAATATAAATATATGTATAATATATTCATACATATATATATAAATATATACACATGACATAAAGTTGTAATGAACTTCTAAATACAAACCAGAATTTCAAATCTTTGAAAATATAGTTAAGCATGTAGATTGGGTTTAGCGTGCTCTTATTTTTGACACTGGCGAAGCTTCAAAATCTGAAGTAAAAATAATTATTTTTGTTACAATGGTGAAACATATGTAATAAGAGTGGTTCTAGGGACATATGTGGTGATGAAAACAATTGAAGTCATTAAGCTTCAGTCAGTTTATTTAAGTGTTTACAGATCAGGGTGCCTTTGTTTTGAGCTGAATTCAGATATCTCTCTAGAGGTAGCATCAGTAATCCATATGCATTTTCCATTACTGTTAACACTGAAAAAGAGTAAGAAAAGGGTAATTAAAATTATAATTAAACCAACACTGAGAACTAACTTGAGACAGAAGAAGTTTATAAGTTTTTGCAAAAGTTTTCTTTTTAGAGCCACTTTCAGACTTTTCAAAGATAAAATAATATTGGTTGGATATTATGCATTTCTTCATGATGGTCAAGTATTCCCTATTTACTCCCTGTAGACATTTCCATAGTTATCAAGTTGAACATGTAAGTTTAAGTTATTGCTACACTTTCACATTATATTAAATGAAAAAAGAAGTTGCAAAGCAATTAGTAGTACAATTCCTTTTATTTAGCAAAACATTGCAAGTAATATATATATATATATATATATATATATATATATATATATATGTATGTATGTATAGACATATAGTTCTGTATTCATGAATATATGAGGAACAAAATATTAACATTTAATTAATAGTAGTTAATCTTGGGGCAGAGGTTTATGGGAGTGATGGAAAACTTCTCAATTTCATGTTCTAACTTTCAGTTCTATGAATTTTTTGACCACATATTTCATTGTTTTTATTTAAAAAGTCAAGAAGAACTCTAGGCCCTTTTAAGTTTTCATCTTTACAGGATTTCTTTTAAGATAGAAAAGAATGGTTTCTAGCACTGTTTAAAAAGATTCCTCTTTTAAAAAAATTCTAGTTCTTTTCCTAAATCTTTGTGAATTTTTATTATTTCTCCCTTAAACTGGTTGTAACAGGGAGCTATATGTAGAAAGTTTGAAAGACCTCTCACAAGGTAGAATATGAGAACAATTTGTGAAGGAGAGCTCTGAAAAGAGAGGGTATTGACAGATCTAGGGAGGTGGAATGGAGGTACAAGGAGAAAAGGATGCTTTTAGAATAACATGGAATGTTCTTCCTCCCCACAACACTAGAAATGACTAAAGATGTGAACAGGTGAGTTGGCCTCTCTGAGAAATATGAGGATTGAAGGTGCAGCATACAATTTTCTTAGATGGGTGGCAATAGCGCTCTCTAGTGGAGGCTGGGGAGCTGGCAAATCAGGGAAAGCAGGACATGTAGCAATGTCCCTCAAAAGATAATGAGAAATTCAAAGAGACACCTAGAAGAGGAAATGTGTCCGGTTAAACACGGTGGATTCAATACTTAGGTCTCTTCTCTTTCTCAAGACACCATTAAAATGCTAGTAAATCGGGAAAAAGGTAGAAATCCTTCAAAATGAGGCAATAAGATCAGATAAGAGATGGGAATTAATTTTTGCATGCAAGGAAGTGGATGGAAGTTTGCAGAGGTGGAAGCTGGCTGCAAGAAGGACTCCAGTAAGAGACAAGTCTATTTTGGATGCAGAATCCCAAAATGTATCACGAATTGGAGGTGCCATTTAACACTGACATCTCATGTGAGGTGTGGAGTGGAAAACAGGGAGTTGCTGGTCTGTCCGGATAAAGAGAGCGTGAGGTCCTGCTGATCCGGGCAACTGCAGGAGCCTGGGGAGCACTGCATCACACCAGTACCCGGGCCTCAGGCCCAGAAACTATGAGTTAAGTTAGTCTGGATTGAACCTAGGTATGTAGATTTTTAAAAATCTCCTAAGATGACTCTGACTTGCAGCCAGAAGTGAGCACCATGGCTCACATACAAATTGACCATTGTTCCAAAAGGAAACAGGCTATTTTTTAGCGACTTTACCCAAGGTTTCCCATCCAATAGGAATGAGTTAGAATGAGAAGCAGTTCACTCTTTCCGAGTTTTCTTTCCATTGGCCACCCAGCCTTGAATTCTGCCTGTTGGAGGCAGTGTGACTCACCCTCAGCTCGTTGTGACACTGTATCTCTAAATAGTGCAACCAGGGGACTTCCTTGGTGGCACAGTGGTTAAGAATCCTCCTGCCAATGCAGGGAACATGGGTTCGAGCCCTGGTCCAGGAAGATTCCACATGTGGTGGAGCAACTAAGCCCGTGCGCCACAACTACTGAGGCTGTGTGCCACACCTACTGAAGCCCATGCACCTAGAGCCTGTGCTCTGCAATTAGAAGCCACAGCAATGAGAAGCCTGCACACCACGACGAAGAGTAGCCCCTGTTTGTCACGACTAGAGAAAGCCCATGTGCAGCAACGAAGACCCAACACAGCCAAAAATAAAATAAATAAAATAAATAAATCAAAAAAAAAAAAATAGTGCAACCAGAACCCCAGCAGGAGAAAACTTTGTAGGTCAGAAATCGTTTATAGATTAAGAAAAAAAGCATCATCTTCATGCACCATTGAATTACAAACTTGAATGTATTTTTTCTCTTGTTTACACATGCCTCTGTGCCCCATGAGAAAAACAGATAGTGCAAAAGAAAGAAGCAGTGCTGGTGATCAAGGAATTTGATGCCCTTTGGTGTTGATTTTTACTCCCAGATCACTGCATTTAAAATTGAGAATGCAGGGTTTTCATGCCATGCTTTCCCATAGCATTATGTTTTCATACCATGAGAGCAATTTTGATATAAAGCAATATTGCTCTGAAAATAGAGTGCCGTCCCTCAGAATGAAGGCAAATGAGGATTTAGAAGCCTTGAAGGTTGTACTGTCAGTACTAATTTGAGTGCTAAATTTCCATTTGCAAACCTAAGTAAACAGGAATGTAGACAGCTTGAACAAGATGAAATTGTGATACCGCCCAAAGGAACATGCTGATCAGGGAGAGCTCAGCATGAATTTGAATCAAAAGCATCTGCAACAACTTTAACTCTGCACCATGCCATCAGAGCTGGACGGACACAGGGACGTTGAACCCGTAACGCCTGGGAGAGAGGGCAGAGCGCCATTCCCTAGCCATTCTGAAAGGCTCTCCAGATTTTTGTAGCACGTGGGGGCCGATGCTAGACAATGACCACATCTGATTCTTGTGCAGCTGTCGATCATAGTAGGCACTGTCAAATTCCGGTTCCTGAACTCATCAGCAGCAATAAATATTTATTGCATGCTTCATGAGCACATTGGTAGCAAGACTGAATTTTGCACTAAATTTGAGTATAAAATGTCATTTGATTTAGACAATACACATAAAGGCACATGAGAAAATTCTTTCTGAATGAAATAACAAATAGCTGCTTATATAATAAAAAGCCTCAGAGCCATAGGGGTCTTCTGTGTTTGAAGGAAACCTACTGAAGGCACAGAAAGAAAGATTTCCTCTTGACAGGAGGATTTTAGCTCTGTGTAAATCCAGCAGAATTCTCTCAGCCAGCCGGGGCTCTCTGCTTGAGTAGACAGCCTAACTAATGTGTCAAAAGTGGTATTGTTTGGACTCATAAAGTTTCAGCTGTTCTAGAAACCGCCAGAGGATGGTTGCTGGGAAAAGCAGAGAGTCAGAGAGAATAGATGTGCTTTCCTGCATGGGCAAGGTTTGACTTCAGGGGATGTCGAAGGTGTTTCAACAAGCGCTGATCCAGGAGAGCTAGTAAGTTGAAAAGTGAGATTCACGCTAAGTATACAAACTCCCTGTGGGCGATGGAGGCAAAGCCGTCATACACATATAGGTAAGAGTTAAATAAAAATCCACTTCTCTCCGAAGGGATCTCAAGTCTCTTTTCTCTTATAGTCTGTGCCCAGAGCTGTGTGGAATACATAATAATTTTTCCTACTAACTTAAAAACGACCTCTCACTGTTAGACCATATTTGCTAGGAAGAAAGAGAATCTACGTTGGTGAACATATTTTCATCATATCTAGATCATCAATGGCAAGTTGAAAACATGAACAAAGAAAGAATCATCTTCCTAAAAGCAGAAATGAGATTAAAAGGAATGAACGGGGCTTCCCTGGTGGCGCAGTGGTTGAGAGTCCGCCTGCCGATGCAGGGGACACGGGTTCGTGCCCCGGTCCAGGAGGATCCCACATGCCAAGGAGCGGCTGGGCCCGTGAGCCATGGCCACTGAGCCTGCGCGTCCATATCCTGTGCTCCGCAACGGGAGAGGCCACAACAGCGAGAGGCCTGCGTTCCGCAAAAAAAAAAAAAAAAAAAAAAAAAAAAAAAAAGGAATGAATGAAAACTAGACCAAGAAAAATAAGATTTTAATTTTTAGTTTTCAAAATCTCTCAATTTGGTGTGGAGGTGTGCACGTGTATGTATGTGCACTCCTTTGTAGACACACAAGTTTTCTTTATGCTCATTGTACAGAATAGTCAAATTAGAGTTCCTGGAAAGCAGGGCAGCAGCTAACACAAACAATAGAAAAGGCGCCCTTCTGGGCAAATTAGCGAAAATGTGCTTCTTCTCCAATCTGACTACAGCCCAGCTACCAGGCTCGTGAATTGATCATATCAACACTCACCCCATCTCCACCTCCACTGACATATACCTCTGGATTGGGCATAACCTGCGTAATCCTACTGATTTACCATCCTCCAGAGCAAAATGCACCATTTCCATTTCCACCTTCTTTAAATTGTCTTAGTAAAACAAAAATAAATAAATAAAAAACACTACTTGATAAATTGTCCTACTCCAAAGGGGTGACGTAGTTAAATGAGGGTGTAAACCAGAGATTCTAAACCTAAGGCTCCAAGTGCCCTTGGAAATACAATGTCTTTTGCACACGTACATCTGCATTTTTCTAAGGACAGAGGGTTTGCAAATGTGTCAGTGACCCCAAAAATTTAAGCCTTAAACTAAAGTATAGTAGAATTAATAATTTAGAAACATTCAAAAAAGAATAACTTAACTTTTAAAAAGTACCCCTGGATTATCCAAATGAACTTTTACATGAAGGTCTGAATTAACCAAACTTGCTTGAAACAAAATTCTTATAATTTTAGGGGATGATTTCAAATGAAGGGTTTTAATAAGTTGTTTATAGTCTAAAATTCTTATCTCAAAAGCCAAATGAAGATATCTGAGTCTTGTAATTAGACATGTCTTTTTCTTTCATTTATTTTTCATGGGATGTTTCATTATTCCAAGACTCTCATTTCTCTTTAGCATAGTGGTTTTCACTTTGAAAAAAATGTCTAGTGATTGAAAAGTTTAGCTCATTTAAGTGACGCTGTGTATTTTTCCTCCTGTCATATGAGAATCACAGAATGGAAGGAACCCAGAATCCCTTGCTAGTTTTCTCCTTTATGCAAGATTATATTCCACTTAGTTGTATTTTCTTCTTTCCCATTAAAGATAAATCACTTAAAGAATTTCTGTTTATATGACATATAAGCCTAAGAAGTATATTCCATAAAATAATATATTATTAATAAATTAACTATTTGTTCATGTGATATTCAGTATGTCGTCCTTATTGTTTTAAAGCTCTTTGGTTCCCCTAAATATTGTTAAGTCTTTATTTCCATAAAACATCATTACTTTCAGTCCCACTGTTTCATTTTTATGATTTTTCTAAAAAGGTTAGTGCTGAAATGAACCTTCTGTCTTTACAATACCGTCTTTTTTTAAAACTTGCATAACATACTCTTCTTCACAAATGAGGCAGTTTCATAAATATCCCTATATAAAACAGAAAATAACATTTTATCAAATTCGATAAAACTGATATGATACATATTTCCCTGGTCTCCTTTGACTAGTGAGCAAAAAGGAGCTTTATTCTTTAGCCTCAAAATGACAAGCAATTTGCTTTACATAAATATTACCTTCTATTCATATACATACATTTTCCAGAAAGAATTAACAAATATACTTTGTAGATTTTCTAAAATTCATAGTCTCGAGATGTTAAAAAAAAAAAAGGAAGGGGTAACAAAGAGCAGCCAACAATACCTGCAACACTCACTCTCTCACTGTATGCCTTAAAATTTCTTGCAGGTTTCTGGACCCAATTCTAATACGTGTGTGTGTGTACACATGTGTGTGTGCATGTGTGTGTGTGTGTGTGTGTATAGAAGCTTCTCCACACCAACAAGCAATGCTTGCAACCAGCAGGCTCTCTGAGAATTCAATTCAATTCTGATACTATCTACCTGGGGATGGCATCAGATTCCACAGGTAAAGGGCTCATTCCTACAAGACCATCCTTCACTTTAGATGCCAATCACAAACCCAGGTTGTTACCAGTGCTTCTGACAAACTCTAGGTTCTAATGACTCTCCAACTCAGGATGCTAATCACAAGATCAGATTGTCACCTGTGTTTCTGACCGACTGGCTTAAATTAGAGGTTCCTACAACCCCCTTTGTGTTTGATTGGTTTGCCAAAATGGCTCACAGAGCTCAGGAAACACATTTACTCACTAGAATATCAATTTTTTAATAAAAGAATATAACTCAAGAACAGTCACATGCCACAGAAGTAGAGAACAAACCTACAGATACCAAGGGGGAAAAGCAGTGTGGGGGCGATGAACTGGGAGATTGGGATTGACATATATACACTATTGATACTATGTATAAAATAGATAACTAATGAGAACCAACTGTATAGCACAGTGAACTCTACTCAAAGCTCTGTGGCTACCTAAATCGGTAGGAAACTCAAATAAGAGGGGATATAATTATACGTATAGATGATTCACTTTACAGCAGAAACTAAAACAACATTGTAAAGCAACTATACTCTAATAAAAATTAATTTTAAAAAAAGAGCAGTCATATGGATGAGATGCATAAGGCAAGGTATATGGGAAGGTGCATGGAGCTTCCAAGTCCTCTCCAAAGGCATCGTTCTCCTTGCATCTCCACATGTTCACCACCCTGGCAGCTCTCCAAACCCTATTCTTTTGGGTTTTTATGGAGGCTTTGTTACATAAATATAATTCATTAAATCATTGGCCATTGGTCATTAATGACTGATTCAACTTCCAACCCCTCTCTCCTCCCTGGAGTTCAGGGGTTGAGACTGAAATTTCCAAACTTCTAATCACATGTTTTGTTCCTCTGGTGACCAGCCCCCATCCTTACTTGATCTAAGGGTAGCCCAAAGTTACTTCATTGACATAACAAAAGACTACTTTAAGCACTCTCACACTTAAGAAATTCCAAGGGTTTTAGGAGCTCTGTGCCAGAAATTGGGATGAAGGACAAATATATATTTCTTATTATAAATCACAATATCACAGAAATTTTCTAATGAAGATCTCTCTTTTCCCCAGTTCTGCTGAAGACTAGAATTCTGATTTTCTGAAGAATCTCTCCTTTCTCCCTTTCACTCAGTTCATTTATTTGTTTTCTAATATAAGGATTACATAATTAATATGTGTCTATTTCAAAGTGTATCATTTAAGCAATGTGGTTATTTATAATTGCTAGAAACCTTTAGTGATAGAATTGGGCATTGCCATTTTTATAAAATTGAGCTTTGTTTTGCTTATTAAATTTCCTTAATTTTTTCTTTGTTTAGAAGTTATTAACATTCCCTTAGAAATTATGAGCCTGAACCCTCTCACCAGTGTTTGGGCTGGAATTCTAAACAGAGGGCAACATATTTGGGTGAGGAAGCTAGGAGTATGGCAGCTGTGCTCAAAGTGAGAAAACAAGGGAGGTATCCAGTATGACACAGAGAAAATATCTTGGATTTGGAGTAACTGGATTAGGACCTGAATTCAAAAATTTTTGGTCTCTGCTGCATGCATTTTGGCAGGGTATTTTTTGACTTTCACCATCAGTATTTTTTCAAATAAAGTAATCCTCAGGGATAAACTCAAGAATAGCATCATTTTGAGATTTCAATGTTTGTTTCTTTTGGAATTCACAGTGGAAGGAAGTCGTATTGTTACCTGTTTCTTTTGATTGGCCATTGTGAGCAGTGCCAGTGTATTTAAGAGTAGGTAATTTTTTATCGTGCCCCGGTCTGGGAAGATCCCACATGCCGCGGAGCGGCTGGGTCCGTGCGCCATGGCCGCTGAGCCTGCGCATCCAGGAGCCTGTGCTCCGCAATGGGAGAGGCCACAGCAGTGAGAAGCCCGTGTAACGCAAAAAAAAAAAAAAAAAAAAAAAAAAAAAAAAAAAAAAAAAAAGAGTAGGTAATTTTTGATGAATATAATTAATTATGAGTTGCTCCAAAATTCAAGGCACTTGTTATTTAATCATTGTCATTTTATTGTTTCTTATTCACTTTTTTTAAATTCAAAGACATTTTGCTATTTATTTTCAAAATAATGTTTTTGTCCTTAGGAAAATCAGACAGTTTCTAAACACTTTATGAGGATGGAATGTAAGCAGAACTTGTTAATAATAAAAATCACTGGATTGATTTATATTTCAGTTGGTTAGTGACTTCATGCCATCTCACACAATAATGGTTCTACAATTGGTTTTTAAGAAAGAAAAAATTCATTTTTATTTTATAATTTTCAGCGGAAAGACAAAGCACATGAAGACCATGAAACTTAGATAACAGAATCAAGAATGAAAGAATTAATAGCCACTTTTCTGGTAAGTTTGATAAATCAAGTGGTCTCGATAATTTAAAATAAACACATATACAATTTTAAATTATTTTTAAAGAAAAATTCCTTTTATTTGAAAAAATTATATCTGCTATGATAGAATCTTTGCACTGATAATTTTAGTCATTTCTCTTGCTATTAGGAAAAGTAATTTGTTATATGTAGGCAGTTACTTAGGAGAGCACACTCCAACTTTTCTCTCTGGTAACGTGTTTTTGACAGCATTCTGTACTGGACAATTATAGAACAAATCATCCTCACACACTTTATTAAGAACACATTTTTGATGTTCTAGATAGTTGGCCACTGGATTGCTCCTAAGAGCTCTATTTTCTCAATATTACTTCCTTTTTCTGCATTAACATGGGTGTCTCTTACATTTCTAGGAAATATTGATCATCCTTAGTAAAATAAGTTTCCTGTGGTTACAAATGACTTGTGGATGTGGTGAAAGGAAGATCATTGATCTCGAATCCAATAATCCCATTTGTGCAGACAGGAGTCTTTATGAATCCTGTTTATTTATAGGTTTCTACTAAGTGGATCAGCTCGCAGGACTGGAGGTACTAGTTTATTATCACAACAATGCTTTTGAAGCCAATAACAAAAAACACTATCCTATTAAAATAATTGGTTCCTTCAAATTTCAGTGAAGCCTTGCTTCTGTGACGTTTACGTCCATGTGGTAAGTAATTTTTCCTAGAGCTTTGTTTTACCACACTCATTTAAATTGCAGTCTTTTCTTATTCAATATTCATTTTTTCATTAAAACAAAACAAAACTGTAAAAGATGTTCTTAGAAACTGTAACATCAACTGTAACCATCTGAAGAGTGATATTGGTTAATGATAATGTCCTAATAGCATTTAAATTGATTAATTGAGAGAAGTAGTTTCTGTTCTAATAAATTTAATATAATATATAGTCTCTTCATAATCTAACATTTTGGTGTTTGTCATGGGTATATTTAGGTGACAAAAAACTGTTTCCTTAGGACTTCCCTGGTGGCAGAGTAGTTAAGAATCTTCCTGACAATGCAGGGGACACAGGTTCGAGCCCTAGTCTGGGAAGATCCCACATGCTGTGGAGCAATTAAGCCCGTGCATCACAACTACTGAGCTTGTGCTCTACAGCCCATGAGCCACAACTACTGAAGCCTGCTCACCTAGAGCAAGAGTAGCCCCACTCGCCCCAACTAGAGAAAACCCACATGCAGCAACGGAGACCTAACACAGCCAAAAATTAATTAATTCATTAACTAATTAATTAAAAAAAAGAAAACTGTTACCAAAAACACTGACTAAACAGTGAGTTATTCATCTAAAGATACAAGTGAATGGCAAATTAGAGACATGGTCAGAAAATAAATGATACCCGTTGTGCCCTAATTGTCTATTAGTCATCTTGCCAGTGAAATCCAGCTGTAGTGTTCTTCAGGTGATTGAACATGACCCCTGGGGTATGTCTGCTATTATAAGGCAAAGGAAAATTTCTACCCCAATAATTGATAGTCTGGGATCTCTCCCCACATCTTTTCCTTCTTTTCTGCCCCTGATCCTTTCAGATTTAACATCCAGGTTGAATGCTTTGTCTTAAAATTGATACTTTGCTTATTTCTCCATTTCCTTTCTTTTGCTGCTGTAATTCTTCACTTATGGGGAAGTAAAGCTCACACATTCAGACCCCTGTACAGCACAGACTATGAGGTGGATGTAGTTCAAGCAAGGTCTGTTCACATGCAAATCTCAACTGAGTCACAAAGAGGGACAACCTTGGAGAAAACTGTATCTTGTTGTAATCAGCTGTTTTTCAGAGAAGAAGTGTATTTATTTGAGTAATAAACATTTATATGCCAATATTGAAAAGTTAATAGAACTATTGCATGTGAAATGTCTCAATCACTGTGTAAATATAAATGTACAGAATTTTTAAAAACATAATTATAAATCCAGAGAGCTCTGTCAAAATATGAGCAGGTAATACCATTAGATTAAAAAAGGGATAGGTCATATATTATAAATATATAACATATATTGGTATAAATAGGATTTGAGGCATAAAGATTATTTATATCAAAATTATTTTGACTTGACTACCAACTAACTAGTCCTTTAAGAAGATGCTGTAGCCAAGTGAAGTTTCCAGCCTGGTGTCGGCAACTATTTGGCAGAATCAGTCCCTAGTTCTGAGCTAATGGCAGACATGGCTAATCAATCATGGTGCTCTTTCTTGCTGAGTCCAGATTTAGCCTTAGATATCATCACAACTGCCAAATCCATTATTTTTTTTAATAGCTGCCTGAAAAATTGTGTTGCAAAAGATTGTATTTGCAGTCCCAGTTTAGGGCAGCTCTTCTGTGTTGCAACAGTTGACGATCACTGATATAAAACAAAATGGCTCATAGCTTATAAAAAATAATTCGATTTAAGTATCTTGAATACTTCCATCAAATTATTTAAAGGGAATAATTTACACATGACCACAGATCAATAATAGATTCCAAAGTTCCAACTGCTAATAGTAACAGGGTTAAAACTTTTCTCCCTTGTCATCACCTACTTCTCTTGCCTTTTTTTTCCACAGTGAACCTTCTAAAACAACTTTCTTATATTGATTATCTACATCTGCTCACCTCTAACCCCTTAACTTTCTCCCATTTGGCTTCCATTCCTACTGATCTACTGAATCTTTCTCACTTAGACTAAAAAAATCACTCCTATATAATTAAACCCAACGGACAATTTTTTAATCTTTATTTTATTTCCAAGCAGCCTTCAGTACTGTTGATCACTTCTGCAACCTTCTCTCTCCTAATGTCAATCATCAGTGTCTCCAGAGTGCCACCACACAGTACTGAATTTCTTTTGTTTTTTGTTCTTCCCAGTTTCTTTCCACCACCTAAACCTATAACCAAATTTTAACTGGTGTTTTTCAGGGCTCTGTCAAAGTTCCTTTTTCTTTTCCCTTTGTGCATTTTCCCCCATTGATGCCTTATATTACCTGCTATATACCTATGACCCCCAAATCTGTATTTGCCACACAAACAAACCTACTGGGCTCCTGATTTATATTCCAAGTACCTACCTGACATTCCTACTTGGTTCACAAGTATGTCAAACTAACTAAATCAAAACTAAATACTCCATCTTCCTTACAGAACTCTTTCTGTTTCTTCAGTGTATCCTATTTCAACAAATGGCCCTGCTCTCCTTCCTGTGGCTCAGACCAGAAATGGGAAACTCTCTTGACTTGTTTTTTCTCCTCACCTATCACCATCCTTTGTATCTGTTGTGCCCCTTGTACTCTAATAGTATTTTTCAAATTAGTCCATTTCTCATGACTACTAGTTGAATTAGTCTTCCTATTTCTACTCTTGTCCATCTGAACCATTCTTCATAGTGCTGTCAAAGTGTTGCAAAACTCTTAGTCTACATCATTATTTAAAACCTTATGATAATTTTCCTTATCATTTACATCAAATCCAAAATCCTCACAGGATTCTCCCTGGTGTGGCTCCTCTCTAGGTCTTCAACTGTATTGTTCACTCCATTTCTTTCCTTCATCTCTATCATGCTTGTCTTTTTTCAATAAAGGGACTTCATTGTCTTGCCTGAGGACTTTCAAGCTCATTTTATTTTTTTATCCTGGTATACCCTTCTTCCCTCCATTATTTAGGCAACTCTTACTCATCTTTCAGGATTCACATTATATGTTTATTTCACTCTGAATACCCAGGTTGAATTAGTTACTCCTGCTGTATGTTTCTACAGCACTCTCTACCTGCTTTTTTGAAACAATTGCCACACATGTCCTTTTTCTTAACTTCAAAAAGGCAGATTTCATATTTGTCTAGTTTGTGGCTATATTTTCATCATAGTTACCTCCTAAATATTTTGGAAATATTGGTATTCTGGAAATCTTATAGAGAAAATGAAAAACTATATTTTGCCTTCTTAAGGAATTTGCTTTGGAGGAATTCTTTTCAATGAGATGCAATCTATTGGGACTATAAGTCAGGGACCTTGCCTTCCCCCAGGCTAAGGTTAGGGATGAGACCAAATTTTCATGATGTGATGATCCCTCCCTGGGAATTGAATCTTGAGCAGAGTGGGCAAAATAAGCAGAACATGAGAGTTAGTTTCTTTCCTGTGGAGGTACTATAAGTGCTCTTGACATTCCTGTGTCTCCCCTCCCCGTTTCCAAGACTGCTATCCCCACCCTGATATTACTTCTCAGGACTCTGTATTTGTAATAAATTTCCATTAAAAAAACTATCCAAAATTGTTTTATATCACTTACAATAGAAGAACCCTAATTGGCAGTTTTTACTTATTTTTGTTATTTTTAACATGTCAAAAATATATCATGATTTGCTTAGGATTCTGGATTGGGATCCTGTGATATTCTGTAGCTGGTATTTAAAACTGATGACTCTCAACTTATTGTCTTAATCACTCCTTGCCTAGATATCATGTGTTTTTTGTTTTGTTTTTTTTTTTTTTTTTTTGCGGTACGCGGGGCTCTCTCTCACTTATGTGGCCTCTCCCGTTGCGGAGCACAGGCTCCGGACACGCAGGCTCAGCGGCCATAGCTCACGGGCCCAGCCGCTCCGCGGAATGTAGGATTTTCCCGGACCGGGGCACGAACGCGCGTCCCCTGCATCGGCAGACGGACTCTCAACCACTGCGCCACCAGGGAAGCCTATGTTTTTTTAAGCATCTTTATTTCAGTCAATCCTGTATTCATTCATTCATTTATACATTTCCTCCACAAATACTTATTAGTATGCTTTCACTATTGTAAAAATTAATAAATAGAAACCTCAATTAAAATAGAGTTGGTAGGCTAGAAGGAGAAGCTCCAATGATAGCACAGCCCAACAGGATGAAGGAAGACTTCCTTTTCTTGCCTGGCAAGATCTCAGACCCTGAGAGACTCACAACTCAGCCAATGAAAAACCACTATACCTTGAATTCTCAATTCCTCCAATGGACACTTTGTTTACTATAGCCCTCCCAACTTCCTTTTCCCTTCTATATGAGTCCTCCTCTCCTTGTTACGGGGGACTTGCACGTGGGTCATCATGGTTGCAGACCCCATATTGCAATATTTTGCTGATCCCAAATAAACCCATTTTTGCTGGAGAAACAACCGGCAATCTATTCATTTAAGGTCAACACTATGTATCATATATTGGCAAGACACTGGAAATCCAAACATAAAACACATCATTTTGGTTCAAAATACTAGTGATGAAATACCCTGATAAATGGCTTCAGTATCTTGAGATATGATAAACGTTATGAAAAAGATTACATACAAAGTAATATTCTATCATGGGCAATGGAAGACTAAGGTTCTGTGACAACTCAGTGGTATAATGAAAGCCTTGGGGAGGTGGGCAGTGGGCAACTAAGCTTTAATAAGAATGGATGGACATACCTTTGTGAGGATGTATCATAGAGTAGTAAAAAGCACAGACTCTGGATCCAGAGTGGGCTTAAGCCTTGGCTTTGCACCTATGGCATAGTTTTTCAAACCAAACCATACCAAAACAAACAACAGACACATACACACACACACAGTATCATATTAAGCCTCTAGATGTAACTACCAGTTTACCAGTAACACAGGGGAAGGAACATATTAAATAACACCAGAAGGATGCAATCAGCAAAATATAGAATTTAGAAAACTCTACAGAACAAAGTCTTCTTTTTATATTAAATAAAGAGCCAATGAAAATCAGAGGCAAAGGGAATCTATAGATTAAAAGAAACTTAAGAGACATAATTATATGGAATATTTGGACTTTGGATCCTGATTTAAACAGTCCAATATAAAAACTACATTTATGAGACAACCACAGAAGTCTAAATACTGACTAGATTGTGATAATAGTTGTTAATTTGTAGCTTTGCATATGGTATTGTTATGTTTAAGACAGGTCCCTTATATTTTAGAGATGCATGAAGAAATATTTACAAGTAAATAATATGTCTGAGATTTGCCTCAAAATAATCCACTTGGGAAAAGAAGTGAAATGGACTTATATAAAAACCAAGAGTGGACATGAGTTGTTGATGAATGAATATTAGATAGTTAAATAGGACTAAACTTATAACAAAACTTAAAAAAAAAAGAAAAGTAAGTAAAAATTCTGGATCTGCCATTTACCCATAGACCAGCTGTGTGATCTTGAACAAATTATATAACATCTCTGTTTTAACCTAAATTTTCTTTACTTGTAAAGTAGGGACAACAGTAAATTACCCTTGTAGCATTGTTGTGAGGATAAAATAGACTAGTTTATGTTTATGTTTAGAGTCATGCCTGGCGCCGAATTATGCTTTGTAAGAGTTTGGTCTTATTATTATTAATTGGTATAGCAAGAGGATAAACAACATGAGAAAGAAAGGCTAGAGAGGAAACTGAATAGATGAGAAATCTACAACAGAGATGAAAGTTAATAAAATGGAAAATAGGTTTTAAGAATATATAATGATGTTCCTAAGGGACATTAAATGCATTTGACCAATTCCTATATAATGTACCTATGATTCCAGGGTTTGAACTCAGTGTATAAGAGTAGAGGGAACAGAGAAAGAAAGAAATAATTTCATCCTCTTTGTTTTTTATTTGTGCCATACTATAAGACCTCTAAAAACACACAGTTGATATTTGTACTTTACAATTAACATGGTTTGTTCACTAAAAAATTTTATAGAGCATTTTCAAAGAGAGCCAGCTTCACTTTGATAGTTTTCCAATGTTATAGTCTTCATGAGAACCACATTTAATAGTTCACTACCCATGATATTTTTAGTCTTCCAAGTTAGTGGCTTTACTTAATCAGCAAACCTGTATAAATCATGGAAAACATATACTTTTCTATGTGAAGTATGATTCATTATTTTATTATTATTAATATTATGATGATGATGACAGTTACCTCAGTGCATTCAGAGTCCATTTTCATTTTGGAAGCTTTTTGCCTGTTTGTTTTGTTGTAAGTGATGACTTCAATAACCACCTTAGTTACTACATCACCGATGAGCTTGTGTGTCATTGAAATGATTTTCCAGAGGTAATGTGTTTCTGACCTAGCTTGTTTCATTTTTCTATTGAATATATGAAAAATGTTAGAAATACCAGCACTTTAAATTAACAAAATGATCATTTATGGTCATGTGGGAATATTGAAGATGAAAAGCAATGAAATATGGTCACATGGCTAGCATAATTGTATGGACATTTTTGCATGCAATATTGACTAATTTAGTGTTTATTATTCTAATAGAGACTGTGGAAGTGATTTATAATTTTTTTTTTTTTTGCGATACGCGGGCCTCTCACTGTTGTGGCCTCTCCCGTTGCGGAGCACAGGCTCCGGACGCGCAGGATCAGCGGCCATGGCTCACGGGCCCAGCCACTCCTCGTCATGTGGGATCTTCCCGGACCGGGGCACGAACCCATGTCCCCTGCATCAGCAGGCGGACTCTCAACCACTGCGCCACCAGGGAAGCCCTATAATTGTTTTTAAGAGCACTATTAATTTTATTTTTAAGTTGGCTCAGCATATTTTTTTTGCTGTTGTTTTCAAAGAAACTATAAATGATTTTTGCTTTCCATGCTGAAAGTTACTAAAAGTTGTTGTCTCATATATTTAGGTGTATCACATAATATAAATTTAAGTCAAATTAAAATTAAATAAAGTCATCTATTTTATGTTATGAACATCTCATAAACATTATAAGTATTAACATACATAAATGTAGAAATAAGAAAAAAGAGAAGTACACTAGATGTAATAATTAATATTAGTAATCACTGCTATAATTTACAGAGTATTTATTATTTGGCAGCACTGTGCTAACTGCTTTATGTGCATTATCTCATTATTCATCCCTGCAACTCTATTAACAGTCATGACATTTTTTCCCTTAAACAACAGTAAATAAAAAGTGTCTACGTAAAAAGTGTGCTTGCTTTAGAGCTTTAAGAAAATCTTCCATCCCCTTCTCCACTTATTAGGATGTCATGCAAACCCCTCTGATGTCAAATGTCCCAAGCCAACACTGCCTATAGGAGATCCTATTATCATACCAATTTTGCAGAGTGGAAGGCCAATTCTGAGAAGATTAACTTGTCCAAAGGCATACATTCAATTCATGTCACAGATAATGCCCTGCAGTCATTTTCTCCACCTAGCCTTTCATATTGATGCTCCTCTTCTTCCTTCTTACCTGCTGCAGAAGTTAATTATTGGCAAATTTTAGTTTTAGGTAATTAAATCTTTAGTTCATCCAGCTCTCCCCATCCTACAAAAGAGATGCTCCTGTCGGTGAAATATTTACAACCTAGGCTTCTCCTCCTCCTCCTTAGAAGCTATCAAAGTAGCCTGATCCATTCTAGCCCCTTGAATGCTTTCAAACTGGTATTTTTCAAGCATTTTGTCCCGTTCCTGGAAGCAAGTGACCAGAGACAGGTGAAGGGTAACTGCTGAGGCCCTGGAGCAGCTCCCAGCAAACGTAGTAAGGTGGAGTGTAGTGATCTGAGACAAAACCCACTTTTAAAATTTTACTCTGTGCATGTGTAGGTATGTGTGTGTGTGATTGCAGGTGAGCTATTTGTGTCCTCTTCCTATATTTCATTTAAATGGACTGTGAGATTAGACTTACCAGATTCCTGTGAATTATAAATGCTTTAAAAACAAACCCACATTTTTGCTTTGTTTTTTTTTTTTTTTTTTTGGCTGAGCAGCGCACGGCATGAGGAATCTTAGGTCCCTGACCAGGGATGGAACCCGCGCCCCCTGCACTGGAAGCATGGATTCTTAACCACTGGACCTCCAGGGAAATCCCAAAAACCCACTTTTTTGGATGAGAGGTTATTTGTAGGGAATATTATGTAATGCTTTATAGATCTAAAGCACAATGAGTTTAAATATTCTTCCAGAATTATGAGATTATTCTAATTCATTTAGGGAATGTAATCCTTTTATTCTTTATCGATAATAGTTACAGAACAATATTAGCCCTTCGTTTTGAACAGTGATTCATTTTTGCATGAACTGGTTATCTAAAACAAAAAATAATAATAAATAAAATAAAAGTGAAGCATACTTAAAGATTGACCTTTTACACTGCTCCAAAAATAATTACTATGATCTTTATATATAAGAAAATAATAAAGCAACATCTGTTGTATCAAGATCATTGTGTCAAGATTCCACTAGAGAAATAAAACCAGTAGAATGTACGTATGTGTGTGTGTGCATGTGTGTGTGTATATATACACATAATGAACATAAATATGATTTATTACAAAGAATTGGCTTAGATGATTATGGAGGTTGGCTAAATAAGTCCAGATATGTAGGACAGGCAGCCAAGAAGGGAAGACAATGAATAGAATGGAACTCTATCTCCCAGGAAACATCAACCCTGATTTAAGGCCTTCCAATAGATTCAGCTGGGTCTACCCAGATTACCCAAAGTAATTTCCCTTATTTAAACTTAAATTATCATGGGATTTAAATACATCTGCAAAATGCCTCCTCAGCAGCACCTACATTAGTGTTTGATTGAGTAACTGGGGACTATAACCTAGCCAAGTTGCCATCTCAATAAAGCCATCACATCTGTAAGTTCCCTACCCTCCTCAAGAGCTATCACACTGTCAGATCTGAAGCTCTCTCTGAACTCCTGCCTGCTCACATCCTTCTGCTTTCCCTTAGAGAACTATCATATTGAACCACCATATTGGATTTTTAAAAATAATGTATTGCTTTTTTATTGCCTTTGAAATTTATTAAAAATGGTGACACTGTGTCTTTTCCAGATATGCAGCTTTCACTTAACATATTTCTAAGATGTACTCATTTTTTAGTAGCTGTTTTCATTGATTTTTAATGCTTTACATTATCAGATTATTTGAATGCACCAACAATTATTTATCCATGCTTTTATTTATGATTATTTCATTTTATAGTTATTGACTATTAAAACAATAAATTTTGAAACTTTTTGTACATATCTGTTTATTCACATCTTAAAGGGTTTCTCTGGGTAAGTACTTAAGATTGGAATTTCAAGATTTTATGTAGTAAATGCAGATTGAATTTAACAAGATATTTTTACAGTGATAATATCGATTTACTTTGCTTCCCTCAGTATAAAAATGTAGATTTTTATCTACTCATGGTTTCATCAGACTATATTAGTTTCCTATTACTGCTATAAAAAATTACCACAATTTAATGGTTTAAACAACACAAATTTATTCTCTTAGGATTCTGGAGGCCGTAATTACAAAATATGTTTCTCTGGGCTAAAGTTCAGGTGTCGGCAGGGCTGATTCTTTCTGTAGGCTCTGAGGAGAAAATCCAATTCCTTGAGTTTTCAGCTTCTACAGGCTGCCTGTATTCCCTGGATTGTGGCCTCTTCCTTCATCTTCACAGCACATTTCTAAACCTCTGCTTCTGTCATCACATCATCTTCTCTTCTTTTGTAGTCAAATCTCCCTCTGCCTCACTCTTATAAGGATATTTGTGATTACATTTAGGGCCCGCCTGGATAATCCAGGATAATCTATCCATTTCAAAAGCTTTAATTGAATCACATCTCCAAAGCCCCTTTGGCTATATAAGGTAACATTCATAGGCTCTGGGGATTAAGTGGTGTTCATTTTTGGGGGCAGAGAGCATTATTTAACCTACCTTTCAAGTTTTTGTGCAAACATTTAGATATAAAATGCAATCTTATTGTGGTTTTAATTGCTATTTCCCTTAATACTAATCAGTTTGAGCATTTTCTTATATGCAATGGGCACTTGGGTTTCATTTTCTGTGAAATAAATATTTATATATTTGATCTTTAATTTTGATTGAAATGTCAAATACATATGCTGAATAAACATTCTTTATTGATTATTCATATGACAAATATGTTTTCCCAGTTTTTAATTTATCTCTTCATTTTAATGCTTTCTTTTTATGAATATGTTATTATTTTAATGTAACCAAATCTATCTATTTATCCCTTTATGCTTAAAAATTTTTGTCTCATCTAAGAAATATTTTTCTAGCCTAAACTATAAATATATACTCTTTTATTTTCTCCTAAAATATTTAAATATTTGTTTACATATTTGTATGTAATCCACCTTGAATTGATTTTTGTTATGATATAAGTAGAATCCAATTTTTTTTTCCTTGTGGCTAACCAACTGTCCCAGCATCACTTATTGAATACTCCCACTTACGCCCTACTTTAAAATTCTACTTCCTTGTGAATCAAGTGTCCACATATACTTGAATCTGTTTCTAGGTTTGGTATTACATTCTATTGTGCTATTTGTTTACCCCTATACCAGCACTCCATGATGTTACTATAGATTTATGATAAGCCTTAAGCTCTATCAGAGCAAATACACCACTTGGGTCCTTTTAGGATTATCTTGTTATTTTTCATTCAAATAATTTTTGAAAAACTTTTGCCCAGTTCTGGAAAGCCCTGCTGACTTTTGCTTGGAATTGCATGGAATCTATACATTAATCTGGGGGAATTGACATCTTAATGATATATAATCTCACTTAACCATGAGTATCTTTGTTTCTGCAGATATTCTTTAAATTATCTTTTAACAGGGTTGCACAGTTTTCTTCATAAATATTTTACACATCTTTTGTTATATTTATTGTTAGGTACTTTATATTTTTTTACATGGCATTCTACAATTATTATCTCACTATTTTTTGCTGTTATAGAGAGATACAATTGAGTTTTACACATTGATCTTACATCCAGATCTTTGCTAAACCCTTGTAAATTCCAAAAATTTAACTGTGGATTATTTTGGATTTAACATGTAGACAATAATATTATTCTTGAGCAATTAGAATTTTATTTTTTTAAATTCTTGTAATTCCATTCCATAGGTTGCCTTTTTCTTCTGTTGATTGTTTCCTTTGCTGTCAAAGAGAACTCACACAAATGACTGATTAAATATTGTATGATTATATCTATATGTATAATATATATATACATAGTATTATTCTATTTATATGAAATTCTAAAAGAGATAAAGCTAACCTGTGGTAAAAAATATATATATATCAGAAAAAGTGTTGTCCCTAAATAGTGGGAGGTGAATGTTTACTGAGAAGAAATGTGAAATAAATTCTTAGATAATGGTAACGTTCCGTATTTTGTTAGAGTTTTGGGTTGCACAAGCTTATGTATTTGTCAGAATGTACTGAATGATGCACTTAAGATTTGTGTATTTCATTGTGTGTAAATTTTGCTTCAAAAAAATAATTATAAACAAATATTGAACTTTAGTTAATGATAATTAATGATGTATACAGAGGCCAAGTATTTGGGAGGAAGTATAATGACATCTACAGCTTACACTGAATTGTATAAAAAAATAAGATCTGAGAGATAAATAGAGGAAGAGACAGAGGAATAGACAGATAAAATATTATATTATGGAGCAAGTAAGGTTAAAGATTGATTATAGAATCTGGGTGATGAGTATAAAAGTATGTGTTCATTGAAATTGTTTCAACTTTTCTGTATCTTTACAAACTTTATAATAAAATATTAGCAAATATAGAATTAGTATATTTCCATATAAAATACCTCCATAGAATCATTGACAGTTTTTCAGAACTTTCTAAGTGTTATTTGAAACTCAGAACTATGGCTGAAGGCACAGAAATTTTTAGTTTACTTTGATAAATTTTATAAATAAATAATTTTACTTTTATGAATTGCCTTCATTTGATTACTTTCATTTAGGCCAATTTGAATTCCAAAAATAAATATATTTTATCATGATTCCATGAAATATCTTAAAGTTATTTGACACATTTTTATTAAATGAAGGTAAAATATGGATAATGACATTGTTGCGTAGATATAAATCGCCACCTATTTTTAGTTAGTTAATTCATTTCTAGCATGTTGAGTGTATTATTATAACTATAAGGTTAACAGTTAAACAAACAAACAAACAAAGAAGAAGAAGAAACTAAATCTTAGTGATTGCAGATATTGCTCAAGAGAAGAGCATTTGATCATAACTCAAAGGAGCTCTGTTTTATATCCAGAGGTCCACTAATAGCTTTTGCAAATGGATAGCTCCATTGGGAAAGCCTGTGAAGCTTATGTGCTTGACCCCTTCTTGCTTTTTGTTTTTTCAGGTATTGTCATTTGGAGACTGTGTAGAGCTGTTCATGTGTTGTTAGCTCATGAAATAAGTTTTATAATGCTTTTACATAATATCTGTTATAGTAAAGATTTGAGAATTTTTGCAATATGTAGACATAGAGGTTAATCTCATTTTTATCATTTATTACATTTTGAAAGAAATTTTGAACAATAAGTCTTATTTTGCTTATGATTGAGGAAGGATAACTGTTTCTCCTAGAGTCAGTGTATTCATGGTGTTCATATTATATTAAGCCATAGTAAAAATAGTGAAAAATCAAGAAGAATGTTAATATAGTTTGTGGGTTTATTATTTGGTTGTGTTTAAACTCTGATTGTTGAAAACTAACTTTGAAGAGTTTTAACACAAAGAATTGAAGAGAAGAGAAAACAAAGCAACACAAACCAATGATCAACCAATAAACACAGAAGCCTGAATTCAAAATGAATATACCACTTACTAGGATATAAAACATTTGCAAATTATGTGAGGAAATTTAAAACAAGTTCCCCTTACATTTTGAGGGTGAAAGTAGATTTTTATTTTGAAAGCATATCTAGTTTATATCTGTTGTTTTCATTCATTTTAGGACCTAAACAAGTTCTTGTGCTTTCCTTTTTAAAGGTCAACTTGTTACAGAGATATCATACCTGTCCTTTAGTCACACACATCATCTCTAATTGTGCCTCAGAAAACAGACCCACTGTTGTCAGGGTCAGAAATAATTAGCAGATTGTTGCATGTCTTTTCCAAAATTCCACAGAAAGAATATCTTAAAATCATTATAGAGAAGCAGACCTGGAACTACCTAATACCTTTAGCTTATTATAACATTTGGGTGTTTGGAAAATTAGTTTTTATCCCTAATGCAAATATAAATGTTAGATTAAATTTGTAGGTCTATGATCATTCCCTATTTCTTTCAATTAGAATCCTAGGTATCAAAATGTTTTAAAAAGCAAAATAGACCATAAATAAAGCAGCATTTGTATTTTGTTCAGTAAAATGCAGAGAACTTAAATTGTTTTACTGCATTTTCTTACAGAAAACCTAAAGGGCTACTCATTTATTTTTTAAATCAGGGCATTTCAGCTAGCCAGGTGAAAATATAGAGTTTAAATGTAGCAACCATAAACAAAACAAAACAAAACTCACCTTTGCTCTCCAAGGATAACATAACCCAAATAGTTTTAAGATCTAGAGAATCAGGCAAGATTATTGCTTACTGATTGAACCAAGTAGCTAGTACCTATTCAAATTAGCTTTCTAGCTGTGTTATGACATATATACACTACGAATGTAAAATAGTTAGCTAGTGGGAAGCAGCAGCATAGCACAGGGAGATCAGCTCCGTGCTTTGCGATGACTTAGAAGGGTGGGATAAGGAGGATGGGAGGGAGGTTCAAGAGGGAGGGGATATGGGGACATACGTATGCATAGGGCTCATTCACTTTGGTGTACAACAGAAACTAACACAGTACTGTGAAGCAATTATACTCCAGTAAAGATTTATTTAAAAAAAAAGAAAAGAAAATTTAATAGCAAACCTAACACATGCTTTTCAGTGAGGCCAGAATAAGAATTCTCTTGTTCGTTTATATGTTTTTTTTAAATTCATACAAAGCTAGTCAATGAACTCAAACTAGTACAGCCTTTGTGAAGGGCAATTTAACAGCTTCTATCAAGAATATTACACACAAAAAAAAATAACATATGCTTAGACTGAACTTCTAAGTTTTTTTTCTAAAGAAACAATTAAGAATTCATTAATTTAGGGTTTTGATTATTATAATAGTCTAGATAGAAGTAACCTAAATATATGTGATTAGGAGATTTATTAAATATAATTTTTCATACAATACAACACTATGAAGTATATATCTAAAGATTATTCAAGGTCATGGGCATACACACCCAATGTATTAGTGATAAATTTTTTTTTCAAAAGTTATATATACTAGTTATAAAATCACTCACTTTCAGACATATATACAAAAACATAAGGAAAGACTGTAAAAAAAATTCAACTTAATCTCCAAAATACTTAGGTCTAAGTGGAAAAATTATAGATAACAGTTTTTTAAATCTTTTTGCATCTTCCAAATATTCTATGACAAATATGTGTGATAACGTTTATCAACAGATAAAAATATTAAATTAAAATTTGTAAGTATAACAACTACAGTTTCTCCAAGCATCAATTTTGGATGTCCCTCCACATCATGCTGCATAAATATAATGAAGGACACAGACAGGACAAAGCGGACTTAGGTAAGCAATTTAAGCTTTCTGTGACTTAAGTTTGTTAATTTATTAAACATACCTTATATTGATCTTTCAGCAGAAAAGGAATAAATCTTGGTCTACAAACTTGGATGGGCACTATACAGCTTTTATCTTTTATTTTGAACACTATGTCTGGCTAAACATTAAAGTGTTAGAAAGTATAACATTAGTAATACCCTGACCCAAGTTATGAAGGCTTCTGAAACAGTAGAAATGTGGCATTTTTATTAAAATTTAAAATATGCCTACTCAACACCAAATAAATCAGTGATGTGTTATTATAGCTCTCATAGCCTGAAGGCCAATGTTACCAACTATACAGAATGTGTTTTGATAGAGCAATAGAGTAGGAATTCAAATTATATCAAACACCCCAATTAGTCAGTAAGATTTAGACACAGGCTGCTCTGGTTATAGTGATTCCATTATAGACTAAAACTCCGAATAAGGGGAACCTTCAGAATTATGTTACAAAACTGAAAAAAAAAATCATCCTCTGATATTAAAGTTAGTAATATGAAAGATGGCATCCCTCATTTCTACAAACAGGTTTACTTAAAAGGTTTAGAACTGGGGTGCTACGGATATTGAGGTATTTCCAAATTCCAATCAAGAAAGCTAAGGTTTCTCAGAAATCAAGAATCTGTTCCTGTGCACATTATCTTATCTATTACCTAAAGCATATTTATTTTTATAGTCAATCTGCAAATGCCTACTCCCTCTTCAGGTCAGCTCAGATACTTTACCCTCTAGAAATCCTTTTCTAAGTCTGAGATGTTTTTTTTGTTTTTGGTTTTTCTCTTGTGATTCTACTGTACCTTATGTTTTAATAAAAATAACAAGTATCATTGGAAACTAGAAATCCAACTTTGTGTGATTACTCTTTTTTTCCTTGAACTGCTCACTCTTTGAAAGCCAGAACTGGCTATTTTTGTCTCTGCCAATGGCTAATATGGCAGGCAATATAAGTTTGCTGAACGAATCTTGAATGGGTGTACAAACTGCTCTCAAGCATAGCCAAGTTGACAAAAGTTTATCCTGAGATCAGGTGTACACCAAAAAAACAAGAAGCTGGATATTTTCAAATACATCAAAACATATTCAAAGTAAATTTAAGCAGTAACACAAGAAGGGAAGTTGTCTATATGGTTATGTGACTATTTTCATTTTTAAAGAGAACCAAATAGTAGAATATGCACATATTTCTATAGTTCACAAAAGGAAAACGGTGTCAAATTTTAAGGACTATCATCAGTTATTTGAGCGAAAACATCTTTCAACCAAAAAAAAAAAAAAAAAAGAAATTCATCAAGATATGAGTCATATCTTGAAAGAGCCCTAAAATTTATGACTTTTTGTTTAGTCCAGGACACACAGATCAGCCTGCTGATCTATAATGTGGATGCCCTGGGTTGATTTACCCATCAGGAAGGAGAAGCCAGGGAAATGACAGGTGCTGGTTATCCCACCAGATATCTCTGTCATTGTGAATGTATAAATTGCCATTCTAGTTTATCTGTCCCACTCTTTGTGAAATTAGCCACTGTGAATCAATTTTTCAGAAGATAATCACTTCTGGAAAGACTGATATCACAGAGTTCTCAGGGTGCATACCTAAAGGCTGGGTATTAGATTATGGAAACACTACAGGTAAAGTCTTACCTGAAGCAATGGGCCAGCCAGCCAGCCTCCATTTATAGTAGCTCTTGGAAGCAGCTGTTGGTAACTGAATGTTCTAGTTTCCAATTAAAATGTATGCAATATAATTGCCCCTGTCAAAATCTTCCCTTCTTCTTATGCCTACAGAGGTTTGTAAAGTGTCCTTAATTGCAATTTTGGACATTATAAAAAATTACTGCAATGAACATCCTTTTACATGTTCTGAAGTTAGAGCATACACAAGGAAGAAGATTTTTTTTTAATCATAAGGGTGATATCTAAAAATTAATAGCCTGCACGACAGAGGTACTGTCAATCAGAGCAATTGCCAGCCAGCAGCTATAGAAAGTATACTCTTTCAACACTAGCCCAGGAAATGTGTTGTACTTTCATTATAGAATATCAAATTATCCAAGGAAGTTTATACCAATTTACTCTTCTCCTGAAGTGGGAAATTTAGGGGTTTAACTCTCCTTTGAAGTTTGCACATGCTCTCAGTTTATCCCATCACATTAGATGATCTTTATTTAAGAGAGGTACTTAACTTGTATTTCCCAATAACCTCTTCTTTATAATATTAAAATAAGACCTTTAGCCAGTGACTTTTTAAGCAAAACTAAAATTTAGTTGAAAAGATTATATATATGTAATGATTATTATGTATAATTTATTAAAATATTGTAAAATATAAATGCACCAGTATATTTTTTAAATGTATACATATAGGGCATCCCTGGTGGTGCAGTGGTTGAGAGTCTGCCTGCTGATGCAGGGGACACGGGTTCGTTCCCTAGTCCGGGAAGATCCCACATGACACGGAGCGGCTAGGCCCGTGAGCCATGGCCGCTGATCCTGCACGTCCGGAGCCTGTGGTCCGCAATGGGAGAGGCCACAACAGTGAGAGGCCCGTGTACCGCAAAAAACAAAACAAAACAAACAAACAAAAAAAAACATATAACTAGAGTATACTTTTGGAATTAAGTACCAATTTTTCCTTCTTAGTATTTTGATGTAGAAATGGAAATTGCAATGAGTATCTATTTTAATGTTTTTGTTTTAGTCTTGGTATGGAGTGTTGTTCTTTTATCGTATGTATTGTTTTTAAAATTTTAACCTGCATTTCCGATGAGTCAACCCAGGGCTCGTTGTTTCTTAATATCAAAGCAGCATGTATGAATTTTCATAATAATTACATTATTATTCCAGACTACACTTTGTGTTTTTTCATGATGTTATGATATATACTTTTATTAAAATTCTTTCAAATTCTGATTTTTCAATTACAGATGCTCGAGACAAGTTTGTACACAGAATTGGGTAAGAGTTATTTACAGGATTAGTACCGAAGTCCTGGAGTCATTCCAAACAAGGGCATTGCTACCAATGAATTCATAGTATAGGACTTGGATAAGATCAGAAGTCAAGAAACAGAGGCTGACTTTAAAATCTAGAAGGTAGACTTTAAAGGTAGCCAATGGGTAAATTAGGTTAGTGGTATTAGACAGCAAAGTAACCAAAGAATGAGAAAGTTCAACCATAAGGAAACAAAGTTAAAGAGTGAAGTATATATCGATGAAATAGACTTTGTTAGAGCAAATATCTAGCATCCATTGTGACTTTCAGTTGGGCATGGAAGATAGAGTTGGACATACTACCAAGAGATGTGGAGAAAGATATTTAGAGACCCAGACTAAGAGGGACAAGTATTTCCAGAATAATCATTGGTATATGGGGACAGTGAGATTATTTGAAGTTGAAGTCATCCTTGCATACTTCCAGACATATGGTTATTATAAATATAATAAACAAAATAGTTTCCCACACAGATAATCAAGGCATAACTTTCAAGTTGCATCACGAGGTTCACAATAATATTAACATAATATAATAATAATATTTCATAGCTAACATCTTTAAAACCCCCAGCTTCTATGAAAGACAGAAACTTAAAGTTAGTTTACATTATTTAGGTGGTAAAATTATTATTTATTTCCTAATAATCACATATAAAGACAATGATCATAAATGTCCTAAATGAGGTATGTTGCAGCATTCTGTGTTAAAATTCACTGGTCCAACTCTAGAATCAAATAGAAGCTTGTTTACCTAAAAACATTATTTCTGAAGGCATAATGGGTTTAGTTGTTCTTAAAATAATCTAGGAACTGAGTAACACAGCTGAATTTTCATTAAGTTTATACTGTTGTTAATTAGTGCTACAGGCATTCAAAAATGAGATTTTGATATAATCAGAAACTAGAAACTATTGCTTCTATAAAAAAAAACACAGAATACCACTAGTACTGCATTCTGGTGAATGATCTCAACTTAAAAGTTGAAAGGCAATAAAAATTACTGAGTGAAATGTGGAATCACATATTAAGATGAATATATATATATATTATATATATATATATATATATATATATTTTTTTTTTTTTTTTTTTTTTTTTTTTTTTGCAGTACGTGGGCCTCTCACTGTTGTGGCCTCTCCCGTTGTGGAGCACAGGCTCCAGATGCGCAGGCTCAACGGCCATGGCTCACGGGACCAGCTGCTCTGCAGCATGTGGGATCTTCCCGGACCGGGGCACAAACCCATGTCCCCTGCATCGGCAGGCAGACTCTCAACCACTGCGCCATCAGGGAAGCCCCTTGAGATGAATGTTAATTGAAATACTTCTTTTGAGTAGAGGAAGACAAAATGGGTAAAATATCATAGCTTATGTTGTTTTTCTAGATTTCTGAAAAACACAAATATCACACTTTGGACTCTTAACATAGGTGAAAATAAAATAAATTTCCCACTTGAGAAAACACTTCTTTTTTTTCTTTCTAGCAAATGGGTTATCAGTGTGAGTTAATTAGTAGAAGTAATTGCATGGATAGGATTAACCAGAAAAACAAAATAAAACAAAAACTAATTTTTAACTCCTGGCTATCTTCACTTACTTTTGTTGAAACTAACCAGTATCAGATCTAAAATTACCTAATCATATAAATTCTTTATTTCTTTGATGGAAACGCTATTCCTGGTCTTACTTTTGTTGAGCTCAGTGAAACAAATGAACTATATTAGCACATTGATATATGTATAAAATTAAGTTCAAATTTCAATATTATCAAATGAACATATCATATCGTGTTCAATAAACTAAGATGAGCCCAAATTCTTATAATGACTTAAAACTGAATTTTAAGTGTCTACTAAACAACAATTACCTATGGAAAATATCACCTCAAGGTAGCTTACCCGAAACATTCAAAAGCTCTCATGATTCCTACTTAACTAGAAGATAATCTGAAGCTCAAAATATTTATGTTTCTGTATTAGGCCATACAAAAATTAATGAGAGAATCTAAGATGGATTCAAAAATTTGAGGTGCTGTTATATCAACTATTCTTTATTATTTGAAAAAATAAAATGTATGCAAACCTTGTCTGTGGTGCATGGATTCACAGTTACCAAGTATGTAGGTTCCATTCCAATCCTTGGAGATTAAGTTCAGTGTGTAGCAAGATTTCTTTCTGTAAATTTATTGTCAGTTTTTCTGAAAGTTTTCAGAATGAGCTGGAGGGTCATTAATTGCTTTCCTTAATAAACAAGTTATTTAAAAACATATGTTGTTTTGGAGTGAGTACACTAAATAGAGTTTTTCAAGTGGGACTCATATTTGAATGTGTCTCAAAACATTTACTTAGCCTTTAAAAGCATTGAGATTCTTCTGAAGTAATTTAGATTTATAATATATAATAATATTAATTGACTAACAAAACACCTTTAAGTGAATAAAACTTATATTTTACATATAGAAAACATAATACCTGTAACAGAAAATTAATCTTTCTCGCTATTAATATATTCTACAGAATAACTTGTACTATAATTCCTTAAGTGCTCGATATTGTCTTTGGAAATGCTAGCTAACATGCTTTCCATCTATTCTCCATGGGAATTTGCACTCTTATTCAAAGTATTTTATGACATTTAAAACTCTAACTTTTTAAGAGTTATTTCAACATTTCCAAATTTGAAATTGACCTTAGCCCTGTAAATGTGTTGTAGTAGAAATATGTATTAGAAATGTGTTGTATAGAAAAGTACTTCTATACTTATAAAGTTCAGAAATTATTTTAATTTAAACTTAATTACTTAGTTCAGGAAAGAATATCAGAAACAACAATTTTTGATAAAGTGTGGGAATAGGATTCAAGATATTATAATATGTCAAAAACATTTGTAAGGCTAGAAATAGAACTAAGCAATCATATTCTAAACATTTTCCTTTCTTTAAAATTTAAGTTGCCTCGGGAAGTTGAAAGTAGTCAGGAACGTTTAAAGAAGGAGAACAATGGTAATGCCTCATTGTACTTTTGCTCCCCAATGAATATATGTACACACACACACACACACACACACACACACACATCTTTCTTCTTCATTAACATTATTGTATTACACATTATGAAGTCTAATTTTATGCCTATGAATAATATAATTCACTCCACAAATGTTTAGTGAACATTTATGCTAGGCATAATTCTAGGCAATGAGGATATATCACAGAATACATATGATCAGAAATGAAATTTCCAGTATAGTCAATGTTCAAAAATATTCAAATAATGATTTTATATGTATTATGGCTCTTTCAGTTGAAAGTAATATAAAACCTAACTTATAATAATTTTCAAAAAGGAGAGGCATTTAGCTCATGCAATTGAAGAGTCCAAAGATGGATTGGGATTAGGACCTAGCTGGATGTAGGTTTTTAAATGTTGTTTTGGGGGGTCTTTTTCCATTTCCATAATGGATGCTTTCTTCTCTATGTAAGTTTCCTTTCAGAGAAGACATTTTCTACATAGCAGGAAAGATGGTAACTGACAGCCAGGCTCAAGCCTAAATATCAATTGCTTTGTGAGCCAAAGAATGAGGGATATTTTCTCTTTTAGCATCTTAAATCTTAGGGAAAGTTCTGATTGGTCTTGTTGTGAACCATCCTTCAACCATTCGCTTTGGAAAGAAGTATCTAAATGGCTGTGCCTGGATTACATATCTACTGTTTCTGGGGTAGTGGAGAGGGAGAAGGAGGCTGTGAGACAGTCCCCCAAATTGTACAACATAGATTTTACTAGGAAAACTTATTCAGAAATTAGAATAAGTAAGGAATGTTGCTGGGCATAAAACAATAGTCATTCTGTATAGTAATTTTCAATACAGTTGAGATATGATCATTTGCTTCTCTGTTATTCAATTAATGTGCATACCTAATTGTCTTTCATCAGATGATATGTAAGTGCTATTATAATTACACACTTCCCAGGTTTAGCTATTGACTGGAGTTCTTCAGAAGACCTAATTCAAATTGCTAATAAAAGCTATGTAATTTAATAGCTGTCAAATATATATTCTTTATCAAAACTAGCATAGGAATAACTGTAAACATAAAATAACCCTGGACATGAGAAATAGAAGCAAAATGAGAAAAAAGGTAGGGAAAATACAATATTATAAGATAAACTATTAATATTATGTATTAGGTCCTATTCTAGGCAACTGTTTAACATTATCTCACCCATTTGTGACAATTACCCCACAAGAGATACACCATCACTTTGTTTTCAAATGAAAAAAAAGACTTGGACAAAGGCGGATATCTAATGGCAGATCAATCTGACTCTGGATTCCATGTTTTTTTCTGTATACAAGAGAGTAAGTTTAAGAACACAAATATATTTGAGTGTGTGGGGGGGAGTGAAAGAGAATGAGAGAGAAATATCTCAGCTTCAGAGGTTTCAGTGTGTTCAGTCGAGTTCTCTGTTGACACTGTTTAACAGGGTTCAATTTATTCTCCTGCCTAATCCTGCTTCCCTCACTTCCTTACAAGTGTTATTCCTAAAAAGCACTCTTCAGTAAACCACTTGTGTGCAAATCTCCGTTTCAGACTCTGTTTCCTGGGAAACCTAACGTAATAGTTGGTGCTAGGAGTAATCCTAGAATCAAGACTCTAAGAAGGATTTTGAAGTTAAATCACACCCACTGTCTGGCTGACTGCCAGGACCCATTACTAGTGGTAGGTAGAGTATGGAAAGCCCCTTGCACAAGGCACAACTCTCACATCTTTCACTTGTGGTTAACTGGTATAATATAGTCATGAAAAGAAAGGTATTGGAAGGTGCACTGTCTCAGGATTTTGAGAGATCTAAGGGAAGTAATAATTATAAGAACTATGAAATTAGATGTCCCTTATCTGAGCAATAGATGTACTAGATAAAGACAAAGGAAGTTTGAGGTTGATTAATCATCATTTCAAGGATAAATATAAAAACCGAGAAAGAATAATTGTAGTGGCATACAAATAGATTATCATGTATGGCAACCAGAAGAGAAAAAAAAAAAAAAAAAGCTCAGCATCAAGCCTAGAACAGATATAAATAATAGCAGAGCTCCAGAGAAAATAAAATTCTCAACCCTGCCAAGTCTTCAATGCCAGGATTATATCTTGAAGGGATGGGAGCCAGAGACACAAAATGGGGGCATCTGGGTTGATGCACTAAATTTTTTTGAAATCCCAGATTCCTTTGAATACCTGGACCTGTGAAAGTGTTCCTCTCTTCCTGATTAAAAGCTTAAGAGGCCTTCCTCTTGCTTGGAGATAATGTAGAGGACCTCGCTTTGCTAGACAAAATGAGCCCCCTTGGGATCTTTCTCCTCTTCTGCACAAGATATCAAAAGCTAACATTAGGCTTAAACATAACCGAGTCAGAGAAGTTCTTGTTTTCTAAGAGAAGAAATGAACCCTACCATGAAGAATCTGTAAGACCTAGCCAAAATAAATATTTCTGAAAAAAAATTTCACAAAAATAATTTTCTTAATTTAATGAAATTAACTTCTAAATTCATGAAGTTAACTCTATTTTGCTCTTACTTTCCTGGAAAAGGATTGCATTCCAATAATGTCTCAAAGGGGACTGATTTGGAGAGACCTACCAAAAGAGATAATCATCACAGAACATGTGGGAAAAGACTAACCTAGGTTGCTCTATCTTCTCCCGCTTCCCATGAAAATCATAGAGTTCATGAGTATTAATCACTTCAACTTGGTTTTGAACTAAGTTCAAAGTGATGGCTTCTAGGACAAATGATTATCAAATGAGCTGTTTGTTCTCTGGCTCTCAGGCTTTGTATGGAAAGTTGGTTTTACTCAGGTAAGCCATGAAAAAAATGAACATACATGAATAAAACTTTAGTTTTAAAGGCCACACTTGATAAAAATTTATAATACTTAAAGTACTCATAAATTTTAGACCTTCTAAGTAGTTTCAGATTTATAGACATAAAAGGTATTCATAGTTTTTCATGCTCATAGTTTTAGAGCTTCTTATGTGCCATTATTGTTGACTACATGATGACTTTAATATTGTCTTGGCTAGGAGGAGATATCTGAAAGACCATAATCATTTATAAATAATTGTATTCAATTTTACAGACATGAAAATGAACACATTGGTTCTGTGAGTTCCAGTAAGTACAGTATTATAAACATTTCAGATCTTCCATAGTAATCATATTTTAATTGTAATACAAGGTGAATAGCTTTTATTCTAATAGGAAAAAGCACTAGATGTTAATGAGCATCATACAAGTATACTTAATGAACTCACATTTTCTGAACACAATTAAGTGTTTGGTTAATTCTTTCAATAATGTTTCTCTCTTGAAAGTTTGATCAAGTTATAGAAATAGGGAAGGAGCCAAATGAGAGGGAAGAAGTAGTGATTTAAACTGATGTCCCTACATGATGGTCTTCTTCCTACTTAAAATGAATAAGGGGAAAAGCATTTCTATAGGCAAATTTAATTAATGAATTCTCATAGAATGTAGGAAGATGCTGGTCAGCTGGGCTCATTTATAAAACAGTACACAAAAACCATAAGGAAAATATGAAAAGTAATATGTATCATCTCTTCAAGTTGATTAATACTACCATGACTCATTAGACTTTTTCCAAAGGTGAAAGGTAACAGTGGTTATATTCATATTGAAATCATGATTAGGCTTGTTTCTTTTCTTCTTCACAAAAGTTTCTGCAGCCTTAAACTTGCTTAAGAAAGCTTAAGTGAAATGCTTAATAGCCAAAATAAATCAGGCTTTATTACTCTGAAATTCCCTGCTTGAACCATCAAGCAGGTTTATGACTCTGAAATTCCCTGCTTGAACCATCCTCATAGTGAATAATACTCAAGAAAAGTTGTATTTTCACCTTTAGTCACTGGATAAATAGAGTGTAAGAGTATTTTATCAGCATCTCCAGAGACCAATGACCTTATCATTTTGGACTTTATCACTTTTCTCAGCCTCTCTGAAAATAATTTTGGTTTCAAAATTACCTCACTAAAGTTTCAGGAACTTTTATTACACTTGGGTTTCAAGCAAAAAGTTTATAAAAGGAACTACAATATGAAGATAGAAACAGTACAATTCAATATCCTATGTCATTTTTTTTTCTAGAAATCAAAAAAGTAAAACAGAGAACAAGAATTACAAAACATCACCAAGACTTCTACTAACCTAAAAACACTATTTTCCATGAAACTACGTTGTTGATAAGAGTGTAAACTGATACATTTGTAGGGGCATTTGTCAATATCTATCCCTCCACAAATATATATATATATATCTCCTTTCAAATAAAACATCACTTCTTGGAATTTGTCTTGCTATTACATGTACACATATGAAATTATGAATACATAAATTTATTCATTTTAAGACGTACAATAAAAACTGTAAGCAATTCAAATGCTTGTCAAAAAATTAAATTTATGGCAATTTCCCAAATATTTAAGTTACAAAAACAAGCATGAGAACTATGTGTTTTCATGTAAAATAAGGTGTTTGCATGAAGAACTTCTAGAAGGAAACTGAGAGAATTAATTAAGGTAATTTCCTGGGACGATTGTGGATTGGTAGGGAGGAGGAGCCTGGTCAAACTACAACAATGGTTCTCAACCAGGGACAATTTTTCCCTAGGGGACATTTCACAGTATCTGGAGACAGTTTTATCACAAATGGGGAAGGATACGATAATTACATGGAGGATATTTGCACATAATTGTCAATTTTGCAGAACTTTATTTGTAAGATAGTACCCAACCCTACGTGGCAAATGTTGAATACTTGGAGTCTCATTTTGGACTTGTTTAGGGAACCATCAAAAAATGAACTATGAACATATCTTTTCAAAGAATTATGAGCAAAATGTGTTTTTCAAAATTGGTCTTTAATATGTTCATTACTTTGTATTATATATGAAACTGGTTTTATCCTAGATAAAGTTTGGTCTCACTTTTATTCTAAACTAGCATGAAAATCTACCCTTAACCAAATTCTACATGGTCTTAATAGCAAGAATCTGGTGTTTGATATACATCTTGTCTAGCATTTTGTGCTTTTAACAGCACTTGACGTTTTCTTGGATAAAAGAACATAGTAAGAATTCTCATATTCTTTAGCAGACACCTCAATGCATGTCAGCATATTCACATGGATGCCAAGGCTGAGTATATCACTGCTATATAGAGTGTAGTAGTTTGAACCAGCTCTTTTGATAAAATGTTTTGATATAATGTTACACACAAAGCATTATTTTATAAACAAGCTTTTTGTGCAATAATAGATGTTTGTCATCAGGGATGAGCTGGAAATCAAACCTGTTATACATGTAATTCAACATAGTCTGCCCTTAAGAGAATCTGAGTAAATATGAAGACTCTTATACCTTAATATCCAAATTACCATCATTCCTAGGCCCCAAATGCATAATAGCTTCTTAGCCCTCATTCATTGTCAAGGTTTGTCAAGGTTACAGGAAAAGATATCTTATTTGTATTCAAAAATCAACATGAGCTTCCATCTGTCAGTGACCTAACTCAGAACCACCATCACCACTTCCACTGGGGTTCAAAAAAGAGATTAAGAAAAATGGCAGAGATGTAATATTTGAAGACTTTATGTTGGAAATTTTTAAAGAGATAAAAGACATAAATATCCAGATTTATTAAGCACATAAACATACATTTTTTAAATTACCCATAGATATATTTTAGTGGAATTGAGGAACACAAAAGAAAAAGATATAATCTTAAATTCAGCCCAAGAAAATAGAAAGATGCCTACAAAAGAAAGATTATTATCAAGTAGCAATTTTCTAAAGGGCATTGATGAAAGCCAAAAAGTAGTGGAGGAATATTTTCAAAAGCATAAGATAATTATCAAACTAAAGTAACATTGTCTTCTAAATATATACTGAACTAAGCATTAAAGAATAAAAAGGAAATAACATATTAAAAAAACACTAGGAACTTCTCATTAAGTAAAGGAACTGATCAGGGGTGTACATCAAAAGGAAATAAAATAAATCTAACATTTAGGTATGAGATGCAAAAGAGATGGGTAGCAAAAAATTAGTAAAAATTTAGAAACTAAATAGAACAAATATAAGAATGTTATTGTCTAACTCTTACAAAAAATACAAATTGGACTAAAATTTTGAAACAAATATATGTAAGATGTGAAGAATGTAATTAGAATTATAGTACATTGAGATCCTTTTATTGATTTGAAGAAAGATTGTGCTATCACCTAATACTATGCTTTCCCAGTTGTGTGAACAATTGTAATTGTGACAAATAAAAACAGAAATAGAGTTTATAACTTTCAATTTATTAGAAAAGAGAAAATAAAACAATTTTTAATCATAAAGAAAATAGGAAAAATTGTTATAAGGACAAATTAGATTAAAAAACACAAAATCCAAATATATTAGCAATTAGCATAAATATAAATTCACTAATCCTTAGGTCAGCTAACTTTTTCTCTCAAGGGATGCATAGTAAGTATCATAAGCTTTGCTGGCCATATGGTCTCATGATTATTCAATTATGTCATTGTGGCAGCAATAGATAGTATATAAATAAGTGGCTGTGGCTCTGTTCCAATATAACTATATTTAAAAAAATAGACAGCCTGCCTTATTTGGCTTAAAGTTCATAGTTTGCCAATGTACTCAAACATCCACAAGTTAAAAGGAAAATATGATAGAATTAGTCTTTTATCTTTAAATTCCAGTCATATGATGATTATAAGAGAAAACTAAAAACCATAAGGCAGAGAAAATTTGAAAATAAAAGAATAGAAAAAAGTATGCCAAGACAATGCTTTTAAAATAAATAATTTGCTACATTAATGTCAAGCAAATGAGACTTCATTGCAAAAATATTTACAGGATAGGTTAAAGGCTACACAAGAATTCTATATAATTTTAAATATATATATATACAGCTAATGACATATTCTCAAATATATGCATGTGTATGTGTACATAAAAGAAATAGACCATCATAATGGAAGATTTTAATATATTTCTTTCAGTAACTGATAGATGAGGCAGACATAAATTTAATAAGGATATAGAACATTTGAAAAACACAACTAAATTAATCTAGAGGACATATGTGATGTCCTGCAGCCAACAATCAGAAAACTAATCTCTTCACAAGCAAATGTGGAATATATTTGAAGACAGTCACATACTATGTCATAAAACAACTTCAACAAATTTCAAAGCTTAATATCTTAAAGATAAATTATTTATCTTTAAAATAGATGTGATATGATAAATTTGAAAGCAATAGACAGTAAAAAAAAATTTTAAATACAAAGCATATATTTGGTAATATCAAAACATACTTCTTAGTAACATGAATAAGTATTCAAAGTAGAAGTCAGAAAATATTTCAAATTTAACAATGAAATACAGTATACCAAAACTTGTGGAATATGAGTAAGTGGTAATAAAGAAGAAAATTTACAGCAATAAACACCTAGGTTAGAAAATAAGAAAGTCTGAAACTAACAAGTTATTCAATTTTAAAAGTTTGAATAAAAACGAGAATAAAATCACAAGAATATTGAAAGAAGAAAATTACAAATATAAAAGCAAAAATTTACTAAAAGTACAATGAAGAGGCTTGACAAATCCAGAAGCTGGTTCTTTGAAAAGACTGTTTGGTCATACCTTGAAAGCAGGGCCTAAGACAGTGGCTAAATGTGCTTATTTTTTTACTAGGGAATGTGATCCCAGGGAACAGGAGTGAGGGACAAGGGTATTGAAGCAGCCAAAGAGGAGACACAGGTGAGGTGGTGTTATTGAATTGTTTGATCCCATAGATCATTTCTCAGAAGTCTTATAAACTGCATCTCATGATAGTCCTTCCTAAAAGGGAGAGGTAGAAATAGAGAGGTATATATCTACTGGCTGAAAAGGGAAGATAAAGAGGCTAAACTTAAACCTAAAACCTACTAGATTTTAGGTTTAAGTTTAGCCTCTTTATCTTCCCTTTTCAGCTATCTATCCATAGGTCCCAGTTATAGATCTATAAATTCCCACAACTCAGCACAAAAGGTAACCTAGAGCAAGAGACAGGAAGTACTGAGACAAAGCATTGGAAATTTGAACCTACATGAAGTTGATCAACTCCCATGTAGAGTTGGTCACTGCAGCAGCTAGACAAAAGTGGTCCAAGGCACCAGAGACATTTGAGGCCAAGAGTGTCTGAACTGGTATATAGGAATTATCTGACATAATGAAAAAAAGTAACTTAACTATAACAAGTTTTATTTTTAAAAAAAGATAAAAGCAAAAGTAAAAAAACCAAAGAATAACATTGTTCAAATAAGTTTGAAAACTAGACAAAATGAATAATTTCTTTATAAAATATAACTTTTTGATCACAAGGAATTAGTAATGCCAAATAAACTGATAACCATGTAAAGATATTACATCCACAGTTTAAAATCTACCCCCCAAAATTAGCTTTAACAAAGAGTAAAGGAAAAGATAATTCCAGTTTTATACAAACTCTTCCAGAGAAAAAAGAAAAATTAAATAAACAATTCCAAACCAAATCCACCAAAGAAAAAAAAGAAAAAGTATATATTCAAGTTTGGTTTAATTCAGGAACACAAGAACATATTAATATTATAATTGAGTAATGTAATTTACCAACTTAAATACATATAAAACTATATGGTTATCTCAATAGATACATGAAAAACACTAAAAAAAAATTGACATCTAGGATTTAGGTCATGACTATGACATTGTAATTAACACCTTTATCTAAAATAACTAGAAAAGTTAGAGAGCTCCTGAGGCAGCTGGAACTTCAAAGATCAATATCGCACAGGGAAGTGAAGCTTATTCAAGGGGACCAAATATTTACTTAGACTTAAGAATCCTAGAGTAAAAGGCAGAAAAACTGGCATAGATTTCACAAATCTCAGAGTTTGAGGGATAAAAATTGAACCTGGCACTACCAATATAACTAGCTAGGACTTGGGGACTGGAGACCTTGAAGAGAAGGGAAGGGCAGAGAATTGAGCCTGACTCTCTGGGCTGGTTTTCTCAGTGAAACATGGGCTTATTCTTAAATTGTAGAAAGGCAAGAGAAGAAAGACTGGAAAACACAGCAGAACTTTTATCAAGCTTGTAGTTTTGGGGAAACAAATTGAAGCTCAGGACCATACAAGTAAGGAAGATCAATATAAACACCGAAGAATTCAACTGAGACCCCAGGAGAGCAACAACAATCTAGAAGTGAGGGTGAATGAGATTTAAGCCTAGGCTTATAAAATCTGAAACCAGATGAACACAACTAATTCTCTAGATATTAAAATGAATTATCCTTACAATAGTTGTCCATCTCAGGCTTTCTCTCCAGAGAAAGTAAAACTATCTAGATCCTTTATGAGTTTTCTTACACTATGTCTGAGATGTGATTAAAAAAAAAAAAAATACCAAGCACTCACAGGCACAAACCCACAAAGACTAGACCAAAAATAAACAATTGAAACAGTCCCACACGTGGTTCAGATTTTGGAGTTACCACAGTGAATTAGTACAATAACTGTGATTAAAACATTCAAAAACATAAATAACAAGGTTAAGAATTTCACTAGAGAACAAGAATCTATTTAAAAATTCAAATTCAAATTCTGAAATTGAAAACTACAAAAACTGAAGTAAGAATTAAATAGATGGGTTCAACATTAGAATTGACAATACAAAGAGAGAAAGAGTGAACTAGAAGACAGGTCAGTAGAAAGCATCCAACAGAAGCATGGAGAAAAGAAAAGGCAAAATAGAGTTAAAATGCAAAAGAAAACAGGCAAAAAGATCTAACATACATGTAATTGAAGTCCCAGAATATGAGATGGAAGAGAGAATGGAACAAAAATATTTGATAGATAAAAGTTGAAAATAGTCCAAAACTGTTGAATGACATAAGATTACTGATTCAAAATGTCTAAGAACTCCAAGCAGGGAGAAAAAGGAAAGAAAAGAAATGAGTTATAATTAGGCAGATGAAAATAAATTACTAAGGATATCTATTAAAAGTGTTGAAACTGAGAGACAGAAAATCTTGAAAGCAGAGAAAAAACTTTATCTTTAAATGAACAATAACACTAATAGCTGATTTCTCAATGTAAACAATGGATGCCAGAGACTACAAAATATCTTCTGTGTTGGGGGGTTAACACACACACACACACACACACACACACACATGCATACACACACACACACACACAAAACCTCTAATCTAGATGTCTGTATTCAGTTAAATTATTCTTCAAAACCAAGGGAAAATGTAGATATTTCTAGAAACAGGATAATTTATTGCAGCAGACCCAAAATAAAAGCAATACCAAAAATAATTTAATCCTTTAGAAGAAAAACAGATCTATACAGAAAAATAGAAGTACAGGAAAGAATAAAGATCAATAAAAAGAGTACATATGTGGATAAATTTAAAGAAATATTGACCATAAAAACAAAATAATACTGTTTTGTGAGATTCAATTATAGATAGAATTAAATACATGACAAAAGTTACATCAGTGGAAGAAGAATGAAAAAAGATAAAAAGTCTTCTAAGGGTCTGGCATTATCTGGAAAATGGTAGATGTGCTGCTATGTTATATGTCAAAATATATGTCGTGATTTCTAGATTAATAACTAAAGAAAGAGTGAAAAATGTAAATCCAACAAGCTAATAGAGGAAACAATTGGGCTGATCGAAAATAATTGATTAAATCAAATGAAGGCTCAAAAGGAAAGAAAAAGGAAGCTAGAACAAGTGGAACAAATAGAGAATAAATAGTAAGATGGTAGATATAAACCTATATATCCATAATTATAATGGATGTAAATAGTATAAATATTCTAATTAAGACATTAAGATTTTTAGGCTAAATTAAAAAAAAAAAGAAAACAGCTATACACCTGTTGCCTCCAAGAGACACCCCTCACTATAAGGACAAAGCTCTTAAATGTAAAAGAATAGAAAAATATGAACCTTGCAAACACAAACCAAAATAAACCTGTTTTTGCTGTACTAATATAAGAACACATTAATTTTAAGGCAAGAGATGCCTCTAAAAAGCAAATTTGTATGTTCCATTTAATATAACCTTAAAACATAAAAGGAAAAATGGCAGAACTAAAATGAGAAATTAGCAAATATACAATTTAATCCATAATTTTAATACGTATCTCCCTGCAACTGATGAGACAAGCAGACAACATAATCAGTAATGATATATAAAGCAACATAATTAACTTGACCTAATTGAATTATCTAAGACGTTACACCCAATAATGTAGGAATACCCATTCTTTTCAAGTGTACATGGAATATTTACCAAAATTGTCCATAAAAATATCTGAACAAATTTTTGATCACTGAAATTATTCAGAATAATTATCTGACCCCAGGGGAATTAAGCTAGAAATCAATTCTAAAAGAAAATTGAAAAGTCTCAAATATCTATCAATTAAGCAATATATTTCCAAACTTCTACATAACTCATGTAACAAAAAGTAAAGAAAAATAGAAGATTGAAAATATTTTTATTAGAAGATAATGCAAATGCAACATATGGCAATTTGTGTTATGTTGTTAAAGCTATGTGTAAAAGGAAATTTAGAGCCTTAAATCCTTATTTTATTCAAGAACACTTAACTAAATACTGTTCAAAAGACAGTGGCAGCATTGAGGAAAAAACAATCAATTCTGTCCATGGAGTAGTTTGTGAAATATTTTGTGGAGAAATAATTCTTTGTCAAAGTTACACTTTCTAATGTGACTAAATAGGATAAGTGGAAAAAGTCATAGGGAATGAGTCTGGAAATGTATGGTGAGGTAGTTTGAACATGCTAAGGAGTTTGGAATTTTTCCTATTGGCCAGGGATTTAATTAGAATTAAAAGAACCAACAGATTTAGAATGTTCTTGAAATAATATAGTTAGAAATAATGAGGGAGAAAATTAATTTAGTGGCTGGAATGTAGGATGGAATATGGATTCACGATATATTTCTTGGGTTGAATAGACAGTACTTGATGACTTATTGGATCCTGGGGAAAGGAGTAGATAAGGAAAAGAAGGAGAAATTTTCTATGTGATTTACTAGTTGAGTATTGATTCCACTAGCATGAAAGAAAATAAAGGAAGAGAATTTCAGAATAAGATAATGGAGCCTGCTTTGGTGCATGAGTAAGGATACCTGTGATAGAATCAATTGAAAGCAGCTAATAAATAATTTACATTATTAGATCAAAACACGAAAGAGAGGGTTGTGATATACACCTGGGTGTGATCAGTTGAGGTAAGAGTAGATAAGACTGCCTAGAAAGAATATAACTTGAAAAAAAGAGGAGGACCATGGAGAGAATTTCATTGCACGTTGAAATTAAAGGTGTAGGCTGATTGAGGACATAGACCAGACACCACAGAGAACTGTCAGAAAATCCAGGGAGATGTGGGATTATGTACCAGCAGAATATTAAAAAGGAAGGTTAGTCTACTTTATCAATGCAGCAAGATTATTGTCCTTCCCTTCCACTCTCTTCTTTAATACTAAACAAATGTAATACTCAGGAACCATGAATGCTTTCGTCTTTTATTTATTTTTTTTCACAGAATACGATTTTGGAACACAGACATCAATTATATGAAATTCTTATTGATAATTGTTTAACTAGAACAGAACAGACTGATCAATATTTAAATGAAACTGCTAATACAGTTGTTAATACAGCTAATTAATGTAAAACAGTTGTCAGGAATATAAATCAAAAATAATCATTTGATGTTAACATTATTCAACTTTAGTCAATCAGTTAATAATCAATGTCAAATCACCAAGTATGTAAAATTGTATCCTCTTTTTTTTTTTTTTTTTTTTTTTTTTTTTTGTGGTATGTGGGCCTCTCACTGTTGTGGCCTCTCCCGTTGCGGAGCACAGGCTCCGGACGCACAGGCTCCGGACGCACAGGCCCAGCGGCCATGGCTCACGGGCCCAGCCGCTCCGCGGCATGTGGGATCTTCCCAGACCGGGGCACGAACCCGTTTCCCCTGCATCGGCAGGCGGACTCTCAACCACTGCGCCACCAGGGAAGCCTTAAAATTGTATCCTCTTTATCATACATGTCCAGTTTAGACGTTACCTTTAGGCATGGAGGCATAGATAAGTTTAAAAGCTGAGTGAGTCGATTGAATGTAAAAGTCCCAAGTGTAAATCGTTTTCCTTCTCTTTTGAATTTGCTCTGATAGGGAAGATTTACCTACTGGAATATTGTCAAAAACATTTCCATGGAAACCAACTACAATGATACCTACCTCGATATATTATGCCAGATGCTCTTATAGAAATTATAAAAATGGGGAGATAATAATACTAAAAATATTCTTAATTCACTTACACACCAATTTGCTCTAGAAAACAAATAAAGCTTAAGTGAAAATGTCTGCAAATATTCTTTACTACAAATGTTCAGGAAAAATTTTGTTTATCACCCCCTCCCCTCCTCCAATAAAAAAGGACTCTTTAAAGAACAATAGTTCAGAGACAAAGAAGTATAATTAGAAATTAAAGTACTATATTTGAAGGCTTGACAATACCTCTTTGTGGCAAACAATTTGATCTCTTGGTATTGAGCAGTTCAGTAATGAACAATTAAAATACTGATTGTAATATACAATTGGTTTATTAAAAATCTACTTCAGGGATTTATTGTTCCCCACAGGATTTGAAGTGAACTTTCCACTCTTCATTGTTATTCAGCCTACCATGTTTTGGGGAATAATCAGTTCATCAGCTGGGCTGAGGAAATGACCCTCATGTCACCTTCTTTGTTTGGTTTTGCAAAGGTCACCATGCAAACGTGCATGCTTTACACCCAAATAAGCTCAGAGAACTGGCCTGAAATCTGACATGTCTTGTGGCTCTGTGACAAGTTCTGACCCTTCTTTTCCAAAAGAGCCCTGAACTTAGAGAGGTACATACTTTAAGGGCACAAAAGCTGTAAACAGAGCAATCAGGTTCCACCTAAGAAACAAACAGGTCGAAATGAAAAGGCTTTTTCTTTTCATATGCATAACAGGACATTGTAAATCCCAACTTAATACAAGAAAATACACTTAAAATATCATTATCTGCAGTTTTTTCATAAATATTCAAAACATGACCCATTTATTTTAGTCCACAGGACAAATTTAACTGAAGTAATCTGTCATCAGAAGACATAACCTATTATATGGCTTTTCAGCTGATGAGAGCAGATGAACAGATGAAAACAGTGAAATGAAAATAGAAACGACATGCTCTTTCTGAACAAGTGATATTGCTGTTTTGATCTAAAATGGCAAAGGAAAATAAAGTTATTGCAGTTATTTAGAAAATTCAGGCTCTTAAACTTCAAATCACTACTTTCTTCCAAAAGTATCTATATAGAGTAAGAATGTGCACTTTTGTTACATTATTATTATAATTCCACAAGGTGGCTTTTAATTTCACTTTATCAAAGCAATTTTCCTGATATTTTGATAACAGCAACAACAAAATAATAGCATATTTACATCAAAATTTATCAAATGTGTTCAGAAGTAGCTGAAAACATGAGGAAACAAATGAATTCAAAGTAAAAAAAAAGATTGGAGCAAATATTTTAAAGTGATTTACTATCTCCGTGTTTTTTTTCTTTTTAACATCTAAAAAATTTGGAAAATAAAATAGGGAAAGGGGGATAGGGAGAATGTGAGATCGAGTTTATTTTTTTAATTATAAGAAACACTTCAGACACTCAAAGTGGTATAAAGAATATTACTACAAAACCAAGTATCAATCCTCCATCCAGCTTGAGAAATAAAACTTTATAATAATTGAAACCCCTCCTCCTTAATCACATCGTAAATCAACTATGCTGAATTTTGCATATATTAATCCATTGTCAGACTTTATAGTTCATCCTACTCTACTGTTTAATTGTATTAAACATGAATATTTTAAACGAATAACAACAATGATAAACATAAATATCTCTGTTTTTGTAAATCAAATGTTTCTCCACCAAACTGACTGGACCATTTATGTGTTTAAATTTAGAATATTATGTAAATAAACCTAATATTAAATAAAGGATAAGTTTTCATTTATGCAATTCTATACATGTTTGCAGATTGTTGTAATATGAGACTTCTCTGTGGGTAGTTTTTACAGGGTGACAGTGATTGGTTGAAAGATACCAAGAGATACTAACAAAAGGCACAAGTACTTTTTTTTTTTTTTTTTTTTTTTTGTGATACACGGGCCTCTCACTGTTGTGGCCTCTCCCGTTGCGGACCACAGACTCCGGACACGCAGGCTGAGCGGCCATGGCTCACGGGCCCAGCCGCTCTGCGGCATGTGGGATCCTCCAGGACTGGGGCACGAACCCGTGTCCCCTGCATTGGCAGGCAGACTCTAAACCACTGCGCCACCAGGGAAGCCCGGCACAAGTACTTTTAACATAAGTGAAGTTGACAATCATTTAACTCTCTGAAAACTGACTTTAAAGCTAGAGCTGAATTTTCTCTGTTAGGAGGTCAAACATCCATTGATTTTAAGTCCCAATAGAGCACCACAAGACACATCTGGACCTAGTGAAGTCCCCTTCAGGTCCCCTTTAGCATTGTCTGCTCTTTTATTCTATTACTCTCCTGACCCCTCCTAAGTGATTTCGAGACTCCCTTTCCTTTTGTTCAGACATTCCATTTTTTCCATTGTTTCTTTTTCCTTGTGTTTCTGTCTGCCATTTTAGTTTGGTGGTTTTCTATGATGTTTTCCTCAGTTTCCTCTTTTTTAATGTTTTGTTTCTCTGCTCTATATTTATTTTTTTGTGGTTACCATGTATAAAACATTTCATAGATAAAAGAGTCCTTTTTTCTGCTGATTGCATCTTATCTTCATTTGCCTAGACTGGTTCTGTCCTTTTCCTCTTCCCCTTTTATGTTTTTATTGTCTCAAATTATCCCTTTTTATGCTGTGAGTTTATTAACAAATCGAAGTAGCTATAGTTTTACTATTTTTTCCCTTTAACCTTTATCCTATAATTAAGTATTTAACAACCTATTCCGATATAGAGTTGTAATTTTCTGATTCTGTCTATTACCTTACTCAAAGTTTTGTGTACTTTTGTCTTTTTGTTTCAGGCAGAAAAGCTCCTTTCAACATTTCTCGTAAGGCAGGTCTAGTGTCAATTAACTCCCTCAGCTTTGTTTGTTTGTTTAGGAAAATCTTTATTTCTCTTTCATATCTGAATGATAACTTTGTGGGGCAGAGGATTCTTAGCTGACAGCTTTTTATCCTTCAGTATTCTGAGTATATCATTCCACTCTCTCCTGGCCTATAGAGATTCTGCAGAGCTTTCTCCTGATAGAGTAATGGGGGGTTATTTTGTAGGCTACCATCCTTTTTCCCTGGCTGCCTTTAAAATTCTTTGTCATTGATTTTTGACCGTTTTAATATAATGTGTTCTGGAGAAGGTCTTTTTTTTTTTTTTTTTTTTTTTTTTGCGGTACGCAGGCATCTCACTGTTGTGGCCTCTCCCATTGCGAAGCACAGGCTCTGATGCGCAAGCTCAGTGGCGATGGCTCACGGGCCCAGCCGCTCCGTGGCATGTGGGATCTTCCCGGACCGGGGTACGAACCCGTGTCCCCTGCAATAGCAGGCGGACTCTCAACCACTGTGCCACCAGGGAAGCCCTGAGAAGGTCTTTTTGTGTCAAGGTAATTACATGTTCTCTTAGCTTCATGGACTTGCAAATTCAGTTCCTTCCCCAGGTTTGGGAAGTTCTCAGATATTGTCTTTAAATACAATCTCCAACCTCTTCTCCATCTCTTCTCCTGGGATGCCCATTATCCTAATGTTGCCCTTCCTAACAGGGTTGGATAATTGTCATAGAATTTCTTCACTTTTTAAAGATCTTAATTTCTTCTCCTCTTACCTGTATCATTTCTAGATTTCTATCTTTGAGCTCACTAATTCTCTCTTCCAAATGCTCTGCTCTATTTCCAATGTTTTCTCATGTGTTCTTGCTGTCATTTATTGAGTGCTTCAGCTCCAGAATTTCTTTTGGTTCTTTTTTAAAGTTTCAATCTCTTTGCTAAAGTACTCCTTCTGTTCATTAATTTTATTCCTGAGGTATTTGACTGCCTTTCCGAGTTTTTTGTTTGTTTGTTTGTTTGTTTTTTGTAACTCACTGAGTTTCTTCAGAACAGCTATTTTGAATTCTCTATCAGTTAGATCACAATATTTTGTGACTTTAAGTTTGGTTCCTGGAGAACTGTCATTTTCTTTTTGTGATATTTTGTTACTATGGTTCTTCATAGAGCTTGATGAGTTTTTTTCCTGACAGCATATTTGAAGTAGTGAATACCCCTCTTCTTCAGATAAAACTTGTTTTTCTTACTTGATTCTAATAATTCAACTGGTTAGTAATTAGAAATCTGTATTTGGTTTTCCATTAGGTGGAGATATAGCACAAGCTTTTGGTTTTTCTTACCTGAGCTGCCTCTGGTTATATTTGAGGGTCATCACTTTCTGTCCTTCACCTCTTCTGTCAGAGGTGTCAAAATATGTCCTCATAGTTGGTGCTTGTGTCTCCAGGGTCACTGGTGCCTTGCTACTGCCAGTGTTGCTGGTGTCACTACCTGAGGAACCAGGATGGCGATTGCCTCTGCCATGTCTGGGGTCTTCTGGGTTACAGTGTCGACTTAAAAAAATGCACTAGCTGAGAGTTGTGAGTTAAGTTTTATTTGGGGCAAAGTGAGGACTCTAGCCCGGGAGACAGCATTTCAGATAGCTGTGAGGAACTGCTCTAAAGAGGTAGAGGGAAAGGTCAGTATATAAGTGATTTTGGTGAAGGGGAAGTACATGCAATCAAGCACATATTTTTCTATACAAGGTTTCTGCTAGTCATGAGGAGCAGTCGTCACTTTGAAGGATTTTAGTGCTTTTCTAGATATGAGGAGATACAAGCATTGGACTCATAAAATCAGCTCCTGAAAATATCTAACTCTCTGAAGACCTGTTCTGCCAGTTTTTCCCAGAGCATGGAGACCTCACCTCCACTCTCCACCTGGAACTCCTTTCAGGGGCTGTTGAAAGTCAGCAGCTGCTGAAGCACATGATTTAATCCTTGTCAAGGTAGATAACAAGTGCCAATGGCAAGTGTCAATCTGTAGTTGACAACAGGATCTGCCCCAGCAGGGGGAAGGGAGGGTCGGGAGGTTGCTGGAACCATGAGTATCTCTGTCATGACCAGGGTTGTCTGGTTTGTGGTTGCTGCTGCTGGAGGGGGTATGGGGGGGGAGTTGAAGATGCCTCCACAACTAGATGGACTGGGTTGCAGGCCCCACTGCCTTTGCTGTCTGTTTCCCTGTGGACACAGGTGCCACTGAGGCTGGGAAGCCAGTATCCTGCCTCCTCTCATACTACTGGATTTTGTGGCGCTGCAGGCTCAGCTGCTGCTGCCAGGGGTCTGGGATCACAGGCACCACCTTTGCTGTTCTCCCAGTTCTTTCTCCTTCATGTATTCCAATCCACCCCCCTTTAGACGTACAGGTTTGTGGAATTCTCTGCATCCTGGTGTGTTAGGCAGAGGTACCTTTGCTGAGTTATGGATGTTTTACAGGTTGTATATTGAAGGGGAGAGACAAAGGGAGCATCTCATGTCTGCATGATTCTGACATCACTTATAGTGTTTTGAGTGAATGTCATGTATTTTGCTTTCTGATTGGATGAATAAAAATTTTTTATGCTATTTTCTTTTAAAGAGAATAACTCAAAATCTACCAGTCTAAAATGAAGCCCGGAACTTCCCTGGTGATACAGTGGTTAAGAATTGCCTGCCAATGCAAGGGACATGGGTTTGATCTCTGGTCTGGGAAGGTCTCACATGCTGCAGAGCAACTAAGCCCGTGAGCTGCAAGTATTGAGCCTGTGCTCTAGAGCCCATGAGCCACAACTATTGAGCCCATGAGCCACAACTACTGAGCCTGTGTGCCACAACTACTGAAGCCTGCGAGCCTAGAGCCTGTGCTCCGCAACAAGAGAAGCAACCGCAATGAGAAGCCTGTGCACTGCAACGAAGAGTAGCCCCTGCTTACCGCAACTAGAGAAAGCCTATGCATAGCAATGAAGACCCAGCACAGAGAAAAATAAATAAAATGGTATTAAAAAATAAATTAAAAAAAAAATGAACCCCAATGACTTGTAAAAAGAAAAATAAATCATTGGGTTTATCTAATAAAAACATTCACTATCTAAAGATAATTAAGAATTTATTTTATTGAGGAAATCCAAAACTTTCTAACTTTCTGCCCTTAATCATACATTACCACTATAACCTCATCATTGGACAAAAGAGTCTGAGTATGAAAGATGGAGCATGTGAGAGGAATGGATAGCAGGATTACTTGATCATTAAATGAATTGGCTAGATTGGGTTGGGTTATGTTGCTTAACAAACAACCCACACATTTCTGTGTCTTAAAGCAGAAAAAAATTATTTCTCTGGGGAGCATGCTTCAGATGTGGGCAATTATCCAGGATCACTGACCTGCAGATGATAGCTTAGCTCTGCAACTCCATATCAAGCTGTGCATTCACAGCCACTGAAGCAGGGCAAGAGCGAGATGGAGAATCATGGACCAGCTTATAAATGCATCCACTTGGAAGTAATAACTTCTCAGTTCTGTTCACATATCTTGGCCAAAGCAAGTCATGTGGCCACTTCTAAATTTGAGGGTGTAAGTACAATACTAATTCATGCCTGGAAGTAGAAAAACTGGAAATAATGGGGAGCAGTACTAGTGTCTATAGTGCCAGTCTTCAGTACCCTAGCTATCTATAAGTTCTTTAGATCAAATCAGAGCTCAACCAAGCAAAGGGAAGAAACAGGGCTAAGCATTAGATAGCAACTCTTATTCCATTTTGAAGATCAAATTCAAGGGTCACCACCTATTGGTGATGTTTTCCTGACCCACCTAGGAAGATATAGTTCTCTGTCTCTACAGCATATTGCTGAAATAATACCATATTGCCCTAATCTATTGCTTCCCCCTATATGACTATTGAGAGAGAAAATACCTTCTGAACTTTAGTACATAAGATGATAGTTGGTATATAGAAGCTGATAAAATAATGAAGGACAGGAGGAGATGAGTTGGAGGAAAAGAGAAGGGAAAGGAAGAAGGAAGGAAACAAGAAAGGAAGAACTTGGTTAAGATAGCCCTATTTTGCAATGATATAACTTTCATAGGCATGATACTATGTCTTTGGATTTCCTCCACATTGCAATTTTCAAAGCCCTCCAAAGTAATTTTAGAGTATATGGCAGAGGCTGTTGATTGGGTACCAATATCTTTTCTCCTCTTCTTCCTTTAGTAAGAGAAATTTTAATGTTAGAAGGGCTTATGCTAAAGACTATATTTCTTAGTCTCTCTTGCAGCTTGGTGTGGTCATATGATTTAGGTCTTATTAATGGGAGAGGAGAGGAAGTGATATAAGAAACTTCTTGTTCATGCTTTTTTAATGAAATTTTGTGCCCTCCACTGTCCCTCTCTCCTTCCTCATGATATTGCTAGAAGAACCATTTAAACTACAAAATGGAACTTGCATGGTAAGGATGCCAGAACAAGAGAGAAAGAACATAGATCACCAAAACTGCAACTACAAAACCTGTCATACACTGCTTAAGTTTGGACAGTTACTGAGTGGGAAATTCATTGCTATGTTATATACAGTTGTTACTTGGTCTTTACCTTAGCAGCCAACTAATTCTGCATCCTTACCAATAGAGAGTTTAATATAAGTTTAAAACACACACACACACACACACACGTGCACAATCTTTTTTATCCTAGTGCTAGGCATCAACAGTGCAATAGCAGTACAGTCAGAGATAAGTTTAGGTGAAACTGCCAAAATACAGATAAGTGTTTCGGAAAATGCAATAGAACAGAGAAATCAATATTGATTTCATCTTTAATACCACAAAAACTATAGAAATATAGAAGGGTTTGTTAATTAAATCAGAGCCTCAGAGATAAGCATTTTAAAACCTTTGTGAAACACATTTAAAATTGGAGTTATCTGATTATAAGTATTCATAATTAATTCCAAATACAAATTAACAAAATGTTGTGGGTTTGTTTTTATCAACCTCTCCTCTGTGATACTGAATCAGTCCTATGGGAGCATTCCAATCACTGACTTGGCCAATAGATCATTAAGAGGCCTCATATTGTTCACAATTTTGCCCTTTCAGTAGCAGCTGTACGGTTTCATTGAGGGCATTGCCACATTAATAGTCCCACGTGTGTCAAAATTTGCATAAAATAAGCAGTCATCAGCAATTATGATTTGCCAGGAAAAGATTCTTTAAACCCTTCTCAAAGCCAATGACAGATGTATGTCTCCTGATTTTAGGATCTAATTTACTCCAGTGCTGGGCAGCAACATAAGGAAATCATCGCATATCTTAAAAATCAGTACACCTAAGCATACTAAAGAGAAGGCTTACCAAAAGAATAAATGCAAAAAAATAAATCCAATATTCTTATTCAACAAATGTGAAAATGATAAACCTCTGTGTGTGTGTGTGTGTGTGTGTATATATATATATATATATATATATATATATATATATACATCTCTCCTAAATGTTTGAGTACTTTATTCAATAAATAGAAAGACCCAGAGGGCAACCTATAAAACTTAAATCATAAAGTATACCTGCCTTGTAACACCACCTACAAAATATTCCATATTTATCATAGGTAACATATCCAAACTGTATTCATTTTCAGATAAACATGAGCTCAGGGAGAGAAAAGACTTTGAAAGGCTAAGACCTAAATCGTTATTTTTCTTCAGCAGGATTGAGAATGTCTTTGGGGACTGCTAAGCAGTGTTTGTTTGCTTTCATGGTTAAAAAAGTCCAAGTAATACTTTCTGATAATGTGTCAGGAGTTAAAGTAGTACAATCAGATAGTGAAGTTAAAAAAACATTTTTTAACAGGGAGACATGGTTAAATAAAAAAGGAAACAAAATGATTCACAAGTTTTAAAGCAGAGCATTAGCAGGCTAGTTAACACAGTATATTGTTGGTGATGATTCTGCATGCTTTGTGATTGGCAAATTCTTAATTTTTTTATTCCTCTACCACATTATCTGGCAAGTGAAGATAATATAGAGAGCATGGATATTACTCCCTGCATTATTGAGAGGCTTAGAAAGAAGAAGGAATAATTTTCTGGTGTGTATTGTAACTTATTGGCCTAGATATTACTTGGAAGCAATCTGCATAGCAAATTTCAATTAGGGGATATTTTGAATAAACCCTATTCAATGACCAACATGATTTGACCCCAATCTTTCACTTGTTTAATATACATCACTGAAAACTGCTCATATAAAATGGATTCTGACACAGCAACCCATGTTTACCTTGTAGATGGGCAAAGGAGGTTGAAAGGTTTTATAGTAGCAAAAATAGCCTCTTTCTTCTATTTATGTGAAACCAATGAATGAGCCTATCATAGGGCTAAAGAAGGACAGAACAAAACACTAGCAGGATCTCAGTCTGGTTCATGTCAACAAAGACACGGAATTTTGTCTTATTTCACAGCTATGGTGGGGGGTTGCAATGATTCACAGATATCAGTGTGGTAGTCAGAGTAATGGCCGTCCAAAGATTTCCATACCTTAAACCTTGGAACCTGTGAATATGTTACCTTACATGGCAACAGAGACTTTGAGGTAATTTGTTATAGCAGCTATATGAAACTAATATAGTCTACAAGAGAAAAGAGGGAAAACCTCACTGGCTTTTTTCTTAAGAAGAAAATGTGTTTTTACTCTCCTAAAGGCCAAGAATCATATAAAACTTGCATGTTTTACAGACAATGCCTGGTTCTCTCCTACTGTCCTAATGTAAGCTGTTACTCTGACGTGACCGACCATGTAGGAGGCCCAGAGCTTGCCTGATAGATGCCAGACCTCCTCCAAACACTGCCTCCACGACTGCGTTCAGAGAGCGAGCATGATCCTACTACTTCTCTCATTAAAATCCCTTGATATCACCTGCATAGCATTCAGGATGGAATACACATAGCTTAATACATAAGATCCCTCCTGAAAATCCTCTCTAGCTTCTTCCACTCCCCTCCTCGCCAGCTCTCAACACACACACACACACACACACACACACACACACACATACTTTTCTTGCTCTCGCTTTGTGTGTGCATGTGTATTATCTCTGACACAGAGTATAGAATTAATTACTTGTATAGTTATTTTCCTTTCTTGGGTTTATTTTGTTATCTAGCTTACTTCTAATTCTTCAAAATTAAGGAAAGGATCATTTTCTCAAGGAAGCTTCCTTCCCTGATGCCTTGATATGACTATTATAATGTAAATCCCCATTTTTCTCTTCCTACTGAACACTTTACATCATTATTTATAAGATTTATCAGTTGGGGCTGCAACAATGTATAATGTTTCTTTCCCACTAGACAATTAACTTTTTGATAACCATGATTGAGTCTTTTTTCAATTTTCAATTTTTTATTGGACATCCCACATAGAGTTATTATTCTAGGTGGTCAATAAATGTTGAGAACAATGAATGAATGTGGTTATGATGATGGGCAGGGTACTGCACTTTGAGAGCAGTAGTTATTCTTTAAAAAAAATTTTTGGAACAATTATGGTCACAACAACCATCCTTAATCTCTCCTTCAAGCTTCCCCATGATAAAAAGCCTAATTTCTAAGACAGTTTTCTGGGGAAAAATTTATATCATGGCCACCCTTCAGATATTTTGTGTCTATACATAAACTACACCACCTTAACATGTCATTCTTCACTCTTTCATTATTAGTATCATTCATTCATTTATAAGAAAGCAACACAAAACTCTTAGGAAGAGCCCACCAAAAATATAAATGATCACATTTATTACTGCAAAGGTTAAGGACTAGAAAACATGGAGCAATGACAAACCATTAAACGAACTGATGTTAATCAGAAACAATTTTGAAAGAGGTTAGTTGTCAGCGAATCATTAAAAATATGTTGAACTAGTTTTATGAAAAAAGTGGAAAAAATATTGGGGAGTTGTATAATCATACATTCTTGAGTTACAAGGATCCTGGAAGCTTATTAGCCACATTTATGGAGAATGTAGAACTTTGTTGGGAGAAAGTAAGAATGATTAGGTCTGGCTAGAATGCACGACTTGAGTAGAGAACCTGAAATAAATGGGCCAATTTCTTGCTTATTATTATACATTAAAAACAAAACTATACTTTATGACTTAATTTTGTCCTATATAAGAATAGAATGATCTTTTTCATTTAGTAATAAAAGATACATTTGTCTCTTTCTTAAAAGACTACAAACAGTAATACCATAAAATACTTCCATACGGTATCATTCCCACATTCTTTATGTTAAAAACAAAGATCCTCTTTCTTGTTTAAATAAATAGGCTATGGAAAGTAGCATAATTAAAATCTTAGTTTTACTCTTTATGGGTAATTGCTGCTTCTCTATTTAGAAGTTGAAATTCCTTTTATTCAAATGTACATTCGTTCCGTTTCAAATTTGTTGCAATACAAAGGAGACTGAGAAAATTCCCTTAATGCTTATAGCTGGATCATTCCCATCAACCTGCAAACATGGTGAAATATCTCCCATCTGAATAAAAATTCACCCTCAATCACCATCCTCCTCCAGTTTCCTACCACACTTATCTGTTCCACAAAAAGAAAAGTTCTCAAAAAAAAGTTTATTCTGATTGACTCTCTTTTTACTTCTTCTCCCACTGAGTCACTTTATTTGGGTTTCCATTGCAATGACTCCTCGGAAAGTTGAATGACCAGGTTGGCAACAACTTCCATCTTTCCTAATCCAATGTCTGTGTATTAATCTCCAGCCAATAAAACCGCCTTCCCTTTAGCAATACTTTTCTTGGCATCTAGAACATCATACACACCTGGTTTTCCTCCAGCCACACTGGCAGCCTTTTCCGAGTCTTATTTGCTAACTCCTTTGCTTCTTCCCAACCTTGAAATCTCAGAATAATATAACAGGGCTGTCCTTGACTCTCTTCTTCCCTTACGTGCACTCACATTTTATGTGGTCTTTTCTGTTCCTATGGCTTTAAATCTTATCTATAGATGAATTTCTGACTTCCTCTTGAGTTCCAAACTTATAACCACTGTCTGTATTTCTATTTGGATGATAATAATAATAAATTTCTACAGTATGCGGGAAACTATTCCTAGATTTTTATATGGATAACTAATTTAATTCTCACAACAACCTTAGGAGGCAAGTCCTTTCATTATAATTACATTTCACAGATGTAGAGAATGGACTTGAGGACACGGGGAGGTGGAAGGGTAAGCTGGGACAAAGTGAGAGAGTGGCATGGACATACATACACTACCAAATGTAAAATAGATAACTATTGGGAAGCAGCCACATAGCACAGGGAAATCAGTTTGGTGCTTTGCGGCCACCTAGAGGGATGGGATAGGGAGGGTGGGAGGGAGACTCAAGAGGGCGGAGATATGTGGATATATGTATATGTATAGCTGTTTCACTTCGTTATAAAGCAGAAACTAACACAACATTGTAAAGCAATATACTCCAATAAAGATGTTAAAAAATAATAATAATTACATTTAGTAGAAGATATAAATAAGACACAAAAATGTTAAGCCACTTGCCCAGCTAGTAAGTAGTGGAGCAGTAAAATTCTAGAGTCTCAAACTTAAACAACACTCATAGGAGTCTCAAATTTAATTTGTTCAAAATTAAACCATTGAAATTTTTCTCCAGACCGCTTCTCTCCTGTCCTGTCCATGTCTTAAAAAATAAATTATAGTTGATCATAATTGACTCATCTCTTTCTCTCACATCAACATTCAATCCATCTGTCAAGACTAGTCCATTCAACTTAAAAATAAATTCCCTTATTGACTATTTAAAATCACCTAAACTGCTACCACTCCATTTTAAGTCATCAACATCTCCTTCTTGAACAATATTTTCCCCTACCCTTAACTTATCTCTTTATTCTATTCCCCCTTCCTTTTATTTTTCATCCACTGTCAGAATATCACAGAATGACATGGACCAGATTATGTCACTCTTTTTTTCAAAAACTCCAATAGCTTATTAGACAATTTCATAGTCTACAAAGGGTTACCTAGTCTAGATGCTGCTTATCTTGCTAAATCCCTTTTGTTCCACTATACTAACCTTCTTCATGCTCCTCAAACATCCTTTTCAGGTTACTATTGACTGTCTTTCTATTTGTTGATGCCTTCAACTGGAAAGCTAATATGATTAGTCCATGGTGGAGGAGGCAGTTTGTTGTAGACTTAAATTCCCTAAGAAAATATAGTTGGGAAAAGTTAGTTGATTCATTCATTGGTTCATTCATTCATTCAACAAATAATTAAAATCTATCTACAAGGAATTGTAAAAGTTACATAAGGGCTACAGAGATAAAGTAGACACAGACCTGCTTTTAAGGACTATACCTTCTAGGAATGACAATTATTTACAACTCACCTTTACATAACACAATTCCTCAATCATAGATGGTGATTTTTTCTGAATAAATAACAGACATTGATTTTGTACTTTTTGGTCAACTTGGGAAAAATATTAGAACAGCATCCAAGATAATACCAGGGAACAATTTCAGAGATCCAAGTGGCAACCATGAAAATGGAAAGGATGTCAATGCCTTCCTGTAGACTAGTGGAGAGAAGTCCACTTAGAGCTAACAATCGAAACTACAGGTCGAAAAGGTATAGGCATAAGAGAATACGATAGGAGAAGCTTCCCCCAAAGCACCAGTAAGTAGAAGACAGTAGTTTCTTTTTTACAGTATTTTTAAATTATTATTCAATGACTTCACTCCATCTCCCAATACACACACATAAAAATTTGACTGTAATTTTCATGTTTTAGGTGCATTTTTATTTCTGTTCTTTTTTTGTAAAAAAAGATGACAGTGGTAAAGAATAACTGCATAGTAGAATATTTTGATTTCAACAAATGCTATGTTATCCATATGATAACTTATAATCTTTCACATTTAGCCTATGAATTTAGTAAGCAGGATCCTTCTTGAGGGAAGAAATGATAAATCCATGATTCACAATCATTAGAATTTTTTCAAAGCCCTTGAGTTCAGCACTCCTTTCTCATCTCAATCATCTGTATCTATATCTATACTTATGTCTATATCTTATCTATGTTGGGTGAAAATAAATAGCATATGGGATACATGGTAAAATGTGAGATCAGATGATAGTAAAGAATGGTTGGGAATGTGGAATATAGAAAGAGAATTTTTTATTTGTAAAAAGATGCTTAGACATCTAAAACATTGATCCCCGGGGTACACTTAGACACTTCCAGAGCTCCCCTAGGGATACAACACACAGCTAAAGAGATACTGATATGATTAACATGTGGTCTTTAAGGTCAAGAGCAACAGCAGAGGCAGCAGCAGTCACAGTAAGCATTTACTGACTGTTTCTAGGCTCTGAGGAGATACAAATAAATATAAGATATGGTCAATGATATTCTAATATATCCATAGATTGTACAATTTGTTATGATACTTATAGCAACGGAGAGCCATTATTCGTAGTGTTATTGTGAGTATATATAGATTGGGTGATGCTATGGAAAATTATATATGAAGAGAGATGGACTCAAACAAGAAAGAGAAATGACTTTCCTCATTTGGAAAACATATGTAATTTGTGACAATAATAATGTTTCAGTTCCTGCTATAGATTAAGTACTGCAATATATTTCTATTAAAGTAGTGAGGCCGCTGACTGAGATGCAAGACCAAGACCAAAGGGTCAGCTTAGCTCCAACCTGCAGACTCATGAAATTTTGGAAAGGCTTGTTGTGCAATAACAGCTAGTTGACACACAAAGTAGAGTTCAGAAGACATTAGTGAGCCTTCCATACCCAGATGATAGAGTCAAGAGTGCCACTGAGATACCACAGAAAGAAAAGAAGGTGAAGATACAAGAATAAAATCTTGGGATATACCCATATCTAAAAAAGTGAAAAGAAGAAGGAAAACTGGCAAAACACAGCATCTTCAAATATATTCTGATTTTATTAGCATGTTATATGCAATGGTTCAAATTGATTATTCCTCTTCTGATAAACCTACCACAACATTTACTTGAGAAACTATCCTTCCCCTACTATAATCCCACTTGCCTCAGGTTCCTAGAGTTGTAAGCATGCCTAGCCAGCTGAGAATAACATTCCCCTGGACATTGTGATTGACTAAGGAATAATCAACTGGACCAATCATAGCCAATGAGATGTACTCTTTTTTTTTTTTTTTTTTTTGCACTTGAACCTGACAAAGACTAGGTCTACTGTTGCTAGCAGCTACCTTGTGGAACATGACAATGAGGACAGCATGGAGAAGAACATAGCTAAGAACTAATAAAATAACAGGGCTGGGTGACATTACGTATTTAAACCTCTGCCACTTCTCATAACTGAAAACAGTGCTTACATTAAACTTTTCAGTTTGATGTCATAAAGGTAATAAAGGCCTCTTTTGCTTAAGCCATTTGAGTAGGATTTTTCTTTATTTTGCAATCAAAAAAACCTAATACTTTAAAATTTAAAAAACAATTTCTTTTTAACTTTCCCTTTACAGTTTTACACAAATAAGAAAAAAAAAACAAAAAAAACCAAACACCAGATTTAAAGAATATTTGAACCATTTGTTTTCTGCATCTCTGGTAAATACAAAAATAAATTTTAATCAGCTTTTTCTTAATATTTTCTACAGTCATTATCAGTGGTATCAGTAATAACTATAACAACCACTTCCATGCACCTGGTACTCTGATATGCACTTTAGTATATAGATATATAAAAATTTCATATAGTCTTTAAAACTTACCTATAAATTAGCTGCTATTATATCAAGTTTAAAGATTAGGAAAATGAGATATAGACATGGAAGTCCAGTTGCTATTAATAAGTCAAATTTAATAACTGATTTTTCTGTATAAAGTTTAATTAATTGAGAGAAAAAGTGTCAGAATTTAGGAAATTGTATTTTAAATAGAAATCTTATTTATCCTTCAATGATGAAAATACAGGAAACATATTATGAAGTTAAAGTATCATAGTAGCATTCCAAATATAATTAGACTTTTGAAGTCTCAGGACTGAGGAATAAAAGTATCATATACTCAAAATCAGCTGAATTAACTGAAGTTATGATATCTCATATGATGAGCACAGACATTGCTAGCAATTTCCCAGGTGAAAATATGGATGAGGTTCATTCATTCACATGATGTTACATTCTAGTCAATAAAGCATGTTTTTGCTGAATCAGTAACCATCTAAATGTAAGCTCTCTAATCTTATCCCTGTTGAAAATGGTTAAGATGTTTTGATAATTAGAAAATCAAGGATGATGATTACCTATTTCTGTCTATGGCACTGTTAGATCCTTATTGACCAGCCATGGTTTATCACAGAACATTCATCTGATATATACCTCAGGAGTACAATATTTGTACTGTAAGCATTTCTTAAATGGTATACCACTTAGAAGTAGATTGGAGTGTTCAAAAACTTAATAAAACTTTGCAGAATATTACACTAAATCAACTATGTTATAAATACATGTATAGCTAAGACTCAATTACCAGGAAAAGGATTATTTTTTTGAAATCCTTGGAAAATTAAAGTGGGACATAATTTTTATTTTATTACAGTCAAGGCAATTTCTTATGAATTCCTTTTTCCTAAATCAATGTTCTTCTCCTCCTACACAAAAGAATTTAAAAACCTGAATGTATGTCATCCTTTTAGTTAACTGTTATTTTCAAAGAACACATTTTGGGAACTTGAAAGGAGACCATATGTAATTGGGGGAGGCTGTGAATCAAAAATGTGCAGCCCTGTGTGATAAAATTATCCATAATAACCAAATGACCCAAAGTCAGTAAAATATGAGTCACTCAAAATCTTTTCTGCAGCTGCATCTCAAGCACTCTTCAAATACAAAGATTGCACTTTGTTTTATTTTATTATTCTTTCCCTTATTTTAATAAAGGATGAATCACTTTCTGGTTTTAAGGTTACAATTCTTTGTTACAAAATTCCTTTTGAGGAATCAACATTTCACAGACTTTTGATTTTTAAGTGCATATTTCTGTCATCACAGTGAAGTATTTACCATGTACCTTCTCTGGGTGCACATGCGCTCTTTTGAGGCTGATTTGGTTGTGAGGAACAGCAGAAGCCTGTGTCTCTCACAAACTTTGTGATAGGAGCAACCAGCCTACTGCTGCTGGCCTCAGGTTAATGCTTTCAGGACATAAACATTCATTTTTATAAAATACAGTGTTATATATTACTTTTCCTAAGGCAGGGAGTAATATTCAATTTGTCCAATCTACTCACATTGCTACATATGGCTGTTAAAAGAAATCTAGTCACAAACTTGTTATCCATAATAGGAATATTCTTTTGGTAATGAAGAACCAACCCAAATGTGATTTATAATCAGGAGACTGCCCTTTTAAAAACGTTGACAGTTTTCGAGGCTTTTTCCCAATATATACACATTATCTCCAGGGATTTATACCCCAGGGAATTTAAATCTCCATTCCACTGCCCCCACCTTAAAAGGTAATTGAAAAATAAAGTGTATTAGCAGAATGTGGAATCTTAACACTCATCTAATAGAGTAGCTTCCTCAGACTGAATCCTTCAAATTGTAGATACAAACAAGACAAGTTCATGTTTAAGGCAACCAAGGATAATCAAAAAGGGTTCAAGAATAATTGAGGCAAAAATAATACTATTTTTGCTTCCCAGCTGGCAAGAACTGAAGGGAAGAAAGCCATAATATTCTAATAATAGAGAAAGAAAAGGGAGAAGCCAAATCGTTCGGGAAGAATTGCCATATGGCTGGAACTCAGAACAAATGTGGGTGTGACTTACACATGATACAGTTATGCAGGAGGGGGTGCCATCAATAATTGTGGTCACTACAACTGAGATCTGTGGATTCCTTTCCAAATTCTTCCACTTTTGAGCTTATTCTTTCGAGAAGTATTTATTAGTGCCTCAGAATAGAGTTAATGATAGTCAAAAGAAGTTATTTATATATAAACAAAGTTGGCATCACAGACTTTTATTTTGTATGCAGCCAAGTACACATTTTTAGCAGCTGTATTTTACCATTTTTGAATCAATCCATACTCTTCAAATAACACAAGTATTCTAGAAGTATAAAAACTGATTCACTTTGACAAAGCATAAGCAAATTCAAATATAACCAATAGCTCTAGAATTAATTATACCAATTAACTTTTAAAATAAATTAATCTTTCTTGAATTAGTTACCTGGGATTTGAAATCCAAACCTTGGTAATTCATAAATAGAGATATTTTGATTATAGTTTCTCTGATGAAATATTTCATTTTATACATAGTTATAAATGTATGTCTAAAACTGGTTTTGCCCCAAAGTGAAAGAATATGATACAAGGAAATGAGTTTCTAATTTAATAAAATCCATAAACCTTCCCATTTTTCTTTTTAAAATAATTGTTTAACTTTTTAAAGAATAGTTTATTTATTAATAAAAGGTGTTATAAGAAAAATATATATAGAGAGAAAGTAAGACATGATTTTTGTTGCTTATTAGGGTAATTATATATATTTTTTTAATCATGAAGGAAATGTTAGTTTTTCTTTGTTCGGAAGGCTCCCAGACAGAATAAACACTTATCTCTTGAGGTTCCTGCCATCTCTAATAGAATATTTTTGACACATTTTCCCTAAAACAACTGTTGCCCAAGAAGGAAGAATACACATTTTATAGTGTAATGGATCAAAAGAAAATGACCACATAATAATAATGATAATGACAATGCTTGTAGCAGTGGCTAACATTTATTGAGTACTTATTATGTGCCAGGGACTCTTCTAAACATACTTCATGAAAAACTCATCTAGCCCTCACAAAAATCCTATGAGATGGATACTATTATATGATGATGTTACATATGAGGAAACTGAGGCATAAAGAAGTTAAATAAATTTGAAAATGTGATATGGCTAGTAAGCTTGAAAACCTGGAATCCACGCCTATGTTCTTAAGTGCTAACAACACTGCTTTCTCCATGGTAGTATCAGAAACTTGCTGATTAAACAACACTAGGATAGTCTTTCCAGTCTGAACATAGTTGAGTCTATAGTAAAATAAACATGTTTGGCACTTATCATGTATTCAGTTTTTAAAATCACTTTTACTTCAGTTCAACACAATTATGACGCAGATTTAGAAAATAAAAAGAAATATAAAAAAGGGGTAAATTTATAGTTCCAACTACCAATCTTCAATGTTCTTAAAGAGAACAAATAGGCACGAGTGCTGCATCCCTGTGAAATCCACACGGGTTTTTTAAATCTTCCTGTATTTTGGGGAAAGAATGTAAACCAAGAAAATCATAGCCAAGTCTACTGGGCAAAGTATGTTTTCTTTATTGGTGCTGCACACAGAACCAATTTTCACCCCCCAAAAAGTGACTCTGGAAAATCCTCCAAAAAGCTATTGAACTTCTGCCAATAAATATCCCTTAACACTGTGGAATAAACAAGAGCATCTGGCACTACTCTGTGTGAGCTGTCACCTTTACTCTGCCTGTTCATAGACTTTCTGGAAAAGAAGGTGATGCTTCCATCTGGTCCCAGCAGCAAAGAAAGCAGAAAGCATTGAAGCGTTTCCACTGAAAACCTGAGATTAAATCCTGCAAGACTTTGGAACCTGAGGGGGAAAAATAGAGCACTGGCTTCTTCTCATAATGAATAGTTCCTAAAGTAATACCTAGACAGAGTACTGGAGGAATAAAGAGGGTCATTAACAATTTGCTCACTTTTATATAGGTTTAACTTATACAAGTTCACAAGTTTTTAACCATTTGTGATTTTCTTTTTAATAGTAACATGAAGACTTTTGAAGGTCTGCCAGGTAAACAGCAGTTTTATCGGCTTTATTTGGGTGACTGAAACTTTTGGAGTTTTGTTCTAAAACAAAATGCATTAAAATAAATTATAAACAAATTAACTGACCAAATAAATAAATTAACTAGACAAGGAGGAAAAAGGAATATTGGTAGAGAATATGATTAAGGCTATTAGAGAATAAAGTGGGTTTTTTTCTCTTTTCTTTTTTTCTTTAAATCTTTGTTGGAGTATAATTGCTTTACGATAGTGCGTTAGTTTCTGCTGTATAACAAAGTGAATCAGCTATACCTATACATATATCCCCATATCCCCTCCCTCTTGTGTCTCCCTCTCACCCTCCCTGTCCCTTATCTAAGACAATTTTAGCTCACTTTTAGTTTCCTAACTCTACTGGGGGGATGCCAAGGTCAGTACCACAACCTGCTACTGATATTAGTATTTGTCTCCATGTAACTGTGCATTTTAAGTATGCTTATAATTGACTAAATTTTTTTGTTGTTGTTGATAATAGGGTAAAAGATTCAGAGACCTCCCTTTCTTTACTGTCTTTGAGCCTAGAAATGCCTTAGGTTCAAAGGGTATAGTTCTAAAATTGACTTGATTTGTAGCAGGAGATGCCTTAGAATATATATCATTCCATAATACTGGAATGCAAAAATCCAGACTCCCTGTGAATATCTTACAGGTTCTGGATTGCTGCTTATCTTGTCTAATATACCTAAAACTCTGTGAGTGAAGTCAAACTTGGGCAGGTAATATTAGTTTCTATTTGACTAAACTTAACTCCCAGGGAATCCAAAAACACATATCTAAGACACAGTGAATACATTTACCCTACTAGCTTGACCTTGAAGGAATGTCTTGATGACAAATGTCAAAACTTGTACTAAAAGAAAAGGAGGTTATATCTTCATAATATTGAAATTCATCAAATAAGAGAATTCAGTCAATGGATATGAGTGAATGGGGAAAACCGTGCTTACCCCAAACTCCTTATTTTCAATTACATATATTTTTTTCAAAATTACATAGTTATCTGACATATGTGCAGAGATTTTGTGGACGGTCAGAAAAAAGAATCCTTGAGAAACATAGCTTCTTATTTATGGTATGGCCTTTCACACAGTCTGGTCATGACGGGATCATGACTTTTCAAGTCAGATGGTTAGGTTCAGGAATGGCATTAATTTATATAAAATGAAGTATAGCCTTGAAGAATTTCAAAGATTAAAATCACATTATTGTCTTTTAAAAATTAAAGCAACAATTTTCTAAGTAGTGATGTAATAACCCAAAGTGGTTATATATGTTA